>NW_024042261.1:28943663-29677829 GCF_014851395.1 Micropterus salmoides
TTAGTGGATTCTGAGTATTTACTGTACATTGGTCTTTTGGATTTACTTTGCTTTTATGGAATTACCTTGTTATGTTGGACTGCTTTGTTTAGACACAGCCTACAAGTTCACTTTGTTTGTTAATAAATTATTGGATGAAAACTTTCCTGATTGCATATCTGCATTTGGGTCCTAAACACGTATTTCCCTGAGCACACGGTTCCCTAGCTTGACATTTGACCATTAACCCAACAGACTTTTTTTCTGAAGAATTTAAGAATTCTGTAGAATTTTCTCTTGCCTTGTGATCTAGCTTAAGGTCGTTGGAAGAATGCCATTTGTTTTTTAGCCACTCCAGAAGGTTTCTTCTAGGCCTTGGCTGTGGAATTGGTTATGTAAATGTGCTTGTAGTGAAGATATCAGGCTAAGATTCAGATATATTTTTCAGGAGTTGGTTGTCCAGTGAACACTGGAACATCCTATAGTTGCACTATGCACATTGTGTAGGGCCCTGCATATTAAGCAAGGCCCCGCCTCAAAGCAAGCATCAGTATTTAATGACATTTTGATGAGAGTATGAAGAGGAAACTATCCTTCTGGGGACGAGAAGAGAAAAAAACTCAATGAGAGTGAATTGCAGGAACAGCAATCACATAAATTTGTGTTCTCTCCTCTCAAAGTCTGATGTCGGCAAATAACAGTAAATGAAATGTAAACTGAGGTTCAGGAACAGGACCACGTCTCTCTCACTTATTTGACCACCTGCGCTTCATTCAGTTCCTCCAATCAACCACCCGTGCGTCACTCATTTCATCCACCCGTCCCTCTCAAATCCAATCACATGCACTTACTATAAAGCTGTCTAACCCGTTTTCTCTCCGTTTCTCAGTTCTCACATCCCTCCCACCCAAACCCTGCTTGTTCACCTCTTTTAATGGGCAGCAAAAAGAATTGTGTCCGAACAGCTGCTCACTGTCCTGGAAAATAACAAATTATTTGAAAAGTTTCAATCTGGTTTCAGGAAGTACCACAGCACTGAGACTGCCCTGCTTAAAGTCACCAATGACCTTTTAATGTCTGCTGATGAAAGCATGTGCTCAGTCCTGGTACTCCTGGACCTTAGCGCTGCTTTTGACACCATTGATCACAACATCATGTTAGACAGACTGAGGCACTGAGTGGGGATCTCTGGTACTGCTCTAGAATGGTTTTCATCCTACCTGTCAAATAGGAAGTTTTGCATGTCTGTAAACAACTATGTCTCCTCATTCTGTCCAGTTAAATATGGTGTGCCTCAGGGGTCGGTCTTAGGACCCATTTTGTTTTCCTTGTATCTGCTTCCCCTTGGACATATTATCCATAAACATGGTATTTCTTATGCTGATGACACACAAATATACTTGCCCGTCAGATCCACAGACCCTGGAATGCTGAGTTCACTTAACAACTGCCTTTGCAAAGTTAAAAAATGGATGTATTTCGTTGGCATTAAAGGAACCGCTCTAAGCTGGTTTAAGTCCTATTTATCAGATCGATTTCAGTTTGTACATGTTAACGATGAGTCCTCCATGCACGCCAAAGTTACTCATGGAGTTCCTCAAGGATCTGTCCTTGGACCAATCCTCTTCACTTTATATATGCTTCCTTTAGGCAATATTATCAGGAAACACTCCATAAACTTCCATTGTTATGCAGATGATACTCAGTTATATCTATCGATCAAGCCAGATGAAACTCATCACTTAGCTAAACTTCAAATGTGCCTTCAGGATGTTAAAACCTGGATGACCTGTAATTTTCTCATGTTAAACTCAGATAAAACTGAAGTTATTGCTCTGGGGCCTAAGCACCTCCGTGACGCATTATCTAAAGATATAGTTTCCCTGGATGGCATCGCCTTGGCCTCCAGCACCACTGTGAGGAATCTTGGAGTTATCTTTGATCAGGACATGTCGTTTAAGTCTCACATTAAGCAAATTTCAAGGACCGCCTTTTTTCACCTACGTAATATTGTGAAAATCAGGAACATCCTGTCTAAAAATGATGCAGAAAAACTAGTCCATGCATTTGTTACTTCTAGGCTGGATTACTGCAATTCCTTATTATCAGGCTGCTCGAAAAAGTCCATTAAGACTCTTCAGCTGATCCAGAATGCTGCAGCACGTGTTCTGACAGGAACCAGGAAAAGAGATCACATTTCTCCTGTTTTAGCTTCTTTGCATTGGCTTCCAGTAAAATCCAGAATAGAATTTAAAATCATTCTTCTTACCTACAAAGCTCTTAATGGTCAGGCACCATCTTATCTTAAAGAGCTCATAGTACCTTACTACCCCACCAGAGCACTGCGCTCCCAGAATGCAGGGTTACTTGTGGTTCCTAGAGTCTCCAAAAGTAGACTAGGAGCCAGAGCGTTCAGCTATCAAGCTCCTCTCCTGTGGAACCAGGTTCCAGTTTGGGTTCAGGAGGCAGACACCATCTCCACATTTAAGAGTAGGCTTAAGACTTTCCTCTTTGATAAAGCTTATAGTTAGGGCTGGCTCAGGTAGTCCTGAACCATCCCTTAGTTATGCTGCTATAGGCCTAGACTGCCGGGGGATTTCCCATGATGCACTGAGCTCCTCTCTCCTCTACTTTCTCTCCCTCTGTATGCAACCTTATCCCATTATTGCATGTTACTAACACAACTTCTCCCCTTTCTGGTAGTCTTGTGCTTTCTCGTCTCTCTCCTCTCTCCTATCACTTCCTGCAGGTTTTCTGGCTCTGGAGCTGTGGAGTCTGGAGCTGTGGCTGCGGGTCACCTGCTGCCCCCGTGTTCCTGCTCGACACCCTCTACTACAACGACTATTGTTGCTAGTCTTATTGTTATTATAATCATTAACATTACGATGGTTACCATTAACACTATTATAAATATCTGTACCATTTTTCATTTAGTCTATTGCAACATTACCTTCACTGTGTGTACCTCTGTGTGTATATTGTGTAGGCTGCCTCTCTCTCTCCTTACATCTCTCTCTCCTTACATCTCTCTCTCTCTTTCTCTCTCTCTCTCTCTCTCACCCCAACCGGTCGAGGCAGATGGCCGCCCACCCTGAGCCATGATTCTGCTCGAGGTTTCTGCCTCTTAAAAGGAAGTTTTTCCTTGCCTCTGTCGCCTAGTGCTTGCTCTTGGTGGGAACTGTTGGGCTTCTGTAAATAACATCATAGAGTATGGTCTAGACCTGCTCTTTTATGAAAAGCGCTGTGAGATAACTGTTGTTGTGATTTGGCGCTATAAATAAAATTTTATTGAATTGAATTGAAATGTCAAATAATTTCCTCCAGCTGAACTCAGACAAAACAGAAATCCTGGTCATCGGGTCTCAGCAGATGTCAAATCAAATACTGCCATCTGCTAGTTCCCTAGTAAATCACATTAAGCCTGTGGCAAAGAACCTTGGTGTTTGGTTTGATAGTAATTTAAATTTCGAGCAGCACACCACAAAGCTTGTTCAATCACGTTTTTATCAACTTAGAAATATAGCAAAAATTCTATCTATGTTAACTTTTAAGGACACCGAGACCATTTTACACGCCTTCATCTCATCACGCCTGGATTATTGCAACAGCCTTTTCACCTGTTTAACCCAAAAATCTATTGATCGACTCCAGACTGTCCAGAACTCAGCTGCCAGGCTTTTAACCAGAACAAAGAAATATGACCACATTACTCCTATTTTAGCTTCATTACACTGGCTCCCAGTATGTTTTAGAATTGACTTTAAAATTCTATTGATCACTTTTAAAGCTCTTCATGGCCTCTCGCCTTGTTATATTTCTGAACTTTTAGTCCCATACGCACCAGCACGTACCTTGAGATCCTCGGGCAGAGGTCTGTTGTCTGTTCCAGAGTCTCGACTGAAAACTGAAGGGGACAGAGCGTTTGCAGTCAGGGCCCCGAGGCTCTGGAACAGCCTGCCTGAGGAAATCAGGTCGGCTGAGTCAGTGAACTCTTTTAAGTCCCTTCTTAAAACATACTTTTATAGGAGAGCCTTTCCCGATCTTATTTGACTTTATTTTATCCCTTTCATTTTATTGTATTTTACTAATTTTATATTTATCTCAAACGTATATTTTAGTCTTTTCAATGTTTTCATGCTTTTATCTTGTAATGTTTTTGTATTATTGTCTCTTGGGTATTATTGTCTTTACACTTGTTAAAGCACTTTGTAACTTGTTTTTGAAAAGTGCTCTACAAATAAAGATTATTATTATTATTATTATTATTATTATTATTACATAGGTTTTGTTTATTTCTGTAAAAGGGAATGAGATTGGTTTATGGCCTCTGTCCACTCAGAGGTCCTGACAGCCCTAGTGCGGGTAGTTACATATCTGGACAAGGTTAAATTGTCACTTTAACAGTCATGAGTAGAGTCAGTTAATTTAACTCCACAGGAGATGGTGGTTTGTATGGTTGATAACGTGGGCAACCAGCACTCAGAGTGGATACAAAGTTTTTCATGTGGCAGGCCTTGCTTAAACCGCCTCCTATTTTGGAGTGCTGGGCTGAATTTAGGGAGGTCCGGACCAGTTCTTCTTGTTAAAAAGCCAGTTTTTATCCTACACACTGACAGAGTTCCTGAAGTGTCCCTAAAAGCAACATACATTGGTGAAAGAGAAATAATTGTACCTACTGAATCATGGAGAACAGCACACAGAGTTCATCTATTTCTTCATGGAATGAATGTTTTGTATTAAAGCGGATTCGCGGATTGGTCCCTGCTGGTTTCAAGACAGAAATCAAAGAGTTGTCTAAACTGGCCGGACCAGTGGTGAGTAGCCTGTATTTAGTGTGGGGAAATCTGATTAAATATCTTTCTGTTTTCCCGGCTACTTTTCATTGATTTTGATCTTTCTCATCAGATACTTGCCGAGTTCATGGTTTTTGCAGTGAGTTTTGTTAGTACTATGTTCTGTGGCCATCTGGGGAGGAAAGAGCTGGCAGGGGTTACTTTGGCCACAGCAGTAAGTACAGTAGTAATGTTTCTACAGTAAAAGTTAAACAAATAAAGCAACAGAACATAACCCATCAATGTTTGTGTTATATCCTCAGGTTATTAATGTTACAGGTATATCTGTTGGATCTGGTTTATCAGCAGCATGTGATACTCTGATTTCTCAGGTATGATCCTTTCAGACACATGTTTTTGAGTATTAGCAACAGTCTTGTAAAAAAAATTAAATTAAAAAAATCTCTGGTTTCAGACCTTTGGGAGCCGCAACCTCCTGAGAGTTGGGGTTATTCTGCAGCGGGCGATCCTCGTTTTGATACTGGCATGTTTCCCCTGCTGGGCGATCCTCATTAACACAGAGTCCATTCTACTGGCTGTCAGACAGGATCCAGAGGTGGCCAGGTCAGCTGTTAGAAAATTTCCTTGTCTTCACCTGCTTTAGTTTGTTGTTTTCCTTTACCTTTACTCATTGTTTTCAAGATTATGTTTGTTATTGATACAGATAAAAAAATCTCTTTCTAGGTTGTCTCAGATGTATGTGAATATCTTTATGCCAGCACTTCCTGTGAGTATTTCAAACCTCTCATTATAAAACTCAGCTTAGTAGTAGTAGTTCTGAAAAAGAAATATATATTGATTGTTTGTTGTTTACAACATCTGCAAGTCAGAAATGTTTCTCTGTTGTTCTGTCTAGGCTACGTTCATGTATTCATTAGAAACAAGATATCTGCAAAACCAGGTACGTGCATTATTATTCAACATTAAGTAACTACCTGATGAGCTATATAAGTGATTTGCTTCTTTAGTGAATCAAATACACAGAAAGATTCTATTAGTCATCCTTATACTTCCAGGCTGCATATTGATGTGACATTAGAGATCAGTTCTGTCTAAATTCAGATGGCAGTGAGGTCAGGGCTTCCTGAACTTTGCCATGTCAAGGACCAAAAGCAGACACTAGACCATAACGATGAGTTTACAGATTTATTTAAGCAAAAACAAAACGTTGTTTACCTTTTTGTTTTCACTTTTCTCCAGGCAACAAAACTTGAAGCAGTCCAAACAAACCAATAAATCCAAAATCTTATTAAGCAGGGTGAGCGAGTGTCAATGTTTACAGTGGATGAAGGAGGAAGCTATCCTCCAGCCAGAGTAGATCCTGACCACCCTGGGCACCTAAGCAAAATTCTTCTATGAGGCCCTCCTACCTGACTCGTGAACTATGTAAACAATTTGCCATTGCTGCACGGTCACACCTGACACCACAATGCTCTGCCATCTTTAAAAAAGTCTTTCTCTGTAGTAAACCTGATTGAAAACATCTCCAGTGCTGGTCTGAATGGACCTCTGCGCAATAACTCGGTCCTCATAAAGTCTGTTAAGACTGGAGGCCAATCTGTTGGGTCATTTATGGTGCAGAAACTGTTCCATTAGGGTCTGAGCTGCTTGGTAGTTTTCATCCTACCTGTCAAATAGGAAGTTTTGCGTGTCTGTAAACAACTATGTCTCCTCATTCTGTCCAGTTAAATATGGTGTGCCTCAGGGGTCGGTCTTAGGACCCATTTTGTTTTCCTTGTATCTGCTTCCCCTTGGACATATTATCCATAAACATGGCATTTCTTTTCATATTTATGCTGATGACACACAGATCCACAGACCCTGGAATGCTGAGTTCACTTAACAACTGCCTTTGCAAAGTTAAAAAATGGATGTCAAATAATTTCCTCCAGCTGAACTCAGACAAAACAGAAATCCTGGTCATCGGGTCTCGGAAACTAGATTTAATATTCAACTAGAGGTAAAATAGTAGGCTATACTATTATATGAGTGGACAGTGGACAGATGTAGATACCAGTGTGCCAATATGTGCTCCTTCTAACCGCCTCCTCCTGAGAGCAACATGCTCCCTGTTTTACTATCGTTATAAATATTTTTTATCATTTAACTTTGTTCAACTTGAGAAATACACATTTCAAAATGTCAGCATTTTGTGCATTTTCCTTGATAATCAAGCAATTAGACTTATAGTACCATTTGTTCCATTATAATCAAATCACAATCGCAAATTGTAAGCAATTGGTGCCATCTTCAACCATGTTCTTCCTTGACACCCTTTGCTTCAATTGTTATTACTAGTCGTATTGTTGTTATTATTATTATCAATAACATTACCATAGTTTTTCCTTGCCTGTGTTGCCAAGTGCTTGCTCAAGGCTGGGCCCTGCTTTAAGATCCAGTGTGCAAAATTTCTGATCTGATCCAGTGACAGAAATGCAATATAACTATGTTTTCATTGTTGTATAAAGACCTTACACAATGAACCATTATGTCTTTATTACATAATCGCGGGTCCCCCCTTCCATGGACTTGTCTTGTTGCACTGCCGTGTTTCTACAGTTTGGTCACTATGTTTGGTCTCTATGTTCTTCTTGTTCTTCTTCTTGTAAAATTCAGGCAGTGTAGACACTCATCACCACGTTGAATAAGTATGTTCAAAGAAGAAGAAGAAGAAGAAGTAACAAAATAAAGCCAGGTTCAGCAAATAAGTTTAACATCAAAGCAATTTTTTTAACCGTTAGATGGTGGTTGAGAATATAAGAATTATTATTTGAAACCGTTGTTAAAGTGTTTGGTTAGCTCAGGTGGTAAAGTGCAGGACCCTTACCTAGAAGGCTGTGTTTGATCCCAAGTTGTTTCTCTTTATGACAAATTGATTCTAGAACGACTGTTTCTCAGGCTCACAAAAAGCACATGCTGCAGTGTTTGTATTCCAGTGTTTGATCTGCAACCATTTAAGGGAGTCACTTTTTCTTTCTTTCAGAGGTGTGTCAAGCAGGCTACAGACTCTTTCTCAGACTTTTTAATGTTGTTCTTCTTTTTTGAAAAGTAAAAGCTATCAATTCAACTCCAAATAAGCATTGCAGCAAAAAACTGTCTCACACTTTTATTTTGTAGTCAAAACCACTAAAGAGGAAGTTATTATGTGAGTAACTATTGCTATCATGACTGCGATCTTTTTCCAGCACCGCTATCAAAGTATTTTTGGTGGGTTTTTTTGCTGCTATCAAAGCACCACAATGTGGCCGCGAGCCAGATATTTTTGCTGGTGGGCAGTTTTGTCAAGGGTCTATAATCACCAAGAGAAGTAATGTGTTTCCCTTGTCAATATTTGTATAAACTTCCTCTTTTATATGGTTTATAATGAAATGCGGTGCAGAAACAGTGACAGTGTTACACACTGTTGGCTGACTTTTTCTGTGTTATTTGTCAGTGGCCAAGTTGCAATAACACATGGTTTTACTGAATAATTAAGTAAATATAATTTCCTCATATATCAACCTAAAGAAACCTCATTTCTTGAGCGGCTACTCTCTGCTATCTTAGAAGAGACACCGCTCTGATTATTGTTATTGTTTTGATCTTGTTGTTGATTATTTTATTCCATTCCGTTTTGTATTATAACTGTCTTTCTGATTTTATTAGCCTCATGGCAGTCCCGTTGTAATCCTAATACAAACATGTAAAGCATGTTGTAACTTTGTTTTGAAAGTGCTGTATAAAATAAGTTTATTATTGTTATTATTGTAGCCATCTTTGGGTACTCAATACACTGCCGTGAATAACAATAATATGTGGCACTACTTTTTTAGGGTATCATATGGCCAGAGGTAATCACAGGCTTTGTGGTCAATCTTCTGAATATTCTTATCAACTACATCTTTCTTCACCCATTAAATCTAGGAGTAGCGTGAGTATTTCCCTTTGAACTGCACATGACTCTTTCAGTAACATCATTATGTCTCGCATCACATAACATATATCATGCAATGAAATACTCTTTACAGTGGTTCTGCTGTAGCCAACACAATTTCCCAGTTCTCCATGGCTGGAATTCTCTATGCTTATATCATATGGAAAGGTCTTCATAAGGCAACCTGGGGAGGTGAGTGCAACATGTGCATTGGAGGATAGTGACCCTACCTATAATCACAGGCTCAGTGATAGTGGTTCAAAGTTGTAGCTCAGGAGTGAAGAGATTAACCACGTTACTAATTAAAACTTAAAGCTAAGGTAGGCAGTTTATTTCAGAAGCATTTTTGTTATATTTATTGATTTTCCCTTTACATCTTGACAGCAAACAATAAATCAAATGCTAGGACATAAAAATGAACAGAAATCCAGTGTTTTTGGCTGTTGCCGGACTGTAATAATGTAGTTTAATGTGAAAAATACTATTACAAATACAAAGATCAGAAATCTTCTTTGTTGGAAGTAAAAGTAATTCTGAGTTGTGTATAAACAGACAGACTGATTGATAACTTGAGTAATTGAATGATTAATTGATTTTTTGACACACAGGCTGGTCTAAAGAGTGTCTGCAGGACTGGGGCTCATACATCCACTTGGCCATCCCAAGCATGGTCATGTTGTGTGTCGAGTGGTGGACATTTGAGATTGGAAGTTTTCTAGCAGGTAATGTGACTTTGGCCACTTTGTGGTTTTGAAGCTAAAAGTTTGTCTGAAATGAAACAGCTGTTTGTCACTGACAGGTCTAATAAGTGAGGTGGAGCTTGGAGCTCAATCAGTTGTGTATGAACTGTCAACTGTTGCATTCATGGTAATTTTCCTCTCATTTGAAATGATATTTCCACCAAATACTAAATATACATCAAGTAATAATGTGTAAAATGAATTACTTATTTGTACACACAGTGTAACAACATGTTATTTTTTTGTCAGTTCCCTCTGGGTTTCAGTATAGCAGGCAATGTAAGAGTTGGAAATGCCTTGGGAGCTGGAGACACAGAGAAGGCCAAACTGTCTGCTAAACTGGCAATGTTCTGTGCAGGTCAGTATGCTCTTAAACAATATTTCTATGCTATATGTTAATATCTTATTAAAATTGCATGTATTTGAAGTTCAGAAAATTCTGATTTCACTCAAGAAATTAGTTCAGGAGTAGCTTAGAGGTTAAATATGAGGTGCCCTTGAGCAGGGCATTAAGTTTACAAACTGCTCCAGCAGAACTATTCATTGGCCAACAGAAGGAGACTGTGGTTGTCCTTTGTGCCTTTACAGAAAAGAAAACAATTCAGCACCTTTTACTGCAATTCTGAAACTTTTTGTTACTCTTTACCACAGGTTCAGTCTCTATATGTTTGGCAGCTCTCTTTGGGGGCCTGAAGAACCATATGACTTATGTCTTTACAAATGATGAGTGAGTATATCTTTAACATACGTTTTTGTAACCAAAACTGAAAAAGTGAACTGAAAAAGTTTTTTTCTCAGTGTTTTATGTTAACACGTGTGGATTACATGTTCTTTTGAATATTAACTTGAGGTAGGCTAAATGTTCCTCACAGTTGTCCTCAGTTATGCTGTGTAGCATCACTGTGATTAACGGCAATTTACTGATTCCTCTTTGGTCAATGTTACTAGGAGATTAGAATATGTACAGTTCTCAAATACAACACACACAAATCAAACGATGAGAATGTATTTTCTTATGTCACCTCTCCTACAGTGTCAAATTGTAAATTTTATGTCGCTCTTCTTTCAGACAAATCAGGCATAGGGCTGCTGATGTTATAACTTTTTTTGCTCCAATCATCCTTCTAGATGCAATATCAGTAAGTAAAGCTTCCATTTCATCCAAACAAGATCTCATGATGTTCCCATAAATATTATTGCATTAATTTTTTGTTGAATCTTTTTTCTGTATTCATGATTAGATTACCTCAAGTGGCATTGTAAGAGGAGCAGGTAAACAGAAAATCGGGGCTGTTTGCAGCATTGTGGGATATTATGGAATTGGTTTTCCTACTGGAGTGTCGCTGATGTTTGCAGCCAAATTAGGAATCATAGGTAAGATTTACAGCAGAGATGAATTTTAGCCTTCAGCTGTTTTTTTCAACATTGTTGCCTAACTAGTAAGTTTTAAGTTTTGTGTCCAGTGTCTTTTTAAGTAATCGATCCACCACTGTATCACCATCTTCTTGCTACTCTTAATGGGGCCACCTGTAGTTTTCAGTGGCCTCTAGTTTTGAGGTTTCAGATTGCAACCACTACGAGTGAGCAGTCAGCGTTGGTCAAAACCAAACAGGGACATAACAAGAGGCCAGACACAAAATGCTGCTGAATACTGCAACATTACACTATTATTTTCATCAGCTTTAAGTTGAACTAATCCATATTCATAGGATAGAGGATGTCTCTTACATACCTATATATATTAGATATTTAACAGCAGCAGGCCAACTGATCTGCCACTTAACATCATAATGCGCAAAACCCAACACAACAGTAGATCTACATTATTGGCCTAATATCGGTTCACACACAGGATTATCGCTGTAATAAGAGATGCACACATTACATTTTTCCTGGCTATTTCAAGTTAATGATTTTTTTAAAAGGTCTGACCTGCAGATTCTAATTTTCAGATTTTTTTTTTTATTAATTTCCGATTCTGATTTTATTTCTTCTAAGAACTATAACTGACAGCATACACAAACATTTTTGTAACTATTAATTGGAAAAAAATTTATTAGGATCCCCATCAGCACCAGTATAGATGTTAGCTATTCTCACTGGGGGCTTGTGTGAGACATTTTGAAGGGCAGGGGCTCAAGTGAAAAATAGGGCACTTCTCACATTATTTTTTTTAACCAAATGTTAAATATATTAATACAACTCTGACTTTCTTATTTGAATTCCCTCACACTCGCGCAGTTGTTTCATTCAAAATAATCAGTTCACACAGAGACTATAGTCTTATCACAAGAGAAGGCAACAGCAAAGGAAACTGTCACAATGTGCATGTTTTATATGTTACTAGCTTCAAGTGTATATTTAGAATAAATAACTGCACAAAGGAGAGGGACATTAAAATGAATTGTTTAAATACTCTTTGTTTCACAAGCAAGATCCTTCAGCTTCATGCAGGCAAGCAACTGAATATTGAATTGCCTAAATATATTAAAATATTGATCAAATGCAATATTATTATTATTATTGCTATTATAATTACACTTTCCAGGCACGCGCACACACACACAATATCTGATGGTGACAAGGAATTAGTTTTACATTTGAAAGAGGGCTGTCTGTATCATATAAAGATCTATCAGCAAACAACAAACTAATAGAATGTATGTAGTTATTAGATGAGGAGCCTACGATCAAAATATGAAACTACTGTTTAAGGCAGGAGACTTTTTTCATATAGTGATTCATTTTGAGATTTTTATCAATTTTGCTTCCATGTCTTCTTTTACTCTAATGGAAAGAAGACTTCCAAAATACACATTTATATGGTGTTTGTGGTAAGCCTACTACCCTTCGCCTGTGTGCATCTGTATCAAATTAGTGTATTTTCATTTGTTAACACCTAATTTGCATATCCATGTGGCAATTTTGATGACATTACTAGACACAAATTTTACTGTATTCATCTGTAGTGTCTCCTTTAAGTACAGTACATTAGCCTGTATGGTGATGATATATCGACTTTGCTAAAGTTGAGCCAACTTATTTACATTAGCTAGTAGCTCATGAGTCATGCATGTTAGCAATATTTGTCTTTTGCAACTGACAAAGTCTCATGTCTGACCTGATATTTAGATTTTTTGTTCAATAAATATATAGAAGAGTATGTATTCATTTCAAAAAATAAAAATAAAGCACCCCTGAAAAAGGGGCTTTCTCTGGAGGAAGAAAAACGGCAGGTGCTTGTGCATGTGCCTGCATAGGAGGCAGCGTACAGGTCGTCAAAGGAAACTGGGAAACCCAGCAAATGGTTTACTTTTTATGTGTGGTTACAACCTGTTCACAAAGAAATAGGCAACATAAGTGATTCATTTCAATTAAAAACTACATGTAGCCCTTTAAAAGCAAGATGTAAAACTCTTTATTTTCTACAGGTTGTGGATAGGCTTGTTTACCTGTGTGGCTCTACAGTCCTCATTCCTTATTTTCTACCTTGTAAGAATGAACTGGAAAAAAGCTACGGACGAGGTAAGTATTCAGAGGCAAATCTTCCAATTCTTAATGGCCCCACTCATCTTGATGAATTCACGTTTACATATTGTTTTTCTTCCAGGCTCAACTCAGAGCGGGAGTGTGTGGGAAATCCACCGATGCAAGTAAGAGATTGTGTAACAACTAAAGCATTTTATACTGCTAGAGAAAAATTATACAGTTTAGCACAGGAAATGATAAATTCTTCCTCAGGAGACAGTTTAGACTGTGATAAATGTAGATTAATGGTGGTACATTGAAAAATTATACACGTGGCACCTTTTAAGTCTATGCAAAAGCTAAATATCATTGGGAAGCTCTTCCTTGTTTTTAGAATTCATAGTATACTGTACATTACTTCTGTATTTAATGCAATGTCAGCAGGATTCTGAATGAGGTTTTCTCACTGCTGAAACAGAAGATTGCAATTTAACTTTATCTCTATTAAAGTATAAAACTAACACAATGCTTCAATGCGTTAACTTACAACAGTATACTCAAAGATTACTTTAATGTGAATAACAAATAAAAAAAACACGTCAGCTAGAATCTTTGTTTAATATATTTCAGCAAAAACACTGTCATATGTTGCATTTGTATGTCCAGGTTCCCAACCAGATGATCCAGAAAACTCACAGGGTCAAACAGACACAATTAAAGAAGAGTTCTCTTACAAGAATGTGGTTCTGCGTAGGGGCCTGGCTCTGGCTATCATGCTATTCATCCTGGCTGCTGGAATCATTGTGAACCTGTTGATTGATCTCTAACTTGGTTACATGAACATGAGCTAGGTCTGTGATATGATGTGAGGTAACTCCTTAGCCACAAGTGCACAACATGATGCAGATGTTTGGACAGCAGTATGTTACAGCAGTATGAATTACACATTCATTCACAAGATTTTCCAGTGAATCGCCAGTGTTTGCCAAAGTAGACAGATTTTGACAATCTTTGTGTTTAATACATTAAACAGAAACATTGTGGTTATCATGGACTGTCATGGTCAACCTGAATCTTCATTTGGACCTATTCGCGTCATTTTTGATAAATTTGCTGCAGATTTACACTTCACCATTTCCTGTCAAAGATGATGAGACACAGCTTTCATGGTTATCCTGACTCTGCATTTGGGACCACCACAGTGGAGGGAATTTGATCGGGAATATAGGTAGTATTGATCCTCTCCAAAGTAAAGTTGGCCCCTGAAGGCAGGGTCTCTGGCAAAAGGAAGTGCACACTTGCTCCCACAGCCAGAAGGGCAACTGCTGCAAACATAGTGAGACCTCGCCTGAGGATCAGCTGGGTAGTTGAGAGACGACTATCCTTCAGCTGCTGGACCACAGGTGTATCCTGTGTCTCCATGTTCCCATCATGGTCCTCGGTACTCCCCGACATACAGCCATCCACTGACTTTAAAGAAAAAGCAACATTTTGCCTGTTATTTCATTTTGTCACACTGACAGCAAGCAGTGTCAAAATCAGTCAAAGGGTAGCAAAAATAAGAGCAAACAACCTATTAAACTAAATTTAGATTAATTGTTGAATTGAGTTTAGCAGGCCACTTACACTCACATTAATTGCTGTCTGGTTAGCAGTGTTTTTACATGAAGCATCTGACAGGGCATCTGTGCTTAATAATGTCACGTGAGTGTTTTTCTGTGCTCGGTTCACAGCCTGCAAACAAGCAGATACAAAAATTAAACCAAACCCTCAATTTCTCATATTCTTACATACAACAAATAGCTTTTGAAAGCGCTAACTGATTCTGTAGAAAGTCCAAATTCTGTGGCCCTGCTTAGCATACCTCCTCTGTCATTCTCTCCCAGTTGAGGTTGAAGATGACAATTATGTAGAAGGAAGACTGCAAAATGACACAAACGAGCAGTCCCAGCCAAAAACCTGCAAAGAAAAAGACAAATTAGTCTGTCAAAAAAACAACCCTGCTTTTTGGAAATGTCAAGGTCACTTCCTGCAATTACCTAAAACTCTCAGTTTTGCAACAAACATGAAAGTAATGCTTAGTGAAAGTCCTATGCCATAGTATCCAATGAGATTGGCCACAGCTGGTATCTTC
Source organism: Micropterus salmoides (assembly GCF_014851395.1). Classification (NCBI taxonomy): domain Eukaryota; kingdom Metazoa; phylum Chordata; class Actinopteri; order Centrarchiformes; family Centrarchidae; genus Micropterus; species Micropterus salmoides. Next base: position 28,958,730 of record NW_024042261.1, read on the forward strand.
TGTTTGCCTGTGCCCAAGAAGATGCCGGTGCATACACACTAGGATGTAAACAGACAAATCTCTAATTATTATGCGATCTCACTCCATTGGCCACCATTTGGTAACATCTGAATAGATATAAAATGTAAATATATTTGTTGTAGGAACCAAAAAACACATAAGACTCACCACAAGACCATCAAAGAACTGAAGGAAACAGTAAGCATTCATCAAGTGTGAGACCAGACCTATGATGTTCCTGAAATAGGGTTTTATAATTAAGATCTATTTTTCTTGGATAATATTTTTATGTAGCAATAGTACCTTAACAATCAGAGTATTACAGTAATTGAAATGTATTTGCAGCTGTAGGGACTCACTCATCAGAGGTGAAGATGAAGCCAATCACTGTTTTAGTTAAGCCAAGCACAAGACCTTCAATAATCGCAATGCTACCTGGAAAAAGAGGAGCTGTGAACTCTGTTAAAGAATTCATGTAAACCACAATACTAGAAAACATTTCTAACTGACCTGCAAGAGTGAGGGATATCTTGCTGGTGAGGATCGCCCTGGCAGTGTCTCCTGCACCAAGGGCATTACCCACTCGGGCACATGCTGCAGCTTGAATACCAAGAGGAAACTATGGATTCATCATTTAAAAAAACTTATGAGAAAGAGTTGGCTCCTGAGTTCAAATATGTTTAGTGAAATGTTCTAAAGTGAGAATGTAACTCTGTGACTTGCAGTTAGTACCATGTAGGTTATGAAAGCCACCATTATCACAGCATGTTGGGCTGCTAGCTCATTTTCACTCAGCATTCCTGATCATGAGAGTCAAAGAAGAGAAAGAGTCGTGACTCAAAGTTTGTAACTGGTTCAAAGAAATCAAATGGCTTACCAATATCTAATATTTGGATTACCTGCAAAGAAACCACCAAACTCATAAACCCACCACTCAAAGCACTTCATTAATGTGCTGGGAATGGCCAGTTTCATGAAGGAGCCCCATTCCTGAAGTGATTCTACAGACCAGCCTGTAGGGGGAGAGAGCAACTTGTAGAGGGAAAAACTTTGTGATGAACAAAGTGGTCCATGAGATCACAAGGTCACCAAAAACATCTACTAAATATAACTGTCCCTCACCTCCCCATGTTGTTACATGGAGCTTCTTCCACCAAATGTAAGCAAACAGAAAAGCACAGATGTAAATCTGAGACAGGGTATTGGCTGCTGCAGATCCACTGTAAGACATGCACACAGACATGTTAATATTTGTGGAGGCAATAGTTTTATTCAGATTTAAAATGCTATACTGAGACGTGTGAGCACACCTACCTAACACCCAGATCCAGCCAGTAAATAAAGATGTAATTTGTCACCACATTTGCTATGTTTGCCATGGCAGCAGAGTACATTTGTGGAAGTATTATACCCTGAGTACACAAATACCAGGCAATGTGATTACCACCACGTACACATTTGCCTACAGAAATCAAATTAGATTTAATAAGATTTTCAACATTCATATACACTGAAATGAGATGATACATAATGAGATGAACATAGAGAATTGGACTTGGGTTTAGGACAGCAATGCTGTACCTGGTTCTGTAGGTAAGACACCTGAAGATGATGTAGAAACATTGCCTGCAGAGAAAGATCATTCATAAAAGGTGTTTATAATTTACTCAACAGTGTATTGTGCAGAAGAACTGCAAAATAACACTGAAAATGTGTTGACGTTTCGCTTAAAGAAAAGTCACAACTCACCGGTACTGCAGGAAGGAAGCCTGTAATATACAGCTGGGCTATTCTGAAATCAAGATTCTGTATTCAGTTCAATTTATAGACAAATAAGCACTTGTCAATATATACACTGTTCAACATCATTTGTTCAATCAATTATTTTCACTGGCACTCAGAAGCAGAGAAATATGGAATATGTCCTGAGAAACGTTTTTAACCGAGTTTAAGCTGCATTAATCAGTATTTGTTAAAATGTAATCAAATGACAATGAGTAATTTGAATGTCCTTTTAGTGAAGAACTCACAGTGAATTGCTGACTCTGTAGCTCTACAGTTTAACTGCTCTTGTCAACCATATATCCTGCAGTACCATTCTTGCTCAAAACCAAACATAAAGTTAGTGAGTGTGTGTGTGTGTGTGTGTGTGTGTATTTATGTTTTGTATTTACCTGCACAGTGTGTAATATTTTCTATGAAGGCACATTAAATAATAAAAAACGCTAGAGCACAATTAGTACAGTATATGTGATATTGATTTTATACCATTGGTAGAGGTCATTTGGTCAATATTTGGAATACAGATTTTCTGTTTTTGCTGAATCTGATCAATAATCTGTGGGGACCAGATTTGATTTTAATGCCAAGGTGGTGTTTGTTAAAGTTGAGAGCAGGATGTCTCACGTTCTCACTGATGACTATTCAAACTTGCCCATATCACTAGTGGTAGCAATAGCATTTTTGCATGTTTGTTGCGGTTAGTTACCTGGTCACCTCAGGGTCTTGACCCAGGCATAACAGGATGGCCTGAGCATTAATGAGGAGGCCCCAGCAGGGCAGACAGAACATCAACAGGATGATGATGCTCCGCTGAAGGATCACTCCCACCCTCAGCAGGTTCTTACCACCAAATGTCTGTACAACATAATTAACAATTTAGAACGAGTGGTGAAATAAACAGTAAACAGTAAAATTCCAATGTATTACATCATCATATCAAAAGGGTTTTTCACACCTGAGATACTAAAGTATCACATGCCAGTCCGAGACCATATCCTGTTGCTGCAGTGGTAACATTAATGGTCTGAAATGAATATGAAACATACTTGAATGAGTCTGACGTAAACTTAAGGACTCTGTAACCAATATTTCTGACACGAGTAAATGTACTATATCATCAGAAGTCTGTCATAGGTGATTGTGAGAGAATTGTAAAAGCTATCATTGGAAGGTGAGTTTGTAGCTGTAATATTTCATTCATTCTCAACCCGTCACTTCCTCATGTTAGCCTCCACAACTCTGTGGAGCATACAGATGACCACTTACAGCAGAAGCTAATCCATAGCCAGCCATCTCTTCATTTCCCAGACGCCCACAGAACATTGTAACCACAAATGGAAGCAAGTAATTCAGGATTCGAGAGAGCAGCTAGAAAGACAAACACTGACAATGGTGTAGTTGATACAGCTACCAGCTCACAGATTATACATAGTGCATTACAGTAAACACAAGTTGTAATTAACTATCATGGTACTCATCTTGGCAAATGAGCCACCACACTGTCATCACTTTGGCCTGTTGCAGCCACTGTTTGAAACCTGCCAAACACAGTTTTAAGCCCATTGATTTTTGCCTCTAAGTCTAATACAGAAAATCCTGTTTTCCTGACATCTTAACCTTTTCTTTGGCAAAGAAACACAGTCATCAATCTTTTGTTGTATAAATCAGCTTTTCAGCAAGGACAGCCTCAATCTACACAGTCCCATACAGACAGACAAGGGTATGTAAACAGCACGAGTCCTTACCAGAGGCCCTGTCATCCTCAGGATGTGGTACAGTTCCTCTCTGTGGGCCAGGGGAACCCTATGGCACACCCACCTGCAGCAGAAAAGCTTGTCACTAGACCCCTCCATGTGTGCAGAATGAGATGCCAATGCAGGTCCTTCCACTGAAGTGTTCGTCTTGTCTCTCATGAACTTATCTTAGTTTCTCTCCAGGATGTTGGAAAGGATGGAAATCTTGCTGTGGTCACAGCTGCTCTGGAAGCAAGCCAAGGCCAGCTGAAACAAGACAGAATGTGAAAAACAAGAAAAAGGCCAGCAATCACAACAAAGACTAAGACAGTGGACTTGAAAGCAAGAATGTTTTGATCTTCACTGGTTAAACATGTAAAATACAATTCACTACTTCTAGTTCTGGTTGTTGAAGATAATTCTCCTGGATGAACATTATCAGGTCTTTCATCACTCCAAAGCTAAAACAAGTTTTAATGATCTAATATTGAATTTATAAAATAGAAAGATTAAGAAAAATTTAATCTGGATTTTTAAAAAATTATGATAGTTTCAGTAGAGTGGATAGTGAATATTAAATAAATGTATTATATGGAGACGCTGACTTTGAGACTGTACATTAGGCAAAATTTTGATTCTACCTGAACATGAATAGTAGAAAGAGGAAGAATAATTGGTCCACCCTGCCGCGTATGTATAGTTTTCCTTGCCCTGGGTCTTTCTACAACACCAATTCTCTCTTGAATTACAACTGTGCTGAAGTGGTCCCCATTTCTTTTACTCCATTTAACTTTTTCCTGGATGACTAGATAACATGACATTTTTATTTATTATTACTTTTGTCAGTTTCAAGTTATTTCAGAGACCATAGTGGTTTTTTTTTTCTTTAACGGAATGGTACCAACAATTTTGTCCATGTCTGTACAGTAAACCCATGCTTATTATGTATACACTTCTGTATTGCCTCTGGTGACCTGGTCAGTTCTGTTACTTTATTCTATTTATTTGGTGTTTTAAGATTTTATTAAATGGCAAAACAAGTAAAGTTTAAAAAAGGAATGTTTTTGAAATTTTGCAACGCATAAGCACATTTTCTAACAGTTAATGTATACTTAACTTACTTATTTTTGAATTCTGTTACTAATCTGCTAGTATTATACTTCTCTGGGTATTAATGTAACAGTTTGTTAAATGTGTACTTTTTGTAGTGTGTGAGGCCGATTTTTCTTCCTCTCTTCACCCAGAACTCTGCTAAACTCTAACTTAAACTATGTAAATTGCATTCAAGTACTTACAGTACAGCAACTGTAAGTAAAATATACGTAATATATAATATATAACAAATATATAAATATAGTTGTTTCGTTTTATTCCCAATGGTAGACAACCACTGAATACAAAAGCACATTTCTACATAAGCAAAGTTTTTAATGAGCCAGGACCTGTATTCATCAAAGTTCTGAGTTACATTTGAGAATAAGCAAAACCATTTATCAATATATATATATGCAGCTATATATATATAGCTGCATTTCGGATGGATATGACACAAGTGCAGATGAGAAAAAATCAGAGAGAACAAAAATAATAAAAAAATTGTTTTAACCATTAATTCACTTAATTTTTTTTAATCAAATTTGTCACAGTTTTTCACTCTCAGCCATGTCCTCTCAAAAATAATGAGTCCATGAGAGTCATGATATTGAGCACAAACTATGATTTTATGATAAAGCCTCTCAAGGTTATTCTTCTATTGGGACCAGCATAGTGGACAAAATATGATCAGGAGTATATGTAGTATTGATCCTCTCCAAAATAAAGTTGGCCTCTGAAGGCAGGATCTCTGGCAAGGGCACGATGAAGTGCACACTTGCTCCCACTGCCAGAAGGGCAACTGCTGCAAACATAGTGAGGCCACGCCTGAGGATCAGCTGGGTAGTAGAGAGATGGCCACTCTTTAGCTGGACCACATGTCCAACCTGTGTCTCCGTGTTTCCATCATGGTCATTGGTACTCACAGACCTGTAGCCATCCACTGACTTGAAGGGAAAAAAACATCTTAGTACATTATTTTGTAATGTCATATGAAAAGAAAGCGCAGTAACACTTAAAAGGAAAGTTGTCAAATATAGTGTTTTCAATTGCATAGAAAACAAAATAGAAAAGTTCATTGATAACCGTGTGAAACAAGCTATAAAATGTCATTCAGGTTGTTAGTGTTAAGAATAACAGGCCACTTACACCCCCATTTCTTGCTGACTGTCCAGCAGTGTTGTTACCGGCAGTAACTGAAGGGGCAGCTGTGCTTAATAATGTCATCTGTGTCTTTTTCTGAGCTCGTTTCACAGCCTGCAAAGAAGCAGATACAAAAACCTAACTGCCAAATTTTCCTTGTTCACAAACTTAACAAATAGTTATTGAAATTTGCAAGATTTCTCTCAGTAATGTAGAAATAAAAATAACATTCTGTCAGTGTATCTAAAGAGTTGAGGCCCTGCATGATCAGGGTTATTAGATTAGCCAGTATTATACCTCCTCTGTCATTCTCTTCCAGTTAAGCTTGAAAATGACAATGATGTAAAAGGTGGATTGTAAGACGACACAAATGAGCAGTCCCAGCCAAAAACCTGCAGAGAAAAAGACAAATTAGTCTGTCATGGGCACAGCAGGTTTCACATACATTATAATAACCTGATGTTGTTATGCACTTGTTTGTCTTTAATGTCTGTGGAAGTAAAAAAAAACATTGTCACTTCATATAATTACCCAAAACTCTCAGTTTTGCAACAAACATTAAAGTAACACTCAGTGAAAGTCCTATGCCGTAGTATCCAATGAAATTGGCCACAGCTGGTATCTTCTGTTTGCCCGTGCCCAAGAAGATGCCCGTGCATACACACTAGGATGGGGGGAAAGAAATTTTTTTATTTGACATATATGACTTACTTTTGGCATCACGCTACTAATATATTTTGCTGTGTACACAAGAAAGGCTGGTAGACTCACAACAAGACCATCGAAGAACTGAAGGAAACAGTAAGCATTCATCAAATGGGAGACCAGACCTATGATCTTTCTGAAATGATAGTTAAAATTGTGTCTTTGTGTGTAGCAGTTGTATTCTAACAACTATAGCATCCAGTTATTAAAATGTGTTTGCATCCACAGAGACTCACTCATCAGAGGTAAAGATGAAGCCAATCATTGTTTTAGTAGAGCCAAGCACGAGACCTTCAACAACTGCAAAGATACCTGAAAAAGAGGAGCTGTGAACTCAAACAGTAGAAAATGTTGCACATCAAATGCTGATTTATTAATATAAGCTACAACAACAGAACGTGTTTCAAACTGACCTGCAAGAGCAAGTGACATCTTGCTGGTAAGGATCGCCCTGGCAGTGTCTCCTGCACCGAGAGCATTTCCCACACGGGCACATGCTGCAGCTTGAATACCAAGAGGGAACTATGGATTGATTCATTCATTTGCAAAAAAAAATATGAAAATAACTACATTCAGGAATCAGAAAGTATGAACACTGATGTACAAAAGAGCTTTGTCTTGAGTGAGTGTTCGAATACTAAACCACAGCTTAGGCAAAAAAAATATTTATTAACTAAATTTGAGGACATGTTTGTGGGAAGAAAGTGAGAATGTGACACTGTGACTTTCATTTACCATGTAGGTTATGAAAGCCACCATTATCACAGCATGTTGGGCGGCCAGCTCGTCTTCACTTAGCATACCTGATCATGAGAAAAAAACAAGAGAAAGAGTCGCGACTCAAAGTTTGCATCACAATTTTACCAATATTAGATTTAGCAATATCTAATATTTGGATTACCTGCAAAGAATCCACCAAATTCATAAACCCACCACTCGAAACATGTCATTAATGTGCTGGGAATGGCAAGTTTCATGTAAGAGCCCCACTCCTGCAGTGATTCTACAGACCAGCCTGCAGGGGGAGAAAGCAACTTATTTATGTATTCTGAAAAAGATGGAGGATGAGCAAAGTGATGCATGAAAGCATAGGGAAAGCATGCATATGAAATCCCTCACCTCCCCATGTTGTTACATGGAGCTTCTTCCACCAAATGTAAGCAAACAGAAAAGCACAGATGTAAATCTGAGACAGGGTATTGGCTGCTGCAGATCCACTGCAAGACATGCATACAGATATGTTGATATCCATGGGGCAATAGTTTTATTCAGATTTAAAATGTTATACTGAGACGTGTGAGCACACCTACCTAACACCCAGATCCAGCCAGTAAATAAAGATGTAATTTGTCAACACATTTGCTATGTTTGCCATAGCAGCAGTGTACAACTGTGGCAGTATTATACCCTGTGTACACAAACACCAGATGATGCAATGAGTACCACTTATACAGTACATTTCCCCTCAGAAATGTAATTATATTAATTTACACAACATATTCTTGTGCTCTGAAATAAGGACATTAGTGCACCTGGTTCTGCAGATAAGACACCTGAAGCTGATGTAGAAACATTGCCTAAAAGACAAAAACATTGACATTATTGTTCCGTGGGGAAGGAGTTTTTTCTAAACGTCACTGAAAATATATTAATTTTGCACATAAAGGTGAGAGGAATGGTCACAACTCACTGGTACAGCTGGAAAGAAAGCTGTAATATACAGCTGGGCTATTCTGAAATCAAGAAGCTGTATTTAGATCCAAGGGAATGATTGTTTAAGGTGATATATACTGTTCATTGTTGTATAAGTTCAAGCTCATTCATTTACACTGCCACTCAAACATTTATCCATGGCAAGAAAAATTTACCTCCCAGGAGAAATGATATTAAGAAGTTACTATATGTAGACTTAGCAAACCTGGAGAAGCATGCTAAAATGGAGGTATGAGGCTACATTAAATAATTCAAGAGAGGTGTGAGTGTGCAGCCACTTTTCTATGATGAAATAGCCTTTACAAATAATAGGTTATTTGATCAATATTTGGAATACACATAATCTGTTTATGCTGGACCAGAACTGATCTCAATGCAGAGGTGGTGTTTGTTACCGCTGAGAGGATCTGTGTTGACTGAATCCCACTGACAGAGGCATTGTGTTTTACATGCATGCTTGGTGCAGTTAGTTACCTGGTCACCTCAGGGTCCTGGCCCATGCATAACAGGATGGCCTGAGCATTAATAAGGAGGCCCCAGCAGGGCAGACAGAACATCAGCAGGATAATGATGCTCCGCTGAAGGATCACTCCAACACGCAGCAGATTCTTACCACCAAATGTCTGCACAACAGCACAGACAACGTTAATCATTTTAGAAAAGGGAAATGAACAGTTGGTATCTGGAGTCAGTGAAATTGATGATTAGGGCAAAAAAGGCCTACAGCAAAGGGTTTTCCAAACCTGAGATACTAAAGTATCACATGGCAGTCCTAGACCACAACCTGTTGCTGCAGTGGTAACATTAATGACCTGAAATCAATATGAAACATAATTGTCAGTCTGATGCACACTTAAGGACGCTGATGTAACCAATACTTCTTTGATTCATACTAGATATTGATTAAATCATCAGGCTATAATGGGATTGTGAGTTTATAGCTGTAATATTTCCTTTTCTCCTTTAAAATTTACATCTCCGCTTGTAATTTCCTCATGTTAGCCTACACAACTCTGTGGAGCATACAGATGACCACTTACAGCAGATGCTAATCCATAGCCCGCCATTACTTCATTTCCCAGACGCCCACAGAACATTGTAACCACAAATGGAAGCAAGTAATTCAGGATTCGAGAGAGCAGCTAGAAAGACAAACATCGACAATGGTGCAGTTGATACAGCTACCAGCTCAAAGATTATACATTGTTACATTACAGTAAACACAAGTTGCAATTAATTAGCATGGCTCTCTTTGCAAATGAGCTATCACACTGTCATTACTTTGGCAGGTTATAGCCAATGTTCAGTCACTGTTTGAAATCTGGCAAACACTGCTTTGGGTTGACTGATAGTTGCTTATAAAACTCAGACACAGAGCCAATATTTCCTGACATTTTAAACAAAACACTCTTGTCAATCTCCCATTGTATAAATCCACTTATTATAAAGGACAGCCTCAATCCACAGACAGCAACAGCGCGAGTCCTTACCAGAGGCCCTGTCATCCTCAGGATGTGGTACAGTTCCTCTCTGTGGGCCAGGGGAAACCTCTGGCGCACCCACCTGCAGCAGAAAAGCTTGTCACTAGACCCTTCCATGTCTTCAGGATCAAATGCTAATGCAGGTTCTCCACTGAAGTGTCAGTCCATCTGTGTTCTGTTCTCTCCACGGAGATAATTCACCACTGTTGTGTTAAGTATTTCAACACCTTAAAAGGTTACTAATTAATTTACTCAAGGTTAGTTTCACAAATTGTTCAGGTTTGACATTGTTGCAAAAAAAAAATCTCACTATGTAAACCAATATTATATAGTAGACCTTTCTGTAACACGGTACAGAGTCCATCTTATGAGTCACTATTTAATGCTATGTTTTCTAGGTAGATACTGTACCAGAGGTGAACATAAATGTCATCTCCAATTTCATTTCAAACTCAAATACAGTTAAAATTAATTTTTGCATTCATTGCATTCACTGAGTGAATGATTATATGGTCAAAAGTTGCCACAGTAGGAAGCCTACTAAATAACCATAACTTTGTTCTACCTCTGTGTTGTCGGATATAATATGTGAACGGACAGAAGGTGTGAAGTCATGATTATTCATGAACATCTTCTGCATATTAATGACTGCACAGGTTTCCTTTGAAGAAGTTAAATCAATCCAAGTCCCCATCAATCTAGGCAGACAGCTTCATTAAAGTGTTTGGGAATATAAAACATTAACATGTCATACAGTTCAGTGTCCTCCTGGAGAGCAGTAAAGGTTAACCAGTCAGTGCGCTGGCAACATCTAAAATGAGACGCATCCCTCAGCGACTATCCAGCAGAAAACCCATTCAGCTAGCCATCTGTAGCAGAGTGATAACTTATATCTGTGCAAGCCAGCTTCCTCTTTTATGGATAGAAAACATATTTGCACATAAGACCTGTGTTTGCCTCAAAAGCTGGAGTATACATTTATGCAGACATAAATTTCACACTTTCAGCTGACTTGAAAAATATCTTGACAAACCTTCTAGCAGTGCTGCCTCAAAGATGATATCTTAACAAATATGATTTCAACACTAAGCTATAAGTGATTACGTGTTTGGTGAATTCAGCTTTCCTCATAGACAGGGAGATGATTCAGTTCATCTGTATGGTGCATCCATGTTTTCCACTGGATGGAGCAGGAGTTCAATACAAGACAGTTTTTCCATAAACTCATACCATTGTAGTGGTGTACAATGTTACACTTAGACACAGAGACTGCTAAAACATATATGCACACAGTTTGCCTCACATCATTGCCCACAAGTTGTACCTCTATGTCTCTGACCCCCTCTCTGTCAAAGCAGAATTGATGGTGTGGATATGATACCAAAGAATAAGCAGCCTAACTTTTCCCATGTGTTTTGGCAAAATTCTGTTGCAATAGGTTCCATAGAAAAAAAACATATATGTGAATGTTGACATCCTGTGAGCTCTCACAGCTAGAAGGTTTAGTATTTGGATTCTCTCAGTTCTATCAGGTAACCCACAAGTACAAATGGCAGTTCTAGTCTCATAATAGAGAAGAAACTGTGAAGGATATATATATATGCATCCTAGCATATCTAATATCATAATATGCTCTAAAATATGGGTTTCATGCATAAAAAGGCATAACAATATTTTAAGAAGAAATTTAATTGTTTGCACCAAAATTGAATGAGGGGGAGCTCATTAAAAAGCCAGATTATTTTTCAGAAGGAGAAGGTTAAATTAACAAAATTAAGATTATTAATATCTGATATAATATCTGACCTCACCACAGGAAAGGTGAGTGAGTTCTAGCTCTAAATGCATTGTGGCATTTCTGTTCATTCTGTATGCCCTCTTAGAGGCTTTAATTCTCAGTTTGAGAGGCAATGAGCCCCCCTAAGTGTGACAACCCAAAGCCCTCTAGGCTTTATGTTGGCTAAAACAATCAGACTGTTGGAATGAGTGCCTTGGATACTATGTGTTGCAGCGGCAGTGATTTGTATCTGTCACTTGCTATTTTCCCTAACAGTGCTCTTGGCTTTGTGTTGCGGAGTTGCTGAGTCCACTTTTGTCTCTCACCTCCACTGTCTCTGCCCATCCAAACCTTTTATCAAAAACACTGTTTGTTAATTAAGGCATGTTCATTTTCAATCTTGACATGACATGTACATTTTACTGAGCATACAGTAATGCCAAGTAAACCTTAATAACCCTACATGTGCTAATTTAGCATATGGGTCCAGTAATTCTAATGGTAAACAACACTAAGAGTTTACAGCCAAGCTAGTGACGTGTCACCATCCTAGCATACTCACAATGACAATGCTAATGCTGATATTTAGCAGGTATACCATGTCCACTGTCTTACTTTACCTTATGTGTTATCATGCTAATTAGCACTACACAAACTACAGCTTGTGGGAATGCTGTTAGCCTTCTTTTGCAGGTATTTGGTCATAAACTAAAGTATTTGACAAATTAAAGTTTTGATGTGATGATAGCACTATATGAGTATTATTGAGGTTAGTTCATATAAACACAATAGAAAGCAAGTCTTTTATGTTTGCAAAGAGAGAGCGAGGTCTTCCTTTTACTGAAGATTTCACTTTTACTACTGCCACACTACTGCCACAAAACTTTAACTTTTTTTTTTGATTACCATGATTTTTCTGGCGATATTTCACCACCATCAAAGTTTATTTGTATTTTTTCCAGCAGTGAGCAGCTCCTTCATTTCCTTTGTGCATTGCATTGTGGAGTAATTTACATCAACAGCACACTCAAAAATCACTTTTTCACTGTGAACGCACCAAAGCCTTTCATAACACTATTCCATTGATTTACAGGATGCACCAAGAAATCAGCAATGTGCAACCAAAGGCAGTGAAGAAGAAGACTGCTACCAGGTAAACACGGATAGTTTAAAAGTGTTCAAAAAAGAAATCGACTTTTATGAGGAAAGAAATGCATTTGATAGTTTGTTTAAGAAGATCCTCAGTCTAAATTGTAGTTTGTACTTTCTGTTTAAGATTTAAGTTTGAATGAAATAGACTGTGGTGCAACAGCAATTGGTGAGATGTACCAAACCGTTTGATAAATCTGAACTCTATGAGCTAATTGCATTTAATCGGCATCTGCGTTTATAACAGCAGATATATGTCTATTGATAAAGACACAGAGAGACAGATCCTTCACTCATGTCATAAGTGTTGCATAGTTTGTGTCGGAAATGATTAAACCAGAGCAGACATGTAAATAAACATGAGCTGAACAAGAATCTAACACGGCTTCCTGTAACTCCTTTTTGTGTTGTGTTGATGTTAAAGGCTGTAGTCAGAGCTATAACAACTCTGGTTATAGTTACAACGTTAGTTAAATGAAATCTCAAAGTTGCAAGTCCTCGTTGTAGACAGTCATGTAGTATTAGATGCATTCAACAGTAGGTCACTGTAACGTTATCGTAGACGGCATGTTTTAGAGCCAGCTGGTGCTTGAGAAATTGTTTCTCATAGCTTTGGATGTTATTAATGAGTGCTGGTACAGGCATAAACTAGATGTGAAAATGCTACATTAAATGTAGTTATAAAGGAAGATTATTATTATGTCAGGACTCAGAGGGGAACCCAGAAGCAGATCGGACAAGTGATAGTTAAGTGGGTAAATTGTGCAAAGGGGGTGCTGGCAGGCAAGAGTGGGGGTCCAGAGGTGGGGGGAGATCCAGAGGGTGGCCAGCTGACAAGCCTGGAGAGTGGAGGTCCACACATTGTCTTACGGGAGGCGTGAGCAGAGTGGGTTGAGTTCTGGGACTGACTTTCCAGGGCTGATCTCCAGAGGATTCCTGAGACAGAGAGACAGAGTTAGTTGTGGGCATCAACAGACAAAAAGCGAATAGCAGGCAGGCAGAAACAGGCAACTAAGCTCAAAAACTGTCTGGAAAGTGGTAGCATACATGACACTTCACAACAATCCGGCAGTGACCAGATGTGTGGCTGCTCATTAAATACTGCTGGATAGATGAGGACGCTGGTGCGGTGACGACCCACGCAGGTGTGTGAGTAGACAGAGAAAGGCCCCCCCCCCCGAACCCAGCCAAGAAAGTGACACAAAACACCACGAGACAAGACAAAAACAGAACAAGCACCCAGCACGCAAATCCCAGACCAAAACAAACACTCAAACAATCATCACGGCCCATCTGTTTACAGTTGCACCTTCCTGCATCAAATATTTAATAATGTGCATTTGTTTACACGTTAAGATGTTGAGACTGTAATCAATTTAATTAACATAATCCATTTAGGAAAAGGTATTATAGCCCACATACAGAGCAGCTTTCAATATCAGACTTTTCTAAGTGTAGTTTGGACAGGAAAGGGGTCTACTATCCAAATAATTTTGTTTGTTTGTTTGTTTGTTTTATTTGGATACCCATTAGCTTCAGCATAAGCTAAAAGATATTCTTCCTGGGGTCCTCCAATCTTCCATGTGAAAATACAATTTATTACATCACATTACACACTATACGCACAGGACATTACACAACATTTAAATACATATTGTACAATTAATGGCATTAATCACCAAAATAATAAAAAATAATAAAACATAATTAAAATAAAATGTCGCTCCTCCGAATAGATCTATATCAAAGAATAAGCTAACTAAGACCCTACAACAGAATCTCTTTAAATTAAATTAATATTAACTATCTAAATTTCTTTGAAGGTAATATTTCTTAAGTGAAGTTTTAAAACCATACAGAGTGTTTTGTTGTTTGATAGTATTTTAATTTTCAAAATCAAAATATCGGCTCATAAATCAGCTCTTTCAATATCATCATCAGCATCGGCCCCCAAAAACCCATAGTGGTCAGGCTCTACTACAAACTTTTTAAAAGTAGAAATTAGTCACTACAAATATTTTTCAAATCACATCATAATTTTATAATATATATAAATATATATATAATGTAATTTCTACTGATCAAAACATTTATTTGAAATCAAATTTATGTATCAGATATTTTATTGAAGCACAGTAGCACAGTTTGGTCTTTATATTCAGCCACATACTGTACTTCAGACCATCAGTTTCTTTTTTTGAGTTACCCCACAAGGTCTGTGACTGTTTTTGCTAACACTGTGCTGTCATTCCCTGTGTATGCAAATCCATCTGTGACACTAACACTGGAGGAGAGGAAAACAATTGAACATACTGTTGACCTCTACACTGTGTTCACTGTAATATTCTGTCCATTTACAATAGTGATCTGAGCTATCTGCAGAAACTTATTTATTACTATGTTAAAAGTAAGATATCCATGAGACACAGAAAAGTGGGTATTTTAGGCATACCCTTGTAATGATGCTTCCTAGACTCAACCAACTCATTTCAAAGTTAAAAATTTATCTGCTATGTTTATGGTCTAATCAGGGCTGAACATTATTTGAGATACACCATTTCATTTTAATCCTGCTTCTTCCCAAAAAGCTGTTTAACTTGAAAAGCTACATGCCTGTGGATTCATGATGGAAAAATAGATCAAGAGCTTGATCATTCTTTGACAATTTATTCCACTGATGATACATATTTGAATGAATAAGACCTCTGAGGAGGCACATGCCTGTTGTTTATTCATTTGGTTCTCCTAATTCTCCTCCTAATTATTCACTCTCATTCTGTCTTTCACAATGCTTGACTTGAAATGAAATACCAAAGCAGACAAAAAGAAATGTAACATAACTGTAAAGCTAACCCGAGGAGAATCCTGTGTTTTACGGTCATGAGACATCTTGCTTGGAGATACCAAACAGACAAAACAAATCATGCTACTAGTTTACCTTTAACACATGACCAGGAAATACCCTTAACCATCCCTTTTAAGTGCATTCAGACCATTAAGTTCAGTTAAATGTTGACAACTTTGGATAATGATGGCAGTGAAAGATGTGAGCTTTGCTATGAAGGGACACAGCCTGTCACATCTGATGCCACTGTGAGCAGTGATATGTGGCTCCAGCATCTGACCCTCTCTTCCTGGGGGCATGTTAAGTAATTGCTTTCTCAAATGCAATATACAGATTGTTTCCCCATGAAAGTGTTGTAAGGCAGCGGATTTTCCAAATTCTTCATAATTTCTTGTGACCCACATCTGAATTCAAAGACTATGATGCAGGCTAATATAACAGGATTTTGTACACATCCAAGCAACCAAGCTTCAAATGCTGTGACCTCCTAGACTATTTTAAAACCTATTTTTAATCTTGCTGCAGTGCACCCCCCTGGTCATTTCCTAGACTGATAAACTGCATTATGGCTCACAACCAATCAGAAATGTAAAGCTGCAGCAACTACTTAAAGCTTAAAGATTTTAAAGTGAAATTAATCCAAGACCAATTTCAACATATTAAGATGTAATATTAAACCAGGCCTGATCTGAACACTGGAGTTTTGCTATTCCAAATGGCAAGAGCTACAAACGTTTGTCTATGTCTCTCCTTGCTGACCACAGGAATGTGCTTTGGTTAAGAATGTGTGCAGTGTGATTACCCTATCGGAGGCTATGTCTGTTGTGTAGAAATCAGGCTGCCTGACGCCAAGAAATATCTCTCTCTGTATCTCTTTCTCTGGGCTGTTTTGGACTGTTGATTCATTCAGATTTTAATGCATTCCTTATCACAGCCCTGGCATCCAGATATCACCTGCCAGATCACACGACAAATTAAACCCCAGTCTTCTGTTTTGGAATAACAATAAGGCTGATTCAGTGGTGCTGCTGCTGAGCAGTGCTGGAGGTCATGGTGAGTGTTAAGTTGCTGCTAGGTAACTGACTTGTTTTGTATTGCAGAGCCTAAACTGCATGAACTTATGACGCAAGCATTACGTTGTACAGTTTTAACAGTATTCCAGATTCTACATGTGTTCTGTTAAATAGAGAGCACTTTACCTAATGCAACATAGCCTATGAAAAAAGTGTTATCAGTGATCTTCAGAATATCCTTGAGTGTAGCTGCAGCATGCTATACTTTGCATGACTACGCCCTGTTCCTGCAGCACACTGAGGAAGCCTCAATGTAAAAGCATTATCTAACTAACTAAAAGACAAACATCCCTGCAATAGGACCAGGTCCATACATATTTAATAAGATTCAGACCTTGTGACCTGAAAAAGTCTCAGATATCCATATTGAGAAGCCTTATAAAAGAGGGTGGTTCTGTTCTTTTTTTAAAGGTGACTGAGAAAATAGTTAGTAACAGCTAGTGATGTAAAGGGTTTTTTTCACATGTGGTTCTCTTGTTACTCAAGTACAGAGTTGATTAGTGAAGTAGCGACACTCTTACAAAGTACACTCTTACTAAATACTCTTAAAGGAAACTTGCCTTGATTTAAGACAATGATCAGCTGAAGTGAGTTATGGGAAAAAACAAATTACTAGAGGAGGAAATAAAGAAGGTGGATTTTTAACACTGATTTTTTCTGTGCAAACAAGCATCACAACAGGGAGAAAAGGGACACAAATTAAGAGGACTGTGAGCCAGAAGCAACTGCATAGTATTTATCACTTAAATCACGCTTTCACTGTGGTTGACTTTAACTATCTTTAGTGTGAATCATGAAGCTGGCAGTATCGGAAACAAAAAGAAACTCCTTCTTTTTGCAGGGGAGCAATTTCTTGCCTGTTTTCCCAGACCATATGTTACTAATGATGTGTAAATGTGGCTTGGAGAAGTATATTCTCATTATAGCAGATGTCTAATGTAGGATAAAACACTGTATGCAGATCCAAGATAGAGGTCATTGTCCTCGTCACCTTTACATTGATCAAAGCAATCCACCAATTTGATAAAATTACTTATGTGCTTATGTGTTATTTATAATGATCTACAGCAACCATTTTGTAATGGTAGCATAGGATTGATTGAACATCTAATGGTTGTTGTCATAGAAATGTACAGTGAACATGAATAATTAGGTTACTTTATTGCATTGAATTGCATTGTAAATTTACTGTACTTGTACAGCTTTTCTAGTCTTCCGACCACAAAACACTACGTCACATTCACCCCATTCACACACAGTGTGTAGCAGTGACTACCATGCAAGTTGCATCATGCTAATCATTAATCATTCACACACAGTGCGGTTCAGTCTCTTGCCCAGTGCCACTTCAACATGCAGACTGGAGGAGTCTGGGAGCAAACCGTCGATCTTTTTATTAGTAGGTGAGCCATGCAACTTAATTTGTTTAATGCTTTGATTTTTGACTAAATATCTGCAAAACTATTGGCATTCCCAACAACTTCAGCCGTACATTATGTCTAGTGCTTTAGTGTTAGAATTAACTATAACTAAAACTAAGATGGTAATCATGGCAAACATCATACCAGGTACACATCAGCATGTTAACATTGTCATATGGACGTCAGCAAAGCTCCACTGGCCACATGGCTGTAGACTGTTGTTTCTGAACGAAAACTTCTTATCCATCTTATTAAATGGACCTTGTGGTGAGATTATTTTGTCAACTGTTTCCAAGGTCAAGAATAAACTGTCAATAACTCAACATCTCAATATTAAAGCAACCTGGATGTGTGGATAACTGAAATAGATGGCTCCTTCTAATAACACTGCAGCCTGTGGTGTAGCACTGGGCATTGAATGGATGACTGCTTTTATTTCCAGCAATCAGTAGGCCATTTATTGGTTAAGCAAAAGTGCTGTCCTGATGACTGTGTGAGGCAGAATAAGGCCTATGGCTGTGGCTGCCACTGTAAAAGCTGGTAATCTATTAGTGCTAAATCAAACTGGCTGATTTATAGGTCTGAGAGTTTAGTAAGTGAATGGTGAAAAAAGGAAAGTTGTGAGAGTGAGGTTTCTAAGTTTGACTTTACAATCCAGTAAGCCTTACAAAATCGAAATAAGAGGATATTGCAGTCAAGTCTGATGCCCCATAGTAAAACTCTGACCTTGAAGTATAAAAAAGCTTATCGCAAGTACTTCAGCTTCTCTGGAGATCAGGGATGGAATAATAAAGACACTCCTAGAGCAAAACAAAACTCTTCAACTGTGAAATATCTTTATTTATGCAATAATGAAAGGTGGACTGAGTCCAATCAACACAATAACATGTTCATCATCATAGGAGATCTGTACAAAACAAACTTTATAGCAGTTTCCTCAAGAGCTGTTTATAAATGGCAAATTAGGTTAATACCCAATAGTTAAGTCACTAATCATTTCAAAACATTAATTAGTATTAATGGGAGGTTAATCATATTTATTTGAAGACAATAATTGTGTAACACTTTTTACATTGACACAATTTTACATTATGTAATATATGGGGTTGTTCTTTTCTTTGCTCTGTTTCTGTGGGCATTATTTCATGTTAGTATCTAAGAATAAAATGAAACAGGAATTGATCTATTTGTCAGTTTCCATTTATCCCACTATAAGTGCATCTGAGGTAAGAGTAAGAGGTAACTTCACTTTATTAACAATGCCCTGCCTCAGTTATAGTTAGACACTATTTTACCACTGAAAACTCAATTCAAGTACTGATTTTGATTTTACTCAACATATGGGGGGTTTTGATTATTATTCACAACTAATTTACAGATACTATTGTATTATTAGTTAAGAGGACCACAAACATGACAGTTGATAGCCATTATTTAACATGTGCAGAGTAATCATTTAACCAATAGATCATTATTTGCCATTTACTAACAATGTTTTACTAAAATGCTGCCAATCGTAAATATTTTACTCATCCAATGTATGATCATGGCAGAAAATATCACTATGTATTATACGGACTACTGGAGTCACTTTGATTATTGTGTATACATTGATTGCAATGCTCATTTCATTACTTGGATAACAATGTTTCAGAATTAACAATCTAAATGAAAAACAAAATCGAGGTAAGTATTTTAGTATTGTTTCTACAATATTATATAATTAACAAGTAATGCTAATTGGTGCACTGTAATTACAGGGGCGGCACTACAGGAGTCATACATACTTAGTAGTAATCAAATAGCTAATTACTGGACCACCTATGGTTTACAGGTGGTGAAATAAAAAGAGTTGAAGACAGCTCCCTGTTGGCTTGCACATTCCACTCTGCAATGCAGGTTTTCAGTTAAACCAAGACACCCTAAGAACCCATAAGCCCTTTTTCTTTCATAGCAGGTATAAAAACCACAACTAAGTAATCCTCTAATACACTGCTTCATTCCAAACCTATAAAAATACATGCTCAGTTCTGAAAAGCCGGCAGAAGTGAGCTGCAGTGATAACATGCAGGTATGTTAACACTGGCCTCCCTGTGTCCTCAGAATCTTCCGCAGAGGCATTTACTTCTCATAGCTGTCTTCATGTTCACAGTAAATACAACCCTACAAATACCTAGACACTCACTCACACATGTACACACATACAGTATCTAAAACATGTCAAAGCAAAATGTCAACGATAGATAAAATGCACTTTGTCATGAAGTAACAGTTAAACTCAATACTTTGGTCAAACAAATCTAATTATTCCGTATTTTTACACAACATCAAAAACAATTTAAGGCAAAAATCAACCATTCAACAAGTCAAACAACAAAAGGTTCAAAAACATACATTGAAAATATTTATTTTTACAACATTTCCTTATAGAAAAATATGTTTGACTTGCACAACATGGCCACAATAAGACTCAATTCAACCTCGAGTGCACAAGACAGCATCAAATTTCATCACAAATCTGTTGGTTCCAGTGTAGCTGCAGTAAATAGATGCAAGGGCATCCTGGTGGAATTTCAACTAGTATGGGGTCTATTGTACAATCTCCTGCAAGCTACTGTCTGTGAAGATTCTCAATCATGCAAGCCTGGCCTGCAAGCTACTGCAGCTACCAAGCTACTAAACTAATGTTGCCAACAGTGACTACACTGTCATTTTAATTATGTATATCGCCTTTTACTGTGTTTATCAATCTGTAAACATTTTTTTGGTCAGTCCAACGCTTTCCTACAACTATGTGTGCACGTGTGTGTAGTAACCAACACACAGCCACAGTTCCCAATCAGCAGGAAAAACAAAAACTACAAATACAATAAAATACAAATACAACTCTTTGTTTCTGAAGCAAGTTCCGCAGCTAAATTGAGAACCACTGCGGTGTGCTTCGATAGTGCAAATGCGACCTCAGGGGCCAAGTTGTGCACACCACAGCACTTCAGCTTCAGTGGACCCTGGTCTGAGGTGGCTGTCGAAAGGCATGTTCTGCCTGACTGGTTGAGTGGAAGAAAGAAATGGGTGGGGGGGGGGGCTGGAGTAGTGCGCCAGCCACAACTTGAGGGAGACGTCTAACACTGGGAACGAAATGGAGGCAGAGGCCGGCGTTGTGCGAGGTTGGCTGATTGGGGCTCCAGACTGCAGAGCTTGTATACAGACTGCACCTAAATGTCACAGTGCTTCTGCGTCCAGAGGCCCCCACAGGGATCATGTATGTTGGGTATTTACATCAGTGGTCAGTCAACATGACCACGTGTTAGCACAGCAGTCTAAATGAGGCCAGTGTGTAATGCAGCGTCTGATAATCTGTTGCTCTCAGTCTCAACAGGTTCAAGGTCAGTACTGTCGTCATGTTTTCCATCCTCTGAAGCGTGCGTGTGTATATGAATATGTGTGTATATCTACTATCTGAAGTACATTCTTTTGATTTTACAATTAGACACATTTTGAGATAGACACAGACATTCGCGAAAATCATTGCCATTTCCAGCAACTGCTTAAAATTTCAGGCACGAAGACTGAGTGACATTATCTGACGAGCAGGTCACGGGGAAAAAAAGGGCCAAACAGGTGGCAAAGTGAAGAGGGCCAAGCAGGAGGTAAAGCTGAGCTGTGAGGGATACCAGCAGAGGATCCAATGTACATGTACAGTAGGTAGAGGTGACACTGTCAAATGAGAGAGGACAATTAGTGAAGTCTCAAAGTTAACACATTGATTAGTGTTTGTGTGTTCTGTATCAGCATATTTCTTCCCACAGGCTCTCACGGTGACACAACTCCAATTACCATAATTGCAAAGACAATATTACAAAATCAAGAAATTACTGGATTTCAAGCATGGTGGGACATTGCATTTGTAGCTCATCCGTACTTATAATCATAGACAAATTTACATTCAGTCCTCATAGGGAGCTGCTGCTAATAATAGCATCACATAGGCTGTCACCGGAATATTAAGTATCCTGAAAAAAACACACTCATTGTTTGTTATTTTGCTAATTTGCTTCTTTAATTATTCCTTTCTGTTGTTTTATTTTACACTTCAGTTTATTCATAAATATAATAATGCTTCTGTTACTACAAGTGTGAAGACCGTAATGTATCAGGTACACCACAGAACATAATCTAATCGAGGTGGAGATTTATTGACTTTGCCAGAACTCAACAGTAGCAAGCAAAATCAATCTGTGTTTGCGTCAAAGCGTCGCACAGCCTCAAGCTCTCAAAGGCTTAACAGGCAAAGTTGTGAAGTAAAAGGTGAAAGCATTATTCAGCTAGGATTTATTAATGTTAGCTTAATGTTTGCTGCCCTTAATGCGACAGTGATTGTTATTCTTAAGACGGAAACAAAAAAGCATAACAGCAATTGGAGGAGGCGTATTCAGACAATCTTCACCATTTTTATGCTCTTAACTAACGTCTGATCATAAGCTGTCTGAGAAAGCCTGTGCACGATTGCAATCCTAATCCACTGAAGTATTCAACATCTTGCAAACATTCTTTTTTTATTATGCACCTTACTGCTTCGTTTTAGAATATGAAACAGCAGTATAGTACAGTCTCGCACTGGTCTATCACAAGAGAAATCTGCATCATTTGTGAAGGACAACATGACACACTACTGTGCATGTCCAGAAGGTCAAGCAACAAATGATAAACAAGCAAACAAAACAATTTAGTCAGATTAACTATTAAAAATGAAAGCAAGCGCACCTGAAATGTCAAAAATAATCCCTCATTGCAACATGACAACTATGTGCGCACACAACCACAGCAAGTAAGGTAACTAACTCTTGCCCGGTCTGAATTCTTTTCAGCAATATCACTGTTTCCAAGAGCTAGGCAATAACTAGGCGAGTACAAATTATCGATTAGAATGGTCGACAAAACTACAAAAATAGGACACAGGTGTTATATATTATATTATATTATGGAATTATCCTTTAAATCCTCATATTTAAACAATAAGGTCTCACCTTGGCCCTGGACACTTAGACCCCTTTGTTCTCCTCTTCTATCCACCTGCAATCCTTTCATCTCTCTTTTGACGTCAGGGAGTAGTGTCTCCACGATGCATGGAGGCCCGTCCCCATGCACCTTGTCCACCTCCTCCTCCTCCTCCTCCTCCTCCTCCTCCTCCCCCGTGGTCCTTATCTGACTCTGGCTGGCTCTGGGCTCTCTCAGGCTTGGGGTTGGGTGTACAGGGTGGGTCGGGCTGTTGTACTGACATGGTCCTGCGCAGGTGGGTGCGCTTACACAGGAAATCGGGCTTCGCTGACAGACCAAATGAGCCTTTCCTTAGGACCATACGAACCGAAGGGGATTTCTTGGGTCTGGCTCTGTGTCCAAATTGAAGGGTTGAGAGGTGCGCTGCATAGCCCTCGCTCAGGAACTACATATACCACACAGAAAAAGGGTCAGAAAATCAGATCAGAGAGTAGTAAGAAGATCAAAGTAAATGAGACAAATCAAGAGGAAAAGCAAAACCTTTTAACTGTAATAGGCAGACAGACAGACCATGAAGTGCCACTAAAGAAAGAGATAAAAGACAAAAATGAAAATTGAACTACCTGGCACTGATTTTGGTACTTCTTTGAAGGTCTGCCAACAATATAAATCTGTGAGGGGCTGAGGCCAAGCATGTTGTAAACAGAGATGTCCTTCATGGAGCCATAAGCAGAGTTGATCTTAATGTGACACTGTTGAGAAAGGAAATAATCAGTCGAGAAGTGTGTGGCATTTCGATGCAGCACAACCCAAGGCTACAACACTGTGAGCTTGCAAAATAGTGATACGGAGGATCAAAATGTTTCACATGCTTTATTTGAAAGATCAACAGCCCAGTTAATGTCAGAATGATGGTGTACCTCATGTATGAGGTTCCTGAGGAAGATGGTCTTTTGTCGCAGGGGATCATGAACCAGGCCTTCGGAAAAGAAGATCATCCCATGGGGAAAATTATGCTGCGAGAGCCAGGATACCACACGCTGCTTCTGCATATCCGGGCGGCCTGTGATGTAGATAATCAGATATCCCAGGTCCTGCCAATGCCTGCATGCGAATACATAACATCAAACACCTTCATAGTTATCCATTTTATCAGTATTGGCATGATCACAGAGAGGGCATGCTTAAATGTTTAAAACGTCCCATGCGCACACATGACACACACACATGCATGACAAACGCACGTTCAGAGGCTGTGTTGCATTACCTGACGACATCAACAGCTCCAGGACGGACCTTGGGGTCACTACCCATGATTGACACACTTGCAGCAAAAGAGCCATCAATGCTGAAGACCACACACTCCATGCCCCGTGGCAACACAGTCAGGTAGGCCTCTGCACTTGTTTGATCCCCCCTTAGAATCGAAAAAGAGAGAGATTGCATAAGAGACTGCATTTGCTATACATGGTTATTATTCCATTCAAGGCCCTTTATACTCTCTTACTAGAATGCTCTCCTTTTGCTATGTGTTGCTACGTCTTATGTGTTAAAGCAGCACTCTGCTTTACTCCGGGCATGCAAC
Organism: Micropterus salmoides; assembly: GCF_014851395.1. Taxonomy (NCBI): domain Eukaryota; kingdom Metazoa; phylum Chordata; class Actinopteri; order Centrarchiformes; family Centrarchidae; genus Micropterus; species Micropterus salmoides. The sequence goes on from NW_024042261.1 coordinate 28,983,227, forward strand.
ACAGATGCTTACTTGACCACCATTTTAATTGGATAGACTCCCAGGCTGAGCTTCCTGCTCTTGGGTATGGTATATGTGACTCTGCCGCTACTGTTGGTCACCTCGGTGTCAAAGTGCACCCAGCGGCCAGACTGAGGTTGTGTCATTAGCAGGACATCGACCTAAAAGAGGCAGGGTGGGTCAACAGGTGGAAGTTAATGTAAGTTTTCAATACACAAACACATTTCTTTGGTAATCAAACATCATGCTGCTTTTCACCTTTTCTCCAGTCAGAGTGACCATGTCCAAGGGGCCGTACATGAAGCGTCCAACCAGAGTTTGAGGTCCATCCTCGGTGGCAATGACATCATTTACCCTGTGGTTGGCAGTGACGTTCTACAGAAGATAACAATAGGGATCACACTCAAGTCAAGGTTAATATTTTAGTGCTGCTTGCGCATTAGTGATGCTCTCTGTGGAACAAATCTGAACATTTAGACAACACAAACTGTGAGGTGAGTGAGAGAGATCTAAGCTACTAAGTGGACTTTGAGTTTAGATTTTTTTCACACATTAAGACCCCAAGTTTAAGAATTAACTTCAATGCTCACACCTGCGTTGCACAGACTGTCTGTCAGCTCATTATTTTGGTTTTACAACCCACAGTTTTACTGTTTTGGTTTCCTCTCATCAGCGTTATTTCCAGATGCACCAGGCAGCTCATTTACCTACCCGATGGCACTTGCCTAGCAGCAGACCACAAACAGACTGACTAAGTATTGATCAGCTAAAGAGCCTGATAATTACGTCATGAGTTGGTGGAGAGTAAACAGAGCTAAAAGGTGAATGAATATTGGACTTATATAAGCCTGGTGTTCATAAACACAATTACAAATGAATGCTTTGTTGTTGCATATATGCTTGTTGTATATATAGGCAACTGTTTGCTAACAAGTTAACTTGAGTTAAAGATGATAATATGTGAATATTGTGTTTAATGATTGTTTCTGCTGCCCCAAAAGAGCCAAAATTTCAATTCATATAAGGGTTTAAAGAACCATTCAAAATTCACATTCACACTAAATTTAGAAGAAGAGGGGGCTGGGGAAGTGATAATACTAAAAGCATTTTATATGGACCGCCTAAAATGTAGAAATAAATGATTAGACAGTATGTAGAACTTGTGACCATGAAATTACCTCTCTGCCTGCCTGAACTACTGTGAGGATCAAATAAAATCACCACTGGTGTTTGTCCTTGCATGCCTGGCTGTACAAGCCCTTAAGACATGTGCAATACAACAAGAGGGAAGTGGTCAAAGTTTCCCGTGCTTTGATGCGTTCCATTTCCAAGTTTCAATGCCCAGCCAAATGCCTCAGAAGTATGCACAATGGGAGCTCTATATTGAGCTTCCTTGTCTTGTTCTTTTCTCCATATTGCACCATTCAGCGAGTACCTCCAAGTGAGCCTGCAGTGAAACACTAATCCCTAAATCTCTTCTTGCTGAGATGGATGCATTTTAATAGCATATTATCAGCACACTAATGTATAACTCTCAGACTGTTGTGGTCCACTATGACAGGAATTGTTATTTTCCTACAGACTTCTCTTCCATTTCTGTAACCTTTACTTTATCCTGGAGAGTTTTGCTCGGCACAAATGCTCTTTTACCTTACACCTTGCTTTTCTCCCAAATGGTTAGACACCTTGAAATGTGTTTTTTGCCCTGTAGATAAAAAATAACATTTCCTCCACAAGCTTCTGCAAGATGTATGCTTATGAAGATGTAATAGAATGTTCATTTTAAAAAATATAAAATACAAGAGTCATGTCTTACATAAACATACTATAATGTATATTATGTGTAAACAAAAGCAACAGCAATAAATGTGATTTGTTATTTATTGCAGTGATTTCATCAGGAGTGAGAGGCTGTGATGACATTTTGTTTACTTGAAAATTAACATTTGTTTATTGACAGCACTCACCAAAGGATAATGGAGCATCTGCATATAGCACAGCTGTTGCACTAGCTTTGTCAACTATCAGTTGCATTACTTACTGATCCAGTGACGGCAAGCACATAGTAAACAAATCACATATCCACACCTGCGCACGCTCACTAGCCTAACATTTTTTTGTCAATTTCACCATTTATTACGGGATTTTGTGGGAGTGTGATGGGACAGGGGTGAAAATCCACTCCTGTGTCACACTCTAATACAGTACATAAAACATCACAGTTACTGTGTGTCTTTGGGAGGCCTAACATCGAGGTCTAGTAAGATTTCCCTGACACAGTTCACTAGGTAGTCTCTGTATGGTCATATGTGAAAACAGAAAAGCAAGCGCCTCAGTATCACTATCCACTCACAGACAAAGTGTGGAAGAGATGAGTTGGAGAGTCAGACCCCCACTGCATGTACAAGAAACAACACCCACACTAGTGGGCCCTTCCCAGTTGTGACAAAGACCTTTTACCAAGCTGAGGAAGCTCAGAAAGAGATGCCAAGTCTCTCTGAATAGTATCACTCTGCAGCAGACAAGCCCAATCTGTGCCCAGATTTAATCAGCACGGAGTGGCTCTGAATCTCCGCATGCTGAATTGTATCTACAACTTTTGTAGAGGTGCTTTTTTTCAAGAACTTACATCAGAAACACATCACTTGGCCAAGGTGAGGCATGAATGAGATGACACTGAAACAAGAAAACCTCCGCAGACTCAAATATAGATGTTTCCATGGTACTCTGCTTGCACAGTTCTATTTAGAGCCTCGTAAAAAGAAAGCAGTAACTAAATTCTTTTCTTTAGAAAATGGAAGATAACAGGAGCATTTGGTGGATAGCAACGTGACCTTGATTGTTCTACTGTGTATGGCTATATCAAGTTAAGTGTGTGTGTGTGTGTCTGCTTGCTACAGTTCTTCAAGATCAAAGTGTGGGAGTATTTTAAGAAATTCAGACCATTCACACGTACTGAAGCACTACAACCTCAGCATTTAACAATAAATTCTTATTTTTAGTTTGAAGGAATGAAAGACCAATGCATCATAATAACAATTTCTGCTGTACATGTGTGTGTTTGTATGGATGGTTGTATTTCTGAGAATTAAAGGCACCTTAGAGACAATATTCCAGGTTGTGTAATAAATTGTTCCCAAGCCAAAGAGCTTTCTTAAAATATTTAAGAATTTGTTCATTTGAGCATGAGCTTCTAAAAGTGAATTGAGATAAATTCACATTTCTGCCAGTAAAACAAACTGGGACAAAAGTACATTCATACAAAATAAACCACCAAATAATTTATTACCCTTAGTTTGACATGTGTCCTCCTTCTGAGCCATTTTTCTCGTGGGCTGGAGGGAGAGAACGGAGCTGAGTCCAAATTGTCCGCTTCCTGGGTCTTCACACAGTCACATCGCATGAGCTGTCAATAATACACATGCATATATAAGAGCAAGCATTTCCACACACAAATCCTATATTACGCAGACAGTCTAAGCAGTTTGTCTCTCAGTAATGACTCTAGTCTTACCTAAACAATTTCTGTACATTGATGCAATAAAGTATAGACAATAATAACATAGAAGGTTTACCATCTGAAACCTTGAAATTAATATGCAGTTATGTTTTGGGATCATAAATCACAATTATAATGGAAAGCTTTGTAACAAGAGCAGCAATGACACTGATCAAGGGCTAAACAGTGGTTTAGAGCAGTCACTAAATATTACCGTGCAGAGGCAATACATACCATTCCTGACCCAATCACTGGGTGGCTTGGATATAGAGAGGCTCCTACATTCTCTTAAGCACTAAACTTGGACTGTGAGAAAAGTACATCTTTAACAAATAATTGTATGTGCAGCCCTTAAATTCTATTACAATCCCTTACTATGATGCTGCATTGAATGAGCTGAAAATCACTGAACCAAAATAATGAACTTCAGGTTTATTAGCTTCCCGAAGGCTTTGATATTACATCTTCTTTCCTATGTGTTCTCCTTATTTCCCTCACGTTTTCTCACAAAGAAGACATGGTGCAGCAGACATAGAAAGGGTGAAAAAAAGTTTCTTTTTTTCTTCTCCGATAGCTCTGCTTTCTAATGATCAAGTTCAAATGCTGCCAGTGTTTCCAGGAGCTTCTAATAGAACATGATGTGATACACTTGTTTTATTTAATTATTTTTTGACCTGTTCTTTGTTGGTGCATAAGCATTCAGTAAGCATTCTTGTCACTATCACAGACACACAAATGCCCCTTACATGTGAATGTAATCACAGTGGGTAGATGGTGGTAGTAACGCTGCCAGGGCCAAAGTTTCATTCCCACTTAGTACAATAAATATAAGCAATGTAGTGTGATCTGACTTGTAGATCCACATGCCATGACTCGGTAGTGGACTGTAGCTCACATATACTGTAAGATGTCTTGAAATCATGTAAAACAATATTTATGATTACAATGTTTGGGTAAATCTCTATATGCATTATTTATTTCTTATTGCTGGCTCTGTCCACAGTTACGTGTCATAAAGGAGTGTTGAAGACATCACTGGCTCCCTGCCAGACTTGTGGTAATAACATATTCAGGGTGTCGTCTGTGCAGAAGGGTCCCTAGAACAGCTAAGCAGCATCTCCTTTCTATGCTGTGTTGTTTGTGAAGCAAGAAGACATCATTAAATGGAAACAGCTGTTCCACAACTAATAGCATTTGGTTCAAAGAAATTGCAAAAGAGAAGAATATAAAACAGTCACATTTCATTATCTTAAACTATGAGTACAACCTGAAAAATCACTGAAGATGCAGCATCTATGTTTAAAAAAACTACATCAGCTAGTCAGAGCTAGAGGATTGGAATTAAATTGGTTCAAGTCTTCCCTACAAGCAATTATATATCAGAACAAACTGAAATGGCATGTGGAGCTCCCCAAGGGCCAATCCTAGGACTCCTTCCATTCAGCTGTCAAATTTGCACAACAAGCTTTTATTTTGTATATACTATTTTTATATCTTGACTTTTTCCTCATCTTTAAGACGTCTCCATGTCTTATGTGAAGCATGTTAAGTTTGTACAAATGTCTTCTTATGTCAACACCCATGTAGATTATGAATTCATGGCGAGAGCATTGATTCTGGTAACAACCTTGCAAGTAAGGCCAAAACAAGTTTCTAAAACTACCACCAACTACTACCACTTTACATTAAAGCTATAAAGAAAGGCTATTCTCCTACAACTTTCTTATTGGTGGTTTTGTTATGTTATACAGTAACATTTCAGCATACATACATACATACATACATTCATCTCACAAAAAGCTACATTTTTGATGCAGTGACAGCAAGTGGCTTCCTGCTGCTCTCATTGGGTTATAACAAAATAGAAGCAAACAAACCCGGAGCCCGTGGACCTGAAGCTGACTATAATTGTTACATCAAGGAAATCAGGGTTCATATACAAATGTATGACCTTAACAAGAGACTGGAGACGTACCTTATTTTGTCACCCACAGCAACATGCTTACAGAACCTCTTTGATTTGACAAGTTTGGTCTTTACATTATGCTAGTTACCTATAGTTGTTGGTAATACATTACAGTATGCTAATTATGCACACGTCTCACATGAAAAAACAGTAAGCCTTCAATGGTTTTAGTGCGCTAATTAAATTGAAACTTGCTGAGAAAAACACTATAGGCTGTCAATAATGCTTGCCCACCTGCCGAAGAACAAAAGCTGCTACGTCAGTGGACTCCCAGTACGAGGCGTGAAAAAGGTGAGGCAGAGCCACTGTTGGGAAGGCAGTCAGAACATCAGGGCAGTACAAAGCATAATCCAGCCTCTTGGAGCCCCACCAGCTACTGGAAACTGGAAAAACACATATGCAAGCATTGACTTGTGGAAATCTGAGGTCAACTTAAGAGCTGTAAAACCTCATGAGCCTGAATTCATCTACAGAAGATAATTGAATAAATGAGACAAGGCAGAGTAGCTTCTCTGTTTCTCTCCTTCCCTCCCACTCACTGTTAGCGATGGTGTTTCCCAGCTGGCCCATGGAGCAAATCGACGATTCACTTTCCACACTAGTCAAGCTGGCTCTACGACCTCCCTCTTCTACTCCTCCTCCCTCAGTCTTGGTCTCAGAGGATGGCTGTGAAGCTGGACCTCCAGGAGTTTGATCACCTTCCAGAAACACGTTTGTATGACCTTGGATGCTCTCCGCTAGGGAGTGTGAGAAGAGGAGGGAAAGAGAAAAGACAAGGACAAACGGAGAGGGAAGAGGAATGGAAATGCTTTGATTGCACAACAATTGATTGTCCTCAGTCTTTCAATCAATGCTGTTATTTTGCCTAATAAGAGCCTCTTGCTGTGCATTGACTTTGTGTTTTAAAACCAAAGATAAGCACTAAGTAGGAGAAATGACAGAGACTGCTTCTACCGTTCATGGGGTTCAATCCGTTGGCTTTGGAAGTCCTAAAAATCATCTTGCTCTTGACTCCTTGACTCTGACATAGAATAATTAAAGTAGAATAATTTTATCAAGCTGGGTTATTCTCTCCCACCGGCACCTATCTACGCAGCTCTTTCCCATTTGTTCAACAATAATACTGTATAATAGGAAAAGGAGAATTTTCTCTGTAGACACAGTTCCACCAGACATCATGGATCTACTTGTTATTCCCTAAGACACAGAGCCTTGAGGAACCATATTTCATCAATAATTTAATCGTTTGAGAGGCAAGTGTCTGTCCGTCAGTTCAATATCACATTTATCTTAAACCCTACAATGCATCCTGGGGACAAAAGGACACTCACAATGAATGTAATACGACTTCCACCAAACAGTATTGCCCAACATAGCTGAACAACACAGCCATAACGCTCATCTCATTCTTTGAGAACACTTCCACACTGTTATCCTCTTCTACCTGTATTATGAAACTCAAAATGTTTTTTCAACCTGACTCTGGAGAGCACTCATTATCCTGTTACCAAGGCCTTGTATGTTACTTTGGATCTATTATGACACAGGATATGGCTTGACTCACATCTGAATGAGCCTCTAGTCCACCGCTGCGCTACACAGTGTGCTACAGATGAAATGCTGACCTCAGTGGCAACCTATTAACCAGTCCATGTTTTGCTAAACTATTGAATGGGATGTCTATCTATATATTTCTACGTATGTCACATGCATGTCACGCAGACACTCAACAAGCAGATAACCCCACTTCTGCATCATGTCATGTACTCGCACCCATGTACTATAATGTGCATCAATTTACTGAGATATGTTTTAATCTTTTGATAGAGTGGATATAAGGTATAGACCAGGAGCTGGAACAGGAAGCAGCATCACTGAAGAGAGCTGAAACAAAAGGAAAAACAAAATGTGTGCCACCCAGATTAGTCCCATTCACATTATCTGTGAAGGTAAATCATATTAGATAAGTCCGATGTTCCCCTTCTAGGGGCTACATCAAATTATTGTCTGAGGCTGAGATCTAGTAAATGTGACTATTGCTTAGCTGTTGTTTCAGTCCAATGGACAGTGCTAAGAGATAGAGAAGGAGAGAGAGAGAGATTTTATTACAAATAATTGTTTTGATTTTGAAAACAGTAGCCTTACTTCATCCGTACAGGGGGGGGGAAGCTACATTGTTGTGTCTCTACCAATATGATTCAACTTACACCCCTGAAACAAACCATAGAAATGCAGTCGCATGTTGCGTGCTTGGTCTGTGAAGGATCAGAAACTTACAGAATACAAATTAACAGCTGCTCTTTCAGACATGAGGGAGAATCAGGTGGAGTTAATAAATTCTCACGGCCAAAACAAAGACGATGGAATCTGAAACACTGTATGTATCCGTAACGCTAGATTTGAATGGTTTTCCATCTGAATGGGCCTGCTTTTGAGGGGCAAAAAATAGGTTGCTGGTTAGGAAGATATGGCTGGTTTAGGGATTGTTTAGGCTCATTTAAATTCATCAGGGTAAAACATTACTTTTTTTATTTGGTATTATTTAACCAGATAAATACAAGGAATATAAACACTGCATCATTTGTTTGCTTAGGTGTTCAGGTTCAAATGAATTGGGTTCAACCCTAGCATAGAAAATAAGAGTAGGATCTACCACTTTTCTGTGCAGAAGCATGCACGTTTTTGTGTGTCTGTGTGTTTCTATGTGTGTGTGTCCTAAGCCCTTTTCCTTATGGATTAGGCTACATAAAATTGCTGGCATCATCTATCTGTTAAAGTGGTGGCATTTTTTCATTTAGACATAGGTTACTTTTATGTTATGTCCCTCATGCCTTCCTTTCTGCATTTCATTAGCTTTGCACCCGTACTCTGCATAATGACACTAAAGTTGAATCTAATCTAACCTTACACCTTTATTCAGACTGGACAGCACATTCACAGAAAGAGCCACATGCTCACATTATATTTGATAACTGGTTGGAGCTGAGAGAGTACGGATGAATTTTAAAACATATTTTGCTGTTGAAGCCTTAATGACTGTAGTAAAGATCTCAGTTTTTATATTGGTTTTATCCACTTTCTTCCTCCATCTAACTGGGGTGAGTTCAGCTTCAACAAAACATAGTAAAACGTTTTTTTCAATGGAAACGGTGGTGCCTTCAACAACCTGTTGTGTACGCAAGCGTACTGCATTTTCCTGCCTCTTTAACACGATTGTGTTTACAAACTTGTCGCAGCTGTGACACGCCCACCAAACGGGAGAAAACACACCTCGAAGCCAATTGCAGAACGTTGCACAGCGTTTCAAGTAAATGTCAGTCAATCCAAAAACGTTGCAAAACTTTTTGAGATTGACCTCGCCCCTGACTTCCTTTACTTCACTTCCTTTCCTGTTTTTTCCTCATCACTGATTGGCTCTTGTTTTCACCTTTTCGTCGCTCCTCTTTAACCTGATTTCACCTGATCACAATTTACTTAAGGCCTACACTCTCATTCAAACACTCTTTGACTTTCGCATGGGGTGGCAGCAAGAAGAATTTATTTTAGTTCTTATCCTGTGTCCATGTTAGTTATCTGAGAGCTTTAAATTAGATATTTATCTTTACTTCTTCCTTTGAGATGGCTTTAGTTTCTAATATTATGCTTGTTTTCTTTCCAATTGAACAGATCATGTCAGTTTCTCACACCCCCTTATATGTTCATAAATTAAACCTTTGAGTTTTGAAGAAATAAACTTTGTTCAGAGGGTTGAAGTTTCTTCGCTTAATCAATGCATCTGATTGGATGCCCGTGATAGTAAAGTCTCCATTTTGAAACTCCTACTTTATGACCCTCATGAGAACGAGAGACGCTCACCCCATCCTCTCACAGTGAATCCACAGATACATTTTCACATTGATTTCATCCTATAATGTTATTAGAGAGCAAATTCTGCTGACTGTTTTATAATAACAGGCATTGAATGAGGATGTTAAGCTGGGATGGATATTCATTGATTTGTCCACAAAGTTGTGGGGGGTGGAGGGAGACTGTTGGTCAGATTATTACAGTGGCTGTATTGTACATCGTCTTTTTATAGACTGATCTGATAGCGCTGCAGCCTTGAGATTAATCTGACAGCATGCAGTTAAGATATCAGCTGTGTTGAAAGTGATACATGTGACTAACATGTTAAATTGCCGTCAGACTAACATAAGGGAGTGCATGTCTGAAAATGGCTAAAGAGAGAAGTTGTGACTGTTATAATTTTTTTCCCATTCACATTGACATATTTTAAGCAGAAAGACAGTTCACATTATAATGCTAAAATGCCAAAAGAATTCAATTTCAGCCTTTCAAATTGAAGGATTTGCTGTTTTATATCATTGCAAATTGAATACTTTTGGGGGTTTTGGATGGTGTGTTGAAGTAGAACGGCAACAATTAATAATGTAACAGAAATTGATCTGCAGCTATTTTGATTATCAATTTGTAGTTTGACATTAAAAGTTGATGGTTTCAGCTTTTCAGATGTGAACATTTGCTGATTTCTCTTAACATAACTGTAAGCTGAATATCTTTGGGTTTTGGACTGTTGGTCTGACAGTCAAACATAACTGTGATGACAAACATCACTTTGGGCTATAGAAACTTGTGATGGGGTTTTTAAACTATTTTCTAATTTATAGATTTTTGATTAATCAAAAACCAAATATGCAGATGAATCTATTCTCTAAAGAATCGTTAAATATGCAATTAAATAATTTTCTGAAATTAGGGAAACTAACTTAAAGAATTATAAAAGGAATTGATATAAAGTTATATGCAGTCGGTTGAAATCTAACAGTATTCCTTGATTTTGATTCATTAAGGATTGATTGGCAAAAAAAGAGGATTGATCTGGACGGAGAAAGATGAATTTATATGTAGTGCTACTTCTGGTCAAACCTTTACATTTTTACAGGGTTTGGGGTTATTAAATATTTGGGTGGATATTTACAAACAAGGCAGGTTTTCAGAAATTACTAGATCGGAAACTGACAGTTAAAGATCCACCACAGAAAACAGATTAAATGCCACTCTCTCTGGCCACCTGTTTGGACCGTTATGATAACAACTGAATGTCACATAACATCCAATACCTATTCTCTAATCAAAATAGTGCTTTTAACTGAAGACAGAGTTATTGTACATACTGTACACTGCTTGCGGTGATTTCAGCAATCATACATTCTCTGAGGTATCTAAGAAAGCATTCTCACACGTGTGCATGTACCTACACACACGCGCACATACACACACAGTATTATCATTAATGAGCACTGACCCACACCTCTCAAAGGAGGAGCATTCTCTTTTAGTCTCTGCAACATTAGCACAGCTCTATATTTCACAGCAAAATAAGCAGAGAGGAAGGGACAGATTATTTTGACAGAGAGAGAGAAAAGAGAGAGGGCCACAGACTGACGCATTTTCTGAAACACACTAACATACATAATATATTTTCAAAAGACGTGTTCTGTGGAAGAAGCAGTGAGAGAGGAGGGCTAGCAGGAAAGATTGGGCTACATGGTGACAAAGAGGGGGAAAAAAGGACTAACATGTGCACACAAGTGTGTCTGTGTGTCTGTGTGTCTGCTGTAAAAATCTAAGCACACACCAGTCCAATTAAATGGAAACGGAAAGATTATGATTTAAGCACGAGGCAGGGGAGAGTGAACCAGCTAATGACAGATGTTAAAGGAAGGACAAGCAGAGAATTCATAAGGTGAGGGAGGATGATTGCACTGTGGCCTTGAAACATCTTTGTAACAAAAAGAGACGGAAAGAGACTTTTAACTCAGCACCGTCCCCTCAGGTTCCACCATGCTCTCAGCACACTAGCATCCTATTAGGAAATAACTTTGTGGCGAGCAAAAAATACATCTTCCTATCTTTATATTAAAGCACCATTAGCCATGTAATCAATACTGATAAAAATTACTATAATTCCATGTGCATTTGCTGTCTTGAATGATCATATTTCCCATTGGAGCACAGCTGGAAATCAATTGGAAGATAATTTTCTCTGTATTAGGAGCATTCATCATAATAAAAGCTCGGCTGTTGACGGGTGTTGATATCAAAGTCATACCCATAGGAGCCCGATTTGATTGTCTTTCCATGCCTTTATAACAACTAACTACCATATTACAGAGCCGGAAATGGGTGACGTGTGCCGCTGTTCTTTCTCTGTGTCTGTGTGAGTGAGTGTGTTTGTATGTCTGCATCCAGCCATGTGCACCTGTCTATGGTTTTTAATTTAACACATAATTTGACAGCATCGAAGTCCGCTCAGTGGAGCAGGCATGCAAACCCATAATTAAAAACAGGTATAGCTGCAAGCCCATGATGTGCATCTGCTTTCACACTCCATCACCTTTATCAGCACTACTAGAATCCCACTTCATGACTGGCTGGATATGATTAAATTAATAAATCACAGCTTGGGTTATTTACTATCATGTGTCACTAAATGAGATACACACAGAAACTCATGGGTTCCCTGCTTAAGCAGGAAACATATATGCTGACGGAAACATAACATACATAACATTACCGGCTACATCAAGGCTATCTGTAAAAGTAATGGTTTCTTGGCATTCAAGCATATATTTCTATTTGTTAATTGGACCGTTTATTGTTTTGTTAACATGACAAGACCTTTACAGAAAAAGCCACAATGCTCGCTTGATATTTGGCAACTATTGCACAAGAGGGAGTGGTGGAAAAGCGGTGAGTTGGAGAGCAATCCATCAAGGAAGAAGAGTATCTTCTGTTCTCTAAAAGGCTTGATTTGACAAAGGCAGAACACTTCATGCATTACTGTTATTCTCGCTCTGTGTTGCTGTGACCTTCTCTGTTAACATGATATGATCATGATTCTGTTAACCATTCAAAGTGCTGCATTTCAAATGTGACATAATTGTTTCTACCTTACAAATGTTACCATAATAGCCGTATATGTATGATAATTTTGCCTTCAAAATTCTCAAAACCCCTATATAGACCAAGTCAAGACCAAGACCAGAGTTTATCAAGACCGAGACAAGACCAAGACTTTTATCGGCTGAGACCAAGTCAAGACCAAGACCAGTTCCCCACATTACATGACACACAATAAAATGTGTGGTACAAGTTTATATGTACTGTACTTCTCAAACTGATCTGAAAGATCCACATTCCCATTAAAACACCCACATACAAACACTAACAGCTAAAATCAACTTCTGCATCTTTATTCAACACTCCTTTTTCCATGTTTACCATGCACTTAACATCATATCATTCAATATCAATAATTAACACGATAACACGATTTTGACAGATTAATTCTTTATATTTTAGATAGCTAAATGTTATTACGAAGAGTTTGCTGACATATGCTCCCAGACAGCCACAGCTTCTCCTGTCTCCCCCATTCACTGGGGGAGATAGGCCTGGTATAAGTCCTATTAATCAGACCGATTTCAGTTTGTACATGTTAACGATGAGTCCTCCATGCACGCCAAAGTTAGTCATGGAGTTCCTCAAGGATCTGTCCTCGGACCAATCCTCTTCACTTTATATATGCTTCCCTTAGGCAATATTATCAGGAAATATTCCATAAACTTTCATTGTTATGCAGATGATACTCGGTTATATCTATTGATCAAGCCAGATGAAACTCATCAGTTAGCTAAACTTCAAATGTGCCTTCAGGATGTTAAAACCTGGATGACCTGTAATTTTCTAATGTTAAAATGTAAAACTGAAGTTATTGTTCTGGGGCCTAAGCACCTCCGTGACGCATTATCTAAAGATATAGTTTCCCTGGATGGCATCGCCCTGGCCTCCAGCACCACCGTGAGGAATCTTGGAGTTATCTTTGATCAGGACATGTCGTTTAAGTCTCACATTAAACAAATTTCAAGGACCGCCTTTTTTCACCTACGTAATATTGTGAATATCAGGAATATTCTGTCTAAAAATGATGCAGAAAAACTAGTCCATGCATTTGTTACTTCTAGGCTGGATTACTGCAATTCTTTATTATCAGGCTGCTCCATTAAGTCCATTAAGACTCTTCAGCTGATCCAGAATGCTGCAGCACGTGTTCTGACAGGAACCAGGAAAAGAGATCATATTTCTCCTGTCTTAGCTTATCTGCATTGGCTTCCTGTAAAATCCAGAATAGAATTTAAAACATTCTTCTTACCTACACAGCTCTTAATGGTCAGGCACCATCTTATCTTAAAGAGCTCATAGTACCTTACTACCCCACCAGAGCACTGCGCTCCCAGAATGCAGGGTTACTTGTGGTTCCTAGAGTCTCCAAAATTAGAATGGGAGCCAGAGCGTTCAGCTATCAAGCTCCTCTCCAGGTTCCAGTTTGGGTTCAGGAGGCAGACACCATCTCCACATTTAAGAGTAGGCTTAAGACGTTCCTCTTTGATAAAGCTTATAGTTAGGGCTGGCTCAGGTGAGTCCTGAACCATCCCTTAGTTATGCTACTATAGGCCTAGACTGCCGGGGGATTTCCTATGATGCACTGAGCTCCTCTCTCCTCTACTTTCTCTCCCTCTGTATGCAACCTCATCCCATTATTGCATGTTACTAACGCAACTTCTCCCCTTTCCAGTAGTCTTGTGCTTTCTCGTCCCTCTCCTCTCTCCTCCATCACTTCCTGCAGGTGTTTCTGGCTCTGGAGCTGTGGAGTCTGGATCTGTGGCTGCGGGTCACCTGCTGCCCCCGTGTTCCTGCTCGACACACTCTGCTACAACAACTATTGTTACTAGTCCTATTGTTATTATAATCATTAACATTACAATTATTATCATTAACACTACTATAAATATCTATACCATTTTTCATTTAGTCTATAGCCACATCACCTTTACTGTCTGTACCGCTGTGTGTATATTATGTAGGCTGCCTCCCTCCCCTCTCTCTCCTTCCATCCCTCTCTTTTTCTCTCTGTTCCTCTCCTGCCCTCTTCCTCTCTCTCTCTCTCTCTGTCTCTCTCTCCCTCCTTCACCCCCAACAGGTCGAGGCAGAAGACCGCCCACCCTGAGCCATGGTTCTGCTCGAGGTTTCTGCCTCTTAAAAGGAAGTTTTTCCTTGCCTCTGTCGCCTAGTGCTTGCTCTTGGTGGGAATTGTTGGGCTTCTATAAATAACATCACAGAGTACGGTCTAGACCTGCTCTTTTATGAAAAGCGCTGTGAGATAACTGTTGTTGTGATTTGGCGCTATATAAATAAAATTGAATTGAATTGAATTGAATTCACTTTCTTGGAGTGCATGTGAAGAGGGGCGGGGTGGGGTGACTGCTGTTAATGGTATTAACAAATTTTTAATTAGTGTTATTGGTTTCATTTGAAGCAATAAGCTCTACATCCAATCAAAGTAAGGATGTTAACAAATAAATCAGACAATGCACAGGCATTTTATTGATATTCCCAAAAGTTGTGGTCTTGACTGGTCTTGAAATAAAATTCCGAGTCCTCTATGTTCAAGACCGAGACAAGACTGAGTACAAATGCGGTTAAGTCTGCGACGAGACCGAGACCATCAGAAAGTAGTCTCGAGACCACTCACTTGAGACCAAGACCAGTTATGCTGACATGTCATGGTTTGTTTTCCATATTAGTAAAATGTCATGGAGCTAATTTGGAACAGGCCTAATTTATCTGTTGCCACTCAAAACCGCTTACAAAGTCTTTCTGACTGTATTTTACAGCTTTCATTTCATTTAAGTTTCAACTTGTTACGTTTGTTACAGTATGTTTTATGAAATATGATAATTCTGAAATCTTTGTACGGATATTTGGTTTTATGGACCTGACAAAACCAATAGGTCCTACTTAATTAGATTGTCATCCTGACTTTTCATTTTTTGTGTAAAATTGTTACCACATTTGCATAACAAGGTGCATGTCAGAATGGGTTTATAAGTACATTTTTATTTCAGTTTCATGCCAAATATTTTGCCCATCCCACATGGGAATAAAATACACCGCTGTATGTGACACACAAACAGCAAGACAATCATTTACTGAACAAAATTATAAACGCAACACTTTTGTTTTTGCCCCCATTCATCATGAGCTGAACTCAGAGATCAAAGACTTTATCTATGTACACAAAAGGCCTATTTCTCTCAAATATTGTTCACTTTCAATCCTATTGGGGACGTCCGGGTGGGGGTCCGGAAACCAGTCACTATCTGGTGTGACCACTATTTGCCTCACGCAGTGCAACACATCTCCTTTGCATAAAGTTGATCAGGTTGTTGATTGTGACCTGTGGAATGTTGGTCCACTCCTCTTCAATGGCTGTGCGAAGTTGCAGTCAGGTCGAGACTCCGATGAGGACGACGAGCATGCAGATAAGCTTCCCTGAGACGGTTCCAGACAGTTTGTGCCAAAATTCTTTGGTTATGCAAACCCATTGTTGCAGCAGCTGTCCGGGTGGCTGGTCTCAGATGATCTTGGAGGTGAAGATGCTGGATTTGGAGGTCCTGGGCTGGTGTGGTTACACGTGGTCTGTGGTTTTGAGGCCGGTTGGATGCACTGCCAAATTCTCTGAGACGGCTTATAGTAGAGAAATGAACATTCGATTCATGGGCAACTGCTCTGTTGGACATTCCTGCAGTCAGCATGCCAATTGCAAGCTCCCTCAAAACTTCTGTAGCACTGTGCTGTGTGATGCAACTGCACATTTTCCAGTGGCCTTTTATTTTGGCCAGCCACTACCCATGCTGTCTGCACCTGTGAGGTGGATGGATTATTTCGGCAAAAGAGAAGTGCTCAATAACAGATTTTGACAGATTTGTGAAGAGTATTTGAGAGAAATAGGCCTTTTGTGTACATAGAGAAAGTCTTACATCTTTTTCTTTTTTTTTAAACCTGTCCTGCCCAGCATCCTGGTATAGAGTATGATGAGCTGGATACCATATTGTGCCAGACAGATTTTACTTTAACAAGAGAGTATAAATATACTCCTTTGTCTGTTTTATTATTTATTTAATTATGTATTGATTTGTCACCGGGCCGGACAGGGGGGCAGACATGGGGATGGGGGGGCACAAACAGACAGCACAGAGAAAGGACAACACCTGTAAGAGAAGGGGGATGGAAGGTGGGGACAACAGGGAATAGCAGAGGGAAACACCAATTGCAGAAAGCAACGAAACCTGCATGGGGAGGAGAAAAACAACAACAAACAAACAAACACAAACACAAACAAACAATAAAAATAATAATAATAGTAAAAGTCAACCAGCCGAACAGCAATAAACAGCTGAGACAACTAAGAGAAAAATGAAAACAAGAAACAGTCACGCACACTAAATAAGCAACACAGCACAACCACGAGAGCTCGAATAATAACAATAAATTTAAATAAGTAACTGAAAGAAAAGCATCAGGAATAATTCTGCTGGAAAATGTGGAAGACCCCCCCCCCCAAAATAAAATAAATAAATACATAAATAAAAACGACCATCCAAATGCCAGTTGACAATGCAATGCCGATGGAATGCAAGAAGCGTAACCCGCGGAAGAGCAGTGCCTGGACCGACCGCGGCGCGCACAAAACATAGACCAGTGCTCCCCCCCACCCAGCACCCCACCGCTGCACAGCGAACAAACAAAACGCCCAAATGCCACGGAATCATCAACACCAATGCACAAGTGACAAGCCCAACGCGCACACTGCGCGAGCACGGCGACACCCAATGCCCAGCAGCCCCCCGCGAAACCCGCATGCGAGGTCGGGCAAACGAGAGAGAGCAAACGCAACAACACAACAGCGAAAGCCAGTGGAGAGAAACACCAGCAGCAAGTCCCAGCCCGGCAGCAAACGCGCCGCACAGGTCACCGTGCAGGTCACTGTGCACCCACCAATAAAAGTCCGCCGTCCCCCCAACCGCCGGAAAAAACTAAGGCCGCCCGCGCCACCCGACATCCCCCATGCACAGCACGCCCCCAGGTCGCCGTGCAACACCAGCAACGAGGCAAAATCAACCAGCTCAGCTGCATCCCACCACCAACCCACCCACCCGTCAAGGGCTGAGAACTCCAGGCACAAGCCCAGAATAAACCGGAGCACAGCTCTGCCCCGCACCCACACTGCACATCCCGAAATCTAACTTTATACTTCAGTAACCAGAGGGGTCCAACAACTCCAACGAAGCAAACCAGGGACGCAAACTGGTCCCTCCAGGCCAACGAGGAAATGCCTCCCCCGGACTCCAATGCACAAACTAAACACCCAGCAGCCATCCAGAGACCCTGCACAGGGAAAAAGCACAATGCATCAAGATGCATCGACAATCGCCCCACAATCCCACCGCAGCCCTGCAAACCGCAACCCAGAGACCCCACCCCCAGAAGCCAGGGCACCCCGCGACCCCCCAAAGTGCAAAGGACCCCAGACCGCATGTCCCAGGGGAAGCTGTACCCTGCCCCAAGGAAGAACAGCAGAAAGCCGTACCAGGAAGCTCCCCGCCGCCAGGGAGCGATAACGCGGGAGAACCAGGCCAACAGTCCCCCAGCCCAGCCAGAGGCATCCCTCCCCAAAGTGCAGGCAGAGCCAGCAGCCCCCGAGGCCGATCTCATCCCCGGATGGGGGCCCAGCCCCCCCAGTCAAGCACCCCCAAGGAGGAGCACCAAAACCTTTCCCCGACAACACCGGCCATGTGCCCCAGAGACTCCCAAATGCCCCCACTGTGAGAGAGGGGGGACACATCACCCGCCTAGAAATGAGCAAAAGCCAGAAGCCTGAGTCCCCAGATCCCTAGGTCCAGAGCGGGCCCCCACGCCAGGGGAGCCATGCCCCCCCCCAGCCCACCCCAGATCAGGCAAGGCCGTCACCAACCCCACGGCACCCCCGACGCCAACACGAGGCCAATGAGAATCTCCCCAACTCCTTCAACCCCTCTGCCTGCCTGTATTGTTTTGTGTTGGATGCATGTCATGGATTGTGAAGTGTTGTATGGTGGAGTAAAGATAAGGTGTGTGGTAACTAAGGTGCAGTTAAAATTGGAGGGTAGTTGTGACACAGGCACCCCACAACTAGTGGAGCCTCCCATCGCACCCCCCAAGCCCTTGGTGTCTAATGTGTAATTAAAATTGAGGGGCGGCCAGTGCGAGGCCGCAATAAAGCAGCCCCACCCACCAAATGCCCTGCAGCCTGCCCGCCCCCCAGAGTCCTAAGGGTGTATGTAGCAAGACATGACCAAAGGGGGGAAGGTGAAGGAGGTCATAGGGAGGCTAGAATGGTCCTCCTCACTGGAACCAGATTCCTGACTGGCCCCATCATTCAAAGTCTTACATCTTTGAGTTCAGCTCATGATGAATGGGGGCAAAAACAAAAGTGTTGCATTTATAATTTTCTTCAGTGTATATAAACATCTACATTTTTTAAGGTTAAATTATATTTATTTTCAAAGTTTCAAATAAATTGTGCACCAAATTGCAAAAGATGAACAAAAGAAAGATGAGCAAAAGAAACCACAGTTGCTACAAGCCTAATTTTTATCCTATGAAGGGCATTTTTCCTCTTTGCTCCCAGCTTTTCTTAACAGGCAAACAAATTTGTCAAATGAATAACCAATGTTCTATATGCAGCATCTATGTTTAAATAATCTGTTTCTGTTCTGATCTTACGAATGGTAAGAATAAGCATAATTAATCATTTGCTTTGGGTTATATACATGTTTCTAATGATTGCATTTTAAGGTAAAGTGTTTTAAATTGTTCTAAGCCTTGCACCAAAGCACAGAGTTTTCTGTTCTGGGTTCATGCTCGCAGGCTGTTAGCTCAAGCAATCAGTCCTTGCCCTACTTTCTCTCAGTGAGGTAGGTGGAGAGGCAAGGGAACCAGGCGATGCGTCATAACTGCTGTTTAGAGGGAGTCTCTATGTCCCAAAAGTGGGCTAAAACATGCTTCAAATAAATCAGTGGCTCATTAAGAACTCAGTCTCTACAACTAAGCCCTCCTGGGGGATTACATCAGTACTGTGCCATGTCTAGCAGACAAATATCTCACATACTGTGCCCGATCCTCAGAGAGGAGTGGCAGGGTAACGTTACTGCACCACAAGAAGATGAAGTATAATTACTTCAAACTTCAGGCTTTGAGGGCAGGATTTAGCTCTGCATGGCAAGCTGCCACAGATAGGATCGAGGTTTAGGTGTGCATCCATGTCTCTGTGCATGTGTGTCTGTGAAAATTCACATTACTTAGTCATAGAATCTTTCTGCTGCTGTAATCTAGTCCCAATAACAGGATTCCTCAAAGGTTTCACACCAGCTTTGAAATGCAAAATCCAAAAGGTTATTAATATGGCATTACAATTACACCAGAAAATAGATTAACCAATGAAATATTCAGGAGGAGCTGCCTTCCCACGCTGGTAAATTGATTTCCAGGCTCAAATCACTTGTCCTACCTATGAGCATTGAGCGTCCATCTCCTAGAGGGTAGCGCTGATAGCGGGGAACAGCAAATGGTGGCAACTTGTGAAAGAGAGGCTGAAGCAGCGGCTCTAGTCTGGAGGCTGAAGGGTCCGAAGGGTAAAACAGGTTGAAAATCTGAGAGCAGGCTGGATGGAGCTGGCTCACTGAGGGGAAGAAAAGGCAATGGACAGACAAAGCCATTAGGAAGAGGATTTTCAGTGGCTGAGCCACATGAGTAATATTAGACAGAAGAGAATTTGGAAACGGCATCAGTTTGTTGTTGTTTTATTATTCTGCCACATAGGCCTTATCACCAGCTCAGTTGTGTTTTCTGCCTGTTTCTGTGAGTGGAAGAATATTCTGAGCTTGCCATCAGAGGACCTTGTTTGTTTTGAGAGCAAGGGCAAGATCCATCTTAAAATCTGTTGAAACTGATCCAATCATCATCAAAAATATATATATAAATGATTAAACTATCAAGCAATATCACATTTCAATCAATCTGAAACTTGACTGGATTAGCATCTTTCATACAGGTCAGTGCAAGTCAAAATGCCTTACAGTTGACTGACAAGCTAAAAAGAAGATAATAATAGAATAACAACAAAACAGTAAAACATCTGGAGACTAACGCACACACAAAATAGGCTGTTTGTCTGTGTGTACAAAGACATTTGCAGATACTTCTGTAAATGTGTATGTATGAAGAATTTCATTCCCTGATGTGTTTTGCATGTGTCTGATTCTTACCCTGGACGGCAGGCAGCACAGTGCGTCTCATGGCCAGCACAAGGCCCAGTGGACAGCCCATCAAGAAGCAGTCTGACACCTCAAAGTCAAATCGGCCGGGGTTCAACACCAGACTGGTGCTACTGCCGCCGCGAGCCTCCACACTGTCCTTCATCAAACTAGGGAGCAGACATGGACACACAATACTGAATTTTCTCGCCGCATTACAATTTTCTGTAGCCTTCCACTTCAAATGTGTGGTCCTTTACTTTTTGGATGCTTACGCTAACCGTTCCCTATGCTCAAACTCAGTGATGCTAATTCACTGAATTGTCTTATGGTGCTTTCAGACCAAAAGTGAAGCGGGCGTTCGGGGCGGTGAGTTTACATACAAAGTCAATGCAAAAACACATAGAGCCGCGATTTCCTGTCGGGCGACGCGAAGTGACGCGAAGGAATTCGCATGAGTTGAATATTTTCAACTCAATTATAATAATAATAATAATAATAATAATAATCTTTATTTGTAGAGCACTTTTCAAAAACAAGCTACAAAGTTCTTTAACAAGTGTAAAGACAATAATACCCAAAAGACTATAAAACAAAAACAATACAAGATAAAAGCAAGAAAACATTGAAAAGACTAAAATACACATTTAAGATAAATATAAAATTAGTAAAATAGAATAAAATAAAAGGGATAAAATAAGATTGGGAAAGGCTCTTCTATAAAAGTATGTTTTAAGAAGGGACTTAAAAGAGTTCACTGACTCAGCCGACCTGACTTACTCGGGCAGGTTATTCCAGAGCCTCGGGGCCCTGACTGCAAACGCTCTGTCCCCTTCAGTTTTCAGTCGAAACTCTGGAACAGACAACAGACCCCTGCCCGAGGATCTCAAGGTACGTGCTGGTGCGTATGGGACTAAAAGGTCAGAAATATAACAAGGCGAGAGGCCATGAAGAGCTTTAAAAGTGATCAATAAAATTTTAAAGTCAATTCTAAAACATACTGGGAGCCAGTGTAATGAAGCTAAAATAGGGGTGATGTGGTCATATTTCTTTGTTCTGGTTAAAAGCCTGGCAGCTGAGTTCTGGACAGTCTGGAGTCGATCAGTAGATTTTTGGGTTAAACAAGTGAAAAGGCTGTTGCAATAATCCAGGCGTGATGAGATGAAGTTGTGTAAAATGGTCTCGGTGTCCTAAGTAACATAGATCTAATTTTTGCTATATTTCTAAGTTGATAAAAAAATGATTGAACAAGCTTTGTGGTGTGCTGCATGAAATTTAAATTACTATCAAACCAAGGTTCTTTGCAACAGGCTTAATGTGATTTACTAGGGAACCAGCAGATGGCAGTATTTGTTTTGCCATCTGCTGGGACCCAATGACCAGGATTTCTGTTTTGTCTGAGTTCAGCTGGAGGAAATTATTTGACATCCATTTTGTGACTTCACAAAGGCAGTCGGTAAGTGAACTCAGCATTCCAGGGTCTGTGGATCTGACGGGCAAGTACATTTGTGTGTCATCAGCATAAATATGAAAAGAAATACCATGTTTATGGATAATATGTCCAGGGGGAAGCAGATACAAGGAAAACAAAATGGGTCCTACGAACGACCCCTGAGGCACACCATATTTAACTGGACAGAATGAAGAGACATGTTTACAGACACGCAAAACTTCCTATTTGACAGGTAGGATGAAAACCATTCTAGGGCCGTACCAGAGATCCCCACCCAGTGCCTCAGTCTGTCTAACATGATGTTGTGATCAATGGTGTCAAAAGCAGCACTAAGGTCCATGAGTACCAGGACTAAGCACATACCTTCATCAGCAGACATTAAAAGGTCATTGGTGACTTTAAGCAGGGCAGTCTCAGTGCTGTGGTACTTCCTGAAACCAGACTGAAACTTTTCAAATAATTTGTTATTTTCCAGTACAGTGAGCAGTTGTTTGGACACAATTCTTTCTAGAATCTTTGCAATAAAAGGCAGTTTTGAAATTGGTCTAAAATTTTGTGGGAGGGAGGGATCTAAACCAGGTTTCTTTAAAAGTGGGTTCACGCAAGCCGTTTTAAAATAATCAGGGACACAACCAGTAGATAGGGAGCTGTTAAAAACAGAGATCAAATGGGGCCCAACAGAATCCATTACTTTCAGTAAAAACTTTGTAGGTATTGTAGTTAATTAATAAATCCTTCAGACTGAGATGGACTTGGAGACTGGATTTTTTCCATCTGCGCTCTTCTTTCCTGCATTCCCTTTTTAGGCTGCGAATGCTGTCATTTATCCAGGATTGCTTACTAGCTTCAGACATAGGCCTAACCTTTAGAGGAGCAGTAATATTTAGTGACGACAAGCAGATATGATTGAAGTGATCAACCAGATTGTTGGTATTGGAATCAGACAGATGTTGGCTTTGGCTCTGAAAGAATGCGCAAAACTTTGAAACACTTTGTTCATTAAAGATGCGAGAACACACAGAGCTTGGTGAGGCGGCATGAGTAACAGGCGAATTGCAGCTAAAAACAATACATCTATGGTCAGATATGGTCATGTCCACTAATTCCACAAAGGAAATGCTGACACCCAGGGTAAAAACCAAGTCCAGTGTATGACCACGATTATGGGTTTGCCCTTTGACATGTTGTTTGAAGTTAAAAGAAGTGGCCATATTTAAAAAATCAGTTGCATTAACATTGGTGGGGTCATAAACATGAATATTAAAATCGCCACAAAGGACAATTCTGTCATAATTTAAAACCAGAGTAGATAAAAATTCAGGAAGTTCTGATAAAAATCCTCCAGGCGGTTTTGGGGGGCGATAAATTATAAGAAGTATGATAGGTTGCAGCCCTCCAAGTTTAAGAGTGACAACTTCAAAGGAGTTAAATTCATCACAGCGTACTTTTTTCTTTTTTTTTTTCTTTTCTTTTTTTTTAAACCTGTCCTGCCCAGCAGCCTGGTATAGAGTATGATGACCTGGATACCATATTGTGCCAGACAGATTTTACTTTAAGAAGAGAGTATTAAAATACTCCTTTGTCTGTTTTATTATTTATTTAATTATGTATTCATTTGTCACCGGGCCGGACAGGTTGTTTGTTTGTAGCGCTTGTGTTTTGTTGTATTTATATTTATTTGTTTTTATGGCGTGAGTTTTTCTTGAATGTTATATGTTGTATGTAGATATTGGGCCCCCTCTTAAAAGCTTTAATAGCTTCTTTGGGGTTCCCCCTTTTCACACAATAACCTTCCTGTTACCATTGTAATTTGTCCTTAAAAATGATGATGTGTGTGTGTGTGTGTGAAATAAATAAATAAATATGAAAATATGAAATATGAAAATATGACAGGGGGGCAGACACGGGGATGGAGGGGCACAAACAGACAGCACAGAGAAAGGACAACACCTGTAAGAGAAGGGGGAAAGGGGGATGGAAGGTGGGGACAACAGGGAAAAGCAGTGGGAAACACCAATTGCAGAAAGCTGCAATAGAAAAGAGAGGGGGGCTTGGGGAGGAGAAAAACAACAACAAACAAACACAAACAAAAACAAACAATAAAAATAATAATAATAGTAAAAGACAACCAGCCGAACAGCAGCAATGAACAGCTGACATAGTAAGACAGCTAAGAGAAAAATGAAACAAGAAACAGTCCAGCATACTAAATAAGCAACACAGCACAGCCACGAGAGCTGGAATAATAATTAATTAAATAAGTAACTGAAAGAAAAGCATCAGGAATAATTCTACCAGGGACAACCTAAATTTGTTTGTGTCTATGTGTGAGACTGATTGTGTCTGTGTGCGTGTGGGTGAATGTGTCTGTTAAAGCCTGTTAAAGAATGTAGTTGTTAGTGAGAGTGGGATGCCACGACTGTGCCACACCTACCCCAGCAACAGGCAGGCAAGAACCCCAGTAGCCAATAGGGGTGGGAGAAAGAAAAAGAATAAATCAATCAAAAAAAAACAAAGACTCCCAGATGCGCCGCAATGCAAACGCGGAAGACCCCGACCCAAATGCCAGTTGACAACATAATGCCGATGGAACGCAAAAAGCGTAACCCGCGGAAGAGCAGCGCCCGGATCGACCGCAGCGCGCACACAACATAGACCAGTGCTCCCCACCACCCAGCACCCCACTGCCGTGCAGCGAACAACCAAAATGCCCAAATGCCACGCAATCATCAACACCAATGCACAAGTGACGAGCCCAACGTGCACACTGTGCGAGCACGGCGACACCCAATGCCCAGCAGCCCCCTGCGAAACCCGCGTGCGAGGTCAGGCAAACGAGAGAGAGCAAACGCAACAACACAACAGCGAAAGCCAGCGGAGAGAAACACCAGCAGCAAGTCCCAGCCCGGCAGCAAACGCGCCGCACAGGTCACCGTGCACCCCCCAATAAAAACTAAGGCCGCCGACGCCAGCTGACATCCCCCATGCCAGGTCCCTCCAGCCCAGGGCTTATAGCAAGAGCTCCTCTAGCACCGGCAGCACCCCAGAGTCAGCGACAACCCTGCCCATCCCCAGACCCCCACACACCCCCGAGGCAGGTCAGTGCAGCCCCAACCCAAAGTCCAACCATCCCCCCATCCTCACCGGGGCCCCTCCGGCAGCCCCACTGCCACCCCCCCCCACCTCACCGTTCCCCCACAATGCACAAAGCACAATCCCTCCACACACAGGATCCCCGCACAACCACCAAGCATCCAGTCTGGGCACTAAAATCCAGAGGAGACACCCCCCAACCAGCTCAAAAAGGACCAGCCCGTACCCCCAACCCACCCCGTCAACCCCTTCTTCCCGGTCCCCCACCCCTCCAACAACCATTCGCCAGACCCCTCAGAGAACCGAAATGCAATTATCAGGATGCACAGCATGCACACAGGACAGAGCCGCACACCAGCCCAGTCCAGGCCCACACCTGATGCCCCCAACCCCCGACAAGCACGCAAGCCAATAACGACCTACAGGTGAGCCAACCAACACTACCCCGCTACCAATCTAACTAGCGGCACACAACAGCCAAGTAATGCGCTGCACAGGAGAGATGCCAGCCGGCGCAAACCCCCCATCCCCCCCGCAGCCAGGGAGACCACAGACCCCACCCACGGCTACACCGTGACCCACACTGCACGTTCACCACCGGACCGCAACCCACCACAAGCATCCCCTCCCGCCAAACCCCACCGCCATGCCGGCCACCCGCCCCCTCCCCCCAACCCGGACCCACACACAGGACACACAGAGAGGCAGCCAAGCACCGAGCGCCACCACATCCGCACAGCGCGCGAGTCAAAATCACCACCCGTGCACCGATACCAACAACCGCACGACGCCCAAGCAGAGTGGCTACCCACCCCGCAGCAGAGGCAAACACCGGTCCCCCCGTCAAGCCCACGCCCTAGGCATCCCGAGCGCCGCACCACCGCCCCCCCCACCACCACCACGCCATCAACCAACATTTAAAAAAAAAGTCCCCCACGCAATGCATCTAAGAATCAACCCACCCCCAGACACACCTACCGGCCATACGGGACCCTGACCAGCAAGGCAGTACACACCCACCCCCATTAAGTGATAAAGTTGATCAAGGGGGACCAGAGAGATTGGAATTGTGTCAATTTGTTTTTTTTTTTACAGCAGTCATTTTCTCCATGCTAATGTGATCTATAAGGTGATTCCGATATTGGGTGATACTTATATTCTTATATTCCGATTGAGGATAGTTTTCTTGGTGATGCATAAAGCAGTGAGAAGCATGTATGATGTGTCAACCTCTATACTAATGTCACTTAGGTCCCCCAGCACGCAGAGTGATGGGGAAACTGGGACGGGGTAACTTAGCCATATCGATAGGTCTTCACATATCTTCTGCCAGAACTTTTGAACAGGTGTACATTGCCACATAGCATGCATGTAACTATCAGATATGTTACCTGAGCAGTTCCGGCAGATGTTTGACTGCATAAGACCCATTCTGAACATCCTTTGTCCAGTATAGTGTGTTCTATGGAGAGTTTTATACTGTATAAGTTGTAGATTGGGATTTGTAGTCATTCTAAAGGTATTTAAACATATCTGCATCCAAATGTTTTGGTCTGGACTAATGGATAGATCTGTCTCCCACTTTAAGAATGGGAGAGAGATTGAACTATCTGTTTTTAACATTAACATGTATACTTTTGATAACAGTTTTGGAGGCGAGAGTTTAAGAAAGTCTGTTATCATTGGAGGTAAATCTAAGTCCATTATTTTATCCTTAAATCTAGCCTGAATTATGGATTTAAACTGTTGAAATTCCAGAAATCTATTATGGCTAATTCCATATTGTGCCACTAGATCCTGGAATGGAATAAAGTTACTGCCTTGCATTACATGCTCTAGATGTCTTATCCCTTTGTCATACCACAGTGGGGAATTTAGTGTTTTCTTATTTTGCAGGATGTCAGGATTATTCCAGATTGGGGTAAATCTGCATGGGATAGGTGAAGAACCAGATATTTTGAGAAGTTCCCACCAAGCTGCCAAGGAAGTGCTTATGTTAATGCTTTTAAAGCAGGTATGACGTTTGATGCTGGAACTGAGGAATGGCATATCGGAAATTTTAATTTCCTTACAGAATGTTTGTTCTATGTCCATCCATGAGTGGTCCAGGGAGCTCTGATTGATCCATTTTGAGATATATTGTAGTCTATTGGACAGGAAGTAATGATAAAAATTTGGCAGTTCTAAACCACCACAGTCTTTTGCTTTTTGCATAGTTTTTAAACTGATTCATGGGGGTTTATTTTTCCACAAAAATTTTGAGATGTTTGAGTCCAGTGATTTAAACCAGACAGCAGAGGGTTTGGTGGGTGACATTGAAAACAGGTAATAGGTAGGACCATCATTTTTATGGTGGAGACTCTTCCCATGAGTGATATAGGTAATGATGTCCACCGTACAAGGTCATCCTCTATTGATTTAAGTAAAGGCGTGTAGTTTAGCCATGTCAGTTCTGACAGCCTGGAGGAAATATTGACACCCAGATATTTAATATTCCCAGACTTTAGCAGTGTAGTAGATATACTCTGGAAATCACACTTTACAGGTAAAACTATGGATTTACTCCAGTTAATGGAGTAGTCTGAGATGGATGAGAATTTATCTATAAGTGTGATTGTCTCAGAAAGAGAAGTTTGTGAGTTTAGGAGGAAAAGTAATACATCATCTGCATAAAGGCTTATCTTGTGGTGTATATTTTCTGTTTGAATCCCTTTAATATTATTATTTTGTCTGATAGCAGCTGCTAGCAGTTCTATAAAAATAGCAAATAGCGAGGGAGAGAGTGGGCAACCCTGCCTGGTACCCCTCTGGAGACTAAAGCATGGAGAAGTATGATCATTTGTTTTGACAGAAGCTCTTGGGGAACTGTATAAGATTTTAATCCAATCTATAAAAGAGTTTCCAAATCCAAATTTATATAAAGTAGCGAAAAGAAATTTCCAATTTACTCTGTCAAATGCTTTCTCTGCATCTAAAGAAACAACTGTAGTTTTCAGGTTATGAATAGTGGCATAGTGTATTACGTTAAGTAGCCTGTATGTATTGTTGGTGGAGTGCCTGCCCTTAATAAATCCTGTTTGGTCAGAGTGTATTAGACCAGGAGTGACCTTCTCTGGCCTTCTTGCTAGGGTTTTGCAGATGATTTTAAGATCTGCGTTAATAAGTGATATTGGGCGATAACTGGACGGGAGTGTGGGGTCTTTGTCTGGTTTAAGGAGCAGGCTGATATTAGCAGAGTTCATTGTTGGAGGCAACATGCAAGTACCCCTAATTTGCATAACCATCCTATAGAATGTGGGCGCAAGTATTTCCCAGAATTCCTTATAGAATTCAGCGGGAAAACCATCTGGCCCAGGGGCTTTATTATTCAGCATATGTAAGAGAGCTTCCTGGAGTTCAGCCATTGAAACAGGTGAATCCAGAGCCCTGATCTGTTCATCATCTAACCCTGGCAAATCTATATTGTTCAGAAATGCATCGATGTTAGAGCTAGATGGATCAATTTGTGATGTATATAAGTTTTTTTAATAATCTCTGAATGCATTGTTGATTTCTTCTGGGTTATAAGTCAGATTCCCAGCTGAGTCCTTTAAGGAAGAAATAGTTATTTTTTCTTTATTCAATTTCAATTGGCTGGCTAAGAATCTGCCGGATTTATTGCCATGTTCAAAGTTCTCCAAGCGTAGTCTTTGCAACTGAAATTGGGTCTTTTTATTAATAATTTCATTTAATTCAAGTTGACACCCCTTTGTTTTGAGTTATAACAGGCTGAATACGAGTGAGAAAACTGTGGTGAGGTTAGTTTATCTGCTGTCTTGGGTAAATGAGTCTCCTGTAGTATGACAATGTCTGCTTGCAGATTATTTAGATGGTTAAAAATTTTTAATCTCTTTTCCCTTGAACCAACTCCGCGTACATTCGAAGAGGTGATTTTAAGTGTGGTCATCATTCAACTAAGGGATGTGGTGTAGGCTAGTGTGTGCAGTGTGCGTGTTGTATCATTGTGTGTGTTGTATGCGCCTGTATGTGTGTGTCTATGTGTTCATGTTGTATGCGCCTGCCTGTGTGTGCTAGCGGTGTGCCCGACTGTTTCACAGTTTCATCACAGTGTACTTGATGACATTTAAAATTTTTCCTATACACGCTCACTAGCCCACAGCCACAACCACTGACCCTTGGTTGACTAAAACAATCATATTGAGGCAGACACAGTTCAGCTAGCTGGCTATAGTCATTCATTTGCAACCATGATTCAGTTAAAAACATAAAATCTAGATTTGCAGACAAGATAAAATCATTTAAGATAAAAGTCTTATTTGACAGAGATCTCACATTGAAGAGAGACATTTTAACTATGATTTCTGTGTGGGACGTGCACATTTCGGTTTACTGGTCTATGCGTGATGGTAACAGGAATAGAAGTCTTTGGAACAGTGCTGGGAGCAGACCACTTTACATGCCAGCAGGTGGAGACAGTTGTTTGTGCAGTGAGGCAGAGTTCTGTTCAGTGACCGGTGGTGTGTCCAGGTGTGCTGCATGAATGATTAGTCATTCACGTAAGTCATGTGTGGACCACATCACATGCTGTATGTGAGCAGCTAACATTTCTGAGCCCCGTTTGTTTGGGTGAAGTCCGTCTGTCTTAAAAAGAGACATTCTTTGCCAAAAAATATTAAAATTATCCACATAACACACACGGTGAGCCCTGCAGGCGGACTGGAGCCAGTCGCGGAGGCCAAGGAGTCTACTGAAGTGGCCAGCACCGCGACCAACTGTGGGAATGGGACCAGAGATAAAAACGGACTTTCCACACAGCTTTAAAAAGTTAAAAAGACGGTTAAAATCTGATTTTGTCAGCTCAGACTGCTGAAGAGTTGTGTCATTTGTTCCCACATGGACTATCACTCTTGTGATGGAGGACGGGAGCGATGGCATTATGTCCTGGAGTTTTTTTTTTAAATGTCAGCCGTGGTGGCACCGGGGGAAGCAGTGAGTGGTAGCGTTAAAGAAACGGATGTTTCTGGTTATGGAGTCACCCATTATTAGTGTGTTTGGGGAGAAAAGGGGATGAGGAGATGCCGATTGTGGGGTTCCAGAGCAGGACTGAGCAGAATCTGCTTCAACACTGAGTGCGGACTGAAGATGGAGTATGTGAGCTGCCGAGTGTTGTGTTAGACTAGCAGTAACAGACCTGAGAGAAGGGCTACCGGCGGTGCAGGGTAGAGACGGCCTCCAGAGCGTCTGAGCACAGCCTCCTTCAGGATCTTACATCGGGAAGCGGAGGTTTTTGACCGGGATGACGGCCGCCGATCAGGCCCAGCGGCAGACTGGCGGGCCCAGCCGATCACCTTTTGCCGCCAGGGCAGGAGATATAGCCGGTGGAGGAGATGCAACAGTGTCGGCAGGCACTATCCGCTGAAAGGGATCCGTATCAGGGAGACTCGTACCCGTAGGTGCATCCACTGGATGGACCGGAGTGTCGTCAGACAGGGCTGCATAGCGGTTGGACAGGCCGATGTGCGGAGGAGAGGCAGCCCCGTCCGAGCCTCTCTTGCAGCCACGGACAACCACTTCAGCCCAGGTTGACTGATGCTTCGGAGTCGAGCAGGAGGAAAGCCTTGGAAGGCTAGAGGGGTCCCATAGCACGGTGGATGTTAGCGGTTGAGCTAAGAGAAACAATCTGTTTGGCTTTTACTGAAGCCACATCCATAAAGCCAGTCAGCAGGGAATCTTTCTCTTTGAGTTCCTCTGAAAGTCGTCGGATGTCTTACATAAGGTCAGCAATCTTTTTTTTCGCTTTCTTAAGGAGTATGCAGTCCTCATGGGGCATAGTTATCTCGGCTAGCATAGCCGGAGCTTTGTTGTGATCAGTAGCGTTGATAGCGTTTTTACGGTCATCTAGCTTAAAATCCATGTCGGATGACTAAAATCCTTAACCCATGTAAAACTTAAGTTAAAAACTTAATTTAAATAAAAAGCATAACTCAAGCGAAGAAGTCGCATGACGCTGAGTCGCGATAGTGTATCAGTGTTGAGATTGTCCGTATGTTACCGAGGCTTAAGAGTGTTGTGTAGAGAGGACCAGGGAGCAGCGCTGCAACCATTGGACAAATAAAAACCCGTAGTCGGTCGTATTCTACTCTGACAACTATGCCGTTTACGTGCGGGAGAAGTTCTGAGTTTACTGCTTTTATTAAATAAGCTTTTTACTTTAGTTTTCGGGATTTCAACATTGATTTATCTTCACTGGAGCTTCTCAGCAGCTAGCTTCCGTGCACATCCAGTTCCAGTATTGTTGTTAGCGTTGTTAGCTCTGTCGGACTACGACTTCATATTTATATAAAAACCGGACAAAACTGGACATTACTTGGAGAAAAGAAAGCGAGGAGGTTGAACTACCTGGTGAGTTTAGAAAACAACAGACCTGACAAAGCACGAATTCATATGTTTAACAAGTCTGCATTATGTTCTAGTTATTTCGGCATCAGTTTAATCCGTATATTGCTATTTAATCACAGCAAAATGTTTACTTTGGGTTCATACAGTTGTAGTAATGGCGAGTTGTGTTTATTCAAGTTATTGCGTTAAAATCGCCTTCTCGCGTTGTGTGTGAACACTTACAGCGATTGTACTGATGGGAGGAAAGCGACGCGAAGCGAAAATTTGCGGTTGGTCTGAAAGCACCATTAGGCTACATATTATCAGGATGGCCCCTATGAGCCACGACTGGCCAGTGAATGGACTGGAGGCGGGCATGTGAGGAATTCAGGAGAGGGTTTTACAGCAATAAAGTAGTGATAACTGAGACTCCAATTATACTGCAGGTATACTTTGAGATGTCTTTGGGGACATTTAATATTGTTCATCACTTTTAAAAGCTTTCTTTACCATGAAGAATGGAGTAAGAGCCAGTTAATGTGGCTTTAGGTAAGAAGTGAATACAAAAATTTTAATTTTTGGATTAACAATTCCTTTCACCCATATATATAAAAGAAAGAATGACTGCAACTACAGGCAACAGGATGGGTGTACATTGGCACTTGGTGTAACAATTTTGTTTTTATTTTCAGAGAAGAGCATGCGTAGTCAGAAATTTTAAATGTCTAAATGTCTGGATCTTGACATTGATGAGTCACGATGCTTTTGCTTTTTCCTGATTCAATCGTAGGCTGGCTTGTTTTAACATTCTGTTGTCATTGTCAGCAACGGGCCTTTATGACTCAGTCTGAGCAGCTCTTCACTGAGGCTTCACAGGCTGCATCACGTTTACAGCTGTTTGAACAGCCGAGCCGGTCTCCACAACCCTCTGCTAAATGATGAGATCGCCCTGCTCTCCAGCAAGTCAACATTTCCCCATTAAGTCCTGCACGGGGAGAAAGGCTTAGCCAACAGCCTCATGCCATCTTTAAAGGCCAAATCAATAGTGCTTTGATTGCCTTCCGCCTCCATTTTGGTTTTTGTCTTCTCTCCAGTAATAAGTCCACTTGTTCACTTTGTGGTGTATAATATATGTGCATTTGACGCATAACAGTTTGGAATAGACCTTTTAAGGGGAGAGCAGAGGTTAGTGGTTATGTGGAGACTCAGACCCTTATATGGTGTCTAACAGATGCCTACACATATCCTATAGCACTGTGCCCTCATATGGATTGGTGCCTTAGTTTGCAGTCTCAAACCCTTCTATGGTATCTAACAGATACCTAAACATGTCCTATATAAGCTATGTTTGATGTACAGAGAGACAGAGTGGCCATCGGGCTGGGTCACTCTCCAAGCTGCTGCAGAGCTTGTAATTGATGCTGAACTCCTTGATGTAATAAACTTTTATGATCAAGAACAGTGTCAAGCGGATTTCTTCTCAACACCTCATCGCAGCATTATTGTTCGGACACCACAACTTCTTCCTACCATGCCGTCAGTCTGTTAGTTTGTCTGCCAAAAGGTATTACTGCTTTAAAATATCCTCATGATTAGTAACACCCTTCAAACTTGTAGTCAATGTAGACAATGTAGACAATGAACCATTGCGGCATTTCTTCTTGCATGAACAGTACAGAGTAGTGCAGAGTAGGGATGAGCACGATTAAAAGCTTGGGCGACTGCACGACTACACTCTACTTCTGTAAATACTAATGTGTTGACATGTTAAATTTATTTAAATAAAAATCCATGCTAAGAGCAGGGGTACTTTTCATTTACCAGCACATAAAACATGGTGTTGAAAGTAAAGTGCTATTTTGCTGCCTAGATGGGCTTAAATTCTCTTTACATTAAATTACAAATATTACATTAGCTAACTGTTATTGTGTGAATGGTTGACATGACATCTTTATGAGGGCAATAAACATATCACATGTATCAAGCTGCCAAGCTTTTTACTGCATCACATAGTTCAGACTCTGATGCCTACCTATTAAACTAAAGCATTGCTAATAGATTTGTTGCTGGGCATTAGGCATGTGCTTAGCCTTTCAGTAGCTCTAACTGCAGATAATCTTTTTTTTCTGAGAGCTTTAGACAAAATATATGTTAAAATACTGCCAATTATGTCCATTTAGGTGTTTGTTTTTTCTCAACTTGAGAAATTGTATTGGCATCTGTTTAACCATCAGTGAAATTACCCAAAACACACATCCTTAACAGAGATAGATTATGGGAAAATGAAATGAAAGTGAAGACATAGTCTGCCCACTCACTCTAGGTTTGCATAATAGCAGTGCTAGGACCATTTGCAAAGGATCTCACAGGCAATTCACAGTTGGGGCCAAAGTGCAGCAAGGTGCACTGAAATGGAGTGAACCAGCTGTAGACAGGCCATTCTGACAGGAGGAATAAAATCTGGGGAAAGGAGGTTTAAAAATCCCTTCTGGTTACTGGGAATATCCACTGAGAAGTGCAGGGGAAAAGAGCACATCCAGCACATGCTTTCTTTAAGTGCTATGCCTGGGCAGTTGATCGTGAAACTGGCGCCTTTTTGATCTACGAAGCTGATAACGCGGGGCCTGACTGTTAAACTGACAAAGGGACACGAACCAGCGATTAGCATTTCCCTGAACAGCCTATCAAAACTGCCCCCCCCACACATGTAACCGTGGCAACTATCCTTGCTCTGTGTTTCATTACCCCATCAAAGGGATACCCCTGTCTCACCCAAGTTGTGACATAACCCAGAAAGCCGAACTTTAAATAACCAAAGACTGGAGTCTCCAAAGACTCAAAGCATTTAATTAAGTTTAATTAAATCTTTAGTTACCTGATTACGTTTGCCTCTATTTGAGTAGTTATGTTAACATGTTGTTGCTATCTGTTGTTGATATTAGTGCTGAAAAGAATCTAAATAAGTTACTTTTGCAGTGTTTTTATTTTCAGCAAGACACTCCCTCATCTAATGTAATCAATGCTTGTTCATAATACTTTCCTACAAAATTCCTTTATAAATGATGATAAAGAAATATCTTACTATACTCTTAATCGCCAGCTTGAATTTAAGGATGAATAACTAAATCCCCCGGTTCCTAAGGAGAGATGATCTTGGATTAATCTAAGCTTTCCTCATGTAACCTGAGCTCCCCCAAGTGGACGAAATAAGTATTTACATACCATCGTTGGAAATGCCGTTAAATGTATAAATATCCTGACCAATAATGTGACAATTGTTTCCTGTTACCAAATGCTTAACTTAGAACGGTACAACTGTTCGACCATCGAGGTTCGATTGTGGAAAATATTTGATTATAATACGCGCAAATAGATTTTCTTGTCTTTTAGACATTAAGTTTAGAAAGGCAGTCCCTCGAGAAACCCCTCTGAAACGCCCTCTGGGGAACCACGCCCCAGGCAACAAAAGAGCGACACGCCACGTCGTTCGCCCTCTCTTCTCTTCTCTGCTCTCGGCTCTCTGGACGCTTCGGCACGCGTCCGACGTGCCTCGCCGGGCAACGCCCTCAGAGTCGGCCAGCGAAACAGGCCTTTTGTTCGCTTGAAGTTACACACGCGAAGTGCCACGACATCGATCTGCCCCTCGGTTTGTTTTATTTTCTTTCTTTCTTTCTTTTGTTTTGTTATCAGTCCGTTAAGTTACACTGGACTAATTCAGGAACGACCAAGTTCCATTTTTAAGCTTTTTCGTCGAGCCAACTTCACCGAGGTCAGACCAAGCCACGTGGTCTCGCCAGCGGCAATGAAGGAAACCTGAAAACAGCCGAATTGCCAGACGGAGGACGGGGTTTTCTTCAGTCAGACACGGAGAACCCCGGTGAATCCCTAGCAAAAGGCCAGGATCGGGCAGCTAGCGTGGGACCCGTGCAACAGGCCAAAGCGGGCCGTCAACAAGCCGTAAGACCTAACCAACATTCTGTGATCAGAGATTTCCTTTTAACTCGTTAAAGCTTACTTTCATTAGTTCTCCTATGCCGTATGAGTCAAATGCTTCCCACAATCGAACCTCCAGGCTCATTGTTCAGGAATTGTTTATTTTCCCTGTATTCAACCATCCTTTTATATCACATTAGTTAGAGAATAAATTCACTGTAATATAATCAAGAACTGTGTGTGTTGCCTAATTCTACGTCCCTGCCAAGAGAATTGACCCTTTAGATATGAGACTGACTGATTGATTTAAGATAATTGAGCGATTATTAACTAACTGATCACTAGTAATAATTGTATAATTATTAAAAACTACCTAGAGGTCCGGAGACTCTAGGATTATAACAACTCCGGTGGTGCCCTTAAACGAGGAATAAAATTTGATTTTATGAATATTAAAATTCATAATGGGGTATTAATTCTCATAAATTTATTAAAATTCATAACAAATCTAGGTTTGCTACACTATGTACAGTATATGGTGAGATATAACAAATGTTATCTATTGAGAAATTGTTAAAAGATAAAAAGTCTACTTTGCCATGTTGATGCAAAAATCACTTTTAAAAATCCTATATGGCCGTTGATTAGTCCTGCTCATTCATCTGCAACATTATGGTAAACAGTCACAATGTCTGATAATAAACCAACTTAAATTGTCTCACAGTATGTATCGTCATATATCATCATCCCTGTGTGTCGGTATGTTCATGTGTGCTGCCCCACCTGGAGAAAAAGCTGTGTTGGCCTGTAGACGAGGTGTCTCCATCGTACGAGTCACTTTGCTTACGGCTGAGCGGGGGCCCGCCCTGGCCGTGTCCTTCGTTGGGGGCGGAGATATCAATGTTGCTTTTACTCAGCCTCTTGCTAGAACTCAGACCCGGGCTGGACTCTCCGAGCAGGCCCGAGTTATCCTGAGAGAAAGGAGGAGAATGTGCAACATACTGTGAAGCCTCAAACACAGCACCAGGAAATTACACATAATCAGATGGGAGTTGATGCGTTTTCCCAGGTGAACAGTTAAATGTGTGGGGGGAAATCTGTGTAAGAGTGAATCTATTAGATTTAAAAGACAAGGCAAAGGGGAGGTGAAAAAAAGGAGGGAGTGACAGACAGTGGGCCTCTTGCAAAGCTTAGCAGGGGAAAGAGAACAAGACAAGCTGCTCCAGGAGGGCAGTTCAGCAGAAATACACTGCTCAAAGAAATAAGGGAACACTTAAGTCACATATCAGATTTCAATGAACGAAACTGTTCATAGCTCAAAATCTATACTATACATTGTATCATTTATTGACAACAAAATGACATAACAACTGCCTATGGAAACCAAAATCACCAACCAATTAAGAGCTTGATTCACAAAACTGAAAACACAGGCTGATCCAATTTGCGTGACTTTCATCAAGGCCATTAATAATGTGACTCAGAAGCGTGTATGGGCCCCCACATGCTTGTATGCACTCTGGGCAATGTCTGGGCATGCCCCTAATGAGACGACAGATGGTGTCCTGGATCAGGGCATCAATGAGCTCCTGAACAGTTGGTGGCGCTACTTAGTGGCATCAGATGCACAATATATAATGTTCCAGAGGTTCTCAATTGGATTCCAGTCTGGGGAACATGAGGGCCAGTCAATGGCATCAATGCCTTCAACATCAAGGAGTGCTGCAAAACAATTCACTTTTGGGGGGTTGTCTTGCTGTGACTTTACTTCATTAATGTAAAGACCTTTAGAAAAACACGGTGCCAAGGACATTGTCTCTGATGTATAGCCACATTTCTAAACATCTGTGTGTTGATAGAGGTGTGCTGAAAAAGTGACAGGAAAGAGACACAGACGAGGCGAGTTTTGTGTAAGAGGAGTCTCTGTTTACTAGAAAGGACAGAGAGTCGTGCCAAGGGCACTGCCACTGGTGTTCATGTGCACGCTTGTAATAATGAACTCCGCTGGTGAAGACAAGGTATGTAATCTTGATCATTTGCAGGGATCTCTTAATCATGTATCACCAGTAAGATTTTCTTTCACCAGAGTCTTATCACAGTGGGCTCCTACCTTCAGGCTCTCAGTGCTGTTGTTCCTGCTGCTGTTGGTGGGGCTGCCAGGCCTCTGGTGGTTGCTGAAGCACAAAGCGTCAAAGCACAGTACACCTCCCACACAGTCGCCCATCAGGCATACCTGCTCAGGGAATATATAATTTAGATGCCCCCCATATATAGTGCACTCAGGCAGGAGAACAACTGGAGAAATGTATGAATGAATTGAAAAATGAGAATTTTTCATATTTCAGTGGGACAGGAAGGCATGACATTCACTTGAGACTATATATAAAAAAGGATACAGTACCGTCATATTATACTGTTTTTGAAAGGTGGTATACAAAGACTCAATGAATTTTACTATTTTGTAATCACAGGTAATGATGCAATATGTGTGTACATGGACATTAATATGTGTGTACATGGACATTAATCAATATATGACATAAAGAGAAAGCACAGTGGCCCTCATTTATCATTCTGGCGTAGAAACGGGTATATATGTTGGCGTAAGATTATGCTTACACTCCTCTCACCGCGTGAGATTTATGAAGCTGTGCATACCTTTGAAATCCAGGTGTACGCAATACCTGCCCTTGATAAATGCCACGGTTGAAAACGATCATCATTAGAATAACACGCTCCTATATATTCAAGTTTCCGCTTCCCCCACGCCCTCATTTTACGCTATGGACACACGGAAGACAGCAAAGAAGAGGAACTTCTCCGACGTGGAGATCGAGACCATCACCAGGGAAGTGAAAAGAAATAAAATTGTTTTATTTGGGAGTTTAAAGAGTGGGATTAAAGGCGTCCACAAAAACAAAATATGGACCCAGATTACGACTTCTGTTCACGTCACATGTATTGGGGTGTACAATAGTGATGATGATGTGATGTGGAGTACCATTCATTCACATTAATAATTGCATGATAATTAAAAAATAATAATAATAATAAAATATTATTATTATTATGATTTTTATTATTAATGATGCTTATTGTTATTTAGAAGAAGAATGGCGTTATTATTATTATTTTTATTATTATTATTATGATTTTTATTATTTAAAAGAAGAAAAATTTAATTTATATTATTTTGTCAGTCTGAATTATTTTTTGTTCATTGAAAGTCTTTCATTACTGAACCCAGTCCGTCCGAACCTTAGATGGCATTTTGAATGCGCATTTGGGTGCTGACTTGTGGCTGGTTCCGTAAATCTGCAGCGTGCATTTTTCTGTTTTTAGGCAATAATATAGTCAGTTTGATCTGCAACTTTTATTTGTGTCACAGCCTTTTTTTGTTTGGGTATACACTGAAATAAAAGCAACCCCAAATACATACAATATACTACAAATGAAGGAATACATATGCCTACAAATCAAATGCTTTGGTAAAGTCACACAAATTAAACATTTAAGTCCATGTTGCACAAAAATAAACACTGAAGTTTATATTTACTATGTTGTTTTTTTTTTACAGTGGGTCATAATATATCATATCTTTTAGTTTGTCAGTGCATTTTGTGGTGTTAGGAATTGTTTTGCTGCGCATTTCCGCACTAACTCAAAACTTACATATACACCACCTCCTGAGCTGGCGTAGGATTTGAGTGTGCCGTACGCCAACGTCCATATATATATCTCAAAGTCACCGTGGTTTTGGGTGTACGCCAGGTGTACGCTGGAAATTTGGTGTATGCACTTTTCATAAATGAGGACCAGTGTGTTTCTAAAAGTTTAATGCTTATCTTTTGTTTCAGGGCATTTTTCCAGAGCCGTTTCAGCACCATTCACATTCCTTTTGTTGTTTTTTAGTTTTTTTTTGCAAATGATAGCAGCTCCTCCATTTCTTATGTGCATTGCATTGCGGGACAATGTCACACATCAACAGCATGCTCAGAAATCAAGTGTTTTTAAAAAGAAGCTGCACTCACAGCATATCATTTAGACTGTAATTACGAGCAACCAAGTGGGAAACCCCCTTCACATAGGCCTCTGAGTTGTAAATCTGACTCAGATGAGATTTTCTGTAGGCTACTTTATATCTCCCACTTAGTAAAAAGAACTACAGACCCCTGATGATAAAATTACTGCAAAGCCACCATCGCTGGCAGTTACATCTATAATAAATCCAATATTGTGCCCCTTGACAGTCTGCTCAATCATGTGCCATCAAGGCCTGAGAATCTGAGGTTTTTCATTTCAGACAAGTACTACAGCAGCTGAACTTTGGCCATTACACAAGACTTGACTTTTTAATTAAATTTAGAATAGTTAATATGAGAAGTTTTTTTTCATAGCCCGAAGCTATTGTTGTTAAATTAAATTCAATTGTAAATAGTCTTCTCATAGAGCATTGCCTCACTAGAAAATACAGCTTGTTACAGAGCCTAATAATTGTTTTGTAGAAAATAGTGAAATGTGTCTGCTTAGACAATAGAAATCTGGAGCCCTCTGAGGGCTGAGATTTCACATTCCACTCAAATGCAAGCTTTATTTCCTTTGACAATCATTGATTCATTATTAAGGTGCGTACAGCCCATTATTCAATGATAAGAGACTAGAGTGAAGGAGTTCTCCTATCCTCTTTAGCCAGAAGAAGGCGAAACAGACCTGACCCGTGAATCCCTGCCCGTCCTCCGACTGCAGGAAGCTGTGGTAGACCTGGTTGGCTCGGGCGATCACGGTCGCCACGGCGTCCTGGTAGCGTGGCGAGACAATTGCGAGGAGAGGGAGAGCAGCCAGGGGCAGGTGGTCCACGCTACTGGACACGCAGCTCTCATCATAGCTGTATGGGTTCAGACTGGAAAAGGAAGAAGCAAGGAAGGTGGGGTTGAAGGGCAAGAAGGAACATACAGTATAAAGAACAGGTTGCATAATCATGTTCTGTCTTGAAAAAGCCCCTTAGGAGTGTTCCCTTAAAACTTTGTAAAATGTCATCAATTACTAATGCACAGTAATGTCAAACGAAATGAAGGTTATGTACAGTGGGTACGGAAAGTATTCAGACCCCTTTAAATTTTTCACTCTTTGTTTCATTGCAGCCATTTTCCAAAAATCAAAAAAGTTCATTTTATTTCTCAGTAATGTACACTCAGCACCCCATCTTGACAGAAAAAAACAGAAATGTAGAAATTTTTGCAAATTTATTAAAAAAGAAAAACTGAAATATCACATGGTCATAAGTATTCAGACCCTTTGCCGTGACACTCATATTTAACTCAGGTGCTGTCTATTTCTTCTGATCATCCTTGAGATGGTTCTACACCTTCATTTGAGTCCAGCTGTGTTTGATTATACTGATTGGACTTGATTAGGAAAGCCACACACCTGTCTATATAAGACCTTACAGCTCACAGTGCATGTCAGAGCAAATGAGAATCATGAGGTCAAAGGGACTGCCTGAAGAGCTCAGAGACAGAATTGTGGCAAGGCACAGATCTGGCCAAGGTTACAAAAAAATTTCTGCTGCACTTAAGGTTCCTAAGAGCACAGTGGCCTCCATAATCCTCAAATGGAAGACGTTTGGGGCGACCAGAACCCTTCCTAGAGCTGGCCGTCCGGCCAAACTGAGCTATCGGGGGAGAAGAGCCTTGGTGAGAGAGGTAAAGAAGAACCCAAAGGTCACTGTGGCTGAGCTCCAGAGATGCAGTCGGGAGATGGGAGAAAGTTGTAGTAAGTCAACCATCACTGCAGCAATCCACCAGTCGGGGCTTTATGGCAGAGTGGCCCTCCTCAGTGCAAGACACATGAAAGCCCGCATGGAGTTTGC
This sequence comes from Micropterus salmoides, assembly GCF_014851395.1. NCBI lineage: Eukaryota > Metazoa > Chordata > Actinopteri > Centrarchiformes > Centrarchidae > Micropterus > Micropterus salmoides. The sequence goes on from NW_024042261.1 coordinate 29,024,615, forward strand.
TAAAAAACACCTGAAGGACTCCAAGATGGTGATAAATAAGATCTTCTGGTCTGATGAGACCAAGATAGAACTTTTTGGCCTTAATTCTAAGCGGTATGTGTGGAGAAAACCAGGCACTGCTCATCACCTGTCCAATATAGTCTCAACAGTGAAACATGGTGGTGGCAGCATCATGCTGTGGGGGTGTTTTTCAGCTGCAGGGACAGGACGACTGGTTGCAATCGAGGGAAAGATGAATGCGGCCAAGTACAGGGATATCCTGGACGAAAACCTTTTCCAGAGTGCTCTGGACCTCAGACTGGGCCGAAGGTTTACCTTCCAACAAGACAATGACCCTAAGCACACCGCTAAAATAACGAAGGAGTGGCTTCACAACAACTCCGTGGCTGTTCTTGAATGGCCCAGCCAGAGCCCTGACTTAAACCCAATTGAGCATCTCTGGAGAGACCTGAAAATGGCTGTCCACCAACGTTTACCATCCAACCTGACAGAACTGGAGAGGATCTGCAAGGAGGAATGGCAGAGTTTACCCAAATCCAGATGTGAAAAACTTGTTGCATCTTTCCCAAAACGACTCATGGCTGTATTAGATCAAAAGGGTGCTTCTACTAAATACTGAGCAAAGGGTCTGAATACTTATGACCATGTGATATTTCAGTTTTTCTTTTTTAATAAATGTGCAAAAATTTCTACATTTCTGTTTTTTTTTCTGTCAAGATGGGGTGCTGAGTGTACATTACTGAGAAATAAAATGAACTTTTTTGATTTTTGGAAAATGGCTGCAATAAAACAAAGAGTGAAAAATTTAAAGGGGTCTGAATACTTTCCGTACCCACTGTATATTAAATTAAGTTCATGATGTCCAAAGTGAAAGATCCTTCAGGTGTTCCTTTTGTGATACACTTCTCCTAGATTTTCCTACATTAATTTATGTCTCATCCAATCTGTTCAAGATGCACTCTATCTGAATTGATGCTACTGTGAGTGTGTGTATGTGTGTTTGAGAGTGTGTGTGTGTACACAAGAAAGATACAAAAAAGAAAACTGTTATCTCACCAAATATAACACAAGCAAACCTGCACAGGTAACAGCAATGAGAGCAAAGTTTTTGTGCCTACTGCTGTGTAGAATGTTAATGAATGTGTGTGTTTGCTTGTGTGTGTCACGATGACGGAGCAGACGTGGTTCAAGCGAGACATTTCAATTGACAGTGTGGGGAAACAGTAAAAGATGGCGTTGCCCTGCACTCTTTCCTCGAGCAGCAGGGCCAACCCTGTCACCATCCATCAGGTGCTCTGATTACAGGAAGAAGCAGCAATTCCACACCAAGCGGCTGAAATATATCAGCAACCATTGACACCTCACTACACTGAAGGGCACAACCTCTGTGCATGTAAAGTGTTTTCATGTAGCACTGACACAGAAATGTATGTAATGCTCTCCCATGTACCGCTTACATTACTAGAACAATAATAATTTAATCTCAGTTCAATCTATTCAACACATATAGGCCTATGCACTTTTCAGTGTACACTTGAATCAACCTGCTTCTTCAATTATTTTGTATGTATTTTTTACACTTATTATTGTACATATTTTTACAAATATTTTTAGCAAGCTGCAGAATCTATGGGAACCATCACTTATCGTGTTGGAGAGGTTTGCATGCCCCGGTGAGCCTGGAGGCTGTGTTGTCTGGAGCCTAGTGCTCCTGGTAGGGTCTCCCAAGACAAAGTGGTTCCAGGTGAGGGGCCAGACTGAGAATGGTTCATAAAGACACCTGGTGAAAAACCGAGGAAGAGGAGGAGAGACCCTGCCCAGAGGAAGCCCGGGCCCCCCGTTTGGAGCCAGGCCCAGAGGGAGGGCTCGCCGGCTAGCGCCTGGTGGCTGGGTTTCCCATGGAGCCCAGCCAGGCATAGCCCCTCTCCATCCTTTGGACCCACCATCCATAGGAAGATCCACAAGAGTCGGGTGCGCTGCCATATGGGTGGCCGAAATGGACCCTATCCCTCTCTGGAGTTGCTCAGGGTGTGAGACGCTGGGTGGGGATACTCACAAGCCAATCGGTGGGCTTGGGATCTCGTCACTGCTTTTTGCGGATGAAGTGGTCCTGAAGGCATCATCGGTCCGTAACCTTCAGCTCTCACTGGATTGGTTCGCAGCAGAGTGTGAAGCAGTTGGGATGAGGATTAGCACCTCTAAATCTGTGACCATGGCTCTCAGCAGGAAACCGGTGGAGTGCCAACTCCAGGTAGGGAATGAGTCCTTACCCCTTGTTTACGAGTGAGGGGAGATGAGATTGGCCGGAGAATCGGAGCAGCGGGGGCAGTATTGCACTCACTTTACCACACCTTTGTGACAAAAAGAGAGCTGAGCCGTAAGGCAAAGCTCTCAATCTACCGGTCAATTTTTGTTCCTACCCTCACCTATGGTCATGAAGACTTGGTCATGACCGAAAGAACAAGATCGCGGGTACAAGCGGCCGAAATGGGTTTCCTCAAGCGGGTGGCTGGTGTCTCCCTTAGAGATAGGCTGAGAAGCTCGGCTATCTGCGAGGAGCTCAGAGTAGAACCGCTGCTCCTTTGTGTCGAAAGGAGCCAGTTGTGGTGGTTTGGGCATCTGGTAAGGATGCCTCCTGGACGCCTCCCTAAGGAGGTGTTCCAGGCACATCCAGCTGGGAGGAAGCCTCGGGGAAGTCCCAGGACTAGGTGGAGAGATTATATCTCCACACTGGCCTGGGAATGCCTCGGGATCCCCCAGCCAGGGCTGGTTAATGTGGCTCGGGAAAGACAAGTTTTGGGTCCCCTGCTGGAGCTGCTGCCCCCGTGACCCGACCCCGGATAAGTGGATGAAGATGGATGGATGGATTGATGGCAGTATCTTGGAGTGATAACACTATGTTTCGTTGTTTGTATGATGACAATAAAGTTGAACTGAATTGAATCTAAACACAATCTGGCCTTGTTAAAAGTAATATCAATCTCATAATGTAATCTGACTAAGTAAGTAAATAAATGCATTTCTCAAAACATGGGCGAAGTTCTTGTTGTTTTGCTTATATAGCAGGAGTGGCATGATTTTTTGTTTTCCAGTAACACCAAGCTACTATTGTCTCTCTGAGGGTTTATGAACCTTGTTTAATTAGAGCCAAACATTGTGTTGCCATGGTTACGATACCCCAGAAAAGGACAAATGGATTCTGGCTACCAGTCTGGTAACAATTCGGGACAGAGCAACTTAATGATCCTTCACTGACTGTGGATTTCCCATTTCCCCAGATTAAGCCTTTTACTTACACTTCCCATTGCTTATACTGACTGCATGGCTGTGTAAACTTTCATTATAATCCTATTTTCAGGACCAAAGCACTTTTAATTATCCAAATAAAACTTTGCAAATTTGAGAACTTCTTCTGAAAAAATCATCCAGCTCCATCATCATCACTTTAAAAAAAAAAATTATAGCCACAATTCTGCACTACCACATGTTTATAGCATCCATGGCCAATATCTGTTGCAATTATAAAATACCATGCTGAAGGCTTTGTGGAAACCTTTTGGGAAGAAAAGACACAGTAGATGTGATTGCTGTGCTCCCAGCACAACAGTGTTCACCCGCCAGTCTACAACATCTACAGCGGATAAAGCCACTTCCACTATCTCAACTGCCAACATCATAGCACACAGAGAATCAAACTATCAAACTTATCTTAAACTTAATGGTGAGTAAACCTTTGAACCAGCTCTGTATATATGTATGTGTTTTGCTTTAAAAGCCACATTACACAAAAATCACACAACTGTAGTTTGTGGCTTTGACCTACTTAGAGCCGGTGGGTGATGAAAGCAAAAAACACCAGCACTACTTGACACAGGAGCTGCACTGTGCCCTTGATTGCTGCTGACACGCCCCCTGCTGCACCTCTTCTCCCAGCTGGTCCAAGTCGAGTTCAAGGCAAGTCAGCAAAATATTAAACAAGTGTAGGTGAGAAAAAAAGTGTGTGAGACCAACAAAAATGCCATCTCACCACACGGAGCTGCCATGTGCCACAAGGTATCACAAAAACAAAGCCTGCAGAATGAGCCTTTCGAGGGATAGTGAGAATTATAAGTAGGCGTAAGTCAGAAAATCTATTCTCTTTTTATGTTTGTCTGGAGAAATGGCGAATAGTGAGCTTGGCTTAGCTCAACTCCTGCATGTGTATGCAAAAAAATTACCATATCTCTAAATTAGGAAAATGTCTGATAAATATCTCCAAAGATGGGTGACTGCTATTATTAATTTAATATTGTAATGCTTAATGAATTACTTTTACAATCACCATTAACATAATGATATGAAGTAAATCTTCCAATCATTTTCATATTTAGATATACACAGCCACTACAAAAGAATAAAATCATGTATTTCAGCAAAAGTACCTCCTATTTTGCATACATATTTGAAAACATTTAGTGAGCAAAATTGGCTAAATGAGTAGAAAATGAAACTCTCAATGTTGTATTTTCCTGTCTTTCAGAGAAGCTGCTTTGTGACATCCAGCAATTGACTAGAGTAACTTCACTCTTCAAAATATCTACAAATAGAGACGTATAACAGAACACCCACAAGTTTGTAAGATGATACATACAAATCAGCTGTGCAACTTGACCACAGCATAAAAAATTTAATCAAGGTGTACAAACGTCAGTTATAATCAAAGAACTTCGGGCTCTGCCTTTGTTTTATTGCCTTAATCACATTATAATTGTTATAATCCAATGGCCATGTAAATGTGTGAGGGAAATAACAGAGAACAGCAGTAAATATGATATTTGAGATGGTCACGCAGGCACAATAGCTTGCCAGCTTCGTCGTGAGTCATAAAATTACTCAGTGAAGGCAGAGAAAATTTGCTCATCACCAACAAAATTGCCACTGCAGCAGCAAGGTTGCTGCACTCAGTCTGCTCTAGCTTATACTATATTATAATGCTTGGCAGGAAAATAAGGTTTTCTTATGAATCTAATTTTTTAACAGAAAGAGCTCAATGAACTTGTGTTTTACATGTTCTATGAACTCATTGTTAGGGTAGTTTTCGGGCTGCTCGATAATGGCAAACAATTACTGATTGACTGCGTCATTTAAAAAAATAATGATTATGCACTATTCCAAATAGCCCATGAAATAAGAAATAGTAGCCTAATCGAATATTATTAACTTTAAACAGCATCTTAGACAGCAGCACTGGGTTGACGGGATTCCGTGTGTGTAGGTGTGTGTGTGTGTGTGTGTGTGTGTATGTGTGTGTGTGTATGTACACAAGGTGGAGCAGAGCAGGTGTCAGGTGAACTACTCGAGTTGATGACACCTGTTTACGTTACATAACGCTGAAATTCAACTGTGGTGTTCTGTCAGGAGAAGCAGTGACTTAAACCAACGGAGAGAAAAATATAAATGCGATAATACGTTAGAAGACGAGGACACTGTGAATATTTTACAAGCACGGACCAGGTAAACCAAGGCTTAACACACTGGGTTTCGTACAAGAACTAATAATATGTAAATTGTTAAGCTATGAGTAGAGTACCAGTCGCTAATTCATGCAGTGTAAAATGCCATAGGCTTAAGCTAATAATGGTGACTGGCATGTTGTAGCATTTATAATAATATTGAGAATAATAATGCATTACATTTATATAGCACTTTATCAGGGAAACTCAAAGCCCTTCACAGTGAAGTGGGGGGGGACTCACCTCAATCACCACTAATGTGTAGCACCCACCTGGCTGATGGACAGTAGCCATTTAGCACCAGAACGCTCACCACACATAAGCTTGAGGCAGAGAGGGAGGGAAACATTGAGCCAATTATTATGAGGGATGATTAGATGGCCAGATGGTGAAAGCCAGGTTGGGAATTTTGCCATGACACCGGGGAATCCCCTACTCTATGCGACAAGTGCCATGGGATCTTTAATGACCACAGTGAGTCAGGACCTCGGTTTAATGTCTCATCTGAAGGACGGCGTCTCCTATATGAAGGTATTTTTGTGTCTTTTTAATGCAAGCAAAAAAAAGTTTTAATTGCTAATTTGTCCATATTGATTGCAAGTTTAAAAGTTTTCCTTGTGAGGCAGAAAGTTTTGCAAGTTAATATGTTTTGCAAGTTAAAAAGTTTTCCTTGAAAGTCAGAAAGTTTTGCAGGTTCAACCATTTTGCATGTGAGAAAGCTCTGCAAGTTGAAAAGTTTTGCAAGTCAAAAAGGGAGAAGGGTCCAGCCATAGACTGTATGACAAACGTGACGGAAGTTGAACTTCCATATATGGTTTGTCCCAGAAGCCACTGCGCACAAAACGTGATGACGTTTATCTCGACCGCTCGGCACTCGGCCCACGCATAGTTGTTAAATAAAAAAAGGGCCATACCCCTACAAGGGTATGTGCCTAAAGTCGGCCGGTAGGGTTAACCTCCATTGTGTTGCTGTGCAGCCTCCGGTAACGTTACTGCAGCTATATAACACCCGTCGGCACTATGGTCGGCACTTGTGGAGCTTCTCAACTCCGAAAACGTTTGAACACATTTCCGATTAGCCACCAATTTTCGTAAAACTGCCGATATTCGAAATCTATATAGTTGATTTCTTGCCTAAAAACTTCTCATAAGTGAATTTAAAGTTCATCATGTACCTAAGCCGAGATGAACGTCATCACTTTTTGTGTCTTCTGGGACAAACCATATTTGGAAGTCACGTTTGTCTGCGGTCTGCAGCTGGACATACTTGCAAACTACTACTACTACTTTATTGGTGGTTTGACTGACCAATCATGGGTTTGCATCAAACGCATGGCCACGCCTACAATCTCCTCACTCCGAGGGCTCCGTCCACTTTCTGGAGACGGAGCTGTAGCGTGTACAGGCCTTTTTACTGTATAGAATGATAGAAGAATTTATTACACTAATTTATTTTACACCCATAGTTGCAGTGGGACCATTGGTGACAGCCATGTCCAGCATGGTGGCCAGAGGGCTGCAGAGAGCTTAGGAAGCATCTTCACCCTGCCGGATGTCTCTTGGTCTGGCTGGCTTCTCCCTTCTCCCTTCCTCTCACTGCAGTCAAGCCAGCCTCCACTTCGAAAATGACAGTCAAGCCAGCGCTGTTTTGCGATGCGTGTTTTTTCTAGGCATTACGGTAACATCGTGTCGCAGCACATTTCAAAATAAACGTGAGTTTCTGCTGAACATAATGCAATTGATGTGGCAGAAATGATTGAATAAATAAACGCTTAAGACACCACAAGTATCTAAAGAAAATATTACATTCTCACAGAAAGCTTACTACATTCAGCCAAGATGCGAATTCATGTAAAAAGAAAACCTTCTGTTTCCACTAACTCTTTTTACTTCACAGTGACAGCAGACCACCTCAGGGAGACCCTCTGTCAATATCAGAGCAATCTGATGTAGTTTTTTGAAATTACAGCCCTTGAAAATGTCTATTTTCACTGAATTTGCTGATTTCAGATGGATGTTAAAAGAAAACGTCCTGTTTCCACTAACTCATTTCACTTCACAGTGACCGCAGACCACCTCAGGGTGACCCTCTGCCAATATCAGAGCAATCTGATGTTTGGTTTTAATATTACAGCCCTTGAAATTGTCTAATATTTTCACTGAATTTGCTGATTTCAGATGGATGTTAAAAGAAAACGTCCTGTTTCCACTGACTCATTTCACTTCACAGTGACAGCAGACCACCTCAGGGTGACCCTCTGTCAATATCAGAGCAATCTGATGTAGGTTTTTAAAGTTACAGCCCTTGAAAGTGTCCTCTTCAAGTGACCACCAGAGAATAACAGTCAGCCAATATCAAAGCAGTCTCATGTCCATTTTCAAAATGTATACACATATAAACATTTCCACATATATACACACACACATATAAACACACAGACACTGCACATTATTTTCCATATATATGTATAGACAAAATATTAAACATCTTTATAACATAAAAGTAGGCTATTTGTATATATTACAAAAAAAATATGTAATTGTTCAGAATGTGCATATGTGTGTATCTTGGATCATTTCTTTATTCCCGTTACTTCCTTGTCCATACAAGATATATTGGTGGGATGCGATGTATTACAGGCACACAGAGCAATTCCACTTTGATTTTCTTGCTTTCTTCAGGTCTCTGGTGTCCATAGCAAGGCACTGCTCATGGACCCACCTTTCACACATGTCACATTGGATCTACAAAAGACAAGGTTAAAATTTCAAAGATGATTGTCAGGGTACTCACACAACATAAGACCTTTTTTAACAAATGAAGAAAACAACATAGCCCCAGTCTCTGTTTACTGTTACACACACACACACCTCTGCTCATACTAGATTTCCATTTCTACAATAAACAAGTCACAATAACAAAGACTGTGACAGTGTCATTGGATTGGACAGATTACCATCATCATTAATTGTTCTAGCTGGACAAACTGTGGAGGTGGACAGCCACAAAAGAATCATCCTGATAATTCATTCATTTTAATAGAGGTCTCAAGTTTGAGGATCAGAAGCCAATACCTCTTTTATAGGCCTACTAGTAGTCGACTGTGTAGGCCTTATATGTTTTTACCCCTTTCTGTCTTTCATCTTGGTCAGCTGGTTGTTCTGTTGTTCGTTTCTAAGCTTCTGTAGGCATAGCCCTCAGGTTCCCTGCTCTTACTACCATGTTACATTATAGGTCCACTGTTTTTTAATTAAACGTTATTTCATCTGTATACCTCCAAGGATGTCAACATGTGCGACAATAATATATCAACGTTACAAACATTGAATTACATTTTGACTGAGACACTTTCATAGGTTTAGAGAAAAGGTACAAGGTTGTTTATTAGTCATTTTACAGCACTAGGCTGCATAACAAAACGAAATTTGTAGTTCATTCATGATACACACACAACATATATTTAAGTGTAGGCCTATATTAAAATATGGTAATATAGTAATTATAATAATATATAATATAGGGTATATAAATAGCCTACATACACGTATACATCCATCTTGACTGCGTTTGAGCACCAAGAGTAATCGATGTAAAAACACAGTCCACCTCCTCTCATCTTGCTGGAGTCTTGCAATGATAGCTTTAATTTGGCCCATGGGTTGCCTCTTGCCGTCCACTGCTGTAAATGAGTTAAAATGAGTTAGTGGAAACAGGAAGTTTCCTTTTTACATCAAACTGAAATCAGGAAATTCAGTGAAAATATTACACATTTTCAAGTAGAAGAAGAAAGTTTTCTTTTTACATGAATTCGAATCTTGGCTGAATGTAGTAAGCTTTCTGTGAGAACGTAATATTTTCTTTAGATACTTGTGGTGTCTTAAGCATTTATTTATTTATTCAATCATTTCTGCCACATCAATTGCATTTTGTTCAGCAGAAGCTCACTTTTATTTTGAAATGTGCTGCAACACGATGTTACCGTAATGCCTAGAAAAAACACGCATCGCAAAACAGCGCGAGGGCTGGCTTGATTGTCGTTTTCGAAGTGGAGGCTGGCTTGACTTCAGTTTCTTTTCCCCTCCCTATGAAGAAGTGCAGCACTGGATGTCCTCATTATCCACTGTGGCGGCAGCAGCATGTAAGGTTAGCTCATTAATTAGCAAATTAGCCAGCATTAAGCAATGCCAAGCTGTGCTAACATAATGTGATTGTATGCTAGTCATGTCTGAGTGCACAAATGCACTGCCAGTCAAGCTTCATGCCAAGACGGCTAACGTTAGCTAACTGTTATACATGTCATTCTAAAAAAGGAGACAGCGATAGACTCCGTAACCTTGCCAACAGTAAATATAAATAATCATTAAATCATGCCATACTGCATTTAAAAAGCATTTCTATTGAAATGAGCGACACAACGTCAACTTACCTCCATCTAACCTGTACACGCTACAGCTCCGTCTCCAGAAAGTGGTCGGAGCAAGGGGATTGTGGGCGTGACCATGCCTTCGATGCAAACCCATGATTGGTCAGTCAAACCACCAATAGAATCTGTTATTTAGACCTTTTTTGACCCGCAAAACTTTTCAACTTGCAAAACTCTCTCACTTGCAAAACTTATTAAATTGCAAAGCTTTCTGACTTGCAAGGAAAATGGCCTGTTTATTTTTAATTACAAACTTAATTTGTGATTGCAGTGCGATAAATATGCTCTCAAAACATTTTTTTTTTGCTTGCATTAAAAAGACCTTCATATTCCTACAGCACAATGTCCCCAACACTGCACCATTAGGACTTTATTATTAGGACCAGAGGGAAGGTTGCCCCCTACTGGCCTACCAACACCTCACCTTCCAGCAGCAACTTAGTTTTCCCAAGAGGTCTCCCATCCAGGTACTGGCCAAGCTCAAACCTGCTTAGTTGCCATCATTCAGCAGTAGCAGGGTTTACATTGGTATGGCTGCCGATTTATAAACTTGTCATGTTGGCTCCAGCTGAACTAATCATGCAACAGCCTAGATGAAAGCGAGTTTGGGCTTTTAGGGAGTAAAGGAAAAGGTGCACTGGATATGTAACACAAGACAAAAGAGTTATTGTGAAACAGCATACAGCACAATAATCACTTTAATTCTATTAACTTGTTTTTATACTTGTTGGAAGCCAAAATCGAAATCGTGATTAAAATTTGATTATTTGCACAGTTAGTTTCTCTTGCAGTTTCACTCTGAGAGTCTCTAACTGGAATAGTTGCTATGAATAAACAGCATTGAGGGGAGTCAAATCCCAGGATGTGGCTCTGATGTGTAGCTGTCAGCAGAAAACTATAGAGAGATCACCTAAAGTCTCTGTTGTTTGCCTCTGCAGTGTCAAATCTGGTACCGTATGAACGCTGTCCTCGAGGGCAGCTTTTTGAGACAGATTCAACCCTTTAAGTCGCTTCCATGCAGATTTGTAAGAAAACTGGAAAAAAGGAAAACCTTAATAATATATTCGGTGGCGCTGGAACGGTATTGCACAAAGTTTCTACAATAACTGCTGTTTAAAATATTCAGCTCAGACAATTCAAGCACAGAGATGGTAACATATTGCTCTAGAAGGAAGACATGCTGTGCAAAAAAATCCCATCAAGTCACCTCATAAATTTAAACCACAATAAGTTGTTTATCAGGTGCCTGTTTACTTAGTTTTGGAACAGAAGAAATCTCAACATCCCCAAATGCCACAGAGGGTTTGCTCCAAGCTTTGTAGTCAGTTGACCTTGATCTTATTAGTCTTGTTAACAACTGCTGCTCACACACACTCTCCACAACACACAGTTACTCAATGAGAACTCAAAACAAAAAGCTCCAATTAATATTCCAAGCATAGCTCTACCCCTGAACAGGGTTCACAAGTCACAGGACAGGAACAGAGGTTTAACACTTGCTGCATTGCTCAACAAATGTCAGGTGAGACTCATTATTTGCGTTGCATAATTACTAGATTATGCAAGGACTTGTTAGTATAATTATCACAGAGCAGCCACTGTTTTACATTCAAAAGAGTGCACATAAATTATTTTGTGTATTTTGTTTTTGTTTGTGTGCGTGGATGTGAATGAGCCAAACTGTTCTCTGATTTATTTGCTGAGGCAGTTTGAAGGTATAACGTCCTCGAGGGCTAAAGGTTATTCTCTGTTCAGAATAAATGGTCCTAATTAATTTGAGGCGATCATTAACATCTTCGTCTATACAAACATGTGCTTTGGAAAAGGTTGCCCCACCAAACCATCCAAATCCCATCTTCATTTGATGGCTATCATTAATCTTAATAATCCTAAGTAATTTCCTTTAATATGCTTGTGATCTGTATACTAGTGGCTCTGATCTAAAACTGGAAAGCGTATTTGCCATCAGAAACAGATGGTGCGCTATAGGATTTTCTAGTATATGACTGTAGATTTAAAACCTTATTTAAGAACATCCAAAAAGGCTTCTTTGCTCCTTAAAAGAGGCACATCAACCGAGCCCTGACTGGCAGAGGAGTGCCTCATGTCGAGTCTGCCACTGTTATGTGAGTCATTCGCTGACGTGCGGTGGCATTTACCCCGTTCACATTTCTATGCTCTCATTAGTAAAATGCAAGCAATATTGATTGAGAGTATGCTGAGGTCATATTGAGGTGTCATTGAAGTGCATGTCTCTGAAAGACTCACTTACATGACAGAAAAAGCCTTATTTGCTGCTTTGTGAGCGACAGTTTGGTTTAGAAGGGCTGTCAGGTTATCCTTCATCTTTTAGAGGGTTTTGCAGTTTATCACTTTGCCTGTGATTATCATGTTAAATTTTCTAGAAACACTGTGAGAGACTTACTCAATGAAAGGGTAATTACGATACTAGTCTATACTGAAAGATGTACAGAAGTCATCCTCAAGGTTTCATGGTAATGCAATGATGAAGAGATCCATTAACAACAGTGGGGAGAAGATAAGGCCGAGAGAGCCGATTAAACCTCAAATCAGCCTCATCTCAAGCAGCATAACCTTGAGATAGACTCTATTATACTGTCCCTTCACCCTCTTGCCTCTCACCATATAATGTCAAACTGAAATCTCTGAAGTCTGTCAGATTCTTAATTGCTCTCCTCGTTTTTTAATGGCTGGCTTAGCACTGCACAGCGTTTGCACAATTAACATGAACAGCAATGTGCCTCTGCATAGTCTTCTTAATTAGGGGGGCCCAGAAACAGTAGCGGCACGTCCACAGCCACCCAGGGCCAGGATAATGAGTCTCTATCGCCCTGAACTATGGTCACTTGCTGTGCACACAGACAAGAGGACTTCCTCCTCTTCCTCCTCAGTATACCCTGACAGAAAACCGATCCTGTACAATGACACTGAATTTACTGAGATAGGAATCTATTTTATGTTTCTCTCCTGCTGCTCAGATGAAGTTTTTAATATGTTTCTGTCTCTTCACGCTGTGACAAAGGCGGTGCGTTGGCTTTGAGAGGAAATCAATTTGGGAGCCTTTTCACTGTTGCTGTTAATTGGATGTGCTATGGTGCAATAATACACATTCAGTGTGCTTTCTTTGTGTGGGATGTATTTGTGTGAGTGTGTTTATGGATTACGCATTTGTGTAGTCTTGACACCCAGCTCCTAGCCAGCACTCCCAGGTACGTTCATTAGCAGGCAGAGCTAATAATACCCGCTCAGAGCACCCCAGAGCACAGCAGGCCTTCCACACATGGCAACAAGGACAACAAAAGCTAAAAGACATGCTCATTCTCTATTGGGACATCATACAGTATACAAGCAACTATCAAGCACTCAGAAGTGGTGTGTTTATGTGAAAGTTTGTCTTTGAGGCACTAAATAGATTTTGCCACCTCCACTCTGTGGTGCAATTTTCAGCCAAGCTGTTACCCAGAATGAGAGTAAATTACCCACACAGCAGCAATTCCTTCCCGCGGGACTGCCTATTCCACTGATGTTTATATTGGCACACAAATAAATGAGGCTCCGCACACCCACAAGTCCAACACTGTCATTAGAGCAAACACTGTTAACTGACAAAAGTGTAGTTGAATAAGTGTTGTGTTTGTTGCTGCGTGGGTGTGTATGAATGCCTACTGACTGCACATATTGTGAAAGTATGTTGAGGACCTAGAGCCATCTGGTCATACGTAAGCCTTGTTCAATTTCACTGAAGTGCAAAAACTATAGGCCTATTATTTACTGTATAAATTCACTTTTAATTGTTTTTTAGGAAATTTTCAACAGGCTATTAATGAGCTGAATTTTGGTCCAACTTTGGTTTCCCATACTAGATATCACCTAGTATAGAAATTAAAGCAAAGACCCCCAAGGACTTATAGTGAAACCTCCCTTCTGGATTTTCAATTGATATTATAAAAAAATCAGTAACAATAATGATAAATAAATTTTTTTGTTTTTGCCCCATTCATCAAGAGCTGAACTCAAAACATCTTTCTCTATGTACACAAAAGGCCTATTTCTTTCAAATATTATTAACAAATCTGTCAAATTCTGTGTTAGTGAGCACTTCTCCTTTGCCGAGATAATCCATCCACCTCACAGGTGTGAACTATCAAGATGTTGATCAGACAGCATGGGTATTGCACAGGTGTGCTTTAGGCTGGCCACAATAAAAGGCCACTCGAAAATGTGCAGTTCCATCACACAGCAAAATGCCACAGATGTCGCAAGTTTTGAGGGAGCGTGCAATTGGCATGCTGACTGCAGGAATGTCCACCAGTGAATTGCCCGTGAATTGAGTGTTTATTTCTCTACCGTAAGCCATGTGCTTTATAATTTTGTTCAGTGTAAATAAATGAATGAATAAAGATAGAATATACATGATATCAACAAAAGGACAGAAAAATAGGTTTCAGTTTCAGAGACACTTATGTCAAGGAAAGTACCATTTATAGAATATGGTTATACAGTCCTGCTCTTCGAGGGGGCTCTCAAAGAATTATGGACATTAGATCTTAGTCAACAATACCAAAAGCTTGGCACATAAGGAGGATACTTCTTGACACAGATGATCACCCTCTAGTGCAGTGGTTGGCATTAGGCAGCCCGCGGGCCAGAGCTGGCCCGCCAGCAATAGTATCTGGCACATGGCCAGTTGCTTTGATAGCATAAAAATAAAAATAAATAAATTGATAGCGGTTGGTGCTGAAATAGATCTCAGCAATGCTTTATGTCAAGTTTATTAAGAGCCTTTTCATTTGAAAAGTTCTGAAGGACATCCAGAAGAGTCTCTGGCTTGCTTGACACACCTCTGAAAAAGCCATCAGTAAATGTGGAAGCAATTTATTATACAATTCTAAATCTGTTTATAATATTTTGGGTTTGTGCATTAAGTTATTTAAAGGGGCTAAATGTAGTTTTTCAATGAAATTACTTATTAATAAATCACTTTTTTACTTCCTTTTTGTTAATGAGCTCTGCCCTCACTTAGAACTGAACCACACGCCTGTTTTCTCTCTTATTTGGAACAGCCATTATTCTGCTTTCATATGTGAAGGAACCGGGTCAGGATGTAGCCCTGTGCGCCAACTACAGCGACAACATCGCAGCTAATGAAATGCAGTCCACTAACACCATAAACACATAACACAGACTCCAACATAAACTACATTAAGGATTAAGTTTTATTCACTGAAGCCTGTCCAGCCAAATGAGAATCTTATAACGCAACCCATATTACTATCCTGTGTACCACCGGTATTATGTCAAAGTGTTGATTTTAGCCTGCAAGAAATTATGTAACGGTACAAAGCAAATGTTAATCGATTTGTTTATACTAGCCTATAGTGATGTAAGGAAGGCCAGCCAGCTAAAGTGAGCATGTATCTATCACTGCTTCATAACTTTCAATTCAGATTTATTGTCGTTTTACCGATACTCAGGTACACAGCTTCTCCACCGTCTCAGTCTCCATAACCTACATGACCCACATTATATACAGTAATACAACATAATGGCGCAGGACAACAACACAGTGAAAGACCCATTCACTACAGTAATGTTACTTACTGCGGTCTAACTGTTATAAAGTGTGGCAACAATCTCATTATGATATTCAGTCTAGCTCACTGGATTTGATATGCTTCTGAGTCGGGAATGTTTGTGGTAACGGCCGGAACATGCCACATGCCGGTGTTTCCACGTTTATTGTGGGATCTCTGTATGACCTGGTTCCTCACCATTAGTGGCCGCTGAAAACTATATATTGCCCCTTTGAGTTACAGGTTAAGTTATTTATTCCTTTTTTTTATTTGCCTGTTACTCAGTTCATCTCAGTTCCATAGAGATGTTGTTGTTTTTAATATTTTATCTCTGTATGTGGTGAAAGCTAAGCACTGAAATATCTTTACACTCGTCTTGCTTCCAGTCACTACCCCACTCCTGCTAATGTCAATCACAAAACCAGACAGAAGCCTCGACTTGACTGCCAAACACATTCTCTCTGCCACAGTGATTAGTGACAATTCAGACAAAAACATCCTCAGCATATAATTTGAGAGCAGCGAAAACTAAGTGACGCTGTCAAAGATAAAACTGGTGACCACTGGGACATGTGACATTAAATGTGAAATGAAATCATTAGTTACGCTTAAGTAGCTCTCTGCAAAGACCGCAGACAAGACTAAAAAAAGAGCAAATACATATCTTTACCTCCTGTATCTCAAAAATATCTTCCAGTCTTCCACTTTACATTACAGAGATGATTGACAGAATAAGACTTAAAAAGTAGACCATACTGTAAAATGTATCATAAGGGAAGACTCATCTACTGACTGCTCTTCATCAATGAGGTACTACCATTACATCCACAATTAACTTCCACTCTGAAAACCTGAATACAAAGTAACAGCAGCTAATTAGACAAACAGATCATCCTTCTTGCAGGGGCATCAGGATCAGTGGAAAAAGTATAATGTCCAGTAGTTAAGGCGAGAATTAACAATTAAAACCAACAGCATTTAAAAAGGTTAGGAGATAAATATTTCACATGGCCACATGCTTGCAGGGGCTGAGAAATGTCATCAGCATACTAATTAACATTGCATGTCTGTTTAGGGGTCTTTGGTCAATATATTTTTTCTCGATTAACTTTGCCAACCACCATTTTTGCCTCTATGCTAATTCTTGCAGGTATGCATTCATACAGGGCGGATTCCTCAAACGGCTCCTTAGACAGGTTCTGTGTAGTCTGTTCATTAATGGTTTATAGTAAATAGAACTGTCTATCACACTAGTGAAAATGTCAGTTGAATAAACAGAAGCATGAGACTGATAAATCATAAAAACTAATAGATTTCCGTAATTTTCACAATTTTTTGAAAACTCTTTATTGAACATGTTAAAAGACAACAACAAATAAGCAAAATAAAAACAAACAATCAACAAAAAAGATCATCAGTAGATGATCCAAATAACAGTCATGTTCAAAGGGAGTATGTGGGGGGGTGTTAACAACTGCATCTGCAACTACAACCGAATCACTAAGCCTCCTTTGAATATCATGCTGTCTTGGTGTCCGCTCCGGTAAAGGTCTCTGTGATTTTCATATACCGTCCACCTGGACAAATGGGTAACTTTGTGGACAAGCTAGACACACTGCTGTCTTCAATTCCAGAGCAGGCTGTCAGTTACTTGCTCTCTGTGACATGAACATTCGCTTAGACAAATCAAACTCAGCAGACTTCCAATCTCTGATTAGTCCTTTGATCTAGAACAGGTTCTCAGCCCCCTGACCCACAAAGCTGGCAAGGTGCTTGATCTTGTTCTTGTCCGAATCTGTGCCACCGAAAGCCTAACAGCCACACCTCTACACAAGTCTGACCACTATTTCACCCAGTTCATGGTACGCCTACAGGAACAGCCTGCTGTTCCAGCACCATATGTCTTATATGCCACAGCATCTGCTCTACCTCCCCTCAACACATTTTCCTCACTTGTGCCCCCATCCTCTGTCACAACCAGCATCAGTGTTGCCAAAACTGTGTTCTATAATGACAGAACTGGCAGTGCCACTGACTCAAGAAAATTATTTTACACTTTGATACGCAACTCCACTTATCCTTCCCGCCAGACGACCCAATCATCTCGGTGCAGATCTTGGACTGTCTCTTGGACATATAATCAATCCACAATAACGTCAAACTACAAATTGGCTCCTCAACCATCACTCCAACCAGGGTGGTGATAAACTTGGGTGTCATGATTGATGACCAAATGTCCTTTTCAGACCATGCTGCTGCTGTCTCGGTCGTGCCGCTTTGCTCTATACAACACAAGAAAAATCTGGCCCTACCCTACTCAGTATGCCACCTAGCTTGTGGTACAGGCCATGGTTATCTCTTACATTTGAGGAAGAACAAATAAGCATCAATAAGGCATAAATGCAGTTAGAGATGTACAGGCCATAGTTATCTCTCGCCTCGACTACTGCAATGCCCTCTTAGTAGGTCTTCCAGCTTGTGCAGTCAAACCCCTACAAACCCCTAACCGCTAACATGCACTTCCTGTGCTCTTCTTCTTCTCCCTGTTATTCTAATTCTCTTATTCTTTTGTATTGATTGCACTATTTCTATTAACTTTGTTAACTATTACTTCTTTCCCTAGGTATTTACCCCATTGATGCCATACGTGCTATTAGCTCTCAATAGTATTCATTGCTGCGATTACTAGTATGTATTGTCACTTGTCGATCTTTTACTGTATTTTTGCTTTATTAATGCTTGTATGTTATTCCTCAAATGTAAGTCACTTTCGATAAAAGCATCTGCCAAACGAGTAAATATAATGGGAAGGACAGTGGGACCAGGTTCAATCGAACTACGATGAGATACAATATTTTATACATCTTGGGCGGATTGGATTGGTCTGATATCAAGTAAGTGGAAATGCAACCAAGAACCGTTTGTTGCCCATAACACCTCAGCAAATATTTTGAGACACCGCAGACATTTTGACTTGGCATAAATACAGTTAGATACAAGGCATAAACACAGTTAGACATGTATTAGCTGGAAAAGCACTGGTGTTAATAATAACATTAACGATGGTTCCGTTCTATTCAAGTGTCATAGTAAATCATGAAAAGCACAATACCAGGACCCTGAAACTGAAGCAATTCAACTCAATTCAATCTAACTTTATTAGCATGAATGTAAATCAACAATATTGCCAAAGCTACAAATAAGCAGCTAAATGGAATTCTGCCATCATTAATTTAATTACACCTGCAAGCACCTTGCTCTCCAAGCAGAATCTGTGTTGCTGCTTGGATTCTTTTAGAGCTCCTTCGAAGAGCAGAGCCTTTCTACAAAATCTACTGAATGACCATTGCTATAAATGGTCAATTACTTGACGTGTCCCTGGCTGAACTAGGCAGATCGTCAAAATGTGTAAATACATCCATCTCTCTGAGCTGCACACAACTTAACGCCTCCCAAGTGTAACTACGTCAGTAAGCTGTCTGTGGAGCACTGTTGGGGACTTGCAGCTGATAATGGCAGCTTAAATGACACTTAAATTGGCCATTTTTTTTCCTGTTACATTAAATTAAAACACAAATTGAGGCCTATGAGACACCTTGTTCTACAGCACTCACTTGGACACCAGAGAGAAGGCTTCAGCGCACACAGCTGGACATGGCACCAGCTTGATCCTCACGTGTTCTGCGACAGCCTTGAAATGCACCCGCGTCACCTTCTCCAACACTGAGGCAAGGGTGGCCACATCGCCAGCCTTTGTGCTGGGGTCTCCGCCTGCTGTGTCCAAGATGTTTCCCCCGTGCACCACCAGCAGCAGCACATGCGTCTTACATTTCCTCTGCAAGAGGGTTCACGTAGGGTTGAAAAGAGACACTTAAAAGGAGGCACTCAAAGGAAGGGAAAGAATAGAGGCAGCATTTTGTGAAAGCAGTGTAGCTGCATGGAAAGAAACACAACTGGGTACTTATGTTATTGGCTGCTGGTGTATATACTGAGAGGCTGTTCATAATTATCCTACCTCATTGTCCTCGAGTCCTTCGATGCTGCTCTGAGGGGCACATCGTGGACCACCCAGCTGGTAGAGACCCTCTGTATTGGGTAAGTAAGAGGAAGCAGGAAGTGGCAGAAAGAGGGAAGAATAAAGAGAGAGAAAAGGGGAAAGAAAGTGTCACTGCAGAAGCCACTTCACCCAGATGCACCGAGAACAGAAGCATAAATGGATATTGATTTGTGAATATAGTCAATGTTACTAATGCCTCTTCATCTCTCCTCATACGTACTCCAAACTGGGTGATGATGTACCTTTAGGCTCAAATGGCATAACCATAAGATTCAGAGATCAATACTGACAGTAAACAGCAGAACTGCAGTTGTTTCTCTGCTGCAGCATCTATAGCCACGTAATTAGATTTAGGATCCTCTGATGAAGAAAAAACGATAGACCTCTTTTCTAGAGACAAAAGATGAAGGAATGGGGACATTTTCTATCCCAACTATGACGACTCTCTCCCTCTCTCTGTGTGGTGCAGTATATCACAGGAAGCTGGCCAAACTCATTACCCTCTCCGGAAGCCTCTGCTAGCTGTGTCATCTTATTCCTGAGCTCTCTCCTGTCTCTCTTTCTATTTTCTCTCTCCGGGCTTAAGGCATGGCTGTGTGCGTTGCTTGTTGTTTATTTGTCCTCCTCGTCTGGGACCGACTGTCATGGGAGACTCTCACAGACTCACGCACTGTCATCTCCCTTCTACTCTATTTCCAGCCCACAGCCTGCCTCCGACTGCTTGCTTGTCTAGAA
This sequence comes from Micropterus salmoides, assembly GCF_014851395.1. Lineage (NCBI taxonomy): Eukaryota > Metazoa > Chordata > Actinopteri > Centrarchiformes > Centrarchidae > Micropterus > Micropterus salmoides. The sequence continues at coordinate 29,044,917 of NW_024042261.1, forward strand.
CAGCTCACACAAGGGACTAAGCACACTGAACTATTTTGGTCACAAAGTAACAGGAAATCAATGAAGGGAGGTTTTCTTTTTTCTGAAAGAAGGAGTTAGGGCAGAAATGTTCCTAAAAAAACCTTGTAAGGTATTTTAGAGCTCAAACACTGCAGGAGAGGGAGAACATTGTCGGAAGCACAAAAACCTTTATGTGAGAAGGTGACTGTACTTATTTGTGGGGCTAGATCACTGTGGCTTTGATACCAAATGATTTAATGGAAGGATTGATAGACCTATAACTGTAGAGCTGCAGTCTGTCATTGATTTTAGTACTTGTTTAACACCATTTTAATAATTTCCAAGCAAATTTTGTCAAATATTCTCTGATTTTTGCTTCTCCAATCTACGGATTTGCGGCTTTTCTCTTACTTAATTGTAAACTGATTATCTTTTTACTTAATTATTTTTACTATTTTATACATTTATTGATTCATTTAAAAAATAATACACAGATTAACTGATAACAAAGCCAATCATTAAGTGCAGCCATCTTTTATTATAAATTATATATGATATTTGACAGGGGTGGGACAAAGTCATTGTTTTGCAAGTCATGGCTATGATGCTTTGGGTGAAGTTTCAAGTTAAGACCAACAAGTCCAGAGTAGAGTCCTAAATGTTATGTGTTAAGTCTTAAATAAATTACTTTTTGTTTGTCTGGTGACTGCTGCCATGGACTGAAAAACACATATTTCCCTCCAACTGTGTAATATGAATTGCTTCTGTCAGATAGATTGAAAGTATATTCATTGTCAGGAAAATGAAGTGTCAATTCTGTGCTGACTTGTTAAAATAAATGTAATCTTTTGAGGTGGGGAGGACATCACGTCATACCAAATCAAAAGGGTCAAGTCAAAGTAAAGCACAGTTTGGCAGTAACACATTAAAGTGATATGATTTTTTAAAGGAGTAGTGTAAGGGATTACAATTTGAAATTCAGTAAAAACATTATAGTTACTGATCCCATTAATGCTCAGTTACTTTGACACTTTAATGTTGGCTTATTTGCCTCTATTAGCCCTGTTAGCCTCTACTATGAGAGGAGAAATGTGTCTCCTAGGAATCTCCAAAGTTGTCTAATTTAAAATTTGTGTTTTCTTAGCTGGCTTGCTAATGTTAGCAACTGGTAAGGCTAAATTTAGGAATTAGCAGGTTTTATTGAGAGTTGGAGGATGTGTTAACCTCACTGCTTCACAGTGGGGACAGGACTTCCAGAGAAGGGTATACAGTCAGTGAACCAAGGCTAGCATTTGATAGTTTGTTAAACCACAATGCCTTGTTTTCTATTTCTGCACATGTTAAATTCAGAAGAGTAGAGGACCTGTTTAAAGATGTAACAGGGTTTGTACAGTGTGTGATTCCACTTGTCTTGCTTAGCAGGCATGTGCGATGTAGCTGTGCTCAGAAACAGAAGTAACGAGTACTGTAACTTATTATGTAATCTGTTGAATAATTAGTAAAGTAATGTAATGCATTTTCCAATGAGTAATGTGTAATGAGTAATTGATGATATTTTTCAAGTAACTTGCACAACACTGGAGTGAAGTCACAAGTAGCCTACTAGGTGTTACTTGGTACTTGGTGTGTTTTGTCAATGTCAAATTTTTTTTTATGCCAGGTGTATAAATATATGACACTGATTTGATTCTTGTTGTTGTTGAGACCAGTAGAGATTTTAGATTTTAGAAGCCCTAAGAAGCATTACATTTATGGATCATGATTCAGTCACTGGCCCCTGTCAAGAGCATTTCCAGGATTCTTAGTTCAATGAGGTAGCTCTGTAGCTGGTGTTCAAAGGCCAGGTGAGTTGGACTTGCTCAAGTGACTGCAGTTTAAGAGACAGATCAATTGGTGTTTTCAGAAGCTGCTTGTTGCTGTTGTCTGTGTGTGCAGCTATTTGAAAGTGCCAAACCTTTCTATGGTTTTGGAAGGCTAATAATGTTAGTACACTGTTCCTCCCAGTTTCATAGTGATCTATCTCATTTATGTGCAGTCTAAACTAATGCTTCATTTATTCAATTTTAATAATTCATATTTCCCATTACTGCTAATAAGAATAAGTGATAGAATCATATATGTTCAAGTGAAAATCTGACTTCGCTACTGATTATGTTTATCTAGGCTTTGTGTACAGATTCGCTGATTATTAGGGTTTATTTACTTTAGGCTCAATATGCTTGATTTATAGCTTTGCTTTTCTGTTCTGTTGTATAAAACCATTTCCTCTGTCTTCCAAGGTCAGTGGCACTTCATTCCTCCTCATTTACTGCTCTCACGGAAAGCGAAGTATCAGAACTCCTGACCCGTAGCTGTCCCACTACATGCCCACTGGACCTGATTCCTACCAATCTCCTCCTGTTCTCATCTGTGACACCGTGATGGTGGAATGAGCTACCACATGCCATCTCAGCAGGGGCGTCCCTCTCTAACTTCAAGAAGTTCTTGAAAACTCATCTCTTCTGAGAACACTTTCTCTTATAACACCTCTAACCCCTAACCTCTAACATGCACTTCCTGTGCTCTTCTTCTATCCCCTTACAAGTTCTCTTGTATTGATTGCACTTTTTTGTTAACTTTTACTTTTTTCCTAAGGTATTTACCCCATTGATGCCATACGTGCTATTAGCTCTTACAAGTAATTATTGCTGCCCTTACTACTATCTATTGTCAGTTGTAGATTTTGTGCTTTATTGATGCTTTGTTGATGCTTGTATGTTGTTCCTCAAATGTAAGTCGATTTGGATAAAAGTGTCCGCCAAATGAGTAAATGTAAATGTAATACATCAACCAACAACTGGACAAGTGGAGAGTGTCGACTGACAGTGTTCAATAAATATCCTAGAAAACAATTCAATGCCTTGTCCCTGACCGGACATCTGAAGCCATTCAAAATACAGACCCAGAAGATTTAGAGGTTATAGAGAGTCGGAGACTTTCTTTCATAGTCTATTCAAGCACATACTTTCTCAAACATAGCCAATATAAAAAGCCCTGCATCTTACACATAGCATTGTACTACAAGATGTACTGGCTGCCATCAAACAGCTGTGTTCAGCAGATTGTAGGAAAGACAGTCAGAGGAAAGAGCAGAGCTTTGCTCACCTCATCATTTGTGTGAGTTGCACACATGCTGAGCTACTCCTGAATTCAGCGATTTGTCTGATATTGGAGCAAACTGACAAAATCATCTTTCTGTCGGTGTGCCTCAGTGGTATAAACCAGCTTCCTGTGGTTACAAGGCCAATCTTCTTTCTCCTACATCAGATTTGTGCTGCTGCAGGGGGTTCTAACAATCCATCTGCTTTTCTGTTTTCATTTCTTGCATTTCCTCTGAGAGGTCTGAGTCTTGCCAGTCGATATGTGCTTCATGACACTTAGTGGTATTTAGCAGCTCTCACCCTGCGCTCACTCTCTCCCAACAAATGACCTAACCTAGCAAGCACAATGTGGAAAGTTGACAGTGCCATAAATCAGCGCCACCATGGCCATTTCCAGTGGCTTAAAACCCAGTCAGGCACACACTCACATCAGGTACACAGTGCATCAATGCATCTGTTATCGTTCTGCAGTCAGAGATATCTTATCTACGAGACAGAGGAAGAGAAAATTGACCCCAGAAAGAGGGTTGTGAAGGGCTCTACAGAGAAGTCTACTGAAGCTGAATGAAAAAGAATCAAATATTGATGTATTGATCCATGCTCGGATCCCTCTTGTGTCATTCTGTCTGTGTAACTATGATTTAAAATGTCATTTTCCCATAAAACTCAGCGTTTTCTCTTTTTGTCTCCAGCATGCAGAGTTTTTGTTTTCTGTTTATCTCTCTCTGAATCTTCTTTTTCTCAGGTCGCGACCACTTCTTTCTTCATTACACATTTATCATCTTTGATTGAGCAGATTGGAGAAAAAACAAGTGCAGGAGGATGAGAGTGAGAGGAAAAAGACTGCATTCATCTTCAGGAAGTTTGGCTTCCAGACTGCAGATTTATATCTTCCCTGGGAGTATGAACAAGCAAAATGTTTCCTGCCTGCTGGAGTGTGAATCAACTCATTAGAGGGCTACAGTATCATGGTGAATTATCTGTGTTCCTAGAAAGACGTGCACAGAAAAAAGCAGCACTGGCTGTTTCTTGTTAATTAATTTTGCCTTTAAATCTTTAGTTCTGTAGCAAAAAGACATGTTACGGTTTTAAGAAACATGAAAATACATTTTATAATGAAGATCAAAGCCTCTGATTACATTTGTGGGAATTGATTATGAACATCTTCTAGTGTACATGTGTGAGAAATAATCTATGTAAATATATGTAATTATAAATAAATCATTAGTGGTAATCACACTGCAACAGGTTCATATTATTTTGAAGTGACTTTATTGCAATTACCAGCTTGTTGTGATTTGAGAGTGTGTGCTGATATGTAGCAACAGGTTAGGGTGCTCATTTGGAGGAATGCTGTCTCCTGACTGGTTGAACAGCCCCCCCTGACCCCTGGCACAGTACAGGCATGCAAACACGCTCAGCCATCTGTTAACTGCTGTTGGCATCAGGGCCTGTCCTGTAGCCCTACTGTGAAAAGACCCCAGGAGACGCCACCAGCTCCACTGTATGACAAACCTTCTGACCACCCCCCCCCACCCCCGTACACATACACAAACACACACCATAAGGCGATGCAGCAGCAGCACATAAACTGTCTCAAAGACACATATATTCTGACACACGCGCAAACACCGTCTGTTCCTAACAATCCCAGCTGCTCCCTTTCTATAAGCTGCGGCTAAAACACTCCACACATACTTACACACACACATACGCAGGAAAGTGAGGTAGCAGAGGCTCACTCAGTACGTATGCCTAGAGATGTGCTGATCTGACATTTACTGTCTGCATCTGCCAGATTCTGCCCAAAAACACTGGATAAAAAGCTAACTGGCTGATGGCTGTAGGTTCATATACACATAAGACACAAGAGTGATATCGATCTTCTCATCTAACTCTTGACAAGAAAGACAATTTTGACCTATTTCTTTTACACAACAAAGGAGTAAAGCTGATAACCAAGAAAGTTATGAAATTCAGCGGACCAAATGTATTGGTTGAACATGTGATGCTTCAGCCTAACTTTGGCTTCACCACTTGTTGCCTAACCTGCATTTGTATTTATCATTTACATAATGCATTTATTATATGTACATATTCCGTATTTATGTACAAGCCAGTTTGTGAAATTACTTAAAAATATTGAAGAAGTGAATTTTATAGCAAACACCAAAATGTGTCATTACTAATTTTAATAAAGTGAAGAAGCAGTATTGAAAATCAGTCATGTTGTGAAATGTATTTATTCATTGATGGCATTTCAGTATTTAATATAATCTTGTATTGTCTATTTATGTAGCTATAGCTTTTCTCAGAGGGTTTTACAATTTGTTAAACATATGAACTACCTGCCAGACATAAGTAGCAGTAGAAGAATTGCAATATGAAGAAATTAGAGAAATTAAGTAAATGCTACACATAACATCTAATTCAGTGGTATTGACCCATTTCATCCTGCAAGTGCTACACTGACTGTGTCACCACGGTAGCTGCAGCACATAACAGTAACAACATCGCTCAATTTCATTAAAGGGTCGAGGCAAGTGTTAAACATCAGCAGGAGAAAATCTATGTGGAGATGAGTTTGGTATACAGCACGGTGCTGTTCCCCTCAAAAAAATTCTATAGAGAAATTGCTTTTGTCTTCGCAGCTTTTAAGCCTCTATAATCAGTTTTGTTTTCAAGAGAAAGACCAAAAGGAGGAAAGAAAGCACATTCACTTAATGGGAATTTAAGTGAGACGGTGATTGTGCCTATGCAAGCACAGTGTGCTAAAAATGTCTTGACCAGAGGGAGACAGTGTTCAGAATACAGATGAGTCTTGAACCTTAAATTGATGTTGCCTGTCATTCTTTGTCTGCATGTGTTTCTGAAAAGAGCTACATGGTGCATGCAAAAGAGAAAGTTGGGGTGCTCCATCGAAAATGGAAAATCATTCTCCCTTTCAATAGAATATATTTCTCTCCAGGTCGCTTTGTGTGAAATTATATTCTCACCATATATTATGTTGCCAGGGAAAAATGGTCTGTGTTGGGTTGTTTGGCAGGGTTTATCACTTAGTCATCTCCTCATAATTGTCTGCTTCCACTGACGTAGCCATTTTAGCTAATGTTGTCCTAGCTTGGCAGCACACACCAAGGAAGCAGCCAAGTCGGTAGTTTTTGTTTCACAGAGTCCTGAATCAGTTATCTAACGTGGCTAATTTCACTCGACTACATTATACATAGCATCAGTTAGTGAATGAAGTGGAAAAAAGAGAGTGATGCAAAGAGCGCCAAATAAATATACAGATAAGAGTGTTTTTATAGTGACCAGAAGGGGAGCCTGGAAGACGATGTGGCTGACGTGTAAATATTATTTAATTTTATTTAATTTCATATCATGGACAAACCTGGCACATTGCACATATTTGTTGTTAATTTTTAATTGTTGTTGTTCTATATTTTTGTGTTTTGTCAAGTTATATATTTATCTACATAATATTCTCTTCTGTTGCAATACATCTGCACAACACAAACAGGAGTAATGCACATGTAAATATCTTCCACATTGTTCTTTCTCTGCAAATACTTGTATTATTTTTCTTTATTCTTTTATTATTCTTACATAATTCTTACATGACTTGTATTTGTTTATTCCATATTTATACATTTATGTCAACTGTACGTTTGTCTACGTGTAGCACCTTATCACCAAAGCAAATTCATCGTATGTGTAAAATACTACTTGGCAATAAAGATCCCTCTGATTCTGATGTTAGATCACTGGAAGTCAGTGAGCAGAGATGAAGAGTACAGTGGAAAATAAGGGGCAGTTGTGCTCCAGGCATTCCTCTCTGTCACTGAGGTTTCCACTGTTGCCTCTATTGAGAGGGAAAGTGTTTACAGTCGCCTGTGGCTTGTGGAGAAATATATGTAGGAAGATGGAAAGGGGGAGATATAAGAGCATGATGAGGCACTGTAATGGGAAGGAAGTGAATGATCTGAGAGGCCAGGAGGGGATGGATGGTTAGCAAAGCTGAGGAGAACAAAAGAGGGAATGAAGGAATAATCGAGAGCAGAGGGTAGTGACAAATATATCAAGATCAAAGGGTAGTGGGTGCCACTGCTCAACAACTCAGAGTAGTCCAGCTGCACCTTCAAGGTTTCCTGATGATCACAGATTTTATTTAGAGGTAGATTTCCCAGTAAAACAAACCACTGTTTTGACCTGCACAACATCATCATGTGATCCACTCTCCTTCTCACCTTTTATTATTACCCTCTAATAATAAATCAAAAGCAATGAGATCATTAAGCAAATGGATAGCTGTAGCTGGTTATTAGTGACTCATTTCAGAGATGATATTAAACATCACAGTATACCTGCAACAGAAATAAAACAGAGGCAAAAAGCTCCACAGTATGTACACCCAAATGCTACTAGATTTTTAAAAGGTCAATATCGACATATTTGAGAGTTTAAAGCATATATAATCAATTGTCTAGATAGTTAGATCACATAACTACTTATGTATGACGACACAACTATCTTGGGCCTCATTACAAATTATGATGAGACAGCCTACAGAGAAGATGTGACGTCATTAAACAGCTGGTGCCAGGGCAACGACCTCACTGTTAATCTCAGTAAAACTAAATAGATGATAGTAGACTACAGGAGACAGCAGGGGGGTGGACACCTCCCAAACCTTATTGGTGATGCTGAGGTTGAAAATGTGAGCAGTTTCAAGTTGCACATCACTGAGGACCTATCCTGGACACTTCACACGGACAGTGTTGCCAAGAAAGCTAGTCAGACTAGGCTCTATTTCCTGAGGAGGGGGAACTGTTCTGCCCACAGCCGCAGAGAGTAGTAGAGGCGACACAGCATATCACTGGCAGCAGACTCCCAGTCATACAGGATATCTTCCATCAGATGTGCCAACTAAAGGCACACAGCATCATCAGGGACCACAGCCATCCAGTGTGCAGACTGTTCTCCTTGTTACTGTCTGGCAAGCGATACAGGAGCATGGCTGCAGGTACCACAAAATTAAAGGTCAATTTTTACCACCAGGCTATCAGGCTTTTCAATACAAAAAATATAAAAATATAAAAAATTTTTTACTTTTGCTTATCTGTTTGCTGCACTACTGGTTGTACTATTATGTGTACACTGCACTGATGGCTAAAATTTTGCACTCAAGACTACTGCTACTACTCAAAAATGTTGTGTACACAATCATTCTTTATACAACTAACATTCATTCATATAAACTCTTATTTTGTGTTATATCTATGTATATAGTGTTCATTTATCTTCATCTCATTCCATCCTTCCATTCTTTTTTAATCTCTACTGTTAAACTATTTTATTTGAATTTTTCAAATTAATTTAAATATGCTGACTGTTTCTCTCGTCTAACGCATTTCCTTGTACCACTGACCTTGTGTTAACCTACATATGACCAATAAAACTGAAACTGAACTGAACTATGTGAAAGGGGTCACTCGCATCCAGAAATATGACTTTGCAGTTTTCCTCAGCTCTATGAAGCTCTATAGTAAGTTTGATACTGATACTGATGTACTGACATATCTGTGATGAACTAAAATCATGCAGTGTTTTGGTCAAACTTGTTGAGCACACTGGTTCGCAGTGCAGTGCCACTTTTGTTGCAGCAGCTATTGTTGGTGTTGCTTTGAGATCTTTTTTGTTGCTATGCCCAGTTTCGCTCAGCTAAATTTATGTCTTTAATATCCCTGTGCCCCCATGAGTGTAGGATGTAAACAACCTCATATGCACATTTATATGCAGCACCATGTTGGGGAGTGTTTCTATTTTGAGTTTGTTGCAACTTAAGGATAAGAGACAGACAGAGGGAGCAAGGGATAGATCGAGAATGTAATTACCATTACTTAGACAGTCCTACTTAGACCGAAAGTAAAATTCTCAACAGCAGTCTATGACCGTAAATGTGTACTGGGACCAGCAGTCATAGTGTTTTCCTTCCATCTCAGAGGGTCTTCAGATACAAATGCATGCGATATTACTAGTGTTTGCACACGTGCTTTGTCATTTCAGTCGTGTGGTGTGATTGGACCTGTTTGAGACAGCTTCTCATTGGTTATATTACAGTAGGAATATCTAATCATTGCTGTCCTTTCTTTTTCATAAAGGAGACTGGCTGCATACTCGTAATGCTTTCATACCTTACAAAAGATAAAGAGAGATGGTCTCAGCAGGCCTCAGTCTGTGTTGATATTGCGTTGGGCTGCTTCTTTCTCTCTCTCTCTCTCTGTTCTGTCCCTCCACCGTTCTTCAACGGGTCAAGGCAGAGTACGAGCTACAACATCAGGCACCCTATTATTAATGAAGAAGTGTTGTGAAAGAAGGCCCTAATTTTAAAAAACCTGACTTCTGATGCAGAAGCCATGAGATTTACAGTTACTGTGGCATGCTAGGTAGAATACAGTGGGCTTTTAGAGCTTTTTGGCTGAAAAGAAACTGAAATAAAATGGTAATGTTTCAGGTCGTAAAACCAAACAATGTTGCTAGTCAGGTGATAATTATCTGTGGGTTTATTACTATGAGCAAACCCATTCACATACCAGTAGTCATGTGAGCCATTGTTAATACAAACATTAAAAATAAAACTATTTAAATTACAGCAGCTTTAACTAAAAGATGTAAATTGCATGAGACAAAACAGCAAATTTTTTTTCCTAAAGAATAGATGTGCAAAAAGGCACTTCTAAAGTTCACACAAAGCTTAGGTGGCCAAATTACTAGATCATCTTAATCCGGGACATAGGTTATAGCTGGTTATTTTTGTCCTGGCGACAAACGTACATGCGACTGCGAGGAATAAGACAACAAACCACTGTCCATAAATACTCTTGTACTATACTACACAATAACTGTACTTGTACTTTTATATATGACATGCAAGTGGTGTATTGAATGAATGAATAAGACTATATTTGTCACGATCCTGTCCTGAGCTTGTCTGAGTTATATTATTTTGGCCATGCCTTCTCTGTGTTTTTATTTTGGTTTCTCTGTGTCTGGGTTTTGGGTTTTAGTCCTGTCTGTCTGTGGTCTTGTATCCAGTCTTCTGCTTGTTCTGTGTGGTGGTTCTGGTCTGATCTGTCCTGTTATCTCGGTGTCCGCCTTAGTACTTGTCTAGTTCTGTTCCTATCTCTCATGTGTTAGTTCTCTACCATCTTGCTGGGATTCTGTCTGTTTGCTAGATGCCAGTTTATATTCTCTGCCAGTTTAATTAATTAATTAATTATTCTTAGTTCTTAGTCCTGTACCTTAGTTCATGTCTTGAGTGTTTACTCCTGGTCTGTGTACTTCTGTGTTGTTTTCCCCATGTCTGCTCTGAGTTCTGTTTAATCTTAGCTTCAGTCTGAGTTCCTTGTTGGTGTTAGTTTATTTGTGATCTGTCTGCTTGTGTCTGGATTAGTTTGTTATTTTTATTATTCTGATCTGTTACTACTTACCTTTGATATGGTCCATGTTCAGTAACTTGCGTTATGTCTGTTCCCCCTCAGTAATCTGCCTACCTGCTAGTCTCTGTTTTCCCCTGCTCTCTCTCTCTCTCTCTCTCTCTTTCAAGTGTCATGCATTTGGGCTCTCTCCTGCTTTGCGCACCCAGCAATCCTGACAATATTCTATATTTCGTTAGTTAGTTAGGATCATTATTGATTATGGGATTTGTTGACAAAAAGAAGAATATAAAATTTCACCGGACTTATGCTTTAAGATAAACTTGAAAAAATACAAACCTACCCTTTAATACATGGGGCAGTTCTTTGTGTTTTGATCATGAAAAACTGTTATTTCTTTTATTTTGACAGGTACTGTCACTGTGAGAATATTATTCTGGGACACTACAATAACCCTGACTTGTACTACTGCTGCAGTGGAGCACTTCACAGGTGATTACTGGTTTTAACGAGTGGTCTGTTTATGGGTTGTGTAAAATATTCACAGTACACACTTCTTCAGTTACTTCCACATGACTTACACAGTACAGCATCCCTGCAGGAGCAGTTTCTTTCATCTCTGCAGGACCAGACTACACACCCACGGAACAGCAGTGATTAAAAGCGTCCATTCCAGTTTGTCAAACCTCCCAGCTGACCTTTTACAACTAGAGCAGGCCCATTTATCAGTAAACAAAACCAAAAACAAGTGCCATGCTATCGGCACAAGACTGACTGAGGAGCTCTAAAGCACAGTTGGTGTTAAAGCCATTTTATTTTCAATGATTTTGTCCTATATGGTTAAACTGACTCTGATTGTTTCTTTGCTTTGGCAAGGCAAGTTGATTTGTATAGCACATTTCAACAACAAGGTAATTCAAAGTGATTTACATATAGTGAAAGTGATATACATAAAAGCAACAGGGAAATATAAAATTTTTTTAAAGAGTTAAATAGATAATAAGAACAGGCATGTCTCTCACCTTTGCTTATTTTACTCCTTTGATTCCCCATCTCCCACTCTATCCTTTTTTTTTTAACACTTAGGGACTCTAACCATAAGGGGACTCTAACACTTTAACACTTAGGGACTCTGCCCATAAGGGGACTCTAAACCTTTCTTAGATACAGTCATCACTGTAAATCCAGATTATCCACACTAAACACTCTGGTAAAAGCGGTTGACAGCGGGCCCTGTCAACAAGTTAACAGTGGAGAAAACAGGGACTCTAACCCTTGTAATTCTACTGGCCCTATTAACTCAGGGTCAGCCATGTGAGATGGTACACTCAAAAGAGTTAAAGTTACTGTGAAAGTTATCAATCTACAGCTTTAAATTTTATTTAATGAAAGGCAGTGGTAAAAAAAAGTCTTCAATCTTAATTTAAAAGAACTAAGAGTTTCAGCAGACTTGCAGAAATTTATTTTGGCCCTAAACCATTCAGTGCTTTATAAACCAACAGCAGTACTTTGAAATCAATTCTGACAGACAGGAAGCCAATGTAAAGACCTCAGAACTGGAGTGATGTGATCCACTCTTTTGGTCTTAGTGAGGACTCGAGCAGCAGCGTTCTGAATCGGCTGCAGCTGTCTGATGGATTTTTTAGGGAGCTCTGTAAAGACACCGTTACAGTAGTCGAGACGACTGTAGATAAATGCATAGATAAGTTTTTTCCAGGTCCTGCTGAGACATAAGTCCTTTAATCTTTGAGATATTCTTCAGGTGATAGTAGACTGATTTTGTAATTGTCCTGATGTGGCTGCCTAAATTCAGGTCTGAGTACATGACTACACCAAGTTTTCTGGCTTGGTATGTGGTTTTTAACATTACCGACTGAAGCTGAGCACTGACTTTTAATCTTTTTTCTTGGCTCCAAAAACAATAACTTCAGTTTTATCTTTGTTTAATTGAAGAAAATTCTGGCACATCCAATTGTTAATTTGTTCAATACAGTTACTCAGCACTTGTATGTGATAACTTATTTTGTTATTTTTCATAATCTGAGCCAGTGGAAGCATGTAGATGTTAAACAGAAGAGGCGCCAGAATGGAGCCTTGGGGAATGCCACAAGTAATTTTTCTTAGCTCAGATTTGTAATTACCTAGACACAAAATAGTCCCTTTCCTTTAAGCAGGATTCAAACCAGTTTAGTACTGTGCCAGAAAGTCCCACCCATTCCAATTTAAAGCCACACTGTCTTATCCCCTGCTGTTCTGTGTAACAGGGAAGCAGGCTTTTATCTTTGGCTGATGTAGAAACAAAAAGAGAAACTAAATAGTTTACCTGATATGAATCTTTATTTACATATATGGTATGTTAATAGGTAACAGTTAATTCACACAAAGCTTTAAAGCCATAATGGCGAGTGACAAAAAGGTTATAAAACCTGAATGGCAATTTACTCCTGACAACTGTGATTTAATTTCCCTTACATGAAACTCCCTGTTGTGGGAGTTCCACTTTTCTATTAAAAACCACTGATCTGCATAAATCCCAGCACTGATTTATGATCTTTGAAGGCACAAACTAAACTTCACTTATTGTGTCTAAAAAACACTGTGCTGTTAAATCTCTGGGTGGCATGTTATTCAGTTACTGTGGTTGGAAAATCACACCAGAGACTTTGATTAATGAATCTAATTTAATAACTTTCTCATAGGAAGAATTCATTAGCTTAATTTAAAGTCTATGTTGAGGACTTATATGAAAACCTGCTGAAATATGATATTACACCTGCCAGTACTGTTTGTTTTATAAATATTTCTACAGTTCTGTGCAGACACAGAATCTGTGTATTTTACAGTTTTGAATGATTCTACAAGACACAAATGGATGTAGATGTTCTTTGCTTTTCTGAATTGTGAGAGAAGCTGATTCTCTAAAGAAAGATCAATCTGTGGCTCAGGTAGTTGCCATTTTAGTCCCCAAGGCCTTAAAGTGATAGCATTGTGGAAGGTAGATCAAAGAAAATAAATAGAAAAGAATGAAAGATTGGTACATCTCTAAAAATCAAAGGAAATTCTGTTGAACATGGAATAAAATGTTCCCATATTTACTTATTTGGTGCCTCCTTAACTTGTCCTCATTTGGGGAAAGAAAAACGAAGCTGAGCATCCACACGTGTTTGTGCTCAAAAATAGAAGTGAAAAAGATTAGAACCTCTTTGCTTGCAACGAATGAATTTCATTTTAAGTGATGCTCTATGTGTGTATTAATATACTGCAGGACAAAAAGTGCAGAGAAAAAACAGATATATGCACATTTCGAGTTCTTCCTCAGGCATCACCAAGCACGAAGAAGGAGCACTGAACTTGAAACTTGTCACATATCTGCATGTTAGATCTCAGCCACCCTATCTTCTGCTTAAAATGTGCTTCCGTTTATTCATGCTCATCAAACGCAAACTAAACAAACTGTTCACCCTTTGCAAGCAAGGAAGATCCAGTCTTTTTCACTTCAGATTATACTTGGTACTACTGTATACTACATATAGTATGTGACACTTTTGATATTAACATGGTGTCAAATGATTCAGCATAGTGTGAAAGGGTTAGTCATAGCACTGGAATTCCTCACCAGCTCTGCGCAGCTTGTAGCCTATTTTAGGTCATTGTTTTGGTTTTTCGACACATACTCTATGGTTGAGTGTCACAGCTCTAATCAACCAACCAACCCAACCACCTCCACTAATACCATAAAAGTTAATACACTTTGATGTAAAATTTAAGGGGGAAAAGGCCCAGATTCTAATTTTACAGAGCAAATATAATATATTTGATCAATCTGGCTATTGTTGAGAGAAATATAGAAAATCTGAAAAACTGTTATTTCTTTTATTTTGACAAGTACTATTCTGGGGCACTACAATAACCCTGACTAGGTGCTGAATGTGGAGCACTTCACAGGTGATTACTGGTTTTAACAAGTGGTCTGTTGATGGATTGTGTAAAATATTCACAGTACACACTTCTTCAGTTACTTCCACATGACTTACACAGTATAGCCTCCCTGCAGGAGCAGTTTCTTTCAACTCTGCAGGACCAGACTACACACCCACGGAACAGCAGTGATTAAAAGCGTCCATTCCAGTTTGTCAAACCTCATGGATGACCTTTTACAACTAGAGCAGGCCATTTATCAGTAAACAAAACCAAAAACAAGTGCCATGCTATCGGCACAGGACTGACAGAGGAGCTATGAAGCACAGTTGGTGTTAAAGCCATTTTATTTTCAATGATTTTGTTCTATATGGTTAACCTAACTCTGATTGTTTCTTTGCTTTGGCAAGGCAAGGCAAGTTGATTTGTATAGCACATTTCAATAACAAGGTAATTTAAAGTGATTTACATAAAACATAAAAGCAACAGGGAAATATAAAAAAGTTTTAAAAGATGTCTTTCTGTCTTTTTCATTATGGTTTCTCTCGCTGTACAACGCAACTTCCCAACTCACTAACATTACACTCCCTCTCTCTCTCTCTCTCTCTCTCTCTCTCTTGCTCTACTGCATCTGCTCGGACAAGTAGCATGTACGTAACTCAGAAGAGAGCTCACGGTCCGGTGGATTTCAGGTGTAAGAAAGGGAATTTGTGGGCAGATGATAACAAGGTAGAGGAGGAAGAGGGCCACATTTTTAATATTGGACCACACAAAAACTTGGACCACATATAAAAGTGGCCCAAATCCGAACTGGAAAAAAAATCAGATTCCATGTGACTTGGCCTGTTCCCACTGTCATAAAAAGATCAGATCTGAGTCACATTTGGGCAAAAAAAATCAGATTTGTGCCATAATGTCCTGTGTCCTGTGGATGCTGGCTCAATTTTTGCCACAACGCAATGCAATACAATCTGGCAATGCACTGTGTTAGACAATCAAATACATTAAAAAATACCTATCAGGTATTGTATCATTGTGCTAATTTCACAGTTTACTTTACAAGAAACAAAGAAATACTGTTAACAAGATGACTCATAGAAGAATAAATGTGTTTGATAGGTCTTCAAACGGGACCTCCTTCTAATCCATCTTCCTACTGATACCCTGTAGTAGCAAACACATAACAATGCATCCCCTTTGCAGTGTTTATCTAGAGGGTTATTGTGGGTCTGAATGCAGTCCGAAGTAAGAAAATATTTGTTTGTACCCATTACTAAAAATTAGGGTAGTGTTTTGGACACTTTCTGTTCCATAGTGGTCAACAATGACTTAATGTAGCTTTAAATAGAAGCTACAGTCCATCTACAATCTAGCCACCATTTTCATCATTCATTGAAAGAGTCTTGAATGTATTTATACATTTGTGTGTGTTCAGTGTACCATGAGACTGGTCCTCCATGTGTCCCAGAGTTTCAATCTGTTCCACCAGATCATTTGAGTTCCACTGACTCATGCCCAGAAGAATGGCACTCTTCCCCTCCATAACATCTGCTGGGACACACAGACAAGTACACACATATACAAAGAGGAGTAAGACAGTGCATCAAGACAAGATCCCATTTCTCTCTCTCTGCATATTAATAATATAGCAACGCATTGTTGTTGAAGCTCAAACTTATTAAAGCTAAATATTACACACCCTACAGACCAAGGGTTCACCTGTGCTGGTGTTTTGACTTATTTTGCCAGATTATACTTCTTCACAGGTTGTTGATTTCCCTCACGCTCATGTTAGTTTTGTGGTGCCTGTTAGGGCAGATAGTTAAGTTACACCTTTATCAGAGGGTGCACCGTAACACCTGACCAGCAC
This sequence comes from Micropterus salmoides, assembly GCF_014851395.1. NCBI lineage: Eukaryota > Metazoa > Chordata > Actinopteri > Centrarchiformes > Centrarchidae > Micropterus > Micropterus salmoides. The sequence goes on from NW_024042261.1 coordinate 29,061,281, forward strand.
AGTTTTGATTTGTGCCAGTTGGGCTTATACCATCCTGGCTAGACATTCAGACATGTGCAAGTAAACAAAACAACAAAATTCCACTTGACTCATAAACCCATTTCTTTCATGTGGCTGAACACAAATGGAATAGCTATTGTGCTGTCTTTGCCAAAACTTGTCCAAAGGCAAAATTAAAATTTGGCCTGAATGATGCTTACACAGATTAAATACACCCTAAAGACAATGGTGTGACATGTTTATTCAGCTGACCAACTAAATATATATGTTTCTATCCTGCACAAAAACATGTATTATACTTTCGGCCACACTACAGGCTGCTGTTTGATTATTAGCTGATAAAGATTCAATGTCATACTGCCCTCCATTTAAAGAAACCCTGGGGAGTTTCCTTGTACATTTACTGTTTCTTGCAAAAACACAGTGTGCAATATGATGAAACCTGCAGTGAAATGTCCATGTTTACATCAGCTAACAATCTTCTTATTCCCTGCCCTTTGGTAAGTATATTGATTTATGTATTGGCAGTTTAACACCAACAATGGATCACTGAATAGTGTGAAACTGTCAGCAGGACTGTGTGTCCTCGTACATGGAATAGCAGAGCATGAGATACAAACAAAACAAAGACTTGCTCATCAAAACAGTGCTCTGTGGTCAAAAACTCCACAGTTAGATTATTAGAACATCAGTTTTATTTTAATAGCTCTGACCATAATTTCTATAATTGCTGACATCGCTGAACATGGTGAAAAAGAAATAGGTTCATCAGGGCAAAAACATGCACAGTCTAACAGGCTGTAAATAAACGCCTCAGATTAGTCATCCATATCTGGAAGTGAAAGTGAATCGTAAAATCACTGCCCATACCGTCCACCATAGTTTATAGCCCTACTTCCTCATTCAAATTTGGACAACTGTACTGTCAGTGATCTGGTTTGGATATGTTCCATGTGTCTTTGTAGTTGTCTGTCTCCAGTGTTCCTTGTCTTGTGTTACTTCCTGTCCTGTTGCACCCGTCTCGTTTCCCTGAATGTTATAACCCGTGTCTCATTAGCCTCACCCCTCCTGTGGGTATATATATGGTGGTCTGTCTGTTGTTTGCTGCTGGTTCATTGTTATTATTCATGTCTCATGTGTTTCTGCTCCATGGATATTGGCTTTCCCTGCTTTTTTGTTTCTGGTATGTTTGGACTTGAGTACCACGAAGCAGAATTTGGGCTTAGTGAGGTAACTTTCGTGTTAACCCTGGGTTTTCAGTACCAAGACGGTGGTTCACTTCTTACTGGGGTAGATTGCCAGGTTAACTTATTAGTTAACCTGCTCCAGAGCAAGTTATGTTTCAGATAAGAGAGAAACTCTGTGAAAACCATCCTTAAACGATCTCACACTGTTTTTATAGGCTGCTTTTATGTTTGCCGTGGTGATGCAGAGAAACTTTTGTATAGCAATATCATCCTACAGGGACAGATTTAATTAGGCTACTAAAGCCTTGTGAGCTACTACTTGTTACAGTCTTTTAACCACTATTTGAGCACCTTTTATGGCATTAATGGATTTTTTGTTTTGTTGCGCAAGTTAATTTAGAATAATAATTGGAACACTTGAGTGTGTTAAATAAATTAATCAGATTTTTGTGAGGGGAAGTTCTTGAAAGTGAGTTGGAATGACCACTTAAGTGCCTGAGACTTTTTAATGTAGAAACGCTGACAGACAGCCGAGATGAAATAAGGCTTGTCATACATGCCATAAGAACACATCAAATAAATGCATTCATATTATAGGCTACGCCTTTTGATTTAGGCATTCACACTGTCTGCAATTTTTCTGTTAGGGTTAGTGAAGCCAGATAAGCCAGTTTTCCTAGTATCTGCTTCCCCTTGGACATATTATCCATAAACATGGCATTTCTTTTAATATTTATGCTGATGACACACAAATATACTTGCCCGTCAGATCCACAGACCCTGGAATGCTGAGTTCACTTAACAGCTTTTTTTTTTTAAGTTAAAAAATGGATGTCAAATAATTTCCTCCAGCTGAACTCAGACAAAACAGAAATCCTGGTCATTGGGTCCCAGCAGATGGCTAGTAAATCACATTAAGCCTGTTGCAAAGAACCTTGGTGTTTGGTTTGATAGTAATTTAAATTTCGAGCAGCACACCACAAAGCTTGTTCAATCACGTTTTTATCAACTTAGAAATATAGCAAAAATTCTATCTATGTTAACTTTTAAGGACACCGAGACCATTTTACACGCCTTCATCTCATCACGCCTGGATTATTGCAACAGCCTTTTCACTTGTTTAACCCAAAAATCTACTGATCGACTCCAGACTGTCCAGAACTCAGCTGCCAGGCTTTTAACCAGAACAAAGAAATATGACCACATTACTCCTATTTTAGCTTCATTACACTGGCTCCCAGTATGTTTTAGAATTGACTTTAAAATTCTATTGATCACTTTTAAAGCTCTTCATGGCCTCTCGCCTTGTTATATTTCTGACCTTTTAGTCCCATACACACCAGCACGTACCTTGAGATCCTCGGGCAGAGGTCTGTTGTCTGTTCCAGAGATTGTCAGAGAGTTTTACTTTATCTCCAAATGAATTGGTAGATAATCTATCTCTTGACCTATTTTTAGTAATATTACCAGATTCCAAGATTCCAAGCAATGACTTTGAGTACAATGCTACAAAAGCTAATAAACCACAGTTATAATCCATAGTTTTCCTTTAAGCATGATTTCCAACCCTTTCTATACACCTACGCAGCCAAATGGAGTATCGCCATTATAACATAAGAGTTTCTCATATAATTCCCAGCGGAGCGTCACCTACATTAAGCCTGAGTAGAGGTCTAAACTGTCAGAAAAGTGTTGGCATGCAGGCCCTTAAAAACATGGAAACAACACACTGTCATGATAAATGACAAGCTCTGTTATAGGGGAGAATATCTGAGTCAACCAAACAGACAATCCTGGTGGGCTGTGTGGTTCAGCATGACCAAAACGGTTGTCTACACGTCACACAGAGTCATTCAACACAGTCTGTGACAGGATGAGTCATGCAGCAAGAATACCCACTACCTGACTGACTTCTCTCCTCTCTCTCACACATTCCTGCCTGGCAGCTCTGAAAGACTCTGACGCGGGTCTACACAGCCTGTCCATTTGGATCACACAGCGGCCAGTCTGCTGGTCACAGTTTGTCTTTCGCTATCTGCTTTGACTCTCTCTCTCCCCCTCCCCTCTGCTCAGACAATACTGAGCTGAATGTAATGATGCAAGGACATAACACACACACTTGCAGATTCAAACATACACAGACAAGCTCAAAAGCAAGAAAATGGAGAGGAGCAAGAAAGAGGCTCAGAGAGATGCATACTAGATCTGAACAAAGTGTTGCAGGATGTAAGCAAGCCTGTGCTTGGACAAGAGGAGAATGCAAAACAGGCTTTACACCAAACCCTGAAAGCGCAGGTTACTGAATCATCTCCTACAGGGAGAGCTGAACAGGGATGCTCGCAGCCAAATCAGACGCTCCTCTGAGAAGCAAAATGTGTTTGAGCTCAGTAAAAAAAATACCTACTCTAAAAACTGCAATCCACAGAAATCAGGCATAGCACAAACAAATGAAATGCACAAATGATCAAGAGAGTAAAGCCAAAACATTGAAACCACCACATCTCCTACTTTTGGAACATAATGGAGAACAGCAAAATCTGATTTGATCAACAGGCAGAAAGAGAAATAGACGTGTGAGATTTGCCTGCAGCCAACATCCCAGAGGGAGAGAAAAGAGATTTAGAAACATCCTTCAACCTGTCAGCTCACAGTGAGTAAGTGTCAGAGTGGAAGAGGGAGGAATAGATGCCGGTTGTTAAATGATGAGGAAACAGCCTCAATTGACTGCTACCACTGCAATTTGTCTCATCAATTTCTTGATTTCATCATCATGCATTAGTTGCAACAGTGGAATTATCAAAAGAATACTTCTGGCTTAATTTTAGGCCTTTTTAACTTCTAGTGATGCACTATGAAAATGAGGTTGCTTAGGGGATAATCCCATTAAATGGCATAAACAGGATGAGTCTGCCAGGTAAGTAGGCTACCAAAGATGGATGGCATTGAAGCATAGCTTAGAAGCAGACAATATCTGTAATTGGATTTACAATAGTGAGAATAAATATATATCAAAAATGGGTAGTCATGTTCTAATTCTTAAACAGTATTCACACTCAGCCCGTTCTCATCCCGGGCATCAAATACAGATGCTTTGACAAAGCTTTGAAGATTGGTAAAAAGCGTTGGTAAAAAGTTTTAAGTTGCATAACGTTACATACATGAGTTATGTCACATAATGTACTTATTTCAACCTAAACCATGATCTTTACCTGAACTTAACTATCAAAATCAGGATCTTTTCCTAAACCTAACTAAGTACTTTTGGTACCTTTTCAAAACGTTAACCACATCTTAAAAAGGCATTTCATACGGACACTGAAGAGCACTTTGTCAAAGCCTTGGTATTTGATGCCCTGGAATGAGAACATGTTGTCAAACTAAATGGTCAATGCAGAATGGCTCTATGGATCTTCAGTCCACCACCACAGACTGAAATATCAACTATTGGATGGATTGCCATGACATTTCGTGCAGATATTTATGGTCCCCAGAGGATGAAGCCTTCTTACTTTTCTAGGACTTTTTAAGGTTTATAAAAAGTACTCAATAAATAAATTAATATACCAATAAATGCAACCAAAACACGTTCATCCAAAATCTCACAGAGAAATATTTGATTTTTTTTTCACAGTGTCCCTCTTAAAGCCACAGCAATTTATGGCCTATATAATTACACATATATATGCTGTTTACTTTGTATTGTTATTGCAATTTTTATTTCATTATATATATTTCATTATTTAATAGTGTTTTTTAATGCTTGTAATGTCTTTCTTATCCTAAATTCCCATCTGTATTAACTTATTACCCTTAGAAGGTATATCTCTTTGTTCATGCTCCCACAAATCAGCTTATTGTATATTCTGTCAACAGCGGCATTCTTTGCAGACGATTACATGAAACAGGTGTTGTGTAGCAACAGTTTCATTTAAAATCAAACACAGCAGCAGCTGATTTCACTGATCAACACACCTTCAAGCAGAGAGAAAGAAGTAATCAGTGAAATCGCCACCTGCGGGGACTGATTTGGAATGAAAAATGTCTGAGTTTCAGTGGTACATGCTTCAAATCTGCATATGTTTAGTCCTAGCAAGAGATCTTTTGATTTCCCAATAAAATGTTACATAAATCAATCCTGTTTGAACTTGGATTTTGGAATTTACTACCAAAATGTGAAAGCAGCAATATTCTTGCTGGTTAAAAAACAACACAAATCCAAGATCTGGAACGTCGCCAAAATTTAATCAACTGTTCTTGGGTCCGAAGCATGAACACATTTCCTCTTTTCAGAAAGAAGTGAAGACACAGGAAGGTTGGATGAATACACTTTTTGATGAAAGTATCAATGCAACAAAAAGTATAAGAGAACAAGATAGGGTTCATCTTTCATTTACTTTTCCTCAGAGCTGTATGTTACATAGATGTAAGATTAAGGTGAGTGAAGGCAGGCGAGAGAATGGAGTGGATTACTTTACAGATGCTGATGAACACACTGTCATTCTTTCACCAACAACTCACAAAATCAATAGAGATGTGTGTAAGTGTGTCTTTGTGCTTTTGCACTTCTATCTCTGCGAGGACCAGCATAAGTTTTAAAGAGCAACTTTTACTTACTTTTGGAAAGTAAGTTTAAATCATTCCTGTTTGCAGGCACACAAGGATGACTGGGAAGATGGAATCTAAAAGAGCCTTCACTATAAACTCTTATCTACTGCTTTCACATCCCTTGTGACCTTGTTGGAAACAGGCATGTGCACACATAGACATCAGAAGGGGCTCAAGCACCTGCCCTTTTTCTTCCTGAACAGAAAGCACCCTTTTTTCTGGGGTGCTTTTTTAAATAAATGAATATACATATTCCTGTTTGCGCACAGCTTTCCTGTCAAAGAAATATATTTATTGAATAAAAAATTTAAATATCAGGTCAGGAGATGAGACTTTGTCAAGTTCCAATGCCCTCTCTCTTTCTCTTGCTCGCTCCCTGCAGCAGCAGTACACAGCCAGACAGGCAGCAGCCTCTCCCAGTTGTGTTTTTGCTTTGTGCTAGGTATGGCAGAGCCAGGTGGCGTTCGTTGGAGGAGTGAAGTGGCCCAGAAGGAACATAAAAGTAAAAGAATATTTATCAGTATAAGTATTTTTACATATTTTGAACCAAAAGCCACATAGGTTGGATTATTTGTTGATCACTGGCTGCAATTTCATGTTGCTAATAAAGGTTTTACTTCTGTTATTCTGTCACATTTTTTAAAGTAAAGATGACTCATTCACTTTTACATAGTTTGTTGGCAAAAACGCACACAATTGACCCTCAAGCCAAAAATGTAGGGAGGTTTACAGTAAAAGGAAACTGAATTACAAAAATTAATGGTTTACTGTCATTGTGCTATGATTGATTAATCTGTTCCTTTTGGAAAGAAAACGTAGTAGTGTTTTGTTAGAATGATTTGATTTTGAGTCAGGTTTGCTGTGTTTTGATAGAGTTTGCGTATGTAGACAACGTTATTTTGCATTTTAAAATGTAGAGTTTGTTTTTAAAGAACAAAATGTGGTTTTGAGCAGAAAAGTTACTATTTGGCTAATTGTGTGAGGTAGGTGTGTTGCTGTGTTAAGAGTTTTGATAAATTATCTTGAGTTTAGGTAAATGCTTGTTAGTAATTGAAAAAAAGCTGTAAGAGTCTTTTTCCCTGAAATGTTATGTTAAATATGCAGATAAGCATGTTTTGGTTCATTTTGAAGAAATCTACAGGAGGGTAGCCTAGTATGCTTAAAACAAACACCATGTATTTTGAAAGTGTTCTTGAATTGAGTGAAAGGTAGACATGGAAGCAATACAGACCAAAATCTCAAAATTGAACAGTAACTTTATATTTCTGATTGTAGGCTCCTCATCATAATAACTCCATTCTATGAGTTTATTGCATGCTGATATATCTGTACATGATACAACAGCCCTCCCTCAAATGAAAGTGGCCATCAGTTATTGTGTGTGTGTGTGTGTGTGTGTGTGTGTGTGTGTGTGTGTGTGTGTGTGTGTGTTTATAATAGCAATAATAGTAATGTATTTGATCAATACATTAATGTATTCAGGCAATTCAGTGTTCTGTTTGTGGTGTATAACGTGCATTTGACGCATAACAGTTTAACATAGCACTGTAGCAGCTGGATAGAGGATTAGTGACCTTTAAGGGGAGAGAAGAGGTCAGTGGTTACGTGGAGGCTCAGACCCTTATCTGGTGTCCAACAAGATGTTTACACTAGAACTTTGCTCTTATATAGATTGGAGACTTAGTTTGCAGACTCAGACCCTTATATGGTATTTAGCAGATACCTAAACATGTCCTATATAAGCTGTGTTTGATGTACAGAGAGACAGAGTGGCCACCGTGCTGGGTCACTCTCCAAGCTGCTGCAGAGCTTGTAATTGATGCTGAACTTCTTGATGTAATAAACTTTTATGATCAAGAACAGTGTCAAGCGGATTTCTTCTCAACACATCATCGCAGCATTATTGTTCGGACACCACATGTTGCTTGGCTGTGTGAAGCTGAAGGTTATCTTGCTTGTGGAGCAAAAAGTATTTAGATAAAAAGATTTTAATCATGCCTGCATCACAATGCCACAGTTTAGTGTGAAGATTGTTGATTTTTAGGTGTTATGTATTCCAATAACACCAAAAGAATTCAAACGATTTATTGCCTTGTGCAAAATAAACACATTTTTAGTGAAACTACGTCTGTCTCCTTGGTGTAGTCATTAATTCTAATTATAAACTAGTAGCATAGAAAACATGCACATTGTGGCACACTTTATTTTACTGTTGCTGCTCTTGTGATAAACTTAGTGAATACCAAAGAAGATCATGGTCTCTCTGTGAACTGATTATTTTGTTGAAAAATACTGAAACAATTGCAAGAGTGAGTCATGTGAGCCCCTGCCCTGGTTGGAAAGATAAAATGTTGTAACAGCCACATGTACAAGATACTGTTCACACTGAAAATTAACAAAAAAGGAAATCAAAATGGAATTGGATCAGCAAGTAAAAATAATAATGCACAAATCCTACCTCCCTTTGGACTTAATTAAAATCTTCATATAGAAAACTCTGGTCAGTGTTGTAAACATGTATTCTCATATCTGTTCCTTCAAATATGAAACTAGAGTCAGGAGACGGTTATTTTAGCTCAGCAATAAAACTGCCAAAAGGTGGAAACAGCTAGCCTGGCTCTGTCCAAAGGTAATGAAATCCACCTGTCAGCACCTCCACAGCTCATTAATTAACAAGTTAAATTTTAGGTGTTTAACCTGTAAATATGCTGGTAGGTGAATTTTGTTACCTTTGGACAGAGCCAGGCTATAGCTGGTTCCAATCTTTATGCTAAGCTAAGTTAACCGCTGCTGGCTATAGCTTCATATTTAACAAAAAGACATGAGAGCTGTATCAATATTCTCTAAATCTTGGCAAGAAAAACGTTTTTCCTAAAATGTCAAATTATTCTTTCTTGTCAAATTTAGATTTACTATACTTTAATACTATGTGTTTAACTATGTAAATAAAATTTATAATAAAAAAATATTGTACCAGCAAGTTTTATGGTTATCCTACTATTCTTTATTAAAAACATTTGTCATTATATGTCATCAACGTGTGCAAAAGCAACTCGGTTTTCACCCCAGAGTCTACACATAGTGTAGAGTGGAACAAAGCAACATAATAAGCAGCCTAATAATAAATATATGTCCTACTTGAATACAAACATGATTTACCTCAAGTGGCAATTTATTATGGCTCTGTAGAAGCAGTCAACACTCTGCAGTCAAACAACAATTTCCTTTCAGGCTCAATCTGTCAATTCCTCTCATTATTTAAATTCATGTAATCAAATAACAAATCTGGATTAACACACAGCAAATTTGTCAACAGCTCACATCAATAAACAATGTGACAACTGATTCTGCATTTTGCTTGAGCAGCCTGAAGGCACACTCAGTCCTGATACAATATAAGCCTTTTAACCCTTGTGCACAAACTCGTGTAGTTTTACATGTGTGAGAGGTAAACAGAGGTTCAGTGATGCTGGGGGGCTATAATGTGGAGCTGGCATGTTGGGAGATACCAGCAGTATGTAGAGTATAAAAGGGATTTATCATTTTTATTACTACAGGAGAGTGTAGAGTCACTGGAAATCATCTGATACTTTATACGGAGTAAAAAAGAGCAAGTGAAACAATCTTGTATAAATAGCTGCTGGTGACTGGTGGCAGCAACAGCCATGAAAGGCTGTTACACTTTACTAAAAGATCCATTACAAATATAAAGATATATGTTTATGAGATGACACAGCGCAGAACATTCAGCATTTTAGAGTAACAAAAAATTGTTTGCTCTGTGAGCTTAATGTGACACATCATTTAACAATATTATCAATATCTTTATACAATTTTTAAATATAAACACCCAGGTCTACAGAAATCTAAATATATTCTTCACAAATAACAAAAATGTCATTCTCTACTCCAAAACAAAGACAGACTTTTCTGGATGAAGCACAGCCATAAACAAATATTTAAATTACAGTCTTCAAAGCCCACTGAGCTTTTTCAGCCAACTGCTGAAGATGAGATGGTGCTATTGGTTAAGTATAGTCATGACGTGAAGAAAATACTGAGTAGAGCCTGCAATATTAAAGTGGGCACAAATTATTCAGTAAAGGTCTTTTTGTGGAGTAGAGACATCAAAGAAAATAAATGCATGTCGCTCTTCACAGAAAGTGGTTAAAAAGCCCTTATTCTATTGCTTGTCATGTTTCTGCATATGGCTTCATCAGTGAGCACAAAGCATCAGATAAGTGTGTTCTCAGAATAACTAGAAAAGAAATTTTAACCTTTTCCTAAGAAAAGTGTTTTGAAGTTTGCTTTTCTTCTTTTAATGTGAGCTTCAAATGTCTTATCTCCTTACTTTCATTTGAACAACCCTATTTGAGAGCTTCTGTGTCTGGACTGTAGATAAACTAGAGGTTTACGTTTTTTCACCTCAGTGGAGGTGACTCTGGAGGTGGACTGGTCATGAAGCCACTCAGTATCTTCACTTTGATCTTTCTATGTGTCTGCATGTCGGACTGAGACTCTCTGCTCTGACAGCAGTCTGTGATACACTTTTTTTCATCATCACTACAAGCCAGCTCCAGAGGGATGGCCAAACTGATCACGAGTGTGTGTTTTAGTGAGTGTGTGTGTGTGTGTGGGTCTGACTATGGAGTCCTACCTTCGGAGACACATTTATGACTAAAGACCAGTAAATTGGCGAGGGCTTGTCGAATTAGTAGTGGTAGGGATAGGGTTATGGTAATGTAATGTCTGCAAAAGTGACATACACCGATCAAAATTATAAAGGCAAGACTTTTGTTTTTGGCCCATTCATCATGAGCTGAACTCAAGGACATAAGACTTTCTCAATTTTGGACTACTCCAAATTCCTCTTCTCTCCCTGAGAGAAGGAGGAGGGGGGTTGAGATCTTTCAACAGACGGCTGAAGAGACCCCAACAGAAGGGGGGTGGAAAGGTCGCTTTCCCTAAGTGCTATTCCTGAGCAGCCCGATCGTAAAACTGGCACCTTTGATTCCGCAGCCTGATAACGCGGTGCATGACTGTTAAAATGACAAAAGGGACATTAACCAGCGATTAGCGTTTTCCTAAACAGCCTATCAGAACTCTTCTTAAAAGGGGGCAGGAAACCGTAAGCTTTCTGACAACACCTAAACGAAATGTCATACTATACTCTATTAATTACCAGCTTGAATTTAAGGCTAAATAACTAAATTTTCCAGCTCCTGAGAAGATTGTTTTGGGATTAATCTAAGATGTCGTCATGTAACCTGAGTTCCCCCAAGTGGACGAAATAAGTATTACATGCCATCATTCTGAAATGCTAACCTTTTAAGGCCTAATTACTGACAATTGTTTTCCTGTTACCAAATGCTTAAACTTAGAACGGTACAACCGTTTGACCATTGAGGTTTGATTGTGGGAAAATATCTGATTATAATACGCGCAAATAGATTTTCTTTTCCTTTTTATAGACATATTAAAAGTTTAGAAAGACAGTCCCTCGGGAAACCGGAAATGGCCCGCCCTGCGGGAAACGAAGGACTGCCCTCTGGGAACCACGCCCCAGACAACAAAAGAGCGACACACGACGTCGTTCGCGCTTCCTCACCCTCCTCTTCCGGCTTGTTCCGGGCTCTTCAATGGTGCTTCGGCTTTCTCCTCGTCGGCAACGCCCTAAGAATTCGACCAGCGCAACAAAGTTTCGCTTGAAGCTACACACGTGAAGTGCCACGACATTGATTTTTCCCTCGTTTAACAGCAACTTTACTTGTTTTTATTTTCTTTCTTTTTGTTTGTTAAAAGTTATCAGTCCGTTAAGTTACACTAGTTAATTCAAGAACGACCAAGTTATTTTTAAGCTTTATATGTCGAGCTAAGCCCACGGATGTCGGACGCTGCCACGTGGCCCGCCAGCATAACAAAGGCCCCACTGCAAGTTTCTTCAGTAAGCCTCCCAGAGACGGACCCCCGGAGAAATTCCCTGGCAGAGAAAGCGACTAGCCGATGGCTTGAAGCTGTCCTAAACGAGAACGCACGGACTCTGCCAGTGTGAGGCCGTTTACCAGCAACACAAGGGAGAAACACAAGCAGTAAGACCAAAACAAAGCATTCTGTGGCCAGGGATGTCCCATAGTGTTAATATTGTCTTTTTAACTGCTACACTCATAGCTTACTTTCATTAGTTGCCGTATGAGTCAAATGCTTCCCACAATAGGAACCTCCATTCTCATTGTTTAGCCATTGTTTATTTCTCTGATATATTTAACCACCTTTTTATATCACCTTAGTTAGTTAATAAATTCACTGTAACCAAGAGGTCTATCAAGATTCTCAGTCATCCAGGTCATAGTTATCTAACAAAGGTTAAAATCAAGGGCAACTGGACTTGGTTGAAGATACTGGAAGACGTTTCGTCCCTCATCCAAAGGACTTCTTCAGTTCTGACTGACTGGCAGGGAAACTCAGCTATTTAACCTCAGTGGGGTCGTTGGCCCGGGTCATCGATACCACTGGTTCGTTAGTGTTCCTTGTTGCTGTGACGAAAGTTGTTACAGTCGTTAGGACTACCTGTGGCCAAGACTGAACGACCATCGTTGGTATCTTCACCTGAGGCCAATAGGTTACGTTTGTTGAGTTTCCTGGGAAGTGATGAAAGGACAGCATTGTAAGTGGGGGATAAGTGGTGGCGTAGACCCCCTCCTCCGTTTAATGACGGCTTCTCAACCCTGGTGTAGATGGCTTCCTTGACACCTCTTTCAAACCATCCGACAGAGAAGATGGATGGTTTGAAAGAGGTGTCAAGGAAGCCATAAATAGCTGAGTTTCCCTGCCAGTCAGTCAGAACTGAAGAAGTCCTTTGGATGAGGGACGAAACGTCTTCCAGTATCTTCAACCAAGTCCAGTTGACCTTGATTTTAACCTTCGTTGGATCACTGTAACCAAGGAATTGTGTGTATTGCCTGCTTCTGAGTCCCTGCCAAGAAAATTTACCCTTTAGATATGAGACTGACTGATTGATTTTAGATAATTGAGCGATTATTAACTAACTGATCACTGGTAAATAATTGTATAATTATTAAAAGCTACCTAGAGGTCCGAGACTCTAGGTTAATAACAAATCCGGTGGTGCCTCGCAAAACGAGAGATTTATAGATTAATATTTTCTGAATATTAAAATTCATAATTGGGTATTCTCATAAATTTATTAAAATTCATATGTAGTTTAGACATGCTACAATAATCCATCCACCTAACAGGTGTGGGATATCAAGATGCCTATCACATAGGCTGATAGGCTGGCTACAATAAAAGGCCACTCGCAAAGTGTTGCATTTATAATTTTGTTCAGTGTAAGTAAACATGTGCACATGTGGGCTTTTCTAGGGGCAGCCGTGCAGATGTCAGGAGTTGATCAACAGAGATGACAGCATCAAACCATCCAGGCAACAGCTGTGTTGCCTCCACACCATGTCACACAAACACTGGCTGTCACACATCAACTGACAGAAACTGAACCTCTGTCTCAGTTCTCATTACAAACAACACACGGATGTTGATGGATTTCTTATCTGCTTCCCTGTTTTAGAGTGAGACTGACTCTAAATTGATATTTTACCATCTGTAAATACTTTGTGTGTTCTTAGCACCACATATGGAAAACTGCAGTTTATTTTTTTAATTATTTTTTTGGCGATGTTAAACTGCATTACTTTCAGGTAAAGTTCTTGTATGGCTGCTTGTGTTGAAACAACTTTAACATTTGAGAGCTCAGTACCTAAGCTCAGCTTTTTTATAGAAACATTTCAAATGACTTTATTCCTTTAGGGGACCAAAGTAGTTGAACAAACATTCTTAAATAAAGTCATGGTAGTTGATATTTAGTTGCAAATCATTTAAAATCAATGACTAAAGTCTAAAAGGCCTAAAGTCACCGACCCAAAGACATCAGCAACACTTGGCCTGTTTCCAAATAAGGCTCTGCCAGACCTGCACTATACCCTTTCTCACTTCCTGCTTATTTTGGGGCCTTTTGATTTCAGTCTGGTCTTCAAGAAGTGAAAAACATGACCACTTGGTTTGAGGTCAGGTGACAGACTTGGCCAGTCAGGAAATAGCGATAAAATAACTTCTTGGTTGCTTAGGCTCAAAGTTAAGGATCATTGTTCTGCTATATACTCCTATAACTGAGGGATGATGTATGTAAAAAAGGGATACTTGTCCTGCATTGTTGACCCAGTATGATGCTGAACACTGATGCTGAAAGTTGTTGTGAACTCAAACAGACGCACTTCAAAGATGGTCAGATGGTGTCAAAAGAGGGAGTTGACCTTTTCACATGTAAAAACCAGAGACATCGCCTGGTGTTGGTAAGGACCGAAAGAGAGCTTAAGGATTGTGTATTCAAAGAGCCTTAGTGAACCTTTCTAGCCGTAAAGGTGTCATTAAAGACAGTCCACAGGACAGGAAAAGGGGCTATCTGACCCCTTCTCCCTCCCGCAGGTCACCTCCGGCCTCAATCTGACTCTTTTCTCTCCACAGAACGGCTGAGCCATAAACCACCATTTCATTCTCTGATAACTGATGCCAGGAATGCAAGGAAAAGAGACCATAACAACCCCTGTTTCTCGAACCAAGCAAGGTTCCATTATAACTGTGTTTGTTCTGTTTAAATAATAACCTTGCTAAGTAAGCAGCGGCGTTTGCCTCTGAGTTAAGTAATGACCCTGTTGTTATCCTTTAGTGATGTTTGAAGACTAGCAGACCCATAAGAAAGTAATCTTGAAGGAGTTCTCTAACCTTTTTCTGTTTTGTCTTAATTCATCCCTGTTACTCCCTAGTAATCACTGTCTGTTCAGTATTAACGCTTTAGTTAAATGTTTCATATACAATTTCCTACTAAATTATCCACTGATACGCTCGTGTGTATCACCAGCCTCTCAGTTAAAGTGGAATGTCTACTCTTTTCTTGTGTGACCCGAGCGCCACCAAGGGGACAAGAAAGGTATAACACGCAAGTGTTTAAAACTCGGCTTACACTGACAAGGATCGCTAAGTAGGCCTACCTATCACCATGTAATTGCATAAACGAAATTTTGCTGTCACGCTTACATCTAAATTGTCTCTTGAGTTAAAACCAGTAACCAGCAAGTATACTGAGGACAGGTAATTAAGATTTGTTACGTTTTATATAACCATTATAACCTTTTTCCATAGTGTTTCGCCTCGTTTTAATTGTCTTTATCCGAATGTTTAGAACTGAGTATTTTTCCAAATGTCGATATTGTGGAGAGAGAGATTAAAGGGAAATACGCGCAACTATATTTCTTTATCCCAAAAAGTTAACACCTTAGGGACTTCCTTTACTTTTTGAAATTCCGATTTTTTTCATTTCGTACTTAAATTTCCTTCAGACGAGCTGAGAAAGCTACGACCCTGAATTCCAATTTCCTTAGCGGGAGATTTGATTTTTCTGATTTTTGTTTGGAGCTGCCTGTTTAATCTCAGCAACATTAAATAGCCTATATTCCCAAGGCCTCGCGAACCTACGGCGAATGTGTGAGTGATTTGATTTTGTTGTTGCAACCTCATCCGATCGTTTTGAACAACTTTGGACCAGAAACTCAGAAGCCTTCATTTATGGCCTTGAATAAATGAAACCACGGCTCTGACGACAGAACCCTGAGTGGGCTCCGCTATAGCGACACCAAACGAACTGAGATCAGAGTAAAAGCCTTGGCTGACGGCCCGTTGCTGCAAGCGCTTCCCACAGAGGACTCCACCGGTTTCGAACTCAACTCGAAAACGCCACTGGGGTCAAGCCAGAACCAACTCCACGAGCCAACCGGCAGTCGAGCCTTGCTACGGGACCTGCGGCAACGGTAGGGCAAAACAAACCACACTCTGTGACTCGTTGGTGTTCTCTAGTTGGCTCCATCCACAGTTAATAAACCCCTAGATTAGTCAGCTAAATCTGCAACCTAATTTCGGTCATACTCGTAGAATTCTCTCCCTCTACAATATAAACTGAAATACAATCGAACCTTACATAGGCCAACCTGTTCATTACCTCCTGGTTGTCATATTAACTGTTGTCCCTGTAATATTACCACATTTACCCACTATTGTACTCTCTTTTGTTAGTTTAATAAATTCACCTTGAGCACAGTGATGTTGTGTGTGTGTTATTAAGAATCTAGAGTCCCTATACATAGAACTTATCCTCAGATTTGAGATTGACTGATTGATTAGAGTTTACGATTTCAGAATAACTGAACCAGTAACAACTAAGGAATTACCAGAAATTCGTGTAATTCTCAGGCTATACTCAAGGACCTAAAGCCTTGGGCGGACAAGCAAATCTTTAGGTGGTGCTCCTAATTTAGAGGCATAAATTAATATTCCCGGAAATATTAGTTTTCATAACTGTATTAAAATTTTATTAAAAAAGTTATCGCTTAAACCTTATGGTTTCATTTCAAATCCGATCGACTGGACTACACAGGAAACAAAGCAGAAAATACTTGTGGCCTGCACTCGTGGACGCATTTTCATCTCGTGGACGCAAAGCTTTGATTAGCTCAAAGCAGCTGTCCACTGCCACCGATCAAGTACACCTAAGTGTATCTAAAAAGTGTCATTAAGATCATCAGAGTATAGCCACTTGAGATGCATCATCTGCAGATGCACATTAAGCTCCTAACAAGATATTTCATTTACAAACAAATCTTTATAGAGACAGAGTGCATGAGCAAGAACTGTAAAAAAAACACAACTACAATGGTATAAAACACACAAAACATAACAATAACAGTCAGGGCTCATATTTTTAGCAGCAAACTGAGTACATTCCTGACAGTCTTCATACATTTTCATGTTTTTTCTGGGTCCACTGGGTTACACAGTGTGGGTGAAGGGATTCATCATAACCACATAAACAAAACTCCCCCAAGCTTATTGTGATGGTTTGAGTGGTGGGCCTATAATATGACAAACACCCCCTCAATCACAATTTAATCTAATCCTTTCCCTTTCTCTCTCTGCTTTTCTACAAAAAAGCTAACATTACTTTGGTTAAAGAAAAGACACATCTATTGTGCCTGGTACATAAAAACTAGCAGACCAGCTTATGCAGCTAAGATTTATAGTCACGGTCTTGCAGTTTGCAAACCACTGCAGTGGGCCATAATTTCAACAACCCTTTCATGACCTTGTTCGGGTTTCCCTTTTAAGGGAGGCATCCTTCATACTGAGCATATGTTTATGTTGGGAATAACTTGCTCTGTTGCCTTTTCTTCAGGACTGCACGTTCCCCCTGAGCTCAGACAATAAAGTCACATAGCAAACGCAAGGGAAAAAACACCTCTTCCTCTCTTTTCTTGTTTTTCTTTTTCTTTTTTTTACAAAATTAATCTAGCTTTGTTGTATTTCATCTTTCAATGTCTGTGCTCTTTCTATAATTACGCTTCTTTGTTGATTGGAACAGCCATGCTTTCATGCTACTTGAAAGGGTAATACAAGGTTTTTCACATACTAAGATCTCAAAAACACTGGCCTGACACAATGTCCTTCCAATATTGTGCATCAATGATAGATAGCAAAATGAGATGCAATATGTTTGGTGTCTATAGAAACAGACAGCAAATAATAAGCCAATTAGAGATGGGGCGGGGGGGCAGCCTTAAATGTAAGATGTGAGTAAAAATTGAGTGGTACATTGACCAGCTCACGGACAGTTCATAAGAAGTTGGATCCCCTGTTGTGCACAAGGGTGGCACCATTCGTAACCTCTTGGAAGATTCTACTCGAAACTCAGATCAAGTTCATAACTGCAATAAAATAACATTAGCATTTTAGGAAATATGCTTATTTGAAAGATCCAACTACAAGCACACATGAAGCTCATTAAATAACACATTAAGCATTGTCTCTTCTTTACCATACATAAATGAGTGGTATCAACTGTCTCATCTAACTAAAGGCAAGAAAGTGAATAAGCGTCTTTTCCAAAATATCAGCTATTCTTTTGATTTTTGAACTAAATAAAATAGAATATAACCACAAGAAACATCTGATTATTTGTTTTTGCAGTCACTCCCCATGCTATTTAATTAAAAACATTAAGGACATCTTTGTTTCTCTGTCCCTTCACAGTCAGCAAAGATATTTCACTGCTGAGTATGGATACTTGTGCTGCAGATAGCGTAAGGATGATGAGGCACATCTGTTCTCATACTACACATGATATCTTATCCCCTGGTGATTTCTTGACGTTGATAGGCACCTTCAACACCAGGGGTCTCACAGAATGCATTCGGAGCGATGCAAAGCTCTGCTCCGTGACAGCTGTGATAAGGATAAATCTTTTATGTTTTCTAGGGGTGTGTGGTGGTGTGCAGTGAACGTGCCTTTTTTGGCAAACAGAAGGGAAGGGGATTGAAGGGAAATCAAAATTAAGGGAGGGAAGCGGATGAAAGATCGAGGCAGGAAGAGTGACGGAAAAATAAGATACACAAAATTGAGAGAGAGTGAATGACAGAGGAGAATGAAAAACATGTGACTACAAAAGTGGAAAGACGGCCTCTTATCTTTTTCCCACTGAGCCTAATTTTCTGCACATTTTTATATCACATGAGGGAATGTTGGACACCAGAAACGCTCAACACACCCCTGGCTATTGACTGACTTAATGAAAATAAGAACATGTTATAATAATAATTGATTAGTAGCTCTACTATCAGAGTCTAGGCGGATAAGCACTTTGAGTGGATAATTGGTGGGACAAGTATTCCACTTATATGAACTCCCTCTGGGACTGTGAAAAGGCTAGTAGTCCAACAATGTTCTCAGGAGTGTCTATTTCTGATCAGTCTGACATCTTGAAGACATTTACCAGAATCTTCAGCAGTAAAGTGGACAGTAATATCAATCTGATTAATCAGGTTGATTAAGCAATTAGTCAACTGACAGAAAAAAATGTTTGCAATAAACTTCAGATTAACCAACAATGGGAACACTTGTTAGTTATAGCTCTATGTTTTACAAACCTGGACATATGGATATACACCATTAAAAGACAAATTGTTTTAGTTGCATGGTAGTTGTGTGAAGAAAGCTGTGGCTGGAAAGACAACAGTGTAGTGTGGCTTATATTGTTGTAGATACAGTAAACATGAGATATATTTTTATATGACATATGGCCCCTGGAACTAACAAAAGATGGTCACTCAAAGAGAATCAAACCACTAGCAGTTTTTCAGTTTGCTCCAGACCACATATTGTGATCTCTCTATTTTTTTTTCCCTACACTGTTTGGCTGTGTGTAGCATTTCCGCCAGACGCTGAGAAATCTTAATGTTTTTGTTTTTCTAGCTTCTGACTCCAGCTCTCTCCCTAAATACTACTGAGTACATGGACATGTGTCTCCATTGCTCTTTTTTGTTTTTCTTTTGGTTGTCCCAGTCCATACAGATGCAGTAGTAAAATAGTTTGTTGTAGTCTGCTTGACTTGATTCTGCTTGAATCTGTAGCACAGCTGGCAAACTCTGAAAGTGTCTGGAACTCGTTTTTAGTAACACCTCCTTAGCAGAGTTGTGGCATTATTAAGAAACTTGTAAACAAAAGCAGAATCCTTTTATTGAGTTTCTTTAGTGCAAAAAAACACTTTTGAAACACTTGTTTAAAATGGTCATATAGAAGCTCAGATCATTCCTGAGGCTATAACTGTTAGAAATTCAACTTCAAGACAGGATAAAAAGGGGAAATAATGTAACACTAACCTCTGGCATCAAAGAACTCCTCATCTGAGCTCTCAACTGATTCTTGTGCGATATTCTGCAGACACCAATGAGTGGCGCTGTGCTTTCGTGATGATCCTGTGGGTCAGAAAAAGAAAATAATTCATGACATTAATCTTTTAAAAAGCTTTTTGCCTTTTGGTTGCTAGCCCTAAAAATTCAGAGTAAAAAACAAAGCGTGAATACCCAGGTGGGGAGAGATGGCCTTTCGAGTATCACAGCAGGTGAAAAGCCACAAAAGGACTTTCCTTTGAGTAGTGTCACAGCACTCAAGTGTCTCAACAAGGAAGCAAGACAGTGTTTTTTATGACCTTCTGATACAAGAGCAGGAATGAAAAGGATTTAGAGCACTTTCCACTTGTAACTAGGAAGTACCTAGGAAACTAGGGGGTGGCAATATGGCCAAAATCTTTGAAACACAGTAGCAGTGTATATCACGATACAGTTAATTGTCCTGTAAACAATAAGGAAACAGTTTAACAAACCAGACTTCATCTGATTGTCGTCTTCTTTTATTTGGAATGACAGTACAACCTTGGAAAAACGTAATATTACTGTTCCTCAGCAGCTGGTTAACTAATATTTAAAACTTATTATTTCTATACTAACCATGTTAGCACTTTAGACCCTTCTAATATGGAGGTAAAAGCATCTATATTATTTTACATTACTATCAGGAAACCAAGAAGAATCTTTAAAGACATCCTCCCCCTGTATTTAGGGCTGATGGGCTGTTAATATGTCATTCATAAAAAATTACACTTTCTGCTCAAAAGGTCTTTGTCCACAATGTACAAAAGAAAAATTGCAACAGCTTTCTAAGCACTCTCATTTACAGAAGTTATCTGATCATACACATATTCCTGTCAACGTGCAGATCTGGCTTACAGAAACCCTGCACCTGTACAGCTGTCACTTGTCATCACTTCCTGTTATCATATTAAGCCACACTAGCCACTTACGTCAACACATTAGCTGGCTGCAATGACTGCATAACTAGCTTGTTGGCTAGCCTGTTGAAAACAGTTTCAGTATACAGTAGCATAACAATAATGCTACTTTAGGTTATAAGGAGGACTAAATGTGAATAAACAACTCAGTAACCTTGCCTCTTTGTCAAGGAAAAAGTGACATCCAGGACATAAATTGTCAACATGCCTAGCAGAGATAAGCTGAAGCTGTCTCTTCAACCTTCGACTTAGTGGAAACTCCTCGCGTCAGCAAACTATTCTCCAGGGGATGCAGGATCCCTGAACCACTACAGAGCCTTTAGCCCTGTCATCTTGGCCTATACTGGACGATGATTGAGGAGGCTCAGGTGAGACTCGTGAGTGCTGACTGTGTATCAACATACAAACAGCCGCCCCATATATACCATCTATGAGTAGTAATTTGTGTTTCCTAAACTACCAGTGGAGGAGCTCAACATATACACACACAAGACAATTTCCATCCATCCATCGTCAAACGCTTATCCCGCGTACAGGTTCGCGGGGACAAGACAATTTAGCCAAATTAAACAATTCTCTGCTCACAGTGAAATAAGCACTTAAAACACACTCTCTTTGAAAATGGAAATATGTCAAATTCACAAAATTGAAATAGAAGCATCTGAAATCCTCAGCAAATTCCAGAAAATAGGTAAATAACACGTCGTAAGAACCACATGTCATTCCGTTTTGCTGAAAGTGTGTCAGCAGTATAGCTGGCATGCCTGCTTGTGGTACTTTTCCCAAAAACCCTTGATGTTTCATACATTTGGTACACACCGAGTGTTACAAACTGCAAGTGCTCTGCCCTCCACACCACAAGGAGACACCAACTGGTGGTTCAGTACCTGTGAGTACCTCCCACATTATAAACAGAGGGTTGGGCGGGACCGGACTTCCTTTTCTTTGTCTCCAAACATTTTGCCTTTGCGGAAGAACCATGGCAATCATCACAAGATCTGACATGAAAAGACTGAAACCATGCTCCGAATAAATAAAGAGACAATTAATGGCAATCCTTGTTTTCTGGTGGTTTGTGGCTCCAGTTAGAACCTTATATCCATAATACCGAGCATGAAATACACAATGAGATGGAGGAAAATCTACAGCACGCTGTCACGATCGGTGGTGTGGAGGCAGGTTGGAGGACCCAAACGCAGGACGCAAGGCAGGAAGAGGTACAGTACAAAGGGGTTTTAATGAACGAACCAAAAGCGAGCACACTTACAGGTGAGTGGCTGAATACAGAGTCCAAAAACAAAGGTGGTCTAAACAGAGATCCAAAGGGAGCAGCGTAACACGACCGGGAGACACGACAAACAGGCAGACAACAGGAGACCTCACAGCAACTCCAGGAGACAGCATACAATGACCCGACCAAGACAAGACAGAGACACCAGGCATATATACACACACACACAGGGACTAACGAACACACGCATCCCTGAGTGGTGTCTGGTCAGTCCTTCACTAAATGGGATTGTATTGATTATGTACCTGCACATTTAGTATTGATTAATTTGAGCTGTGCAAGTTTTCACAGCACATAAACAATTTAATGATGGGTGGCAGATTTATAACTCAAAATTACTTTAATTTTCAAAAGGTCCTTGACTGGGGTGGCATGGTGGTGCAGTGGTTAGCACTGTCATGCTAGAAGGTCGTGGGCTCCGGCTTCCTCCCACCATCCAAAAACATGCGGACTAAGTTGATCGGTGACCCTAAATTGTCCATGAGTGGTTGTTCATCTATGTGTGGCCCTGCGATGGACTGGCGACCTGTCCCAGCTGACATCAGCTGGGATTGGCTCCACAACACAAGGCAGGGTGCCCCCCTGGCAGCCCCCCTGCGACCCTGTAAGCAGGATGAATGGATGGGTCCTTGACTTCAGAGACATGCTCATTTCAAATCAGTGACTGCTGATATTGCTGGCTTGAATGATGGGTATCACTGACAGATTTTATCAGCTGTTGCTTGCTTGCTAATAAAGATAACGTTAGCAGAGTTGACGCCTTCTACTGCTGACTTGTCAACATTTAATGCTGACTCAATTTAAAACAAGAACTCTGTAAAAGGGTCTTTACTTTACGGCATACATCATGTGAGTTATGCCTTGCTAAAAGACTAAAGCTAAACGGCATGTCCAAAAAAAGTCAGTGTCCTGTTGATGGTCTATGTAGAAGACATGGAAGTAAAGAAACAGCATTGTTCTTGTATTGTAGTATAAAGCAAAGGCTGTTATTTAATTCTAGCTTAGCTTGAATACTAGAAGCAAGAGGTGAAGGTGATGTTTGTTTGTATTTTCAAACAACTTGGTTCACTTTTAACAATGTAGAGAACCATTTTTAGAATGAGGACTGCCAATGATGCTCTTGCTTGCTGTGTGCACTTGCACACCATGTGATATCTGTTGACAAAAATGTCAATTAGATGGTAATATGTATGAGAAATAAAGAAAACTGTGTTATAATAATCAACCGCTTACAGTGATCACGCCAAAGTGATTTCCACAATGCTGGGTTGTTAGCTGGACATGCTGATGTTGATTGTAAACTGCATTAGAACAAACACACACTGTTTACAGAAGTGAAAATGCAAAGCACAAACTTGTAGGCCTGTGTGGTTGCAAATTTCTTCCTGGCATCTAATATTTGACACATCATTCGGTGCTTTCTACTTGACTGTTTGAGGGTTTGAGAGAGCCATCCGGAGGAGGCATATGGACTGGCAGAGGCGTTCCTGTGTGCCACAATGTTGAGATCTCCTGTTGACACAAAGCACATGCAGAGTGGGAAGAGAAGCTGATAGGGTGCACAGCAGAAGGAAAGGAACTACTTCCGATTCCATCCCAAGCCAGCTGCTGCCCTAAACAACCGTTCTTTCCATCAAGGGATATGATTTGTTAAGTGCACTGGATACACTGTCACCTTATGAGGCCCTCCAAGTGATTTTAAGTACTGTTTTCATTCAGTCATTCCCTGCTGGCACACAAACCTAGGTATATTCTTTGGATGTTAGTGCACTCAGTGGAGCTTCACTTTGAATGTCTCATAAGATTTAGGAAATCTAACCTTGTGTGGCTGAAGCCTGACACCTTAGCGCCTATCACAAGTGATGCCTTCCCCACTGGGTAATGGAAATTATTGCTGTAGATCCCTGCAGTGCATTACAGTGCACTATCAAACATATACTGAGTGAATGCTTGGAAGAACTAAAGATTGTGATCACACAACCAGCAGGAGTGTGAATCTGAGCAGACCAGCAAGCCAGGAAACAGGAATAGGAACATTTTGTTAATAGTGAGAGGATGTCCCTCCTTTTCACATCTACAAGCCAATCATTGCAAGTTCACATGTTGATTCAGGGTGCTGAGGCCTACAGAGAGAAGATGTATAAATGTTTCACTTAATAGTGTATTGGAAATCAGTATTGGTATAACTGGATTGTAGACCCAAACATGTTAGATGTAACTGGTTTAGCAATGTACATGGTGTTTATGTGTTATTGTAGGATAAGGTGCACAGTGACATGCTTACAATGACATGCTAACACGCTGATGTTTAGCAGGATTATTGTTTACCACTTTCAGCATCTTGGTTTAGCATGTTTGCATGCTTTGCTACTCAGCACTAAACACATAGCAGAGGCTGATGGAAATGTAATTCGTTTTTCAGGTATTTAGTCATCAAGCAAAGTATTGAACAAATTAAAATTTGGTGATGGTACTAGGGAAAAAGTCAGGGGCTCACCAAAGCCAGTAGAATTCAACCTTAGGGGACTATAAATGTTTGTGTGAAATTTCAAGGCAATCCATCCAATAGTGGAGATATTTTGGTCTGGACCAAAGTCCATCAATATATATTTGCTATAGTTTGCCTTTTGCCATTTTTTAGTACCCTGAATTACCATGGTGTATGTGCTATACAAATTAAGTTGCCTTGCTGTGCTATTTAGCATATACTATGTTCATGTCATATGAGAAGGGAGTCCTGGCAGTCATATTTTTTCAACCTGGAAATGATCATTTTTAGTAGTCCTTTTCTGCTACTTTTTTACTACTACTATAACTTGAGACATATTAGTCTTGTTTTAGTCACTATTAAAAATTTTATTAAAAATGTCTCAGACAGTTTGTATGCTGTTTTTCATTTCAGTTCCACACGGTGGACTTTGGGTGATGTGAGGCATATATATTTGTTTGTTTTTTCAACAAGCTTGTAAATCCTACTCAGTTGTCATGCCTTTTAACCCCTGATTGACTTACTACATTTCCAGTTAGGATAATCTGTAGTGTAATTGTTTTGAGCTGTAAAAATAATTAGCAAAGTTTTGTCAATGAGAATATCAACCAGCTATTTATAAATTAGATATAAGGATGTTCCAGTCCTTCACAGTTTCACAGTGTTCACACAAATCAGTCACCTACCAAAAATACCAATTGGTGATTCACCAGTTACTCTGATAAAATTGCTTTTGTCTGCAAAATTAAAGCACGCAAAAATCAAAACAGCTAGTCTTTTGAAACCGAATGTGCAACTTGTGGAAATTGACAATGAGAGATGGTGACACGGGAAGAAGCCCGGCACTCCACTGGGCTCTGTTCAAAGAAACATTGTGCATAAGCATCAAAAAAGCTTTACTTCAGAGCAAGACAACACAAGGTTGCTTGTGATTCATCTTATCCTTCTTTCATCTCTTTCTTTCCATTATCCACTTCAGTGGGGGTTATGCAGAAGCCTGTAGCCGGTTGGAACGGTGGGCTGACAGCATTCATTACTGGGGCAGCTACATTGCAATCACGGGTTATACCCCCTCTCTAATATATCACTCGCATACAGGTGTGATTCTCTTGCTTTTCTACACACACATGACTGCAGTGCTACACATGTGTGAAAAGGAAGTGCTGAGATTTTAATTCATCCCAGGACACTACAGGGTCAAATTTTTGACTTCATATAAGGGTTTGATGGACGGCTCAGTCTTATGTTCCCAGAGTTAAAGCTAGTCATGGCAAGACTACCTTTAGCTCCTATGCAGTTTAAATGTGGAACAAATCACCAGAAGAGCTAAGACTTGAGACAATAACACTGACTTCTTTCCAACCAGACCTGAAGACCTATTTACCATTGCTAATTTTCTTCTAAATCAAATTTATTGTTAGCTTGTTTTATATTTTTTGTTATGTGTGCTTCTGTCTGTTTGCCTTTATATGTTGTTGTGTGCTTTTGCTTGCTTGCTTTTATGGTTTTTATGATTTTTTTTTTTTGTGCTTTTGCCTGTGTACTCTGTAAAGCACTTTGTGTTGCCTTTAGGTATGAAATGTGTTTGCCTTGATTTATTAAATGTCTCTGTCTACTATAGTATACTTGGAGTATAGTCCCTGAAAATGCCATTTGTTAAAAAGGTGTGTTTTGCGCAAAGAGCTTCTTTTTGCCATACAATGTAGGTATACAATAGACAGACACAGTTAGCAACTACCTGACGGACATAGTGGAGCATTTAGCAGCTGAAAACTGACATTGCATTGAGGAGTTGGTGAGGACTGAAAGAGAAGTGAATATAAATTCATCGGGTTGTAAGAAACTCCTTTTCATTTCAGTCGGCTGGAGGGGCGTGTCAGTGTCTATGTTTGATTGACAGCAGTTGGCAGGCTGCCAGAGTGCCAGCGTTATACCATAGGAGATACAAAGTAAACAAACTTGTGCTGTAGCTACAAGTCATGGGCACACAGCGTGTTGTTAGTGGTATTGAAGAGGATCACACCAGCATCTAACTGGATTTAAATAACATTTACAGGTACGTTAACATGTTGTTCTACCTGCTGCTAGCCAGTAAACTGACATTAGCAGCACACTTTTCCCTGGTAAATATTTGCTTGGTGGCTCGTTCAACATGCTAAGGTTCAGGTCAAGATGTGGGTTTGTGTTTGCAAGTTCGATAAGAAGGAGACTTTAGCAGAAGAGCTAATGTGGTTTTGTTCAGCCTGTGGCTCTGAAATTACTGCTTAATCCAAGATTGGCTGTATTGAAATAAGTTTCCATCTAGGTAGACTGATACCAGAACAGTCAAAATACTGTAAAACTAGTTGGCGTCATCATGAAACCAAAAATTCCATCCATCCATCCATCGTCAACCGCATGTTCCGGCTTACTTGGTCGTGGGGAAACCAAAAAAATATCAAATATAATTTATACCTTTTTACAGAGCAGAAATGTATGCTATTTAATTTAAGTTGGACATTGAATATTTGACTAGACAGTGAAATATCTAAAAAATACAAACAAGATCAAATACTAAAACTTAACATGCCAAGAAAAGTTTTATTTGTGTTTATTTTAGCCTTACCAAGTTAACTCTCCCAGTGTGCTCTAAGCAGCTTACAAAGAAGTGAGTCCACTAGAACAGAATCACCTAAGCTTGTTGCAAAAGGAAATCTTTTACATGTGGTGATGGTTTGTTGCAGATGTGCCGGTCTGTGTTTATGGATTATAAAGCAAAATAAATGTTTTTCTAACTGAATGTTAACAGTGTAATAAGTGGGCAAAGCACATCTTTCATCCTGCTTGACTCATATGTGATTTTCACCATGGGAGAAAATGTCTCTCTCTGACTCAGGTTATTCTGCAACAACCCCTTAATGTATTAATCTGTATTGTATTTTCCATTGATTTTCTGTTTAATTTGCACGATGAATACATATAATTTAAAGGAAATTCAGTACAGACACGTTAACCTGTAGAGCTGTAATATAAATGGAAAATGTTGTATTGGAAGGCAGCTGTTGAAGACGCTGTGAAGTTATGGATTAAGGTATGAAATAGCTTGAATGCAGCTCCTGAAAGATTTATAATTATTGAACTCATTCATCTTTCTATCTCCTAATTACATGGCTTTACTAGCAAAAATCATACTGAGAATATAACATCTAACCTTGGACTGCACAACTGCCTATAGCTGTATAGAGAATGAGCTGGAAATGTATCTCAACCCCATTTTCCTACTTAGTTAAACTCAAGTATTTGCTGAATTGTTGGTTTTTTAACATTTAAAACATTGAATGAACAAACAATCCAGGTAAACAAGTGATAAAGATTATAATGCCCGTTCTCTGTGTGTTTTAAGAGGTTATTTAAATAACAACAATTTTCCAAGACAAATTATCTGAGAAATTTAGCTCTAACACCTCAGGCCCCAGTGGGCTCAGAGTCGATATTATATAAATCAGTCATACAGTTTAAAGGTTTAAGTGTATTAAATCGGGCTGCTGGTTCTCTTTTGTGGCTCTAATCATCTGGTGGGTTCATCATGCAGCTGGCTTTAATTGCAGTTGAATTCATCTTGCAGGTGGCTTTCACAGACAAGCGAATCTTAGAGGATATATGCATAAGCATTGTCGTTAAAATTGTATCTCACAAATAGAGTAAAAAGTGGGGTAATTCCTGAAAGAAATGGGTAATAAATCCTCTGGATTGGAAATATCAAAGTCAAGTGCAAAATTTACTGAAGCACAGCACTGTTATGAAAAATGGACTGGTTGGTTTTATTTGGTGTATCAACTCAACAAATAATTACTGCATCTTGAGACATCTCAAGACTCCCCATCGCTCCACAGGATGTGTTTTGTCTGTTCAGTGGAAGCTCAAGTGGACATTTATGTGACATGCTTCATATACGTCATGAATTTCTGAGTCTGAAAAAATGTGTTGCTTTATTGATAAACGTTTTCACCTAAATCAAGCATAAACACTTGCAATATTTGGACTTTTTTCACATTTCCGACATTTCCAGTTTTTATATCCAAAAATGTGATTTTAATTTTCTTTTTAATTTTACATGTAATTGGCAAAACCCTACACCATACGGACTAAACAGGCAAAAGCACCAGAATTACTGTAAGTATTCTAGTAGCATTGGGGTGAAGACCAATTGATACATTTCTGGCCACAGAAAATCAGCCAGATAAACAGTCCACTGTTACCAATATACTTAACACGTAATTTTTTTTTATGTGAAATTGCTTCAATCTGAGCTTAAAAAAGGTATTTCTGGTAATGTTCCAGGTTTTGAGAATAATGAGCAAGCCCAGTGTTGAGGCCTGCCCTACAGAAGGAATCCCTCCTCACCAGAGACCTAATCTGATTTAGATCAGTTGCTACCATCCTTAAGGAATTTCTTCTTGCTGGAGCTTTATCTCTCATTGCCCTCCTCTTCAACCCAGATGGTCTGTAACTACACGAGGGCCAATCTCCTCATTTTGTCATTAGCAGCATTTAATACCCAAGGAACTCTAACCAGCTAACAGCACCCAAAAGAGCTACCGGTTCATAAGAGATGGCAATGGCTGCCATCATGTAGAGAGGAAAGATTCTCTGATGATGCGAACCACTTCTGAGTGAATTTTGGACAAGCCATGACAGAGTGTGATATCTACTACGTCAAGAGGAAATCCAATAACCAATCCTTCTGTGCATGCAGAAAGGGGAGGAAATGAGAAGTGCCTCTGCCCCTAATTTTAACAACATTCCCCAGCAAAGATGAAAATCACATGGACTTGACTCGACATCGTACTGTACAGAAATCCACACAGAGAGAAGGAAAATATGAAGAGTCTATTCATGTCCTGCCATGATGAACAGCTTATGGTTGACAACGTTAACAGTAAATAAAAGTCTGCCCGGTCCTTTGTGAGCTGGAAAAAAGCTATTATAGCCTGTACTATAATTCAATTAAACCTCATTGCAGCACACAGTAAAATCAATCTCTACAGCCAATAAGAGGCATAGAGGAGATTAATTTCTCCTCAAAAACGTTGAATCGTTCACAGATTCACCTTCCAGACATTATCCACCTGGATGCTATTTATCTGCACTGCAGCTATGCAGATGGTACTTGTATTGACTGTAACTGCTCTGCTACAACTAGGTCGTAATCATCATTACTAAGCGTGCACACTCTCCCTTCTGTCTACGCAACAATGAGCACATATAGTCCTGTAGGATGACTGCATGTGAAGGGGTTATTAATGCTCTTGATGAGGCAATCAGTTAACTACCGATTTCATACAGATTTAATATAAGACAAAGCAAATTAGTATTTGATTATGCATTTGGGAGGGTGAGGACCCAAGTTAGAGCTAGAGCTAGAATGGATGTTTTCCAACGAATTAAATTAATAAAATCTTCCCACAAGCACCAAAGAACACCAAAGAGCAAACTAAGTAGTCTCAGGTGCACAGCAGTAGCAGGCAACAATAACATAGCTTGGACAAAAACATACCATTCACTGTTGATGGTTTTCCCTGCAGTATGTTCAACAAGTGTCACAGTTGATTTATATAAAATATTAATATTAATGGGTATCAATGGTTGCCAACAGATTTTGACCACTTAGGGGCAGCTGTAACAAACTATGACACAACGCTTACTTATTTACATATGCTGAAGACAAGAAGCATTATCATTCATTTGGAATTGTGTTTTGTGGACACCTGATGAATGGAAGTCCAATATTCATTCCTCTTTTTGCTCTGTTTTGGTCTCCACCAACTCCTGAGAGAAACAGCTCTTTAGCAGCTAAATGATCCACTGTGTTCACCAGCTAGTCGCTAACTTTGTTTTCGGTGCTGTGCAGATGGTGTACAGTAGGTTTATCAGAGCTTTTCTTAAAAAACAAAAACAGCTGCCTGCTGATCCAAAAATTACCCTACGAGATCGTCAAGAGTGAACAAAAACAGTAAAAAACAGACTAAACTTCTGTAAACTTACCTGTTGAAAAACAATAGCAGTGTTTCCCATTATATAACGAGACCATGGTGGCCCACCACAGACTACTTTGCTTCACCACAGTTTCAAAATGAACCGAAAATATTTTTACACATCTCATCATAACAGTTCAGACCTCTAACGTTGTGTTTTGTGGGCACTGCTCTGCACTTCTGGCATCCAACTCGAGACAACCACTTTTCTTAACTACGGTAATAACTAAGGTAACTAAGGTAACTACGGTAACATTAATGGTCTGTTTCTGTCACTTGTTTGTGAGAAGACGATTAAGCTAGCCGCGCCTAAATTTGGAGTGCACACATATTAAAGCCTTTATGGTTAATCCACTGAAACGGGCCAGTGCGAGGTTAGCGACTTTATCCTGTCATTTTCTCTCTTTACAAAGATAAGTGTTGCAGTATGAGAGTCTAACCTGAAAAGAAGCTATGAAGTCTTCATTATAAGCGATACGAAAACCACATACAACATAATTTATCAAATTGGGTCGGACTTGATGAATTTAGAGTGAGGATACACATGTGACAATGCCCGGCTTTCAAAATAAGGTATTAAAATTCATTGTTTTGGGATTATTTTCACAGAAGGTATATTACATGTGTCCATTAAAAGTAAAAAAAACAACAATAAAATGTTAGGAAAATTACTTATTCTATTTTCTATTTTTTGATTTAGGGTTGCTCGAAAAACATTAGCCTAAATAAATTTGTTGACTTTTGTTGCTGTTTCATCACTATTTATAGCTATACAATGGGTTTATGATTAAAGGTTCAGTATGTAAGTATTAGTGGCATCTAGTGATGAGAGTTGCGAATTGCAATGACTACTGACAGATAACAGGGAAATGTAAGCCTCACGGTTTCTGCATCACAGTCCATTATAACCAACATAATACATGAAGTTTACAAATGCATTGTCAGGTGAGCATCAAGGCTTCTCTGGCTTTGCTTAATTAATTAACTAAGCAATCTGCAAATCTTACCAAGATGTCTTTTTAATGGGCTTTTAGCATGTGAAAGTACAAATTACACATTTGTGTGCACAGTGGCGAAACGATTAGGTTTTTTTTAATGCAAATTCGGAAAGTATTCATTATTGGTCACTTGATAGGCACACGGTCATGTTATGTGTCACTATTAGCAGTAAAAATAAATACATGTTTTCCACCAGGGCAGTATTCAACAGAAGTTTAGCTGCTGATCTGAGCTTCCATGCTTTTCCCGTTTTATTGCCAATAATATTCATCAGCGGTTTGTCTCAGGAAGGTAAGGGCACATTTCTGTCCACGTTGCAAAGCCATAACAGAGCGCTGTAGAAAAACTACATAAAATTTTAATCCAACAACATTTTTTTTCTACCAGTGCAGTAAAAGTTTAGCTGGCTGATCTGAGCTTTCATGCTGGAAGCTACGTTTTATTGCCAATTAGTGATCAGCTGATTGTCTCATGAACGTAGCCGACAAAGCCAAAACAGAGCGTTGGAGAGAGAGTAACTACATGACGTCCGACTAGCTTAATTACCTTTCCAGCAGAACAGACAACTTCAGCTCCGCTTTGAAAACATCTGTCCCACATCAAAGCCTTCAATTCGGGAAAATCCACACCGATTATGTAGTACTCAGATTTTTTGCCATCATCTGTCTGCATCTGTCCCAACTCCGTCTGGCTTCATGGTATAAAGATCCACAGGCTCTTGTGCTAAATAACACGCGTGTGCTCCTTCATTTGTCCAAATGTCACTGCTCTTCTTACTTCTAATAAACCAGAGGACTACTCAGATACTGCATATTATTGTTATTATTATTTCCTCTTCTTCTTCTACGGACGCATTTAATCTAGTGACAGGGGTCTACACTGCTGGAATTATACAAGCAGAAGAAGAAAGCCGTGATGACGAAAAACCTGTAGCGCTGTTTGTCCGTTGTCGGCTACTGTAGAAACATGACAACACAAATCATTTCGGCTCTACTATGGACGATTTCAAAAAAGCAAGTTGAAAATTCAATCGGATGCTTCCTACCAATCAGTTTTAGAAATTAGCAGAAACACAAAATGGTATGAACCTACTTAAACATTTTCTCCCTACTGGCAGAACACACTTTAAATATGTTTGCTAAAAGGCTAGCATTAGAGAGATGAATAATTAAGCTTTCAAAAAGCCAATTTCAAGAGTCTAAGAGCTTCTCTGAAGCCAGAAATCTGAACTGAAAGGCGAAAAAGAAAAACGCTGTTTCTGCCTTTCTGTATTCAGAAACCAGTGTGACGTCAAGACATTTGGCTGTGACAAACAACAAGTAGACTGGTGCCCAGCTCCAGATGAGCCTCAAATAGCAGCGGGCCAGCTGCTGTGTGCATTGTGAATAGCTGCTCCCTGACACAGGTCCAGTGTGCTTCCCCATGACAAACAGCTATTAAATTTAAATTAACACTGTTTCGTATGATCAAATAGAATAACAGAGGTCACAGGCTGAATGCATTAGCTCACGCCTCTGTAGAATTCAGAGAACATTGTGGTGCTGCTTGTTGAGCAGGCTGTCTGTGGATCATTTGTCAGTACAACGACAACTGCGCACAGCTAGCTGTTATAGTATATTGCAGTATATAAAGTATTTATCATGTCTTAAACTGAATTATAAAACCTGGGTTTCAGGAATCACTGACAGCGTCAAACCAGAAAATGTGCCTGCAATCTGACAAAAACCTGTAACACTAGAATACGGGCAAATGATTAGTAATCACTTTATTCACCTGTACAAAGAGAGAGAAGGAAGCAAAGAGAAAGAGGAAGAGGCTGTTCATCAGCATCCTTCAGTTCTATTTTTAGCTCAACGCTGAATTTCACCAAAACAGCAGGTAGGCTACCCATATATTTTAGACAGCAAATGGAAAAAAACCGAAAACCCTTTCAGACTGATCCAGTTTCATCAAATGTGAGGAATCCATATTACTCAGAGTTGCTATATTTCACACTGAGCCCTGGAATGGTCCACAAAGTCTACAGGAGGACAAACAGTAGGGGTCAGTTAGACTCTGGGAGGGGGGATGACGAAGATGACTGAGGGTGATTAGAAAAGCAAAAGTTCTTAAAGAGATTTGGCAGCACACTAGTTGTCTGGCTTCAAGCCACAGCTCATGTAGAGGAGTAGAAGTAGCCTTGGGGATAGAGAAACAGGCGTGTAACTAAAGAGTTTATGGGGTGAATTCCCATACCAGCTGGTTTTATTGTGGGTCCCATTAAAAAATGCACCCTCTGTTGTCACATAGCTTCTCAGTGGCCAGTGAAAAGGCTGAGACATTTGCAGGTGTGAAAATGTTTGAAGGACAAGCAGAGCACAGCTGGGACTGAGCACCTGCATTTCCCTATAGAAGTCAGATTAAATGATGATAGCTAATTGGCCTCATTGAATGTTTACTAAACAAGACATATGCTTCTACAGTCATGCTAGCAGCTCTGTGAGGTTATATTAGGCACAGCATGTTAACATACTGATGTTTAGCAAGGATAATGTTTACCAATGTTCACCAAAGCTTGTTATCATTCTAACATTGGCTAACTAGCACTAAACACAAAGTACACAAAATACAGCTGAGGCTGATGGGAATGTCACTAGTTTTGCAGGTCACTAATTGGGGTACTGAAAGGTTAAGCGATCAACAAAGTGTCTACAATTCATCTTGTGAGGGACATGAATGTGTGTACCAAACTTCATCGCAAATTACAAAAATACAACTTTTGTCAAGACATTTAATCCAAAACCAAGGGAAAGTCATGTGATCACCAAAGTCATTAAGATACATCCTCTGTGAATGTCTGTACAGAATTTTGTAAATCCATCAAGAAAAGTATTTTTTCAGTGTATACATTAAAATAATGATCTTGTGGTAGTGCCAGAAGAAAATTCTGTCATTCAGGATTTATCCCCAGGGGACTATGAATGTACAAAATGACAGAATGACTTTACAATAGTTGTGGACACAATGCAGCAAGGCGAAAAAACGGCTATGAGAGAACCATAAATAATTTTTTAAGTTTGAATTACACCTACTTTATTTTGAGGGCTGAAGCTTTACTCAGCACAGCCCTCATAATTCCTAAAGATATATTACTCTGTGCAAATTGTCTTTCAATATTTAGATGATTAAAACAGGGGCTCTCTTCTGTGTTAATAGGCTATGAATCTGGGCAGAAGGCCATGCTTCTGCAGAAGCTGCAAAAAAGGCACCGCAAACTCTAAAGCTTATATAGTTAATAATATTATCCTATCTTTATATTTTACAGTCACTATCCTAGATATGCTTCGAGAGAAAATTTAAAATAAAATTAGGAAGTGTGGATCCCCTGCAGCCCTCTCATAATTGAATTTAAAAGATAAGATGTGCGTACATCAGTGAAAGTCATGAAATTAAAAGGGTCGGTCGTGGCCATATTGGGGGGACTTTGAAGAACATTTTTTCCATGACACTCTACTCCACAAGTTATACTGTGAACTGAGGTCGAGCAATATTTAATGAAAACAAATGCAATGCATGCTTGAGATATGACTATAATAACAGTAACCTCACACATACTGCATGATGCCATCAATCTGCCATCAGCCTGCTAGAGCACCACAAGGTTAACATGATTTTATAGAGCTTGGCTGAGATAATGTAAGGCCTCACAGTGTAGTTTCTATTAGCAAGTGAATCTTTACTGAGGCTGAATGCAATATAATTAAGATAACTGAAGAAGACATCCAGTTGACGCTGTTGAGATAAAAATTGGTTTGCATTCAGAGAATCTAATTTATCTTGTAAGATTGTCTACTAAAAAAGGACTACTTGCTTGATTTCTAGAGTAGAACAAACTTGTGGTGACCTTAGAGACTGCACCTGACATTTTTATGAACAAAACTTTATATTTAAACAAGTTGGTATACAAAAAATCAACAGAGCAAACACACTCTTTACTAACTCTGACCCAAATAGCTGTGCCTCAGTTACGAGATGAAAAGGATCTTAAGTATCTTGTGTTTGTATTTATTCCCTTTCATATTTGTATCATGAACAGGGTCTTTTATTTACACATTTATAGGCTTTTGACTCATATTGAATCTGTTATACTGACAGTTTTTGTTCAAAATCTCACAACTCAATTTGAAATTCTCAAGCCTCAAGCTGAACTCCCCACCCCTAGATTTTTTTCATTTTCAAACTTGAAGTGTTTAGCCCTAACCAAGCGGCAACATCCTGGTCTGAAAAGTGAAGCCAATGCGGAAGTGCCTTAAACGTGCATTCTTTCTAATGGCCAGCATGGGGTGACTCCACTGGCTGCAATTAAAGGAGACCTATTATACTGCATTTCCAGCCCTATAATGTAGTTCTGTAACTCCTCTATTCAATTTTCAATTCAATTCAATTCAGCATGATTCAAAGTTCCAAAAAATAATTTTACACTGGCACTTTATGCAGACCCTCATTTCAGCATCTGGCTGAAACAAGCTGTAGATGCGCCTGTCTCTTTAAGGCCCCCCTTCCAAAGCCCACTGTCTTCTGATTGGTCATTGTCTTATGTGTTTACCAGGTTGCCGCAGGGATGGGGCTGCATTTTCCTTTGTGGGCGTGGCCTGCATTCTCTGCCTGGAGCAAATGACCATATATGGAAATCCGGCTCAGAATGACATCATACCGACCCGCTAGTAGCAGTCTAATGGTGCTTTCAGACCATAATGGTGCTTTCAGACCAAAAGCGAAGCGAGCGTTCGGGGGGATGAGTTTACATATAAAGTCAATGCAAAGACAGGTAATAATAATAATCTTTATTTGTAGAGCACTTTTCAAAAACAAGTTACAAAGTGCTTTAACAAGTGTAAAGACAATAACACCCAAAAGACAATAATACAAAAACAATACAAGATAAAAGCAAGAAAACATTGAAAAGACTAACATACACGTTTAAGATAAATATAAAATAAGTAAAATAGAATAAAATAAAAGGGATAAAATAAAGTCAAATAAAATCGGGAAAGGCTCTCCTATAAAAGTATGTTTTAAGAAGGGACTTAAAAGAGTTCACTGACTCAGCTGACCTGATTTCCTCGGGCAGGCTGTTCCAGAGCCTCGGGGCCCTGACAGCAAAAGCTCTGTCCCCTTTAGTTTTCAGTTGAGACTCTGGAACAGACAACAGACCTCTGCCCGAGGATCTCAAGGTACGTGCTGGTGTGTATGGGACTAAAAGGTCAGAAATATAACAAGGCGAGAGGCCATGAAGAGCTTTAAAAGTGATCAATAGAATTTTAAAGTCAATTCTAAAACATACTGGGAGCCAGTGTAATGAAGCTAAAATAGGAGTAATGTGGTCATATTTCTTTGTTCTGGTTAAAAGCCTGGCAGCTGAATTCTGGACAGTCTGGAGTCGATCAGTAGATTTTTGGGTTAAACAAGTGAAAAGGCTGTTGCAATAATCCAGGCGTGATGAGATGAAGGCGTGTAAAATGGTCTCGGTGTCCTTAAAAGTTAACATAGATCTAATTTTTGCTATATTTCTAAGTTGATAAAAACGTGATTGAACAAGCTTTGTGGTGTGCTGCTCAAAATTTAAATTACTATCAAACCAGACACCAAGGTTCTTTGCAACAGGCTTAATGTGATTTACTAGGGAACCAGCAGATGGCAATATTTGTTTTTCCATCTGCTGGGACCCAATGACCAGGATTTCTGTTTTGATAATATGATCAAGGGGAAGCAGATACAAGGAAAACAAAATGGGTCCTAAGACCGACCCCTGAGGTACACCATATTTAACTGGACAGAATGAAGAGACATAGTTGATTACAGACAAGCTAAACTTTCTATTTGACAGGTAGGATGAAAACCATTCTAAGGCAGTACCAGAGATCCCCACCCAGTGCCTCAGTCTGTCTAACATGATGTTGTGATCAATAGTGTCAAAAGCAGCGCTAAGGTCCAGGAGTACCAGGACTGAGCACATACCTTCATCAGCAGACATTAAAGGTCATTGGTGACTTTAAGCAGGGCAGTCTCAGTGCTGTGGTAGTTCCTGAAACCAGATTGAAACTTTTCAAATAATTAGTTATTTTCCAGTACAGTGAGCAGCTGTTCGGACACAATTCTTTTTAAAATCTTTGCAATAAAAGGCAGTTTTGAAATTGGTCTAAAATTTTGTGGGAGGGATCTAAACCAGGTATCTTAAAAGTGGGTTCACGCAGGCCGTTTTAAAATAATCTGGGAAACAACCAGTAGATAGAGAGCTGTTAAAAACAGAGATGAAACGGGGCCCAACAGAATCCATTACTTTCAGTAAAAACTTTGTAGGTATTACATCAAGTGGGCTGGAGGACACTCTCATTTGTGATACTGTAAAAGCACAGACAAGTCGATGGGATAAAACTGGTTAAAACTCTCTTGTTGCTGGTGAGGGACCTTTGAGTAAGAGGCCGTGGGGGTAATAGAGGTTCTGATTGACACCACCTTATTGGTAAAATAAGATAAAAACAATTCACAGTCATCATTACTTCCAGCTGAGGCACAAGGAGTGGTTGGGTTTACCAGCTGATCCACAGTCTTAAACAGAAACCTGGTATTGTGTTTATGTGTAGTAATGAGTTCAGAAAAATAGTGTGTTCTCGCATCCTTAACCATGTTATTGTAGTTAATTAATAAATCCTTCAGACTGAGATGGACTTGGAGACTGGATTTTTTCCATCTGCGCTCTTCTTTCCTGCATTCCCTTTTTAGGCTGCGAATGCTGTTATTTATCCAGGGTTGCTTACTAGCTTTAGAAGTAGGCCTAACCTTTAGAGGAGCAGTGATATTTAGTGACGACAAGCAGATATGATTGAAGTGATCGACCAGATTGTTGGTGTTGGAATCAGACAGGTGTTGGCTTTGGCTCTGAAACACTTTGTTCATTAAAGATGCGAGAACACACGGAGCTTGGTGAGGCAGCATGAGTAACAGGCGAATCGCAGCTAAAAACGTTACATCTGTGGTCAGATATGGTCATGTCCACTAATTCCACAGAGGAAATGCTGACAGGTCCAGTGTATGACCACAGTTATGCGTTTGCCCTTTGACATGTTGTTTGAAGAAGTGGCCATATTTAAAAAGTCAGTTGCATTAACATTGGTGGGGTCATCAACATGAATATTAAAATCGCCACAAAGAACAATTCTGTCATAGTTTAAAACCAGAGTAGATAAAAATTCAGGAAGTTCTCCAGGCGGTTTTGGGGGGCGATAAATTATAAGAAGTATGATTTCCTATACACGCTCACTAGCCCACAGCCACGACCACTGACCCTTGGTTGACTAAAACAATCACATTGAGGTGGACACAGTTCAGCTAGCTGGCTATAGTCATTCATTTGCAACCATGATTCAGTTAAAAACATAAAATCTAGATTTGCAGACAAGATAAAATCATTTAAGATAAAAGTCTTACTTGACAGAGATCTCACATTGAAGAGAGACATTTTAAATGAGTTTGTTCTGGGTGCTGGAGTTGGTGCAGTTGTCCTAATCCTTATAAGATTACTATGATTTCTGTTTGGGAAGTGCACATTTCGGTTTACTGGTCTATGCGTGATGGTGACAGGAATAGAAGTCTTTGGAACAGTGCTGGGAGCAGACGGCTTTACATGCCAGCAGGTGGAGACAGTTATAACACACAGGCAGAGGAGGAGAGGCAGCCCCATCCGAGCCTCTCTTGCAGCCACGGACCACCACTTCAGCCCAGGTTGACTGATGCTTCGGAGTCGAGCAATCTGTTTGGCTTGTACTGAAGCCATATCCATAAAGCCAGTCAATGGGGAATCTTTCTCTTTGAGTTCCTCTGAAAGTCGTCAGATGTCCTCCATAAGGTCAGCAATCTTTTTGTTCGCTTTCTTAAGGAGTATGCAGTCCTCATGGGGCAGAGTTATCTCGGTTAGCATAACGCTAGCCGGAGCTTTGTTGTGGTCAGTAGCGTTGATAGCGTTTTTACGGTCATCTAGCTTAAAATCCATGTCGGATGACTAAAATCCTTAACCCACATAAAACTTAAGTTAAATAAAAGGATATAAAAAATGTAATGTAAAAGTATGGATTAAAACTGGATAAGAGTCAGGTTTAAGACGGAGCTTTTGACAGGTAGCTACAGACGCCAGTGCATGCGCGTAGAGCCACGTTTTCCGGTCTTTTGGACAAATAAACACCTGTCGTCGGACTGGATTATGCTCTGACAACTACGCCGTTTGCTCACGAGAGGAGCTCGGAGTTAACAGCTTTTATTAAATTAGCTTTTTACTTTAGTTTTTGGGATTACAACGTTGAATTATCTTCACTCGAGCTTCTCAGCAGCTAGATTCCGTGCACATCTGGTTCCAGTGTTGTTAGCGCCGTTTGGCACGCAGAGCTCTGTTGGACTACTACTTCATATTTATATAAAAAACAGACAAAACTGGACATTGCTGGGAAAAAAGAAAGCAAGGAGGTTGAACTACTTGGTGAGTTCAGAAAACATGTGTATGTAACTTTATTACAGCTATCGTACTTTACTGTGACCAAGTTAGCGTAGCATAGCCCTGATCGATCCGAACTCCATTCAGAAAACAAACATTTTAGTGTTAAGTTGTTGTCCTGCTGTCTTGCTGACAGACCTGACAAAGCATGAATTCATATGTTTAACAAAGCTGCATCATATTGTAGTTATTTAGTTTAGTTGTAGTTACTTTTACCTCATTATTTGAAGCTTTGGTCATGTTTAACATGAACATCTGATGTTGTAACGTTATAGATTTGCCAGAAAATATGAAAAAGCATAATAGGTCCCCTTTAAAGTCGGATTGCATTGGACCCAATGGTAAAATTACCCTACTTCTCAATACAGCATGATGTTCATTTTGTAAATTATAGATTTTGTATAAAAATACAATAAAACAGGGGAGGCTTTAGGGCGTGGCTACCTTGTGATTGACAAGTCGCTAAAATGGCAGACTGTCAATCAGGATAGAGGCTACTTGTATCCACTGCACTGTGTACATTTGACCAGCTGCAATTAAATAGCAGTGGACTTGTGTGCTGTGCTTTTAGTGTGTTTTCAGGACATAAAAGTTAATTGTAATATTTTGGTTGCCTAAAAATGTCTCGTTCAGTGGTTGGTTGTGCTAAAAGACACGACTGTTTCTTTATTCTGGTCAGTACATATTGTTTTAAACCTGTTTTTCACTAGCCAAAATTAGCTTCCCAATTAATATCAGAGTAAAGGTAAATTACCCTTTCGTCCAAATATGGTCACGTCCAGTCACATCTGGTTCCAAAAAACCAAGATGGTGGCAGCCAAAATGCCAAACTCGAGGCTTCAAAACGGTAGTCGCCAAACCAATCAGAGACTTCACATTGGCTACGTCCACTTATGTTACACAGTCCAACCCACATTCACTCCAGTGACATCACATGTGGCAATTCTTCAAATTTTACGCAGCTCCCCCTGGAGCCACTAAAGGCTTTATACAAGACCTGTAAAGAGAATTTGATATGTAAAATCAGTGGGTGTTCCATCCATCCATCCATCCATCGTCAACCGCTTATCCTGCGGCTGCGGGGGGCTGGAGCCAATCCCAGCTGACAAAGGCGAAGGTAGCCAGTCCATCGCAGGGCCACACATAGACAAACAACCACTCACACTCACATCCACACCTAAGGACAATTTTGGAGACACCAATTAACCTAGCCCGCATGTCTTTGGATGGTGGGAGGAAGCCGGAGCACCCACGGGGACACGGGGAGAACATGCAAACTCCACACAGAAAGGCGGTGGGTGTTCCACTTTAAGAATATTCAATATGTTTGTAGAAGTTTGGAAAAATGTGTAAAATGATGCAGAGAACCAGAATATATTCATTTGGTTTTAACTGTGCAGCTGTAATTTCATTGATAATTTGCACAGTAAGCAGCATAAATATACAATGACTGCAATGAAGCT
The DNA here is from genome assembly GCF_014851395.1 of Micropterus salmoides. Taxonomy (NCBI): domain Eukaryota; kingdom Metazoa; phylum Chordata; class Actinopteri; order Centrarchiformes; family Centrarchidae; genus Micropterus; species Micropterus salmoides. The sequence goes on from NW_024042261.1 coordinate 29,102,595, forward strand.
GATAAAGAAAATACATTCCTTCAAAAGGAACTCAAGGTGAATGTGGAAAGTCCAGCGTTAAATGGGTTAACTCCTGCAACTGCTGATCTCAGCCGGGCCCTTTGTTTGAATCAGCTTGTTGTGGGGGTTTTTTCATATTAGAGACTTTCCACTTTTCACCCTAGTATCTAGCGAGGATGTTACTTTAAATCCGAGGCAGCAATATTTTAAAGCCCAAACCACACTGAATAAAATCCCCTCTCTTTTTATTGTCACTACTGAGATTAATAATGATCTAATATTTCATTGATCCCTGCAGGGAAATTCTTCTTCCACTCTTGCTCTGTGGAAAAGGTTAGCGCACAAAGGCCACATACAGAACAGCAAGTCTGAAGCTGGATGGGACTCAGTGACTTGCTCAAATGCTCTTCAGCAAATAAACCCAGGGCCACCCGGCTGAAGAAAAGTCTCGCTACCAACAATGTCACCACCTTGCTTCTGCTAGTTAGTGTTCGTATATAGGTTTTACACCCACTTGATATTATGTGACACTAGAAATTGTTATTGAGCTCCATCATTAAAAAACAGAAACCTGTCTAAAAGAACAAAGTCTGAAAATTGCAATAGAATGATGCTGGTGCATAGAAAGAGAAAATAAATCAAACACAACCTCCTGAATGCAAAACTGCATTTGTTTTGACAAATTAACCAAATACCACAATGCAAACAAGTTTGAGCACCAAAAGGAAAAAAAATGAATTAGCAAGAATGAACCTTTTATGCTACATAAAATGTCAGGACTTCAGAGGCCTTGCTGATGCTGTCCTGTAAACACTCTCTTGCATTACCACATATCCAATTTAACAATCAAATCTGTATAGAATTTAACAATCAGAGCTGTATAAAAAACAGTCTGCTATTTTTAGCAATGCACTGACCTCCTCGGTATTATTCTCTTTCACTGGTTTAACTTTGTCCTGGATGTTTATTTTCTGTTTTATTGTCCGATGCTATAAATAGAGTAGAACAGAAAAAAATGTGCACTGTCCATGTCAAATTCTGTGACCTGATTAGGAGTTTCAGCTATAGTTCCGTTTTTTCTACTATATGGTCGCATCCTCAATTTCAATAGCATGTACCAAAAATAGTATCACACCATCTGACGTTTAGACAGGGTCACACAGTCAGGAGCCTACTGATAGCTGTGATTTCAGAAACAGGTGGTCTGCAGGTCGTCCTGTATGTCAGCTCACCTTTTAATATTTGGTCAGTCTGTTTTTTCTATAGCCTAATTGACCCTGCAGCGTCAGATAATCTGACGAGTCACAAATGTCGTTGTTAACACCTGGACGGACACGAAGGGACACACAGGACAGGACAGCCAGACGGACTGATATCAGTAGCATACAGACCGGGCTGAACGGTCCACAGGACTGGGCTGTTTGACACGCAGAGGTCTGTTTTGACCGTCGCGCATTCCTACAGATTGTCTCCATCCATGCAGCACGCGGCTGTGCGCGCGCCAACATCCAGCCGCACGAGACGTGGTTTTCTACCTGTTAGCACGAGTCTATGTATGTAGTGCTCCCTTACCTTTTCCTCTCGTCTCCTTTGACATAGTGTCCTCTCCCGTGTGTCTGTTTGTCTCTCTGTCTGCGGTCACTCCGTAAAGCCGTCGGGTTGCTCTGCGCAGAAACGTTTACTCGGATAGTTAATTAAACAGCGGCTCTTCCTCCGCCCCTCTCCTGCTTGCTGCACCTTGACGCCTGCCAGACTGAGGCAGAGTGAAGCAGGCACGGGGAGCTACAGCTGCCGTCTCGGTCTCCTCTCACCGTGGACAGAAAGAAAAAGAAAATCAAAAAGGGGAGAATCTGCATTTGCTCTCATTCACCTGTGTGAAGTCGATCCGCCCCTGCCGCAGACATAGCCTACTTTGGGTGTTTGTTGTATCTGTGCAGACTTGGCTCACATGTCATGCCCACCCAGCTCTCGTCCCTGTCTCCTCTCCGCCGCTAACATCAGTCAGAGTTCCTCCGAACAAGCTCCGTTCTGCAGCTCGACTGCCTCCAGCGGTGCGCGCCCCTCCGCGGCTAGTGATGGGCGCCCGTCCTCTTTCCTATATCCCCGTTTTCTGACTTTGCAAAATTCTCCAGAAGAAGTGTCCTAAATGAAGAAAAACTGATTTTCTGCTCCAGTGACTTGTATGCATCAAAAACGCAGAGAGGAAAACGCAAAGAAAGGCTTTAATGTGGAAGCCAGTTACCAGCCATGCATCGTCATTGGCAGGACTCAAAAAAGGAATTCAGGAATTCCAGCAACTACTAAATACAAAGTAGGTCACAGTCTATATAGAGTAGCCTGTATTGCGTATGCAGGGTGTCCTTGTTACTATCAGAGGATATACAGAAGATGAGGTGAAGAGCAAATCAAACCACAATCACAAGTCTGTACACAGATAGTACATGTATTACACTGAATATCCAGTATAAAATAGATACACATACTACATATAAAAGAGAATATATGATATATTAAAATGAAGGAGGACAATAAATACATACACAACATAATCAAGTCTATAAATTAAACAGAATATCACATTTAAAGCAGATAAAAGTCGTTCTAATGTCACACAAATAGCCCCTGTTGTATATTTTCCCCTTGCAGGGTGTGGTTGTTGCTATATAAAAGAGGATATTAGAAAGATGAGTTAAAAGGATGAAGCAGCAGGTGCCACCTTGGTCAAGTAGGGGCAGTCATCCACACAGAAGAAAACATCTTTTGGACTGTTTGGAAGTGTTAAAATAAAAGGAACCCTATCAAAATAAAGTTGTCTGCACAAGCAGGAAGTGTGTTTTTTATCTCTCTCTTTTGCTTTCTAGGGATAAAAGAGAAATGAAGCATATGAATCATGTTCCCTCAGCTATTAAATCCTTTAAATCCAGTTGTGAGATCTGGTCTAATCTGACAGATGCTTTACCTAATGGGTGCCTCTAGTTCATTTTTAAGCGGATCTTGACCTGCGCCACTGCAATACTTGACCTAAATTGCTGCAAAATAGGATTTCTCAATGGGCCCTTATGGCAAACATTACACACTATAGTACGTGATGTAATCATGATGTGACACCTGCTATGTTGATCCCTCTTCTCCTCATACGTGACCACACATGAGGTTGCACAGGATGGTCTGGTTGCGGCATCATTTGGCAGCAACATCCACACAAATGAATATTGATAGAGGAAAATGCCTGTGGCCAAACCATCGCCCTGGAATTTGAGAGCCGGACACACTACATTACCTAACTCTACTAGGAATACATGCAGCCACTTTGTATTTATCATGACAGCAAGTGACAATACACTTTGTAGCCCAGAACACCCCACTAAGAAAAACTAATAGGAAAAGGCCTTAAGGCCCAGAAAGCCAGCAAGACAGATAGCTCTGATTACACCAAATGGCTGCACTGACTGGATCCAAGTGGAGAAAAAAAGGGTAATTAAATTAAGTGAATTTCTTTCGCAAGAAGAATTCTCTCCATGCTGTTGGGGACATAACTCTGATTGTACAGCGCTTCCACATCAGAAGAGATTGAGAGCTGATTTTACCCATGACACACCAGCATCCAAAAGAAAGAAACAAATCAAAATAACCCACATTTCTGGGATGATTTAGAGCGCTAAAATCCAGGCAGCTCAAATTCATGGTAACTTTAGACTTTGATAAAACATAGTACAGGCACACAGAAACTCAGTCTTGTTGTGTGTGGTGTTTACGGGGATAGATTACCGCTGTGAAAACGGAGGCAAGACTTGTTTCAGCAACATAAGGCTTTCTGGGAGCCAGCCATTAAAATGTCACAAAATACATCAGTCAGCAAACCGGAATATAGCACCTAAGGTGCAGATTTGTTGTTGTTTCCTGTCTGAGAAAACAATTCAGTGAACTTGTGGGAGGAAAAGCACAACCAACAACTTAGCAGAGCCCATGGAACTAAACAAAAATTTAATGATTTCTGCAAAAAATATGATGATTTATACTAAAATATTCCTCTGCCTTTGTTTCACAGTGACTCTTACATAAGGCGAAATAGTGGACTGGCTCTTCTCCTTCACATTCAGGGATTGAGTGACACATTACATTGTATTATTCCACTGTTCACTGTCTACACATTTAATTTGGTTGTTGTGACCCTTTTGTCCTTGCTATCACATCATAACCTTTTTATTTAGATAATAAGTAATGTTGGTCTACTGGTGAAATTGGATTATGAGGAAATGCACAGCGCATGAAGAGTCTTTCCTCAGGCCAATAGGATGGTGAACTCTGAAGCCTGACCTCGGTATATCCTCAGGGAACCCTATGCACTGCGCTGCGCTGCACGTTGCATATTTGCACTTACATTAACACTTTGTTTTTGTTTTGTTTTTAACATATATTTAAAATGATTTGTCTTGAATTTATATCCTTTACATTTCTTTTTCCTAACCCTACTATTAACTTAAGGAGCATGCCACATTGCATTTTGCTTCACATACCTGTGTGAAAAATAATGCTTTGAATTCTTGAACATGAGGTCTAATATTAAAATTTTAAATGTTTGATGACTGTATCCACTACAGGTGGGAAAAGTAACTACAGTACATTTATTTAAGTAAAATTCTGAAGTACTTGCACTTCACTTAAATATTTATATTCTATGCTACTTTAAACTGCATTTAGAGGGAAATAATGTGCTTTTTACTCCACTATATATATATTAATTTCACAGCTTTAGTTACTGATTACCTTGCAGATCAAGATTTGCTTCAGACATGTGCTTTGAGGTTGACAGATAATCCTTTCACTCTTATAATCCATCTGTGTGAATTTAGTTGGCTATCTGCAGGGACTGCTTCCTTACTTCTTTCAGACAATAACTTCACAACTAGCAGCTAGATCTGAGACCATTAATTATCCGAATAAAGCAAAGCTTCAAATTTATGATGTAAACAGCCAAAAGCTACCCAGCAGTCACAGGCGCTTAAAGATCTCAGACAGCAAATGAAGCCTCAAAAAATTGACTAAGAGGAACTTACAGTGGGAAATGTTCTGTGTAAAACACAAACAATGCCAGTATTTGCAGGATAGATCGCCCTCCGACAATTCAGCTCCAACCGGCTCCCAACAGAACCTCCCCCGAGAATGGCAAACATGACTAATAAGCCATAAGATTTCATATCCATCTGGTCCGAGCCTCAGCTGAAAATGTTTCGAAAGCGACCAGGTGTCACAAAGCTGCCTTGATGTACCTGTACTGCAAAGTTCCCCCTCAACGCATCATGAATATATTGCAGTCATCTGTGTCCTCGGCAGTTCTGAAATTATCTCTGATAATGAGTCAGTGCTGTTTGGCAGCAAGGTCGAACCTCTTTGACCATTACAGATTAAAATAATGTGCAAAAAAGTGCTAGTTCTGCTCTGTGCACAGTTACATCTGTTTGTGAATGTTAATGTGTGGAATCAATAAAAGCACACAGAGTCAAATAAAATTTGGCATTACTACAATGTTCCTAAAGAAATACATATTTAAAAGCAAATGGCAAAGTGGGGAACTGATTTCACAAATGCAAAGGGTGGCTTGCTGAGGTGGCAAAAATTAAAATATATTCATCTTTGTCTTTTAAATGTCTCTTGTCAGACAGGTTTATAACTTCTGAACCACCACAAATAATTATGACTTAGCTCTTGAAAATTAACAGAATCATTTCATGTGTTTAATGTCTCCTATTCCACAATGTCAGAACAACCTCAGTACTTTACATCAATATAAAGACAGCAGCGCTCCTCCAAGCTTTGAGCCCACAGATTTCTATTTGTCCTAGATCGAAAAGAATTCTGCACTGAGCTCAAGCCTGTGAAAGCCTGCACGTATTCAAACGCCCACACAGAACCTAGCCTGAGAGAAAATAGGGGCAGCTGATTCAACGTGAGCTAATTCATTCAGTCACTATATGTCCCCTGTCAAAGGCTGATCCCCACAGGCCAGCATAACATCTGGATGTGTCCCCTCTGTTCTGTCTGCATGGCTTTCATGTCGCTCTCAAGGGACATTTTCTTGGTCTGCCAAACCCATCCTGTTCATTTTGCATTCCGAATTAACACTTTCCACTATTATTATGCAGGATTCAGGTGGCCAGTAGCAACAGTATATAAACTAGTGAAATTATATTGTGTTTTTCTCTGTTGAAAAAATGAACCAAAATTCAGAAAAGCACTGAAAAGATTACAAAGTGGTACTAAATCAATTTAAAACTCTAAAACAAAGACTTCCCTTTATTTAGACAGTACAGCATAAGAGAAAATCAACTTACAAAAAATTAAACACATGATGTCCTTGGCTTTGTACATCATTTGGGTGGAGGTCTAATGTAATTCATTTATTTCCATATGCCAAAATGAAAATAGAAAGTGTGAGTAATGCGGAGAGATTTAAACCAAGTGCAAGGCTGTAATTTTATACTCCTCTGTAATGTTGTAAAGGTCTCTTCAAGCTTATCTAAACTAAACTAATTTTCCCAGAAGTAGCAGGCAGATACAGATGGGACATGAAAACTGATGTGACTAATGCTCCCTCTGCAATTCAACAATATAATCTGCTGCAGCTTCATTAAAAAATATCTACAATTCCAATTAAATAAAGTTATCAGAACAAATTAGAGTTCTATAAACACTGTATGTACAAATTTGTACATTAATAAAATAAGTACATATGCTTCATTCCAAAATGAAATATCCGCCTGTGAAACTACAGAAAAATAAATAAAATAATCGTAGTCCTTGGTCGACAAAATGATCTTTGACCCATGATATTTAATAACAATTTGTAAGAAACTGCTACATCCATGATGCTGTACCATCCTACTGGCTGACCAAAGCCGCAGCTGAAGCAGGAGGTGACTGGATTGGCTGAAGAAACTCAGAGGTGAAGACGGCCTCGGCATATTCCTCCACGACGTCCTGAAACTCTGCTGCCACATCAGCCAGGGCCTCCGACAGCAACTCTTCTGCCAGGCTGTGGGACAGGAAAGAACAGAGACATTAGAAAGATTTTCCTTAAAACCAAGTTGTAATGACAGCTCCTGAAAGTCTGCCATTTTGGACAGTTCTACCTAAACACTATAAAGAATCTACACCGTGTGATTGTTATAATATAACCTATTACTGCCAATAAATTTGAGACTAGACCTTTTAAAAATTGCTAAATAAAAAGGTTATGGGTGTTGGCAAAATAGTGGCTTTCAAGATTTCAAAGAAAAAGTAAGCAAGTATCAGCCTTGTGTCATTATCTTCAAAAATGCAGACCAGTGTGTCTGCTGGCTTTCAAAGCTGGACATAGAAAACTCTCTGAAATTTGTGCCATGCCTTGAAAGACATGGAATGAACAAAAATAACTCAAAAGACTGGGGAGCTGGGTGCAGCATTTAGCTAAATTTCAGTGTTTTGATCATTATCTGGGTCAACACATTGAGATTGAAGAAGGGGCAGAGGGGACTAAGGAAAGTGGCATACACTCCTGGATCTCACAGCCGCAAAAAAAAGTCCAACCATTTGGTTGTCACTGCAACTAAACAATTAGAGTAATTGAACTACCTGTACCTTTGTAGAGTCAATACAAGAATACTTTGCTCTCAAACACTGGACACTGGGTGAAACAAGAATCTGCCATTCCACATTGGGAACAGCTATTAGGACATTTTAATATCATTAATATGCTAAAAGCAATGTTGCTGTATATGTACATGTAATGAAATCCCACCACGAATATGAAATTAGCTATTAGTAAACATGCACAAGCTTGAAAACAACATCTAAAAAAATATTATCCTACTCTGTTTTGCTGTGCATTTCCATATCCATCTGTCCACCAAGCTGACAGAGTAAAAAAAAATGCATTCAACAACTTCAAACGAAGCTTAAAATAGCTTGAAGTTTGTATGTTTACTGCATTTTGGCTGTGGTGAAGTTTTGCACTCAATCTGTTAGCAGACTGAATGAATGAGATCCTCCAGGGGGTTTGGCTCCACAGCAACATTATTATCATTAGCATCTCATTGCACAGACAGTTTCTGCACTGTGTCAGAATAGCAGGGGGTGTACATGCCTGAATGTATGTGTTCTGTCTCAAAAAAACACTGAGCTAATTGGATGGTTTCTCCTCACACAATATCCTTATTTTTCTCCAAATTCAGAAAAGTACAGATCCCACTCTTCAAAACTTCGGCCCATTGATGTATGACTGATAATGAGCCAGTGACACAAGCAGTCAGATCCCATGGGTGGGACTGGGTTGATAGTTTTTTCAGCTCTGAATTTAAGCAAAAACAATGTATTGAGCTGTTCCCACACACATCTGTGACACAGAGAGAAAAAATACTTTAAAAAGTATATTTTAGGAGTTTAGAATTGATACAACAAACACATGGATTCAGTACGATCACAAAAAAGAGAGGAAGTTATCTGCATTGCAGCAACTTAAGAATTCTGTTAAGTATGCAAATTTGCGTGTGGGAGAGGAGAACAACGGTGAACATGAGAGACGCACTATGCAAACCATAACCTTTGCATTATCCTCTCAGTGGGAGCACTTGAGACTAAACATTATGTCCGTCAAACACGCCCAGGGACACAACAGAGAGCAGGAAGGACAAATTTCTATGTGGCTCTGGTTACAAAAACTGAAAATGTGATACTTCTAATATGTAAGTATTTTTATAAAATCTGAAATACACAAAGATTACTGAAAATATTATTAGCAACCAGAGGGGCATTAAGACGTTAGGAAAACTTTCACTGTTAGTCTTTCACCTGTCTGCGATGGCCCAGGGGTTGAAGCTGCCGACAGCCTCGTGAGCCACAACACGCAGGTAGGCCTCGTAGTCTTCCCGGTAGCGCCGGACATTTCTTAGCATGCTGCCCGGCACAGAGATAACAGTCCCCCTGCTTCGCTCCACTGGGCCTGGGAACACGGCATTGTGTCTGGGCTGCTGTTCGTCTTGGGATGCCTCCTCTGTCAGGCTGTTCTCAGAATTGATATTGTGTCTGAGGAAACACAAGGCCAGGCAGTCAAGTAGATATCCACCAAACCTTTTCATTACCTTGACCGTTCAAGACTGTAGGAAGTGGGTAAAGAGCTTCTGAGGGGCTGCAGCTGTGGACAAGAGGGAAACTCGTTTATTGACGAGGGGGCCTGAGTGGAGCGCAGCGCTGTGATTAATCAGAAACACATGCTGTGCCCCGATATCGGCTGAGAATGATGAATTCAAAAGAGGTGTCAGAGCACAGGCTGGCTCCCTCTCCTGCCCCCTCCTCAGAGTGAGTAGGGGCTCAGCTGGGCATTGCCATAGTCTGGCTTTATAATCCTCTCTGCTTGGACAAATCAGCCTGGCTCTTGCGATGGTGCGCTCGGTGCTATATTTAGTGTTGCAGCAGCTCCCAAAGCAAAGTGCCTCTCTATTGTGCTCAGCTGAACTTGTTTCTGTTTTGACTGCGGGGGCTGCAAAGCGTGGGGTGGTCATAAATATCAAAGTGCCAGCACAGTTAACTCTGCTGCCACTCCGAAATGGGTTGATTTACTGTCTGATGGGCATCTGAGGGCCAACACAACAAAACAGCAACCTGCAAATTCACTGCCTATTCATGAAGTAAGAATAGCACCCACGCGTTTTGTGCCATATTCAAAAATGAACAAGAACCAGGCTGCCTTTCCTGTCAACAAACATCCTAAAAATATTCTCCAAGGGCAGAATTAATCTTGCCTATATTGTATATCTGTGAAAAAGTGATGTGATGTCACTGAAATGTTGTGATTAAGTGTTCACGGAACCATCTTACTGTATTCTGCCCTATAAAGCTCAATGAGAGGGCTCAAGGAAAAGGAACAACCTTATATGATATCTACAGTGAATATTACATTAAACCGGGTGTGTTCACAAAGGTGTGTATGTGTGTGTTTCTGTATGGAACGTGATTGACAGAGGAGTACAAATATGACGGTTGAATCACATACACAGACAAAAAATAAATAAATCTTCTACCCGTCACATTCACCCACCTACAACTTGCACAAGGCATACCTAACCAAAACAGATAAACAGCACCAGCAACATCACCTCAAGTGACTTTCAAGTTTGTCTTCTCATTTCTCTAAAAAAGTGCCAGCCGTGTATTGCCCAGGAAACCAAGGCCCTGGCAAAGGACTGCGCCATATGCGATATATCAAAAGGGATGCAGGCTGCACTGAAGCTGAGCTGGACAAAGATAAATGTGGCTCAGAGATTGTCACGGGGGGTGATCCAAGCGAGATTCACAGAAGCCCTGGTGAGCTTTTGAAAACAGTATTCCCGCCCCAATCAGTGTGGTAAGAATCAGGTGGAGGATGACTAGTGTGGAAGATAATCTATAGATTGTTGCAATTTTCTTGTTTATTCAATAATAGGGCTGCAATTAACAATTATTCTCAATGTCAATAAATCTGTTGATTACTTTCTCGATGAATTGATCAGTTGTTTGGCCAAGAAAATGTTAGAAAATGTCGATCAGTGTTTCCCAAAGCCCAAGAAGACGTCACAGAATGTCTTGTTTTTCCACAATCCAAAAAAGATATTCAGGTTACTGTCATAGGAGTAAAGAAACCAGAAAAAAAATCACATTAAAGAATCAGAGATGTTTTTTCTTTTTAAAAAACTACTTAAAGAGACTAATCAATTATCAAAATAGTTGGCAATTAATGTAATATTTGGCAACTCATTGATTATAGGTTGCAGCATTATTGAGTAATGCATGGTTGATATACCAAAAATGTTAATATAAGGTCACAGCAACTGCAACTCTACCAAAAAGCCATTTACTCTGCACTTTACACATCTTTCGGCTAGTTTGAAATACTTGGTCTGAGAGGACAGCTGTGACCATAAACAAAGGTGTGGGGGTGGGTGAGAGAGAAGAAAAAAATAGATGAAAGGTTTAGAATATTGCTGAGTGGGGCTTTTATCTTTTCATTGATTTGTTGACCTGCTGATGGAGCTGCAGTGGGTCGGTCGGCATTAGTCCAGGGGCGTGGGTTGGTGGGCGGGCGCGCACACACACACACACATACACATACACATACACATACACACAAAATTGGGGTTTGTGTCTGTGTTTCTCACCATGGATACATAAATCTTATCTGCCTCTCTGCTGATGTTTTCAAAGATAAAATCTCTGACTCTATTGTCTCAGCGGTCGTTTGATAGCACTCGCACAGAGTTGGGGAGTCACGGATTACTTGTAACGGCATTATGTAATCAGATACAAAAAAAATAAATGTATTCCTTTACAGAACAGAAAAAAAGATTACAGGTATATTTTGAAAAAAACATGGGGATTACACATAGGGATTACTTTAAAAAAAAGCTATTTGCTTTTTAGGTTTCCTGTAAAAACAAAAACATGCAGCTAGGGGAATAAGGTCGAGGGATTTGTCGCAGTGTAGCCAGTAGTTGAATGTAGTTACGCCCCCATCCCTTCATGCAGACTCTGTGGTGCGGACTGGTGTCAGCTCTCAGTGAGTGAACACAGCTGCCGGACTCGGATCCCGCCGCTGACCTGAAAGCCTGCAGTGTTTGAGTAAAGGTGTAAACCATAGGTGTAAACCTAAACACACACACACACACACACACACACACACACACACACACACACACACACACACTGGTGCTGGTACTCACTGTATGGGCAGAGTAAGCTAGTTTGACCAGTATTTGCAGGCTAACTTAGCTAAGATAATGGCAGCAATGGTTAGCAGCAGTCAGCTGACTTGCTACAGCAACAAGTAAAGCTATCGGTCCATCAGGGAACTCTGTAAATCTCAGAGTTGAGGCAAAGCAGCGGGAAAACAAAATATTTTCCATCAAATATGATCAACTTTCAAGAAAATCAGTGAATAAGTTATGCTTTTGTACAGTAATCAGTCGTGCCCGGTCTCAGAAACACAATTTTTCAGCAGCATCATAAAAATTAAGACAGCTTTTCATTGGATACTAAATTAATACAGGCCCCCCAGTGCAGGATGATTCATCAACATTTTAAAATCGTTTTCCAGGAAATGACACTCAAAATATCATCAAGACTACCAACAAAACAACATTTTTTTGTCATTGATGGGCCAGATCCTGCCATATGACAAATGGGCCCAGTTCAAGGCTTAGCATATATAAAAACATTTAAACATCAATTTTGATTTCATGGGAATGGGATTATAATTGTATGTTTCTCTAAAAATCCACTGAGCAGAAAACACATCTTTGATGGTCTCTTGTCTTTATTTGCATATTTGGCAATGAAGTAATCCAAAAGTAACTAAAAGTAATCAGGTTACATTACTTTTATTTTGTGGTACTTGGATTATGTTACTGATTACATATTTTAACAAGTAATTAGTAATTTTACCAGATTACATTTTTAAAGTAATCCTCCCAACCCTGCACTTGCACAAGCACACAGGCAGCCTAGGTAAAGAATAATAGGTGCCAGTGTTATGTCTAGTGATGGATAATGGAAGTGTAAAAGAGGTAGTATTATGCTTTTTGCCTATTTCCCCTCTCCTTTATTGAATTATATATCTTTTTTTGTGCATGTAATAGATTCACAAAGTAAAAAAGCCCAAAGTCAACCCAAAGGCAGTTCACATCTCCCACAGAAAGCACTGCTCTGAACCGGCTGAAAACAGCTTGTTTGTAGTCCAGCCTTTTCTTCCGCTTTCTTGTAAAATCACAAAAAACACGCGTCATAATGCTCGCCTAGCGGCTAGTCTGGCACACACCGGTGGAAAAACAATGAGCTGCAGCACACAGTGACCGCCTGCTGCCTCTCCTCTCCCTTCTAAACATTAGCTACCCTCCAGGCAGTCAATGGACATAAAGTTGTTACTATGACGTAGAGACAGAGCTCAGTTATAACTTTATGGATGAAAGATACATGTGTTACAGTTTAACAATTCACCACTCTGAAAGTCTTGCTCCAATCCATGTTGCTAAGATGGTAAGGGGAACATGTACAGCTGAACCAAAGCTGTATTTACCGGCTTCTCAGTAGTGTTGTGTTGTTCAAAGAACATTTATTTCATTTGACCTAATCTCATCTATGACTCAGGAGGAACGAGTAGTCTGAAGGAGTAATCCGTTCATTTTCACGCATATGTGAATAGTCTTACGTTCACTCGTCACAAGGCAGCTGCACGGGCTCCGTCAGCACAGGAAACAGAATTGATTAGTTCACGACTCTCAACTGTGGGTCTCTATGTTTAAAGTCATTCATTTGTCACGTGACAGCTCGGCTACTGTGGAGCAGGAATGAACTAGTGCCCTGACAGGGTCCTACCAGGAGCCGAATTACCTCCGAGGGCGGCTGTGGCTCAGGAGGTAGAGTTAATCGGAAGGTCGGTGGTTCAATCCCTGGCTCCCCTGGTTGCGTGTCGAAGTGTCCTTGGGCAAGATACTGAACCCCAAATTGCCCCTGGTGGCTGTTCCGCCAGTGTATGAGTGAGTGTGAATGTTAGTTTCTGTTTGAGCACTTAGGCTCAGTGTATGAATGTGTGTGACTGGTGAATGCAGATGTAGTGTAAAAAGCGCTTTGAGTGGTCGAAAAGACTAGAAAGGCGCTATACAAGTACGGCGCAGCATTTACAGGTAGTCTCCTCTCCGAAACAAACGGCCACGGTCATTAAAACATTAAAACACAGCCACATAGCAACGTTAATGTAAGCTGTAAACACACCACAGGGCTAACAGCTGATCTGGGTCCACCAGAGAACGCAACGTAACTTTACTTTTTATTTATCAACAGAGCCGTGCTGTTGTTTCACAGCTCTTGACTGGTGAACAACCTGGAAGTGTTCCGAGAGCTCATGTTTGTTTCTCTCTGTCAGTAGAATCCGGACCTGATGTGGCCCATTCTGTGTCCAGACCTGCCAAACTGCTGCGTTTATATTATGTATTTATTTCTTTGGTCCTCTCTCTGTGCTGGAGTTCTTTTAAAAACTTGGAGGCTTTATCTAGATTATTATTAAATTGGTTGAATTTTAATAAGAGTGTGTTTTATTCTTATAGTGTGTCAAGCTTATTACTTCCGTATATTCCCCGCAAATCTTATCTTTTACTCATGATATGGACATTTGGCTACTGTATGAATGAGCACTTTAGAGATATATATATATGTGTCTTGTCTGGTTGTATACTCAGGAAAGATTGTGAAAATGGACGCATTTAGCCGGAGTAGTGGCGACTGAATATTGACAACATATTTCTGTGGTTTTTACAGGGTTTGAATTTGGTTGTGGCCCCAAGGGGCTTTAAAGAACGATGACAGCAAATGATCAAGAGGTGAATTTGTGCATTATAGGCTACTTTGTTAATTAAATGTGGGTGGTGATGGGGCAATGGATAAGACACACGTCTTTGGTGTGAGAGACCAGGGTTCAATTCCCTACTGTGACCCATCCACCTGAGCAAGACACTTAACCCGTAGTTGCTCCCGAGGCATGCGACCTCTGACATGTATAGCAATTGTAAGTCGCTTTGGATAAAAGCTTCAGCTAAATGAATAAATGTAAATGTAAAGCAAACCAGGTAGCCTTCCGTGTTTGAGAACTCCATTGTTTTTTTACATCGCCCACCAGAAGGCTGCAGCCCCGCAATAACGAGCCTATTTCAAATGAACTAAATGACTCAAAAAAAAAAGAAAAAAAAAAAGAAGATTAGTTCATTTTAATGAATGAGATTTCAAGATTTGAGTCTGTCAAAAGAGTCACATTTACCATCACTACTTCCAGAGACAATTTAGAGCCTATTTGGACTTTGCTACTTCTCAGAGCCTGCCCTACACTGCTTCTGATTGGCTAGTAGTCCTAACTAAGAACTGCGCAACTCCCAACAAAGATCATGTAGAGGCAAAATTAGGGTTGGGCGAACCCAAAAGTGGCCAAAAGTTCATATCCCCATACTGTTAGGCAGAATTCCAGTATAAAATATATATCGGTAGATTGATGAGTACGACAAGTCTGCCTGTACGCATGACGTATGACGTATTGACGTAGTGTGTGTGTGTGCGTTGGGTGCGAAAATTAAAACATGGCAGCGCGCCGCTGCTAGAAAAAGATTAACTTATCCGTAACATCCTAATTCAAAAACCTGGATTTCAATTCGGACCTGGACCAACTGGAGGATTACATTGACCATCACTTCAACAGACTTTGTACAATGGGCCGATCACGCAAAGCCAAAAAACCACGCACTTCGGATTCTCCCTTATCAACCGATTCACCGTTATCACCAACATCACCAGCATCCACTCCTACCGAAACAAACTGCTGTTCCGACATACTTTTATCAATCAACGAGCGCTTATCTAACCTGGATTCTAGACTCTCACTAATCGAAGTACTGCACAAAGAATTTCAAAACATCCGCCATAGCCTGGAATACAGTCAACAACAAGTCGATTCGCTCACAGAAGAAAACAAATCACTGAAAAGCTCCGTGGACACACTCACTGCAAAACTTTCCACTGTAAACACTCAACTTACCTCCGTCATCGCTGAGAACAAAGCCATGCAAGAAACTATCCTGGATATACAGTCACGAAGTATGAGAGACAATCTAATCTTCTCCGGCATTCCCGAATCATCCACCGAAGACCCCGAAAAATCTGTTAAGGACTTCATGGTTAACCAGCTCAAACTTACACCAGAGACTGTAGAGCACATCACTTTCCATCGCGTTCACCGTTTAGGACAGAAACCCATCAACTCCACCCGTTCCCGGCCCATCATCGCCAAATTTGAACATTTCAAGCAAAAAGTACTGGTTCAGCGACAAGGACGGCAGCTCAAAGGGACTCATTACGGACTCAACGACCAATATCCACAAGAGATCATCCGCAGACGTAAGCTACTTTTCCCCATCCGTAAGACAATGATCAATCAAGGTAAAAAAGCAATCATCACAGTGGATAAATTATATATTGATGGACAATTGTTTAGAGACAAAGACACTACTCCCTGGCTTTACTAACTATTGAAACTAGCAATGTAACATTTCCAATCCGTTTATGCTCAATTTATATTCAATTCATAATCTTCATATTCTTTAATAAAACCAATTGCATCACGCACGCACATTGTATTCTAAATGCACCTAAATAGCCTTGCACACTGTTTATATGTTCTGTTGCTGGTTTTAGGTATCTATGTTTTCCCTGTTTTATTTGTCACTTGGTATAATAGATTTACACACACACACACATACACACACATGCACACACACATCCATACACACAGACTTATATACTCACACAAGGTAAATATGAAATGTACATTATAGGTTCATGCAATTGAAATTCTTAACTTGGAATATTCGTGGAGTTGGTTCACAAACAAAAAAAATAAAGTTTTAAATTACCTAAAAAATACACAAGCAGATATATGTCTAATACAGGAAACACACCTGTCGCAATATACACAAAACAGCTTAAAAACTACACATTTTAACCACTGTTTTTCCTCCCACTATAATTCAAAACAAAGAGGAGTATGCATCTTAATAAACAAAAAAATACAGTTTAACCACCATACAACCATTTCAGATCCTGAAGGCCGTTTTATCATTATTAACATTTCAATCAATAATAATCCAATTACAATTGGCAACATTTATGGACCAAACTCTGATGATTCCGCCTTCTTTGCAAATTTCTTTTCCTCTCTTTCAAACATTTCCAACGGTCCAATAATTATAGGGGGAGACTATAACACTGTAATCAATCCATCATTTGACAGGTCAAAACATACAGGAAAACCTTGGCAGTCCTCTAAAACAATAAAACAGTTCATGAGTGATTTTGGTCTTGGTGATGGTTGGAGGCTACAACACCCACTCGCCAGAGAATACACCTTTTATTCTAATGTCCACCAAACCTACTCCCGCCTTGATTTCTTTCTAACCAGTAATTCAATCCTACCTAATATCTTAGAAACTAAAATACATCCGATCATTATTAGTGACCACTCTCCAGTAACTCTCACATGGAATCCATCTGCAATACCAAAGCACCCCACCAGATGGCGTTTTAATACATCACTCTTGAAAGATCCAGAATTTGACAGCTATTTCAAGAGAGAGTGGACATCCTTCCTTGAAATAAATGACTCTCCAAAGTCGTCAGCATCACTGCTCTGGGAAACATGGAAAGTAGTTTTACGGGGTAAAATTATCATATTCAGTACATAAAAAAAAAAGGACAAAGAAAAAGAAGTCCAACTGGAAGAAAGAATAAAAGAATTAGAAATTTTACATGCTAATAATCAATCAGAAAGCATCTATATAGAAATTAGAGAGAAGAAAATTTTGCTTAATGAAATAATAAACAAAAGAAACCAGTTTCTGATTCACAGGCTCCGTCAAGAAACTTTTCACCATAGCAATAAATCCGGAAAATATTTAGCCAGTCAAATTAAAAGAAATAAAGAAAGAACAGCTATAACCTCCATCAGAAACTCGGCAGGGAAGCTAACCAATTCACCAGTTGAGATAAACAAGATATTTCAAGATTACTATATAAAATTATACTCATCGGATCTGGACCCAAACCAAGAAGACATAACCCAATTCCTCGATAACACTATTCTACCCAAACTCAACATGGAACAAGTAAACACACTAGAATTACCAATCACAGAAAAAGAACTTCACTCCGCATTGAAAAGCATGCAAAAAAATAAAGCACCAGGTCCAGATGGCTTCCCTGCTGAGTTCTACGAACATTTTTGGTCAACCGTATACCCACTATTCAGCAGAACAATAACAGAAATAAAACATAACGCAAAGTTCCCATCCCACATGAATACAGCACTTATATCACTCATTCCTAAACCTAACAAAGACCACACCTTCGCATCTAACTATCGCCCTATCTCACTTATAAATGTCGACATAAAAATGATTAGCAAAACACTAGCCCATAGAATTGAACAAATTATACCGTTTATAATCCATCCTGATCAGACCGGCTTTATAAAAGGTAGATATGCATCCAATAACACCCGCAGATTATTCAATCTAATGCATTACTCATCAGTACAAAAGAAAGATACTCTCATTGCCACATTAGACGCCGAAAAAGCTTTTGATAGGGTCAACTGGAAATTTCTATTCACCATGTTACAAAAATTCGGCTTTGGAGAGTCATTTATTAATTGGATCAAGATTTTATACACATCACCATCGGCCACAGTCACAACCAATGGACTAACATCACAAAGCTTCACACTGCACAGGGGGACGAGGCAGGGATGTCCACTCTCTCCATCCCTATTCACGATTTTTATTGAACCTTTAGCAGCAGCTATCCGCCAAAACCCAGCAATCAAAGGTATTGAAACACCACAACAAACACATAAAATCTCACTTTATGCAGATGATATCCTACTATATATACAAGAACCCCTAACATCCACTCAAGAAGTAATTAAAACAATCCAGTCCTTCTCAAAAATATCAGATTATGCAATAAACTGGAACAAATCTTTCATCCTCCCTCTACATAAAACCAAATGGGATGTGGCACCCCACCAAACACCTATACCTATATGTCATGATCACATCACTTACTTAGGCATTAAGATCTCCTCCAGACTGTCAGAGTTGGTAACACTCAACTTCACACCACTGCTAAAAAAAATAGAAGACGATTTGCTTCGATGGCTCAACCTTCCAATCTCCATAATCGGCAGGATAGCAGCAATAAAAATGACGATTTTACCGAAAATTAATTATCTATTCTCAATGATTCCAACCCACCCTACACTCACCTGGTTTAAATCACTAGACTCCATTATCACTCACTTCTACTGGAAAAATAAAACGCCAAGGATAAAACTCACTACACTACAAAAAAGTAAGGTTCAAGGAGGACTAGAAGCACCAAATTTCCAATATTACTCAATGGCTAACCAACTGCAATACATATACAAATGGATTCACCCCACCCAATCCGATATTATATGGCTAGATATAGAACAATCACTATGCAAAGAATTAAATATAGCTGACATACCGTTCCTCACCAAATCAATCAAACAACACACATGTTTTAATGCAGTAACTATAGCTTCCACTCTGACAGCCTGGTGGAAATTTCACCATATCACAAATTCTAAATTAGTTCCATCTAACTTCACACCACTGTGGAACAACCGTGACTTTATAAGCAATAAAAAAACATTGAATTTTCACACATGGGCAGAAAGGGGTATTACCCACATTAAGCACATTTTCAAATCTAACACATTTAGACCATTTCCGCAACTAGCCCAGGAGTATGGCATCGGGAGCAACGAATTCTTAAAATACCTACAAATCAAATCTTCTGTTCTGACAAAAATAAACATCAGAGACACAACTTTAGAACTTCCAGCGGCAATATCAGACTTGGTCAACATTTCCTCCCCAAAGAAACTTCTCTCTAAAATATACAAAATGATTTCAAACCAACTTCAGACCATATACTTACCAACAATAAAATGGGAAAACGATCTTTCAATAGCTCCTGATGCCAGCTTCTGGACCCAAATCTGTAAAAACATCCATCTCATGTCCAAAAATGCAAATCTTCAGTTAATACAATACAAAATACTTCATAGAACACATTACACGGGCAATAGATTAGCTAAAATGGGTTTCACATCAGAAGTTTGCACACATTGCAATCAAAATTCTACAGATACATACATCCATGCAACCTGGCACTGCACTCCAATCAAACACTTTTGGGAAGAGGTCACACAGTCACTATCCACTATAGTTGGCTGCCACATCCCAATGTCGCCTTCTCTTTGCTTGCTGGGAGACCTCACAATAATCACTGATAAAACTATAAACTCTAAAATACTCCTCATAGCTCTAACCATCGCCAAGAAAACTATCCTCATGAACTGGAAAACTAGAAATAAATTACACATTAACATTTGGAAAAATCTTATAACAGACTTCATTGCAATGGAATATGCATCTCCCCTTCATAATTACGCATCTAAAACTGACTCCTGCCGCCCAACACTTTCTGACCTCTTACAGCTGTGAACCCTTTCTCGGTTTTCAACTCCAACTCCTCCCACCTTCTTAATCAACCCACGAAAATTAATGCATTTAGTTGTTTGAACTTGTTCATGTCATCATTGTTATTACTATCTTTACTGTTATTGTTATCGTTGCTATTTTCACTTTTATTTTTTCATTGTTGTAATTGCTGATGTTGCTGTCTTTTGCTTTCACCATTGCGGTCACCACTGCCATCATCATTGTCATTTATTATTAATATCATTATTACCATTATTATTATAATCATCAATATTGCCGTTGTCAATGCTGTATTGGAATTAAGTGTCATTATCATCACTACTGCAATAATTCCCCCCTTATCTCTTCACGGGTTTTTAATGCACCACAACATAGAATAGGGAGAAAAAAAAAACAAAAAAAAAAAAAAAAACAAAAAAAAAAAAAATGTATATATGGAAAACCACACAAACACCAAGGCAGGCAAGACAGGCGAGAAGTGGTTTCAATGGGACAGCATCTCTGTCCCAATTTGAGACACTATCGCACTGTACTCTCTCTTTTAATGCACCTTAGACATTACACATAACACACAAAAAAAAATAAAAAATGAAAAGATAGGGACTGAAGAGATGTGGGGGAAAGGTATCTTACATTATCTTATTTTATCATCTTTTATTTTATGCAGGATTGACAATGGCAATTGGTACATAGGAGGAAGGATGGAAATAAAAATCAACAAACACAATACTGGCAATATGGTGGTAGTGGGGCGGAGATGGTAATGAAAATGGTAATAAATAATAAATGGTAACTTTGTTTACGCATACACACACATACACATACACATACACATATATATACTCACACCTGTTCACATGTACACTTAGATCAAACACTTAAATCACTTTTATGTCACTTCTGGAATTATGGATTTACAAGATTGCTCACTACTGCACTATGTTGGTTTGTATATGTCTGACTGTTAAAAAAATAAAAATTTAAAAAAAAAAAATAATAAATAAATAAATATATATCGGTATTAGCGGGGCGGGGAGTTATTTTTAGTAACTTGCTAAAAAGTAGTTTAGTAGCTTGTTTCTTATTTCACCGTTTTAATTATACTTCATCCTCCATCTTAAGTATTACTCACTTATTGAATTCGCCTCCTTTAGTTCTCTTCACACTCACAGACCTAACGTACCGTCCTCCATTTTCCACTGCAAATATACCCAGAGATAGTAGCCTACCCCACAATGTAGTTGGTCGTCATAGCAACACCACACACAACTGCCGCGACGTAATGTTCAATGCGACACACACACACCAGCGACCCATTAACAGCTGTCTCTTGATTTAGGTTAAAACGTTTCAACATTACTCAGAATGTAAAGACAGATAAGACGGAGGTGATATGAAAAAAGTACCTGATTGCAGGTACAAGTACAACAACTTTTACACAATGGAAAACCAAAAAAAGGCGAGTAGAGTGGAGGCGAGTCGAGCTGGTACCGTGCAGTGGAAAAGGGGCTTTACCGTCTCTCTGCCTGTATGTCCGCTTCGGTAACTTTCTCCATCAGTAGTAGGCTAGGCTGTATAAAGTCAGTGAAAAAAAACCCCAGAACTTGTCTTCTGGACTTTTACTCCCGTGATTTCGTTCACAGCAGCAGCTGAGCTGCATTTTGTGGAGGCGTGTTGACGACGTAGCCAATCAAAACAAAACCAAGGTGGTAGCTAACGAATAACATCTAACTGGTGTGTTCACTGTGATTTTACCTGGTCCGTTCTTGTAAAATATCCACAGTGTCGCGACTTGTAAACACCGTGTTTCTTTGATAAATGCTATAATGTGTCGCCTAACCTGGCCGGCCCGCAGAAGTAAAGTGTATGTGTGGGAAACACTGAATGAACCATGTTTTCTTTTTACAAGCCAGGTCTTTAACAGTGTTGACCAGCACTGTGTCTTCCTCTGTATTGTTAGAGACTTTGTGAGTAATGGCTGCGTGCAGATGCAGAGGGAGGGGCAGGGAGAGAGATGAGCAAACACTGGCAGGACTTTACAGAAACATAATAATTAACTCAACATCAAACTATATCGGTCTAAACGGTATTGTCTAAATTTCATATCTCTTTTGAAATTATATCGGTATACCTCATATATCGATATACCGCCCAGCCCTAGGCTGAAAGAGGGTGAAAAGAGGAGCTGCAGCAATGTGTAGTATGACAAAACTATAGTGTTATTTGAAAATGAAACCATGTAAACCTGGTACAACCCCTAAATAAAATGATGAACCTGAAAATGAGCATAATACCAAATCTTTAAAATATTGGTGTAATGTAAACAACTACTTCCCCCACAAAGTGAACAAGAACTCAAATCAAAATTTGCCCCGCTGTTGTAAATCATGACCTAAAAGTAACCATAACTACCCCTTAGCAGAGAGACAGAATAGCCTGAGCACCTGTAAGCAATAATTTTATCTCATATATTCCATTTTTTAATGCAATTCTTTTGAAAATTGGATTCCCCCACCAGTCCTCCCCTTCCTCACATCTGTACTTCTATAACAGCACCTAAATCAAAAAAATCTGGAAAGCCATGACAAATAACAGTCTGCCTGTCTCCCTACAACAACAATACAATCAAAGACGCCTCCAGTGATAGGCTCACTGAGAAAGGTCTGCTTTTGTAAACTATGTCACTGTCACACATTTTCTTCGTTGGGGTGTATAATTGTGTGTGTGTGTGTGTGTGACACATGATTGCATGCATGACTCTGTTTCCTGCTGATGGTGACTCATGAGAAATGTGGGTTATAAACAACCAATCAGGCCTGCAACAACACACACGATGAGATCTTGGCACGTTTTCCTGTTCTAAACCCCCAAAATGAAACCTCTCCATTCTGTCACACTGAACACTAGAAGAGTCACCGCTGACAGAGGATTAACAATCCCACACCAACACAAAAACAAACTGCACTGTTAGGCTATTATTCCTCCACAGGAATTGATGTGAGTGCTCAGTTGCTGCAAAAGCAACATGAAAGCAGAATTTGATGAACGTCATCAATAATTCTGTCTTTCTAACTCATCAAAGTGTTTCTCTCTCCTAAAGCCTTGTATACTTTCTGCTGATTACTGCACAAACAGATTAATTATCTGAACTGTTGGCAGGAATGTAAATATCAAGACCAGCTGGCTGCAGTGTTGAATACCTACGGTGACTAAAGCATTTGTTAAAATAATATTTTTAGATTTCTCCTTACGGAGGTCAGTGTGTTGACTGGTTACTCTGACATCAAAGTGAGGCATTGTCATTAAATCTAGATTGTTTTCTCCGATACTAATGCAGCTCACTTCCTCAGGCTGAAGATGGAAACTAACTGTCAGATGTTATTTCACAGCTCTCAATGACTGAAACTCATTGTTCCAGTTAAAAGACCTACATATTCTGACATCTGTTCTAAATGAAGAATACATGTTGCTGAATTCAACACGCAAACTGCAGCAAGTTTGGGTTAACCTGGCTATAAGTGTTAATTCAGTTCTTGGTGTACTGGATTACATGTGGTTGAGTTTTGGTATTTGTGGATGCAGCAGACTGCAGGGTTGTGTAATCAAAACTTTTCTTCATTTCATCTCCTCTGTTATGCATTGCAGCATATGTCACCTGGGTCATTTTAGCCTGCAACACAGGTAGCCCACTCATCTCAGTTTCCAAAACAACTTCTTGGCCCCAGAAGACAGCTCTATAAGACAATGTGCCTAATAAGCACAATTTCTCTTTCTATCTCACACCAAATGACTCCCTACCTCCAACTTTATTACTTCTTAGGGGACTAAGCACTGTGGAATAAAAGGCTGTTGTGCATCTACAGCGGTCATTACAGCAAGCAAGCATTTCTGCTTGTACCTTGTTGTAGGGCATGTGGGAAAATAATGCATCAATCAACAGTTGTTCAGCTTGTAGTAGGATTCAATTAATGTGACAAGTGTTACATTTAATTGCAGCACCTTTCTCGTTAGAAAAACTTAGATACTTGGCGATTACTTTTTTCACCCAGACATATTTAATTATAGCCCAAGCAGCCAGAAAGTAACTGCTGAATTGGCTAGGTCTTCATTCAGAGCACAGAAGAGGTGACTAATGCAAAGAATGTATTAGAATCCGTGGTAATAATTTTATCGAATGATTACGAGTACAATTACTGCATGGCAAGCAATCTTGGAGCCAAATTTTTTTGCAGACACATTTATAATACAAGACCGTCATCAATACAAAGTTGTGTGCAGTCATGTTGTGTCTTGTCTAAAGCTGATCATACACAGGGCAATTTTTTGAGCAATGTTGCTGGGCAATCTTGCTAGTGGCAAGACCGACTATGTTTTGAACGGATAGCGATGGTGCGGGGCGGGTGGCGGAGTGGTGGGGGAAGGGGATTACGGTAGTAATTTTTACTCATTACCATTGACGGCAACGTTGCCCTGCACGACTGCTCTAAAAGTTGCTCAGTGTATCTTCAGCTTTACTGTTTCATTATTTCACTAGAAATGTTTAGGGGCAGAGATTCTGCGCTGCCATGACATGCAAGTCTGCAGTCAGCAACGCTACACGCACTCCATGCTGCTGAATGTCCGTTGCCAGTCATGAATACTAAGTTGATCCATGTATAGAAGAAACCAACAGTCATTACTCTATAGCCAAGGTCAGATGCTCCCATTAAAAACATCAACCAACAGATTAACTTCATAGAGTATATATATATATATATATATATATATATATATATATATATATATATATATATACACATACACACAGTATATATCAACCACTTCTTGTGAAAAGCAGACTAGTGCTGAAATGCCGAGCTGATTCATTTATAAAAGATCATTTTAATTTGAAACACCCCGTTTTGTAATGCTACACCACATACACATAACATTATATATTCACATTTACATGTTATTCTACCTTCTTTGACACGTACATTAAACTGTATGTAACTGGATTATTATTTATCCTTTGATGAATACTAGAGACTTGTTTTGGGTTTGTTACACTTACAATTTTTCATACATTGTTGCGGTGCGTTTTAAATTTGTAGTTACTTTAAGTCAGTTTACAGAGATTCTTTTTTTTTCCTATTGATCGGTGTCAAAAATCCTAATTACATTTAGTGTGATTTAATGTCTTAAAAAAGAAAGCATGAAAAGGTCCAGCGGGGTGCAAGTGCATGTTAAAGGCATTGTTAATTAAGACGGAGGACAAAAGCAATGCAGGCAGATCTGTTTCTGTTTTATGCCACAGGGATTCAGGGAGATTCACAACAAATGAGCTGCCAGTTCTCAAAATGACTATGTTCCCTAATAAGAAGCTGCGAGGCTAGATACCTCTGAAGCAAGAGCAACTCATGAGAAAAAACACAACACCTCTCCTAAAAGACTAGACACTAAGCATGATGGATGCAATAAAAAAATAGTGTAAGATTAACCACAGTGGATATCAGGGATATGAGGGAATTGAACCTGAGGCACCGGGTCTGACTGGTTTTAATTTGCTAATGGTGCTGCTTGAATTTGTTAGATGCAACATCCTGCTGGCTTGTCTGTGTCAACAACTTCTAGTCCTTCCACTCTCTTGTCTCTTCCTTCCAAGTTCCTCATTAATTTAAGCAGTACAACAGCTGTAGCCAAAGCCCTGGGCAGCGGAGGGTCTCTGTGGAGTCTGCTGCCAGAGTCAGGAATAGACTGCTCTGGGTATGGCAGCCACCAAGAGAGTTTTATTGGATGAGTAAGGCCTCCCGATGGGAGAGTGATTATGGGGCCACTGTCCACTGCTACAAAAACATTAACCACATTACTTTTCATCCAGTCTAGAGGTCTAATTCAAACAATAGTGAATGACTTCCTGTGGACAATGCCGCTTTCGTAATACAACCACAGGAAGTCAATCCATTTATTTTTCCTCATAAAAAAGTGCCCTAGAAATAGAAATCCAACTTTTGTTATGTATATTTTTTTAAACAGAGGGTTAATTCACAATGTGATACATTCATTACTATTACAACTGATAACGAGGGCTCAGACCTATAATTTCATATCAAACGATTGAAGGAAGTTAAATAGGTCAAACCCAGATACTGCACTCCAGTTAATATTCTGGGAACACTCCCTACAAATTTCCCTACAGCTTCTTTAAGATGAATAAAACAGCAAGGAGCCATCAGCAAAACATGAAAAGTAGAACTGAGTATTTTTTTAAAAAGGGAAAAAGGACAGAGTAACTTACCCCGTCTCCACAGGTTTCTCTAGGACAATATCAGCTACACAGCTCTGCCTTAGCACTGGCCTTGTGAGCCTAATTGGCTGAGGAGAGGCTGGCCTGGAGCCAGAGGCATGGCACTGGGGTCCTGGGAAGAACAGAGAGGAAGGAGTTGTGGTAGTGTGTGTTGAGAGGGATGGGGTGGAGCAGGGGACAGACAGAAACACCAGAAGAGCATAGAGTCAGAATGACAAGTATTTGCCCACTCTTGTTAGTTGTAGCACTGTCTCCACCTACAGGAGATCAGGGAAATGATTTCTCTAAAAGGGTGAAGGGATAAACAGGAGTGTGTTTGTGTTAACAGCATTTGGGTTTTTTACCTGGTTGGTCCCAGTCAAGAGGGTCTGAATATGTGATAGAAGCAAACCGTCTCCTCACTTCCTCCTGATCTCTCTGCTCAGACACACACAGAGAAACACATTTTCTAAACATACTGCCCACCTGCCAAAAGTGAACCATGTCAAACAGACTGAACACCGTCATCGAGACTAGACACCGCATCAGTAAACAACACCAGACCAAAGCTGTCACAACAGCTCACTATAAATAGCAACCCGGTAATCGGTGACCTTTCGATTTCCACACTGGCTTCTGTTGGTGAGCCTTTCTATAGGGCAGCACTCACCTGTATCTCCTCCATACGAAGCAGCATACTCTCCAGGGTGGGGGCCTGCAGCCTACATTCAGCCATGCCCTCCAACTGTCGTTTGTCTCAGCCGCCCACGCCGCCCGTGCACAGTCCTCCAACAGATCTTCCAGCAAGGCCTCACTCAGCTGCTCAGCACTCTCTGCTGCCTGTGGAGGACAACATGCACAAAAGAAAACAACAGAAAACATACGCAGAATATTAGGCTTAATTGTTCAGTTTTCGCTGTTTAACCATTGCCATGACACCAAATTCCAATTCCATCAATAGCAAGGCCAACTCTCCTCTCTCCTGTGAATTATTGGCAACAGCAGCGCAGCTCACCCTCTCTGCAGCGTGCTCAGACAGCCGATTCCTCAGTGAGGAGCTGATCCTGTTCCTGGTCTCACCAATCTCCTGAGGTAAACAGACAAAAACAAACTCAGTCCCACCAATCCAAAGTACTCTCTCTTAGCCCGAAACAACAAGACTATTACTCAACAGTCACAATTTATTTTACTGTTAAATCAGGAGGTAAATATGGCTTTATGTTTTACTTTAACAAATGCGATGTATTGATTCTACATGAGATGTATAAAAGGAAGGAAAGAGAAGTAAAATCTAGCACTACCCAGACAACAGATACGTCTTCCTACCTGTGCTTCATCCAGAAGGGCTGGATTCTCTCTCTGGCCTTCTGCTCGGCTTGCTCAGCCCACCGAGTTGGCGAGACACCTTGTGACCTGTAAACCAAAACACACCCACACTGCAAGCTGTCACAGAAGAAGTTCTGTGAGTGATGGAATAGTCAAATTCTGATGAATGAGAAAAAATGCCTCATTTAAATAAGTTTTTCAAATAATATACCTTGAATAATAATGACTCTAAACACATTTAAATTGGTTTTCAAGGCTGATGGGATTCTACACAAAATAGCAGTATTTGTCAGACTCTGTGTTTACCTACATGTTCACATTTTCTGCCTTGAACAAGGACAAGTCAGAACAAGGTCAGAACTGTCAAACTACCACCACTAAGCCTGACACGCTACTCACAATGACTCCAGCTAAGATCAGTTCAGGAAATAATAACTCAAACGAGATTAATTAGATGAATGTGACACAAGCATTACATACAAGAAATAATACAGTCATTTAGAAGGGGTCTATTGTGCAATCACCTGTTAATAAGTGACAGGTTTTGTGCAATATCTGTCACTTGTTAACGAGGGGAGCAGGGGGACCAACTGACGCCTGGCTCAAAACACAATAAGGTTACAATGACTCACTGATTTCAGCTTTTGACATGGAATACAGAAATACTTTTTTTTTTTTTTTTTTTTACAAAAAACAGGCATTAGACCATTAGCATACAGCTTTTTCTTGCCCTACATACTGTATTTAACGAACAGTTTGTTGTAGTTTGTGAAATAGTAATAGTGGGACTAATAATAATAACAATCGTGCATTTCCATTGAAGTGTTTGAATAAGTTACTATGCAGAAAAAATGTAGAGCCCTGGAGCAAAACAAAATGGCGTGAGGCCATTGTTAACTAATGTGTCTAATTCCACCTGTGTTTTTCCTGCTGTGACATGTCAAACTTCCATCGGGGAAAAAGTGAAAAAAATTATCAGGCCTATTGGTTTTTGTCTTTGTGGGTGAGAAAATAGAAGCATGAAGGACAAACCTGCACATTCGCTGTAATTTAATTTGAGATTAATGGACCAAATCTTGCCTACAGCCTATGCACAACTCGCACTGTGTTTTGTTGCTGGCCTTGCGCTGTGTAATTAGGAAATGTGAGGTGATCTATAGGAACAAATACTCTCTCAGGTGCTGAGGTGATGTTGCTGCACTCGCAACATACATTATTTTCTGTTCTTATGTTTGTAGGTAATCATGTCCATGTTGTAATTCCCAATGTAACTGTTCTTTAATTGTGAGGCCTGGAGTACTGAGCTGTATGGCAGATTACTGTGTGGATCTCAAATAACGTAAACGGCAAATTTTATTTAGGACATAGGACACACCTAAGCATTTATTATTATAATAATAATACTATAGTAGGTTATGTATATTGTACAGTGACTGATTAAAAAGAGCCCCTAAAGAGTGCCAATATTACCATGACCCAGCATGTTTTTCTGTGCAGTTTTGTACGGGATTATTAACAGATCAGGTTTTTGGCTGGATCAATATCCAACAACAAGATGTCTGCTAAAACTGTAGTATACTTCAACTGTACCTTAATGTCTGAATGCGTTCAGCCTCTTCTTTACTCAGCTGGTTGAGCTCTTTTAGTCTCTGCATCGTCATCTTATCCAGCCAGGCTTTTCTGTACCAGTAATCACCAAATGAAACAAAATGCAAGCTGAATTAAACATTTCACCGAAAAGAACGTATAATCCTCATCTCTAAAATCAGGCTGCTTACCCTGATTAATTGCAAAGCACAATTGTAGTAATTAAGATTTGATTAAACGCAGACATATGTGGAGCACTCAATCAATGAGGTGCTTATAAGCACTGAAAACAGGCCAGCTATTAATCACTCATAAAGAGAAATGGCCTCAATCTAGCAGGCACCTAGATTCATTTATTGGAAAGAATTAACTTTGAATTAGAATCCATGCATTGCCTGTGGCTCTTAGCAAGTGGGGTCTGACACAGAGGTTAGAAATAACTCAGTGAATACAGAAGAAGGACTCATTAACATTCCTTTCCCTAGAAGCCATCCATTTAGCTTTTTTTGCTTGCTAGGACACACAATCTGATCTGATCTGAAGTACAAATAACAAAAACCTACCACTGACTAATCTGAAGAACTATCATATTCCATTATGAAATATAGATGGAAGAGGTTCAAATCTAGTTTTAGGAGACTGGCTTCACCTTAATGCTTCGTTCTGAGCTTGTTTCTTCTTTTCTGAGCTCAGGGTCGACTCTGCTCCCAATCCACCAGCCTCTTTCTGCTTTGTAGGGCTGGGTGAGGGCTTCACAGGAGAGAAGAGACACCGAGGCTCTGGTCTTTTCCTTTGAGGGGATCTGTTGAAATAATAGCAGAGGGATGAAAGTATAATAAAAACAGATTGAAGACAAATATACTCTACATCGACATGATGGTGGCGGGGATTGAGCAGGAGGTATATGGAGAAAAACATGGACATTTTTTACACAAGGAACTTTCAACAGCGCATTTTGACATTCACAATATTGCTTACGTAGGCTGGCACTGCTCTTCTACTTTTAAGCTTTATTGTGTCAAGAGCACTTTAATGCATAATACATTAATGAACAGATTGATACTGGATGCAAACGGTCACCTTGAGTTTAGCGTTTCAGACATTACAATAGTATAACCTTAGTTATGTAACGATGTTAATCATCCATTGTGTGCTGAGATGGAAAACATTGGTGAACAATAATAGGTTGTGATTTGAAAAAATTAATGTGTCATCTGCAGCAGTACAGAGAGATAAAAGGCTCACCGCTGTGGAGGAGGAGAATGAGGGGATGTAGGTATCCAGGGCACAGAGCGCTCTTTTTGAGGGAGCTGGTTCACTCTGAGCTGAGAGGAGACTGTAGGCTGCTGGAAACCCGCATCTTGTATCTGATTATGCTATGACAAAAATTATCATATATATGTTTAGACTGTTTACATGATCCTCACATTGACATCAAAAATCTCTGGGATCCACCTTTATGTACCTTTTCACACTGCATTTAAATAAAGGCCAAATCACACTGCTTCTAATATAACATGAAACACTTGTGTGTTATGATATTTTCAGTTCAGTACTTTGTAGAAGTGAAGCAAATACCTTCATTATAACGTCAGCCTTGCTTCTCTCAGAGGGTAGAGCCCCTCCTTTTCTGCAGGTGGTGCTTGTCTGAGATCGTCCGTGCAGCTCTGTCAGCTCCCTCTGCTGGGCAAGTGTCTCCAGGCCAGCCCGGAGCACCTCTCTTCTGTTCATGGGTTGGCGAGAAGTAGTTTTAGGCTTATGTGAAGCCATTCTCATACCTCCTGACACAAATGAAAAATGAACCGCATCATTTGTTTTATCTTAACTTACTGAATCTTATTTAAACAGAAAATAAGGAATAGCTATGCTAACAACAAACTATACTCTTCATCATCACTATTAAACTCAAGTAAATCAGTTTGGAATCTTGGGGTCTAAGGCATTACACGCACACGACAAGGCCAATTAGACAGTTAGCTAGCTCTCTTGACAACCAGCTGGATCCCTACTGACTGATAGATAAATGGTACAGGGACTTATGCAACACAACAAAGATGTTTGTTTCCAGGGAGAGATCTAGATGCAGCTACAGCTCATTGAAGGTGTTTGTGTCTTCCACAGGATGACTCTCAGCCCAATAGGAGCCAGCAGGTATTAACTGCTTTAAGCGGCGGGGGACTGAGGGGACAGAGTTCTGCACATCAGTTCCTGTTTTTTTCTGTGACTTCTTCATGGTTACTTATTCATTTTCAGCCTGGTGCAACCATTTAAGCACAGTGGGAGCCCCAAACACAACCATATAAAAGCCCTTTTCAGATACAAAGGAGACTAAAAGGGTTGTCCTTCATCAAAATGCTTACATAAAATGTACTCTCTGCATTTTTCAGATGCACTGGCAGAAAGTAAACCTGGGCCAGTGGACATGAGGGAGAGGAGTTTGATGTGTGCATACAGGAACTGCTAGCAATACTTTATTTCCTAGCGTACCTCAACACAATATACTCTTCTCTCTAGAGGAGAGTCATGTTTTCAGAATGACAATTGCCCTTGAGCGAGACTTTCCTGTTAAAAACACAGTCAACAAAAGTGGACGTAATTTTGATGGGAGCAATTGCCCCAAAGAAATACGTTGCAGCCACTGCACAGATCAAAAACTTACTTTTGAACCTACTAGTCATTTCAACACAAATAGGGCCCAGGTTTAGCATAGTGGTGATGGCATCAAAGATAACAAAAACAGGGATTTATTCATCTTCGTCTATCGTGTCTAACTTTAGTGGATCATAAAAGATGTGGTATGAAATGAATCTGTGGATGCTCCGGTTCAAGATGAAACCAAACATTTCTATGGATGTCAGTTTTTGAGTCACGACAAAGGCTGATATGTGGCCTACAAGCTTTTTTTTTGCCTAGCAGTTGGTATCAATTTAAATATAATGAAATTTCGGTGGCTGAATTCCAATGACTTTTTCAGCACTTTGCTAAAAAAAGGGGCTATTTTCAAGGTATTCTAGTAATTGATTTACCTCTTACAATTCAAGCACCTAGATTCATGATACTTTTGTATTAATTGTAATATGTATTTATATACTGTTGGTAGAAATGTATTTATAAAAACAGGTACACAAATGTCTTACTAAAGAAAAGCAAAGGCTGTTAAGCATGCTAACTAATCACACTCACCACGGACAACTCTTTTGGGATTTGCGGGTCTGCGAGGACCTCGAGCAGTTGAGGTGCTGGGACCCTTGGGTGCACTAGTGGGTGACACGCTGCGATGAGGAGACTTCCTGTGTGGAGGACATGCTTGGGCCCGCATCTTTTCAAGCGTCTCTTGTTTACGGAGGGCAGAATCCAAAGTCTAAGAGGAATAGAGTGACAAGACATAAAAATTTGATGTCCACTTTAAAAGAAAACTAACTCCCTATAAAATAAGCTGCACTTGTAGACAAATAACAGAAAATATAAACTAATCAAATAAAACTATATTTTTTCAGTTAACTATAAGTCAAAAAATAAACAACATAACAAAGACAATCATTCATAACAGCGCAGTGCAGTTGTAAAGTATAAAGATGATATTAAACAAAAGACTACAAGTAAAGTGCTGGCTCTCAGCTTTAATTTTTATATCAACATTAGATGCTGTAAGCAAATGAAGACTTTTCTATACCTAATCTCACAATTTTGGTGGACAGAAAGTAACTGGAAAAGTTAATTCAGACTTAAATAGTCCTTTCAAAAAGTAATTCTATCTTTAAAAGTTGGTACAGCCTATAGTCTATGACCCACAAACAACACAGGCACACTTTTATTATCTTCGCTTGTGATGCTCTGCCAGACCCCTGCTGCAGTTATCCGCACTCAATGAATGTTTTGTGGAATTATAGAATTTTTAATCTTCAGTAAGTAAAAGACATGATCAGTTGCATTGCGATCAGGTGACTATATGGCCAAAAAAAAACAATTTTGGTTGTCTGTTTCAAACCTACTGTGCTGGAATAGAGCCAAAGCAATTTAAAAAACAAACAAACAAAAAACATATTATTGTCCAAATACTTTGTGATTGTACTTGTACTGCTCCTTACCTCTAGTTTCTGCAGAATGTCGAGGGCCGTCTCAGGCACAGATGAACCCTGCTCTACTTCGACTTTAGCTGAGCACAAAGAGATCTGGCGAATCAGCTGGCCCAGCTCTTTGTAGTGAGGGGGTACCTTGCCATGAGATAGATCTGAAAGCTGGTGGATAACAACCTGTAAGGCCCTGAGTGCCCCACGGTGGGCAGCTGCAAGCCTGTTTATAGCCATGGACTGAAAGAAAGATCAGATAGTAAATCAGTTTACTATTGAGAAAAACAATGGGTTTGCTGAGCAGTAGAGCTGGCAGAACTCAACAAAATCTACATTTAGTAATATTAATTTAAATATTTTTTAAATGTGGTAAAAATACTGCCATGTTATTTGAACATTGTAGTTATAAAAAACTGCTTTGTCTTATTTAGTTTCCAGTGATAAAAACAAAACTAATACAGGTGTAGTTTCAGACCACTCATTTGTGTGTTTGGGATGTAGAACACTTATTTTTTGAGGGACAGGAGGCCCAAAAAACAAATTTTACTACTAAAGACATACCTTTTTGGTGTCCCACATTTTCTGGCTTCGTAGTTTCTGTATATCATCTTGTATCTCTTTTACCTATTAAATAACAATTTAGTAGAATAATGTTTAAAGATACAGTGGAAATCAAAAAGTCAGTGAAGGTTTATTTTCGATTACATGTGGTAAAGATTTAAATACCTGTTGTTGGAGAACATAGATCATACGTGCTGAGCGGGCTGACTGCTTCTGTCTTCGTATCTCCAACTTGTTTTGCTCTTCAGGCTCCAGTGGCTCCTCTATCTTCTCTCCTGTTGTTTAAAATCCCATTATTAATTATTTTTTAGCATTTTGTGTCCATTGTAAAACCAAACAAAAAGTGTGCTGATTGTGGTAGGTGCCAAAACTGTGAAAACTTTTTCAAGCTAAGCTGTAGATTTAAACATGTAATCAACTGTAAGACACTGGCCTAATATTACAAGCTGTTTTTGTGGGTCACCTCTATTGGCTAGCTCTTCCACTTTCTGAATATACACTTCCAGCTCATCTTGCAGCTTGCAGATCTCCTGGCTTAAAGGAGTTGGTTTGCCTCGTTCTAAAGGCTTTGGGCCAGGGTCTCTGGTTGGGGGCGACTGGCCAGTCCGAGGCATGGGAGAGATGGGACATCTCTGGGATGTGTGCACCAACAGTTTGGCTCCAGGTTGGGCCACTTTCTCTTTTGGACTGGAGGCCTTTAACTTTGTCTTATTTGGGGTGGCTGCAAGCTCCTATAAAGAGAGATAATGACTCCCTAAGTAGGACATATACCAGTAAACCAGTAGTTATATACTTTGTACTATTATTACCTGAAGCAGCTCTACATCACTTGTCTCAAAGAGGGAGGCCTCCTGAGAGGGTTTGGCAGGGGATTTTGCCACTGACTCAAGGCGCCTTCGTCTCAGATCTCGCTTGGCCAGCTCAACCGCAGCCCGCAGTCTCTCCTCGGAGAGAGTTGTGAAGCTGATGGAGCTCCTGGGGCTGTCCACATTCTCACGCTCCTCTGACCGCGGCAGCAGCCTCTCTATCACAATGGGGGCTGGCAGGCGTACATGGGTGGCACGGTTGCTGGCACTTGCAGGGATGGCTTCATTGAACAATAGCTGCGGTGCGCAAGATAGCAAGCAGTCTTAACCAGTCTTGCATTGTGAGACATAAACAGCAATTGTGATTCTAAATTAAAGCTTTTCACACTCATACATGCTTTTCAGGTAACGTTATTGCTGGCATTCACTTCATATTAACTCAGTTGCCAGCATTTGTTTGGTACAATTAGCTAGACCCAATGCAATCTACAGGAACAAACCTGCAGTAAAACCAATCTTCATTGCGTTTTGTGTGTGAAATATTTTAAAGAGAGATGAATTCAACTCTTTTTTTGTGGGCTGTGACGTTACTGTTTGGTTCCGTTGAGCTGAATTGTGCTATGCTGAGAGGTTTGTCAAATATCTAGTCTATCCTCACTGATAAAGGTGGACAAAATATTGGAAATAAAGCAATAACTTTACGATTCAACAGCACCGCACACCATGCTTCCCTAAGTGACCATATAACAGTAACGTTAGGTAAATCAACACTCTAAAACAGCAGGAAAAAAAATGAAGGGTGACATACCAGACTGAATCGGATTTAGCTAACGTTAAGTTAGTTGTTCCAAATATGCTGACAACTGAGTGCACATGCGTGTCCAGGTAGCATTAGCCATCTGGAATAAAGACACTGTTAATATTGACAGGGTTACGTCTTCCACTGTTTGTTACCTTGATTTGTGACATCCCAGTTGTTAAATCGCAGCGGTTGTGACCGTTTCGTGTTGACTCTAAAACAACCCAGTCTCTCCTTTGACTTTGCTGTCCTACAGAAATCGCGGAACCATTCTGCAACAACTGTGCAGTCATTACAGCGAAAACAACCACATACTTCTTTCAACCTAGCAAACAATTCGTGATATATAACTAATGCCAGTGAGAGTTAGCATTAGCACGCTATGAACGCTTTTGAATTGAAGTACGGTAACATTAACGGTTAATCCCAACTTCGCTTACTATAACGACTTTTCTTCAGTTTATATAGGAATTATACATTATCTTTGCACATAGCGTGTCTAACTGACAGTAAAGTAAAATATAGCACATGGTTAACTTGTTTAATTTCAGTCTAATAGATTATCAACCGTTTGAAACACCGCCATGACAACAACAGAAGCCGCAAGACGGAAGTAGTGGGTTGGGGTTTTTTTTACCAAGTACGGATCGGCAAATAAGTCAATCATCAGCGCAATCGCATTTTTAATGACCAGTTATTAAATTTAAAATATACCCCTTTTGTAAAATTTTCTATATGTTTGAGATAATATGTAATGTCGTAATCCGAATTATAAAACTTGGTCATCACAAAATATAATTTAAAAAACGTGATCTATGTTTTCAGGTACAAGGTCCCTTTAAGAACCTTTGCACAGACCGGAAGTGGTACTGTCAAGTTTGGAGTATTTCTACCAGGTCCAGCGTTCAGGGGAGCAGTATTTCTGATAACACTTGTTAGTGCATCGTAGTTCATATTAGTGCATTTTCACATTAATTTAGTCTAAACGATGACCCATTACGAAGAAGTAAATGTCCGCGGGTATGATGAATTCTGTCAGGCTGTGTCTGAAAGAAAAGGAAAAGATATTTATGCTTATTTCTCTGGCGATAAAGACGCCCAAGGAAAGAGCTGGTGTCCAGACTGTGTGAAAGGTAATAACTTCATACCTGGAATTGCCACATATAAATATAGTCAATAGATGTTTGTGGTTTCATTTTGAGTAGACTTGATTGAAATATTTGGTCATGTAACCTCATGCAGCAAACATTTCGTTGTTCTGGTAGTGAGAGGAGTATGCCGTTTTACTTAAGGATCTTGATTTCACTTTAATAGGTTTTATTTCCCTTTTAGCTGAGCCAGTTGTTAGAGGAGAGATGGCTCATCTTCCTGAGGGTTCTGTCTTCATCTACTGTCAAGTTGGAGAACGGGCCTAGTCAGTATTTTACTCTGCTTTATTTAAATATTTTATGGCAAATGTTATGGCATATCAAATGCTTGAGTCATTCAGATGAAATACTGTCACAAAACAGGAGAGCACACCATGTTTGAGCTGCAACTGACACTTAAATGATAGATTTAACAATTGAGTATTTTCATCTGCTCTATAAAATATGATAATGGCAATGAGAGAACAATGAAATAGCCTTAAAAATAGTTAATTTACAGTTTGACAGACAACCCAGAACTCCCTCCAATTTAATCTAACTTGATTTTGAAACCATATAAAATGGAAAAACAAGTCATTATTTGTATTTATGAAGTCACTAACCAGTATAAATTCTTGCTAAATCACAAAATATATTATGTGCTTACTAAAATTTAAACATTGGATGAATCTGATTTTACATTTATGTTTTAGGGAACTGACAAAGTATAGAGCCAGGTACAGTGAGCAATATAACATCACATGTATACAACCCAGAGGAATGGTAGCCAAGAGAACATTTTGAGCTTTTAATTGTCAAGACAGAAGTATTTTTTTCAAAGATTTTTGTATAGTGACATTTACATGTTGGAAAACTTAAAAATACTTTCAAGTCTGCTCTTTCAAATATGATATCTGTAAATGATATGAGCCGTTTAATAATAATGTCTTTTTCATGCTTCAGTTGGAAGGATCAAAGTAATGCCTTCAAGAAGACACTGAAGTTGAGTGGAGTTCCCACTCTGCTGCGATATGGCACTGTAAGAATAACTTCTATTGGCTTGACTGTTTTATTGACATGGATTAGCCTAAGATGAGACGTACTATAAATGTTTTACAGGAAAATCCACAGAAAGAGATAGGAGAACAAATTTCAGTGTCTTATAAAATGTTGAATATGAAAAAGCACAATATTTTTAATATTACTGTAGTTAGAGTGGTCTAGGGAGTAAATGTACCTGTAATACACCCCCTTGTAATCCTGTTTCAGCCTCAGAAGTTGGTGGAAGACGAATGCTTCAAAGCAGAGCTGGTGAAGATGATGTTCACTGAGGACTGAGGGCTCCCGCACAGTTCACATTACTCATAATTCAAGATTTGAGTCATTCAAGATTTCTTCACTGTTAAACTGTGAATTTCATCACCATTCGGTTTCACTGTACATTTCCAACTGTAATTTGATGCAAATCAGCAGCAGTATAAGTTTGCAACAAAAATAATGGGAATCCTTTGTCATACACAGCTATTCAATTAATTCTAAACTGGAAAATTGGCAAAAACAAACTTTTAGAATTGCTACTAATCATACTAATTTCTATTGTTCCGCTTTATGTGCAATCACTTATTTGATACATTTCTTCAAATTTAATGATGTTCTAACACACTAGTTGATTATAAAAAAATGCCTTGGGATTTTTTTTTTTATTGTGACCATTTTAATGTGACTTTTGTTGCCTTGCAGTACGACTCAAATAAAATGACACTTGACGCTGAACATTTGTGGTGGGAGAAAACATTTGTTGTAATGTATGATGACCCCCAATGAATGCCACAAGCTAAAATGTAATACACTCACAGCAATGTTTTTGGTGACCAAGTTTTTGTTGAATAATTTGTGTTGGAACATTTAAACAGTGTTTTCACCATGTAAGACTATTTTCATTCTTCAAGTGATGCCAGAAACCCCTTCTCATTTGTCACAGCCCGGGTAGTTTCCTCTTGTGAAAACTAGGTGGCAGCACATCCATAGAAATAGAGTATGGTTGTGACACCAGGCAAATTTTTTTTTTTTAATTTTCAGAATTTAAATCACAGTTGTCTAATGAAGATTACTAAATTAACTCATCTCAAAGATTTAATTTATTATATTTTTTTAAGGTCGAACCTGGAATCCCGCTGCTTTAAGTCTGACGATATAAAACATATAAACTCAGACATTAAAATGAATTGAGCTGCATTTGCTGTCCTTAACACATCAAAAATCCACAGAATATAGTTATTAAGTGTCATCTTTTTGACTAGATATAACCAGATGTCATGGTGAAAGTGTATACTTTGAGGAGGGAAAGAGCGCAACCGCTGTTGCAGTCAGTGTGATTTAAGCTGAGTGCATTCCTGCACAGCGCTCACACACCGGAGGACGAGCCGCGGTGCAACACAGACCGCAACGCCTCGTAGGGGCTGGGAGCTCACCTAAAACCTCAAAGTAGAGGTGGAGGAAGTGCCGGGTGTCGCCTGAACATAGCGGTTACATGTACAGCAACCTCGGCTGAGGGTAACGTTGTGTGTTCGAGGACTGTACGCTGCGATGTCGGAGTTTCTGGTGAGTCTGATCGGGGAGCGGCTCGTCAACAGCGAGAAAGCCGAGGTGGACGTGCAGTCGCTGGGCGCCAAGCTATCCCTGGTCGGGCTCTTCTTCGGATGCAGCCTTAACGCCCCGTGCAAGCAGTTCAACGGAAGCCTATGCGAGTTTTACAGCAGGTTCAAAAAGGCGTCGGAACATAAGGACAAATTGGAAATCGTCTTCATCTCGTCTGATCAGGACCAGAAACACTGGCAAGACTTTTTGCAGGAGATGCCATGGCCTGCGTTACCTTTCAAAGACAGGCACAAAAAGGTAAGATGGGCTGTGGTGATGAAGAGGAACACTGACAAACCAATGCTTATTCTCTGAAGGAGGTTTAGCTGGAAACCACCGGAAAAGTCCCTGTAGGCCATGTCTGCTTCTTCTTACAGTGCACAGGTGGATTTGCTTTAATTTCCTTACATCATTAATCTCTCTATAGCAGATTCCCTTAAATCTGACTTTACTCAATTGGACTTCTGTCATCTTAAAATGGTTTGTCTTTTAAGCCAAGTTAACCAAATTATTGCTAAAACACACACATCTATATGATTTTCTACACAAATACAAATTTTAATAAAGCCTGTGGTTACAAAAAGCAGCCACTTGATTCCACATTTAACCAAAAGAAAATGAAAATGATAAATGTCATTAGTGTTTGCACAGGGGAAATGTTTCTCCATTTTTCACAACAGCCAGAGAAGGATCCTTTTTAGCCTTTGACTTAATTTTGTCAGCATCTAAACGTGGCATGCCAGACATTCCCAACTTATTAACATGAAAGGAAACAGAAAGTAACTTCATTTCTATTTGTCTTTTACTGACTAACGTTTCTGTTCAAGGAATTGTTATTGGCACATAATGTTTTAGCTAAAGCACTTTTACTGTTACATCTATAATATTATCCACAATGCTGCCTGTGTTGTCTGCTCAGTGAAGGCCCTTTATTTTACCATCATCTATAGCTTTCTGTGGTTTCCTGATGGTCAACAGTGCAATGCTTGGTGGATTTCTAATTCACCACTTTGATTTCACTTAATGTATGTTTAATGTATGTTTGTAAGTATGTTTATTTTTGTCTAATTTTTGTAACTCATGAGGCAGCTTGGATTTAGTTTTCTGCTGTGATATATTTTGAACATTCAGTGTAAATATTTGCTTTTCAGTTGAAATAGACAGAAAATATATTTTTATTTTAGCAAGTTACTATATTATTAAATTGCACAAATTATCTCATTAATCTAATATTTTGAAATTAGTTTTTGAAGAAGTTTTAATATTTAAGACAAACAGTGCTACACACACACTATTTTCTTTTGTTCATAGCCAAAACTGTCCCACAAAAACAGAATCACTTACAAACATCTTGTGGATAAATTACTATTCTTTCTGCAAAATACGAATACTCGTATGGTTTCCTCTGCCAGTTAGTAAGTGATATTTGCAGTTGCAAAAACATGAAGAACGATAGAAAGGAGGACAATGTTGTATACTGTGTGTGTGTGTGTGTGTGTGTGTGTGTGTGTGTGTGTGTGTGTACTGCAGGATGTCAGTAGGCCATCCCAGCCCCCTGTTTGCAGCACAGGTCTCATTTTCTAAATGTAAATGTAATTGCAGATGAGGCATAAACAAGCATACTGTGTGGCCAGCTATATTTGCACGGCTTGCATGTCTGTGATTAGCTGATTTTGTTTCCAAAGTAAAATGTTGCTGTGGATTTAAAATCATCCAAATAATGGTAAAGAGGATTTTGACTTGCATTTGAAGGCTTGGTTTGTACTTTTTAAAAGGAGATATTTGTAAGAAAGTAACATTGAAAGATTTTAACGGTAGTTATGTTAAATAATATGTGTATAAAACCATTACGGGTTAAAATGTTTAATAGCCTACATCTTGTCTTTATCTCAGCCTGTATTTTCTCAAAAGGATGCATCTTTTTCAGTCTTAACACGATGAGCAAATTCACCCCCAACTGTTCTTTGTGAAGGTGAGGCATGACTTGGACTGCATCATTGTCTTGTAAATTCTTTCAGATTGCCAATGATGATTTCCGTTACACCTCATAATAAAGTCCAGGCATGAATAAGGCTGGGAGATGACAGGGGATGGGGGTTGTCTTGTTGTCTGGGGCGGAGCGCATCCATCGCCACGGTGCAGCTTTATTGTGTTCTAACTGTTTATGGAAAATGTCTGTGGCATCAACATAACCATTGTTCACGCTCTTGCTGGTGGTCTATTGGCTGTCTGGGCCTTATGAGAATAGAGCAACACAGTTATGTATCTTGTGTTTTGCTGAGGCCTGTTTTTGTTTTGGTTCAGCTGAGGCTTCATCCAACCTTTGCCCTATTCCCTCTCAGCATTATAACACAGCAGTGAAAATTCAGTCAGCACTTTTAGTGCAAGAACAGTATTTTATAAATGTGACATCTCTAGAGGCACGCAGAGCGTGTCATTACCCTCATCATCCAGTAGTTAATTGATAATTTATGCATGTTGGCATTTAATTTTTTTTTTTAAGGGAATGGCTATGTATGCCGTAATCTGTGCATTCATTTACACTGCAGCCTTTCTCCTGTCCAAACGGTTTGTGTGAATCTCTGGCTGACCTGAT
Organism: Micropterus salmoides; assembly: GCF_014851395.1. NCBI lineage: Eukaryota > Metazoa > Chordata > Actinopteri > Centrarchiformes > Centrarchidae > Micropterus > Micropterus salmoides. The sequence continues at coordinate 29,144,501 of NW_024042261.1, forward strand.
GTAATGCTTTTATAGATAATTCAGGTGGTTGATCTCTATCTCTATTGTTGATTTATTTAGTTGTGAAGTTCCATGGATTCGTAGCTCAACAGAAAATTAATCAGCAGCTGTTTTGATAATCAATTATACATTTCAGTAATTTTTCAAGAAAAAATGTCATTATAATTGTATTTGTTTGTTCCAGCTTCTCAGATGTGAGGATTTGATACTTTTCTCGTGTATGGCCATTTACTCGACTATTTATGGAGTAAAAGAAGCGTTTTGAACACATCAAATTAGGCTGTGGGACTTTACAATGGTTATTTGCTATTTTCTGCCATTTTATTTTTAGACAAAACTGTTAGTTGACTAATTGAAAAAATTGATGAGTAAAACTAAAATGATAGTTGCAGCCCAAATTAGTTGTTATTATATGGGGATTTATGTGTATTGGTGAAACACAAGGTGATCAACCAAAATGCAAAAATTTTCATTTTTTGGTTCTAATTAGATGTGTCTAATTCAAGCGCAAGAATCATATTTTGCAAATCAGGAAGTGTGAAGTTTGCTGATGCTAGAAATGGACAACATAAAGTATTTTATTTGGTTCTGAGTAACAGAGGAAGACTGACTGCTGAAGATGTCCTGGCATGTCTGAAATTGAGCGTTACAGTAACTGAAGAGGATCTTCTGTATGTTTACTACAGACAGACCTAATTGATGTTGACCCAGTGGAGGGCCGTGTTGATCTTGTGGGTCCGCAGAGACTAAGTGGCCCTCTCACCTCTCCTCGCAGGCTCTTTTTGACTCCTGGCTGAAAGCTTAGCTCACCTCCTGAAGGATGCAGTTTCTCTTCAGTCATGTCTTTGAGCCTCACCGCCCACCTAAGAATCTCCAACTGTACCTCCCCCTCCTGTTCCCTTTGCTCCCCCTCCTCTGCCCTGTACTGACATGGCTATCTCTCACAGAAGGCTGTCCTCTTTTCGTTTTACTCAGGGGTTATCCAGGCCTTCCTTTTGCAGGAAATGTTTGTTATTTAATCAAGAAGAATAAATATTCTTGATTAAATATATAGAGAAAGGAAACTCTAGTGTCTAGAGGCTAGTCTTTATATAATTTGTCCTTGAAAAAAGATCTTGTAGTTCTGGTGGTTTTGTAACCAACACAAAAGACTGAAAAGTCTTATATCCTGGTGCCAATTGATTTCATTTAGTTATTTGCAGGTCATGTGAATGTCTGTCTGACATTGTGTTGTTCTGATAAAGGTTCCACTTAGAGACTGCTTAATGGAGGGGAGAATGTCAGTAGTCTTTCTTATTTGTGGTCTTTCTTATTTTCCATTCTTAATGTGGGGTCACTCTTAAAGCAAGACCGACCAAGAGGTCAGCACATTTGTTTTTAGAACAGCATAGAGGATATCCACTAGTGTTTGTCTTGGGGGATCCTCGAATAGCACGTCTGCTTGTAGTTCAGGGACGGCCAGCTGCCTCGCTGTCTTGGCTTGCTGGCACTGCCTTACATGGACTTGTGCAGCAGAGATGTAAATCAATTAAAGCCTTGGCCAATGTGAAAGCCCAACTTGACCAAAGGGGGGGAACAAGCAGAGATGCTGCCAGAGCTTTTCCTGCAGGAGTCTGGGGTGGGGGGGATGACATCGCAATGAGAGAAAGGGCTCTTGTTCAAGTCCTCCTGGTCGGTGTTTCTGCTCTGTAGCTGGCCCCCAGAGGAAGGACGCCCGCTCAATCGGCTCACAGCCAGGGTCTAAGGGTGCAAGGGGCTTTAGAGAGAGGGGCTAAGGATGCCTTTCATCAAACGTCACTGATCTGCTACAGACTGCTGTGCACCCAGCCCGTCATAGCTCCTTGGCCTGTGACAGTAGAAATGACTTGATAAGTGCCTTAACTGTTTTATCTGCAGGTGGCAATTCTCTCTTCTTGATCTTGTGTTCCGCTTGTTTTTTCTGGGTAGCGTTAGATGTTGTCTCCTTTTATTCTTTTCACTCACACAGTGTGGGCTAATAATGTCAACAGAATATGACATTTTTGAGGCGTCTGTGATGTGGCACCTCTGTAATTGAGAGCTTTCGAGTTAATTGTAGGATTCAGAGAGGATGTATTCGTGACCAGTTTCTGCTCAGTCTTCCTGTGCTACAGCTCATGGGAACCAACTACATGTATGGTAGCTTAACAGAAAGTCTAATTATAATTCAAAGACACTTGGAAGTAAAATGAATAGAGCGTTGTAAAAATAAGCAGATTTAAAGACGTGTGACTTCCCCACAAGGATGGTATATGCAGAGTGAAAACTAAATAACTCAATGCAGTAGCTCTCAGTTGGACACCAACATACAGTAGATGAAAAAACAAAGTCAGCAAGAATGGTGATCTACTCCATCAAATGAAGCTGTGAACCTGAAACAGAGGCACTCTCTGTTAGATTCCTTACTCTGATCAAAGCTTTAAGGTTTAGTAAGTGGCCTATTATGAAGTTGTGTGTGGGACTAAATGGGAAAATAAGCTAATCCTTACTTCAAGGCATTTGACCCAGGCAGATTAAATGACTAGTGAAACCCTAAAACAACAATTAACGTAAAACGACAATTAACCTAAAGTTCAATGTGGTTTGAATACTTGAGGAGCTGTAATTTACAATTTTGAGGAATATCAAGAGGAGAAAAGTATTAACCACTGCAGAAACATATTATCAGTACTTTATTGTATTTACATGCAAACATTTATGTATTAAAATTTTTTCTATGCAGTTTAAACATCAACATATTATTGATATCTTTCTTTTCAGTTTTCTAATTGTCAAACAAAACTGTGATGCATGAGCTTTCTGGCTTAATGTGCAAAATGCATATGGTGGGACCTGACACTAGTAAATGGCCCATGTCAAAAATACTGACTTTGATTTAGGGAAAGGGTGGGTAGGTAGGTAGGTAGGTAGGTAGGTAGACAGCCAGGTAAGTCGGACCGAATTAAATGATTGGCCATGCTTATTACAGTCCTGCGACAGCCATATTTGTGTCAGGTCATTTGATTTATTGATTGCCGTCTGGAGGTGAAGAGAATTTCAACAAACACAATAAAAAATGCTTCTATTGCCGCATCCGGTGTGATTGTGTGTGCGTGTATCATTTGGTTGCTATTAAAGAAATAATAAGAGGAGAGAGGTGTTATATAAAAGTATGTAGTATTATAATTTGGATGCAACTGTAAATGCACCGTGGCTTTGCAATTACTGCTATTTATACATTCCAGTTCACACCATTGGGTTTTGTGTTACGCTTACTTTGATAACGCTGACCTTGTACAAACTGTTACCTTCACTCTGGCTTGAAGTGCGCATGCCTGGCTGCAGTACTGTAATTAATGGGACTCCATTGTCTTGCAGCTGTGAGGCTTGTTGCTGTGCGCCATATTTGACAAGAGCTTATGTAAAGAATGTGGGCAGACACCTGCTCCACTGGAGCCGTTCAGGGCCAGAGGGCATAAAGGCAGTGTGTGTTTGTGAGGGCTCGGGATACTTGGCAATGCCAACTGTTACATCTCACACTACTAAGCTTCTGTTACTGTCGCCTTTCACTGCCCATTGTGTCCTCTTTACTTGGAGATCTGTAATATTATGAGAGGGGACAATAGAGATCTCGTCAGAGGTGAAGTTCAGAGGCTTAAGTTACCCAAGTGAAAGTTTAGGGAACAGTCACGCTGTTTGTCTCGTAAAACCTATTCCCTCTCGGAACTCAGTCTGTTTTCACTTCCGTTATCTACACGTTAAAAGACAACAAACAATAGCTGTAAGGCTGTGACCTCTGTCTGTGGTTCATGAACCACTGAAACGATACTCTGGGATTGACTTTTCTTCTTTGTCCCTGTGTTCTCCAGCTGGACTTCTGCTGGTCTCTCTGTGGTTTTCAGTCAGGACTTTCCAGAGTGGAGTGACGTTAAAGATAATAGACATGGCTAATGTGTTCACCGCAGTGTCTGCTGTAACTCTCGATGAGAACAACAGATGATTCATTTGCTTGCGTACATTATCCCAAACCAGCCCGATTGTCACATACTTACCAGTCAAATCATCCAAACCAATGCAGCACAAAGTTTAGCATGCGATCGCTTGATATAAATTTTGGATTTTGCTGATGACAGGAAAGCAGCTTAGACCAAGCTTCTTTCCATGGAAATAAGCAGATGGTTGTTATTTCAATTCATAAATCCACCATCATCTGTTACGTGTTCATATTTTTTTTTAAACGCAACTGCTACCATATCTGGGAGGTTTGTTGCTCCTTTTTCTCTGAGCTGAGAACACTTTGTGGAAGGGTTGTTGTGCCTGGACCCTCCCCCATTCAATACTCTGTCCTCTAATTGCCCCACACCGCAGCTCTGCAGCCCCTTCCAACATAATAACAGCATAGCCGCCCCAGGGGCATCCTGCCATCCAGAGCTGTCTTTCGTCTCTTTTGTTATCTCTCCTAGATTGAATGTTAGCTCTTTGTGATTGCCCAGTTTCCCCCCTCATCATCACCACTGATCATATTTCTTAAGCTAAATTAAAAAGATACAATGATGGATTCATGCTTTGGGTAGTCGACACTCACTGCAAATTTTCATCTTTGTCTCTGCCACTTGATGACCCCACATCTCCTTCAGGATATCTGCTCTATCAGTGAATGACAGTGTTGATTTGATGTAAATTTATTCATTATATGTTTCCCCTTGGACGATAACCCTGTCCCTTCCATGTGACCACCACCCCACACCCAGGATGGAAGCCCTGTTGTGTATACCCCCCCCCCCCCCCCCGTGGTGTTTTCATCCAAGTATAAGTGCTCCTGCAGCTCCTGCTCCTGTCTGAAAAGAAGCTCGCCATACAAAGAGACCCACTGTCTCAGCGTGTAGCATGGCACACTGGCACACTGGCACCAGCCCCGCTGTCTTGCCTACAGTTTAGCTACTGCGTGCGGTGTAGGGATTTTTATCTAGCAACTGACAAGCATGCACTCTGACAAAGTGCGGAAAAAGGTAGTTTGATTTCTCAAAATGCAAGACTGTATCTATAATGTTGCCTTGATAATTGTGTTTTGTCACAGATCTAAACATTGTTTTTGTGCTTGATCACACTAAAATACATAATTCTAATCACATTAGTGATTCCCAACCACTTAGTCAGGGGGTACTTCTGCAGTTAATAAATTAATGGTTTAAATAGTTGAAACGCCCAGCCTCTGCCACTCTGAGTGTAGTAAGAATGCAAACTTGACCAAACCTAAACAATGACAATTCAGCTGTATGAAAACCTTATTGTAGCAAAGTGTGTGTAGTGTTACTGTAGTACACGATGTCTTATTGTAACACTTTTCTGTAGTGTTGGATGCACTGGGATGCATTAACTGCTCTGCTGTGATGTGAGGGTAGGACCAGTAGTTGTGTTTATAAAGACAAAGAGGAAAAAGAGAAATGGTTGTCGCTCCCTCAGGCTAACAGGCTGCTGTATATGGATGGAGAAAGTACTCCACTGTACTCCAATGGGCTTTGTGGGCCTCTAAATGCAGCATGACAGAGCAGCATCCAGCCCACATCTTCTCGGAATGAAAAAGCTAGATGTAAGACACAAGGGCAATGCTGTGTATCCTATTTATTGTCCATCACTGTAGTTACATGGTGGGATTTTAATATTGTTGATCGATTGAGAGAAAACTTTGTGATTTTCCATACCTAAGCATGTGTATGCTGTATAAAGATGAAGATCTTTTGGTTTACATTAAATTTTTCATCTTATTCTATCCTTACAACAAGCAAGAGTGTGAACAAAAAAAACTGTAAATGGGATGAATGGATACAGATGAAGAGAGTTTTATAAGCAGTGACTATCAGTCTAATATGGTTGTAATACCTCTTTCACTGGGAGACTTTTATTCTTCTATTAAGGAATAGTTTGACATTATAGAAAAAAACACTTATTTGCTTTCTTGCCAAGAATAATATGAGAAGATAGATGTCACTGCCTCGTGTACAAATATGAAGCTTCAACCTGCAGCTGGCTAGCCTATCTTTGCACAAACTGAAAATCGGAGGACAATGTATAGCATGTCTGTCCAAAGACATGCTTTATGTTTTACTACTCTTTCCAGTAGCAAATAGGCGGATTTTGTTTTCAAAGAGAAAACAAAATCCGCCTACTAGCATCTCTAAAGATTACAAATTGCATGTTATATATTGTTTGTTTAATCAAAACTAAAACTGAAGTGTAAAAGCAACAAAGTGTATTTTTATGCTTTAAACGTCCTGTTTCAAGGACTTCATGTACATTTAAAAAATAAATGTGACTTTCAACATTGCTGACCTCATATCATTCAGATTAGTTGGTTCTAGCTGTTGGTTGATCCTCACTTTGCTCCTAGGCAGATGCTACATTTACAGTGAGCTGTTAATCTCCTACAGGATAATGAGCCAGCTGAGGATATATCATGTCTAATAGGGTCAGATGCCACCACAGACAGCCTCCCAGATGAATATTTTCCATAATATTGAATCAGCTCTTTCAGTCGGTTTTTATGGAGTTGCATGGTAGCAAGTTAAGACTTTGAACAGTTGCTGACAGAACAAAGAATTATAAGTAAGCATCTTCAAATGTACTTTTTGTCGGAGCTCAGCAAGTCAACGAGGCTTAAGAATTGTGTAGCTAATTTAAATCCTGTCCTTGCTAAGTTGGCACGTTGCGTTAAGAAAAAGTGGAGAAAAATTGAGGGGAGTCTGGCTGAAGCAGATCTCATGGCCTGTAGTTTGCTCATTATTTTTGTAATAACCAGAGAGTCACATGGAATCATTTCCAGGCGCACCCTGCTCCTGCTCCTCCAAGAGATTGCACACAAACATGCATTCTTGAATTTGGTTCATTTAATGTGTTTCTATTTTCATTATGAATCTAAATATCCAAAATTGTCTGCAGCCAGGTTCACTGAGTTTACTGCGCCTGTGTTATTTGACACCTCAGCAGCAACATGCTCCCCGCATAATTGCACATTATATCTACTTGGACAAATGGATATGTTAATATTACCAGTTGGTTTCTGTCATAGCGTGTGTGTGCACGCCCAAGTCACATGATTCTTTAGAATACATTTGTGAGCTATTACTCAAGGTCACTGGTGGGCAAGCTAATCTGGAAAACAAATAATGGTGGTGCAGTGTTGCCTATAAATTGATTCATGCTGTTGTATTATCAGTAACATTGCTTTAACAATATGAAGCTGGGTTTATTTCTCAGAAGGCTGCAAAATATTTACTGCCACTGGCTGAAGCCTGTGGTGGAGTACAGTAAGGTCACTGTTTTAATGAGTTACACAGGTGTAGAATGTCTTCCCTGCTTGTGTAATTTACTTAATGTAATGACTAGTGATTTTAGTGCTAGTAATTTTAAAGCTGCTATTATATACTAGATGTTTTATGATTACAGCATCTTTGAAATTAATCTGAAGTTGTTGTTTTTTCTTTTTGTAGAAAAAATGTGCTTCATGTTTCAGCCTATTCAACACAGTGTCTGCAACAGTGGTACCATTAATAAATGAATGCGGCCACCTAATTAATTTGAGTCTGATATTCTCTCTAATTTTTGCTCTGTTTTGGTCCCTATCAACTCCTGAGGAAAATATCTGGCTCTTCATGTGCTCTACTATGTTCACCAGCTAGTTGCTAACCTTGTCTGTGTGCCACTTAGTGCTGGGCGGGTATTGTCGGTTTTTAGATTGTAAACGCTGCTGATGACAGCGGTGGGATTGAACCAAAATAGTAAAGTTGCCGGCCATGAAACCAAAACAGTGAGCTAAAAGACGCTATAAAGCTCTGTAGAGTTGAGGGGAGCTTATGTGACGAGTGTGGGTTCATCACTTTGAGAGGCACCTTTCACATAACATAGAGGCGTTTGATCCATTGTTTGTATGGAAATATCGATTAGTGATTAGTGTCAAATACTAACGATAAAAAAACTCCTGACAAAATCTTCCTTTCTAGAGAATGTAATGTTGAAGTCCAGCTTGTTCAGCTGCAAGTAAAGTAAACAAGCACAGAACTTGACTGTGCCGCTGAGAAACACATGGAGTCTGTATAATATACAAGAGAAATAGGCCAGATGATGCACTGATGGCAGCCCATATGGGGGTATTGGCGATGCTGCAGGCTATAACAGGGGGAAGAATTAGAGGGAAGAGTCATGAATTCTGGGTAACACTAACCATGACAGGAAGCAAGACTGTCGTGGGAGGTGCTGATATGAGTTAGAGGGGTTCTCTTTGAACACCCTTGAGTGAAAAAGTAGCCTTGGATCAGAGGGCCTGGAGTGTTTTCAGTTTTATGAGGCTTGCTTGTCCGTACATTCCTTCAGCTGTCACATCCCATTTTGGAATCATCTACGCTAGGTCTTTGTTCAATAAAAACCCCACCGCATGCATTCCACATATTCCAACTCATGTAGTTGCTGTAAGGAATATGTGTGTCAGAAAAGGCTCACACAAATCATCACACTTTAGTGGTTGAGAGGGTGAGACCCCCTGCTGAGGCTGCACTGTGGCTTAGCTCTGCCTCTGTGTTGGGGGCTAATCGCTGTTTTGACTAGTCTTTTTTTACCCAATCTGTTTGCATGTAGCGCCGATCCCACAGCCATGATGAATGAAAGGGTTTATCAGCTTAAGCCTGTTGTAAGGACCACGAGAGGTCTCATCTTTTCACAGAGGAAAGAGAGCAGCCTTCGGACACAAGTGTCCAGGCAATTAGAGCCGCCGGGGCCTCAAAGAGAGATTACTGGCACACAGAGATGTGGCCGGCTTCTTTCTTGTGTCCGCACACTCATTGACATTGTTCACTCGATGTTGAGACACATGATGATTGATGCTGGGCAGCGGAGATAACCGAACACAGTCACTGGGCCTCAAAACACAACACCATGTTAGCATTGTAAAAACGTCAGTTTGCTAGTTAACTGTGGCAGCTTTTGTGTGTGCACAGTCGTGCCTGAACCAGTGTGAAAACCAACACATGATAATATCTAGTGAGTTTTTTTTATTAGTAGAATGGCATGAATTTGGGAAAACTACAGATAGTGAGGATTTATGTTTTGGCCTCTAAGTTCTTAATTTGTGCTCGTTATGCTTCTAATGAAGTAGGCTTCTTTGTTTTTGTAATGGTTGTGGAACAGGACATTAGAAATTGGTTAACTAGGATTCTTATGCCTAGACGATATGTTGGTACATATTGTTAGAAGATATACGTTTACCTTGTTGGCTCTCCATTTAATACCTCTGTTTATATTGCACAGTGTAAGCAAAGTTGCAACTGAAATAACTTTATTTGTGAGGTATTTAATTAGCTGGTTTAGCCAAAACAGACATTTCTATGTGGTTATTTTAGTCATAAACAGTCTCAGTTGATTTACTATATTGATATGAAATAGCACAAATATTCTTGTATGGCTGGATTTAACAAGACTTACAAGAACAAGAGCATCCTAAAAATGTTGCAAAGGACCATGATTCCACAGATGCAGCAAACCCTCACAATATTTAAATGAAATATAATTCAGCATTTGATATCCCACAATCTCACTGAAATGAAATAAAAATAAACTTTATTTATAATTTAAATTTTTAGTTTACACCTACACATCACTTTTCATGACTGAATAATAATTATAATAATAATAATTCATTACTTCCATTTTCATTACTTCCCCTTTTTTAAAATGGCATGTCAAGAGATACAAGAAATTTGATGTTGGCACGCAAGACCCGCGTTGTTCACTCAAAGGTGGAAGTTAAAGCTTAATAACCATTCCCGTTACTCAAGCATTCACATACATGCAATGTTAGCAGCTGTGTATATCCTCTGGCAGCTATATTAAGACAAAACAGTAGATTTCTACCTCTACCTTTCATAAAAAATGCTTTGCAATGTCTTTGCATCCAAATAACCTCTATATCCAAAATATTGTGTTTTATTTTTTAATGTCTTCATAGGAATACAAACGCATTACGTTTTTCTAGCTATCCTAGACATGAACAGGACTTGAGGCTTATGCTTTTTATGGTTTCTTTCTGTAAGGGAAAGGAACTTGCAGAAATCTTAAAGTAAGGCCATTCCTGCTGACGTGACTTGTAGCCTGTGAGGTGTTAAATTGAGCCTGGAGACCGTGCGAGTGTAGGGAGTGGATAAACACAGACAAAATACTTAACCCTCCCTCTGCTCCATAGCTCGCCAGTATGTCACTCGACACCTGCTCATTTGACAGAGCTGCTGGTTTTGGAAGCAGCAGGTGTGCTCTTTAAGTCCAATGGTAGCAGGTTCCGCTCTGACAACCCCAGTCTGTGTTGTGGTCAGTAAGCCTGCTTTTTCTAAAGGTGGAATATAGACTATGCTGAGCTCATTAAGTGTCTTTAGCAGAGCCACACCAATAGCTAGCTGTTTGTGTGCACACAGTCCCCCACAGAAACGTACAAAGCTGATGAACTGAAGCAGAAAAAAAACCCAGATGGAGGTCTCAAGTCAGGAATGTCTGTGTTTCTGCCAAGTCATATACCTATTCCCCTTCTCTCTCTTCATCTATCATATAATTATGGTGTACAGCAAGAGCCAGAGGTATGTACTATGTTTTTAAAAGACTGAAGGCGGGATGGGGGGTAAAACTAAAGAATTATTCCTGCAAATGGAAATATGACTGTAAGCTTCTGGTATGAATGAAACCAGGCTTAGAGAGAAAGGTGAGACCCAAACTAGAAGGCACAGTTAGTCTGTGCTTCCTTCTCAGAGTGCAAAGGTAGCTGAAAACACCACATGTGGAATCATTTCTTGCCGGTGTGGCCAAACCCCTTGAGAAACAAAGGCATCTTCATCACTTCATCGCTTCCCCTCAGCACTTTGTTGCTCCAGGTGTTTGCTGGCTGAGCAGTCGAGATGAACTGCAGATAGAAACCTCGTCCAAAGACATGTTTAAAAAGCGGTGGGGGGGGGGGAATCCACAGAAAAAATATTAGCCAGAACTGTCTGCAGGGCTGTCACAATTCTCACAGGTGCATTATGAAACTCTGCTTTTCCTCAGTTTGACTTCTTTAAGCTCGAGAGGCTGTGGCAGTATGAGGAATCCTGTTAACTTTGTTGAAGACAAAAAAAAATCTCTGTAGGTACCTGTCAGTGGTGTGGAGTTATGTTCAGAATGCATACTGTAATTACACTCTCTAATCAGAGCGTAACTGCAAAATATCAAGGCAGCATTTGACTTGACTTGTGCTAACAGGCTACTATCGGTGGTCTTTCTTTCTTTTTTCTTTTTTTTTTTTTTTTTAAGGTACAGCCATTACCACAAGGCAGAACTGAAGGTTTTGACAATTTCAAGTACAGAACAATTTATAATGCTTTGAGAATAAAGGTGGGGCTGAAGGGAAAATATAACTGACTGTACATTCTCCTTCTTTCCAGCCTTCTTTTAACATGTTCATCCTTTATCCAATCTCAAAGTGAAAGCAGAGCCAAGTTAAATATCTGGCCTCAAAGCTCCGAATATTTTCTCGGAAAGCAGAGCGGTTTATGTAAGTTTGCGGATAGAGATAACAGATTGCATGTCTTTTGTGGCCGATTAGTTGCCAGTTTTGAGAAATGGGTGTACCACGCACTGCCCTGGAATATTAGATAATAATATACTGTGACCATTTTGAACTTGAGTCTTCTGGCATCAGAGGAGTGCCGTGAATCTTTACAAAATGGAACGCAAAATATTTCAAGTCATTTTTGTCTGAATAGTTCTTGCAGGTGTGTCCTACCCGTTTTGGTCTGATTTTCTGGTAGTTTGTTTTAAATAAATTTCAACTCTATTATTTCCTGCTTTACAGCTTCCTGTCCTCTCCTCTCCCTTTATCCGTCCACCAGCTTCCCTTCCGTTGAGAGACCCTTGAGTTATTTTGGCCTTGAAACCTGCTGTACTAGAATCATCTTTTAATAAGGCTGCCTTCTCTTGCTTGATGATTCCTGTTGTACAATCTTTCCCACAGGGCATCAGAATAAGCCAGAGGAGGTGGAGGGAGGCAACCTCTAGCCTTTTTTTTTTTTTTTTTTTTTTTTTTTTTTTTAAATTCTAAGCTGAAAGACAGCACTGAAAAGAGGTAAGGAAATGGTGCATTTTCAATGATCTGCACCATCTTTGATCTTCAAATTACAGCCATTACGTGTCATAATATTCCATGTAAAATTCCTTAAATTACCATGCTTTTGATGTTAATTCAGACTCGGCTTTGATATCGCCATGCTTTGATTATGAATGTAACTTCTGATTTTGTGCAGGATTTTATACCATACAATAACATTTACTACTGCTACTCATTATGCAAACACCCAGATCACACTTTATCTGAATGAGGGAAATCTGCTCCACTCACAGGGTGTTTATATAGATGCCAGAGGGAAATATGCTGGTGGTTTTGGGGTTTAGTGATGCAGGCGACGGTTAATACATTTTGTGTACTTGGCACTAAGTTAACTGATTGAGAGACAAGAAACAAGAGTCAAGCTTCAACCACGAGCCTGGGCCTGGTTTTGTGTTTGCCAGTGGTGAAGTGTGAGCAGCTGTAGGAGGATGCCAGCATTAGGAATGAAATAATGACTGCAGTATGCTAGCATAGTCAATACCATACAACTGCAGCTGTTTCCTTTTGAATTTTAAAGAGTGTAATGTAGCTTGAAGATTTTTTTTTTCTTTAGCAAGTGGAGCCATAACTACCTAGCAGAGATTTGCCAGACTGTGGTGCCATTTTGGAAAGTAAATGAATTTTTTAAATTTAATGGTCAGAGGCTGTGACACCAAGTGGGAACTGACGCTATGTGCGGACAGGACCTCTCGGAAGATTTATCCTCAACCTGCTGGGTGTGGACACACAGACCACCTCACTATGTTGTTTTTTGTAGACTCCACCCCCGCAGCAGTATCTTCATCCCACCAACACAAAAGAGCAGGATGAGCAAACTGGGTCAGGTTTCTTTCTATTTATGCCATGTATGTGTTGATGATCCTTTCTTTAGTAGTCTCTAAGCATTTGGATGTTTTCTTTCTTTTTCTATGAAGTGCAGAGGTGGATACAGCCCCCAAAGCAGCTTTTAAATTATTATCCATCCTCTAAGCCACTGAAAACTTAGTTCCAAATTGTGAGTATTATAATAAGCAACTATCAAGTTAAAGTTTGAGGAGAAACATTTTCAGTCTTCAGTTAATGTTTATCAAGAGCTTAAGATATAATCTGCTTCATCAGGACTTTCTGGGTGTGGTTTGATCATATTTGATTGACAGTGGCCTGACAACATAAGTAAACAACCCTACACCTGTCATTACATTTCCATTCAAAACAGTGCATGGAAGTATGTGACGCCCCCTTTTTCTTTTTTTTTTCACCTGAGCCCAGCCCCCTTCAAACCAAAATCAGCCCACACAGAATGTGTGTTCATCATGTCCCAATCATTCATAGTAAGCATTGATTGGGAAAATGTGTTTTCAGGGACTTTTTAATGTGCAATAATAACAGAATTGGATTCTCTTTAGTCACAACTTCTGTAGTGCTTTATTACCAGCTCACATTCATCGTTCGTGGCTCAAGGTCTTTTTGATAATTGCATTTACAGACATCGTGGGTTTTGCCTCTCAGCAACCTCCTCCTGCCCAGCCATTTCCCAGATGAGCAGCACTCTGTCATCTCAGCCTGCCAAACACAGCCGCTGAAAAGTGGAAACACTGCAACAGGCAATCGTTTTGGTCAAAATTATGCTAAACAGGCAGTTCACTCAAATATTGCATTGCTCCCATGATATGTATATATTTTATGATTGCCCATCTTCATAAACTTTTCCATGCACAGATGGCGATGTGAACATTAAAGTAATTTCGGTGATTATGAGCGAGGGGTGTGCATTATTGTGCAGACCTGTATCTCACAGTTTCCTGTTATTCATTAGGAAGGCCTGAGTTTCGAGTATGTTTCCAGAGTGTGTGCTTCTCTTCCTGCACACTTTCTCAGGCCCTAACAATAGCCCCCTCGTCGCTGGCCTCTCGTAATCCTCTTCACCCCCCCCCCCCCCCCCCCCCCCCAACCAACCTTTTCCTCTCTTCAATTTCTCTGCAAAAAGCTCCTTCAATGGGCCAGGCACCCCACTGTGTTGTCAACATCAACCAATCATGCGGAGAGCTACTTTGACTTTGAAATTGTGAATCCTTTTCGCTATTTTACTGAAACTTATATGTGAACACTAGAGGATGCTGAATTATTGACACGTTATTACTATTTTTTTTTTTTGTGCACCTCAATGGCAGTTGGCATATTCGACAGCTGATCAAAAGCTGTCCACTCTCTGTTTGTTTTTCTTGTTTGTATGTTGGTTTTTTTATTTATTTATTTATTTTTATGTCTAACTGTGGCAGGATGGACATCACAGTGGGCGCCACTTCAGGATGCAGTTTGTTTGTCATGCATTGTTTATCATCTGCTTTGACATTGCTCTCTGTTCAACACAGAATCACAACAAAAAGACACAAAGCATGCTGAGAGGAAGACAAAGAGCAATACAATGAGTTGAAATGCTTGGTTGTTGTAGACTCTCTTTTTGTCCTAAAAATCAATGCAGGTTTCTTTTTGCACAGTATGTATTACATCTGCTTTTGCATGGCTCAACAGAGATACACTCACGTGGATATTTATTGGTAGTAAAGAGACACCTAAAGTAAGGGAGGGGGTGTTTGTGGACTCTTCTTTTTCCTTCCAAATGAGCAGTTGTAACTCTTATCGTTGAAGAACTTTTTTCAGCTTTCAGCCCATTTATGCATCAAATTGGCTTTTTTCTTCAATGGAATGGCAAGTGACGGGTGATAATTGTAGATCAAGACCTTGTGCTGGGGGACTGGCACTCAGTCTTAGGCTTTGGCAGCCAGCAGCCCCTGGACGGATGTGCTGCTCGTGGTAGTGGGAACTAAAAACGGTGCTGCTTACGAAGTCAACCCCTGCTTGCAGAGGTTCTGGCAGTTTGCCCCGTTCCAACCGTACAAGAGCTGCTCTTTTCATTTCACCCGTCACTGAGTGATTCCTGCCCTCTGCCACTGGGTCCCAACAAGCGTCGTCATCACTCAGGGTGAGTGAGATTGAGCGCTGGATGAGATGCAGTGACACTCCAGAAATCCACTTCAAACAAACAATTAGAGCATGCTGACACATGGGGCTAATAGGCTTCTATGAGTATGCTTAGAGGCAGCCTTGCTATTGAGATGGTATTAATTATTAGCGGGGTTTAGGGCGGTGCAAATGAAACCATTTAGCTTTTTCAGGTGATGCATAAGAAGTAGTTTCTGTCTGTGAATATGAGTGTGTTTGAATATAGTAGTGGAATGTCAGTCCTGTTCTTCCAAAGTACTCGAGCGGTGCCTCATCAGCTCCCACAAATGCTGCTCAATATGCAAAGCCGTCTCTTGACAGGGCTTGTTAGGCATCAATATTACACTCCTGCTCCAGAGATTTATTTCAATATGGGCCATTACTGTTAAAGTCCCCCGCTCAACCGACTGCTCACTCCCTTTGTGAATTCAATATCTTTACAGGAGTTGTCGTGATTATGATCAGTCCATAATCCAGCATTGTCATGATTATGATTAGTCCATGAACTTCTGTGGGACGATGGAGCATAAACATTAAACCGCAGTGTTACACAAAGAGTGACTGGAATGTCTCATTTCATCGTTCAGCAGAAGGAAACACGACTGTGTTTGCAAAAGAGCACAAACAGTAATGGAATTTGCATTAATCCAGGACATCCCTATTTATCTTCATTACTATCTTCCTGTGTTTTGTTGTGTGTGGGTATAGAGAAAACTGAACTGCAAAATGATCATCTTTCCAAAATATTTGGAGTTTAGTTGGTTTTGATTCCTTGTTTGGCGCTCTAGAATCAGCAGTTTAGCCAGACACAACAAACATTTATAATTCATTTAATGTTGAAATGAACAGATTGGCATTTATCTAAATATGAATAATTAATGTTTTTTGTGCTTATTACCATTCCATTGTTCTTTTTTTCACATAAAGAATATGGTTCTGAGGATTTAAGCATAGCAACATTCAGAAACACAGAAAACAGTTACTGCTTGTCTTCTGCTTTCCACCAGGCAGACGCCTTTAGCCTGGGATATCATTAGTACAATGAAAGGGATCTTTGACCAGGATATCTGCTTTACTTTTCACTCCTCTAAAGCCCTGCTCTGTGCTGCTCATCATGGCTTAATGGCACACAACGCTGCAGCAATTAAGCAGCTGTTTGGAATTAACCAAATAAACCTCCCGATGCCTTTTTCTAGATGTTAGTTTTTTCCCAGAGAAAGCAGACACAGATGTGTCGCTGTATCGAGTGCTTTTTAGGTTCTCCCAATTAAGAAAATAGTCTATGACTTTAAACGGCTGTCCAGTGGCTGTGCTAAGAGGTTCATGTTGGACACAACACCCCATAAACAGAGGTTTAAGGCTCATGATATGTATAAAAGTGAGATTCTTGTCCACAGCATTTTGTCCCTTTTTAAACATCATGTCACATGCTCCTGTTTTACTTTGTCCACAGACTGAACGTTCCTAGTCAAAGTGCTACAGCCCTAGACTATGGATGCAGCTGCAGAGGGTAGATCCTCTCATAACAGATACAACTCTGTGATTGCAATTTGACTGACACAGGAAATCATTTTCAGTCTGCAGATATTTGTTGCTAAGGGACCAGGCTGGTGGGCTTCTAATGGCTGAGTGGATCCTGAGCAATCTTGGGCAATTACTTCACTTAATCATTAAGATCTAAAGAAGGGAGTGGTGCTGTGCTGTGAATTCATTACAGGGTCGAAGCACGAGATGAGCTGTAGTTATAGAGACATAAGAAAAAACTGACAGAGAGTGAAAGACGTGGAGTCATTACCAGCCAAGTGCTCATGTTTGGAGAAGCAATTAGCGGTTATTGGATTTCTGTAGACCATTATCGAATGGACTGTGGAACAAAATCAATTATAAAAGCAGCATTGCATCATGTCCCTTTTGTCTTCATATTCCACGGTAATTCCATGTAGGCCGGAGTGCTCTTTTGTGTTTGTTTTTGTTGTATGATGTATGAAAATTGCTGACTGGATCTCTCTTGTGGAAACAGTAAGGCAATTCAGGATGTTTGTGAGCTCATTAAAAATGAAAAAATAGCGACATTGTCAGGTCTGTCATTTCACAGGACAGAAATCCGTTGGAGGGATAAAGAATGTCCCATACAAAAGTCCAATCTGGGCTGAACCAGTACAGACTGGTCCATTTGCTGCTAACTTGGCTGGACCACCCAGACTGATCTCTGGTTGACTACACAAGTGAACATTGTATTCCTCTGGGGAAAAAGATCATGTAGCAGAACTGCTTTCCAGATTCATTTCTTACCAGTGACAAAAGGACTAATCAACAAAAAGCTGAATATAGTGTTAAGTAACCTAATTGCCTCTCATGTCAAATGATTGTGACTGGTAATTCTAAAGTAAGATAATGGCCCAAACCTATAAATCTCGACAACTACTGGCCACATTGCCCAGAGTTGTGGATATTCTTTGTGTCCAGATAATGATTTCTAATGAGTTGGTGATCACTTGCTTCTATGTCTGGCGCCATGGTCAGGTAAAACTTTTCCCTTGATAAACATTTTGATAGGGTTTCTCAAGAAGGAAATGCCCAAACTTACCTGAAATTTGCTGTGAATGTTCATGGTCCCCAGATAAGAAAACTTGCCAACACCTTTTTCTTTGACATAGTGTCACCATCTGGTCCAGGCATTCGGCCCAAACACAGTATTATCGGATGTGTAGATGGTGATAAAACTAGCCAAACATATTCATGCTCTCCAAAAGGTGAACCTTTTTTGATTTTCAAAGACTTTGTCAGCTTTCGCCTTGGACCACCTTCATGGCCAAAATGTCAACTTTACACACTATATCTAAAAAGTGAATATTTGCCGTGGAATTTCTCTTTTTAAAACCACCCTTTTTTATTTTATTTATCCTCAAGGCCCTCCTCTAGCGCCGGATGTCACAGGAGAAGAAAAAAAAATAAAAACTGTCAAGAAAAGCTGATACAATACAACATATGCGTGTGAAGGAGAAGATTATTATTGTAGTTTTTGGAATCCCTCTAAATTACCTTTGCATCCAAGAATATATACGCTACCAAAACTTATACAATGTTTACCATCAGCTACTCGCTAGTTGGTGAATGTTGAAATGCCCACAGCAGCAAGCAAGTGATGGAGGTGATGTTGCCCAATCTGCCCAATCAAGCTTAACTTCACTTTCTGATGGGTTTTGATTTGTTTGTTTTTACTAAGTATATTCATGACGGTGTACTTCAGGCATGGCTCAAGGTGCATATACAGTTATCACAATGATACAGTAAAAATAATTTGAAGATTGTTAGTGTCAGGACTGAGGGGCTATTTCCTTTACATATCTTGTTGTAGCCACACCGGGAGAGTGAGAGCAAACTCCAGCTGTTTTAAAGTGGGTTGTTATGGTATAGGGGTAAATGAAATAGCAGGAAATGTTTCAGGTCCATAAAATTTGGGGTGAGCGGGAGTGGCATGCAGCAGCAAAGAGCAGACTGTGCGGTCTGCTCATGTTAGGTCATCTGTCAGAAATTATAAATATTATTTGAGCAAACTTGTTTCTAGCCCAGCCATTGCAGTCAGTCATGTAAAGTAGCAACTGCCTAGATCTTGACCAGTTGTTCTGTTGTCTTAACAAAACGTGAGTGAGCACATAAACAGAGCGCAAAGAGAGCCGGTCGTGCAGCAGACTCCCATATGGACACCCTATTTGTAAGAACTGCTGTTTATACCTCAAAGCTCTCAGCTCAGATATCATCATACTTTTTATTTTGTCCATTTAGACTGTTAAGTTCTCCAGCTAGTTATAAGTAAAAGATGTGAAGTCAGAGCCATAATTGAGTGCAATGCTGAAGAGTTTGTTCGGAGTAAAACAGAATTGTATTTTCATGCATGATGCCTGTTAATTGGCATGTAGCTCATTGTCTCTCATTGAGACTTGCTTCATCCGATATGAGCGAACCCAAATTCAGCGCTCAGATTTAGCTGGTGTTTTAGGTTGGGGAATGCAACCACTTACAAACAGTGTGCTCTACAGGCCACCACATACATGGTGTGTTTGAGAGACCACAGTTTCCTGGTTGGTATTTGGAAACAATCACAGTAAAACATAAGCTACATAGGTTTTGATCCTAAGACCTAAAGCCTAGTGACAAAAAAATGACTGCAGACAAAGAATATATTAAGTTCAATCCAGATGAGTGAGGTAGAGCTAAATCTGTAATTTGACTGCGATTGAGAGTGACATTATAGGTTACACCTCTAGATATCGCCCAGGGCTACATAAAGACCCTAAGCCTTGAAAAGCAGCTTCACTGTGGCGATCTCGCCACTTGGCCATTGTGCAAGTGTAACGCTGCCGCCACGCCGCCATGTTCCACCACACCAAGGCACAATGAGTACTGGTCATCATTGTGTACAGATGTCTGTTTCGCTTGAGTCTGGATGGATGTGTGTATATTCTAGGAAGCACTTTCTCCGATTCCTGCTCGTATGCATTACACCGAGTGCCACTCACAGGCCAGAGGGAGCAGGCAGAAATCTGTAGGTTTGCTCAATCCTGTTAATGTGGAACAGCATTTAATTAGATCCGCTCTCCATCGAGCAGCAGCATCTGTGTCCGCTAAGTAACGATGCTCTACATGTCACTAAACACTGACATTAAGGCGCAGATTGCTTTGAATGGACATACAAAAAAAAGTAGACTACAGCAAGCACACAATGGCAGTGAGTGTAAAGAGGAACAGTTAAGGACAACTTTATTTTGCAGTGGATGATCTCCCTGGTGAACAACATCCCTTAACAAGTCATCTTCAAGTGACCTATTAGGGATGCAATGATTATCTGGAATACTAAAAACAGTTTCTGATTTATTTCAATCAACTGACCGATTTAAATGACTAGTAGTTTCAGCTCCTGTCCAAAATCCAAAGATAATCAATTTAGAATGATTTATAACAGCAAGCAGCAGCAAATCCTCACACAGAAGGAACAGCTGTTTAGAATTGTTGCTTGCTAAATGCCAGTTAATTGATTATCAAAATCTGTTTGTTTGAATACAGTCATCTTAAATGGAGATATGATTGCCTTACTTTCCTACCTTCAGAGGAAGCCATTGCCTCTTATTTATATTTTTTGTATCGTATGAAAAAGAACCACCACAAATGTGAAAATTGCCAGAGGTAGTTAATCCATCACAACAAACATTGAGGTTTGACTTGTTGTAGATGAGAGTTTCAAATCTGTGCATGCAACACAAATGCACTCTGCTCACTGTCAATCACATCACACCCACAGGAGGAAATGGAAATCTCTGCCAGGAAATATTCCCCTCAAAAACACATTGCCTTAGAAACATTGTTTCATCCAGCCAGTGTAGAAATCATTAAGTTGCCACTTCGAAAATGGCTAAATGTCGGGAAACAAACATTTACAGGCCTATTTCAAAAAGATTGACATTCTGTTTTAAGGTGGGTGACCAAAATGGGTAGTTTGAGTCAAATTTCTAGTTTGAACTCTTAACAGCATGACTCATGTTACTGAGATCTGACTTTAATGTAAATGTCAGGATAGTGGATCCTTTCTGTGGAAAGTTTTTTCCCGCTTTGATTTAAGGAGGAAAAAGGTTGGATTGAGGTGTTAACAGACATGATAAATTTGACACAGACACATCTATTTCAGTCTGTTGTTTTCCCTCCATGTTATTGTTGACTCTCTGTGTTAGCGCCCTAAAAGGAGAGGAACCTTACTTACTGGCCAGAGAAAACAGAACTAGCTTGAATGATGTGTTTTCTCTGCGGTATTTTTGAGAGAAACTGTGTCACTGACAAATCACACACTTGTGAGCAGAATTGGCATCACAATCCAATTTTCCACAACGCAAAGAACAGGACACACATAAGTACATATTGTGTATTTCTACTATGTGTCGGAGAAAAGCATTTCAATGCGGTGTGACAGGCTATTGTGCAGCCCATCACCTTTCCAACCCCCCCACCCCCGCCAAAACACCCTGCCTCTCCAGTGTGCTCAATGCATGCCATTACAGTCCTTCATTTAAAAAAGAAAGGTGGAGGAGGGAAAGAATGGAGGACTGGAAAGGTGACAAAAGGACTGAGAGATAAAAACCAGGCTGATTTCTATCTTGGTCGAGCTCCAGGCGCAGGCAGCAGCAGGATCCTGCTCCCCAGCAACCAGGAGAAAAGGGATGAAGGCTGTAATGTGGCAGCAGGGATGGATTCTCGTCATAATCTGTTCCTATCAGCTCTGGCACAGCGAATAGTTTTGCACAGAAGCAGTCGCTGCTTTTCAAAAAGACTGCCTGCCACTTTTCATGCCATTACGTTAGGGAACCACATCTTTAAAACCATGTTGTCTCATTATTTCCGAAACGATCTTATTGCTGTTTGAGCTGATATGTCTTCACTCAGTGGTTCCAGTCAGATGGGTTGTATCTCTGTACCCCAGGGGGTATTTCTGCACTTGCCAATGGGTGTGTGAGAAGATTGTGGAATGCAGCTCAACAAATGTGGGAAAAAATATAAATTTAAATTTGATTTAAAAAAATAATACCCACATATTATATTGAGCCAGCTATAACCGCCACCTGTTGAGATTAACAGTGCACAAAAAAATAAGAAGAAATGGGCTAATGGCTAAATCTGGTACAATACAATTTCCCTTTTTGTACATGGTCCTAGATTTTTATATAAATTATATTAAAGAGGTCATATTATACTATTTGGCTTTTTCCCTTTCCTTTATTTTGTTATATCTTTTTGGGCATGTAAAAGATTTGTGAAGTGAAAAAGACCTCCCCGAACTGCCTGAAAACCGCATGATTGTAGTCCAGCCTTACGTTACATATGAAAGATCAATTTGTTACAAATTGATAACTTACACCTCTGATAATCTTGCTTCAGTCTAGGTTGCGAAACTGGTTTGGGAACATGTACAGCGGAATTGAAGCCGTGGTTACCGGTTTGTCAGGACCCGCCCTACTCTGCTTCTGATTGTCTAGTAGTCCTTAACTAGGTACTCCCAAAGTCCTTATAGGCAATAGGTGATGCCACTCGGCAACCATCTTGGCAACGCCTCGGGGCAGGTATTTTGGACTAACAAGACCAGGCAAATTTGAATGGATGGAAGAAGATCCAGAATTGCACTTTTACTGGTCACCGGGACATAAAAACTACATGAATAGAATCACCAGTAAAATCTAATAAAATTCGCTGAAAATGTTTGACGACTTTGCCCAAAATAAGGGTTAAAAAGGGTTTTTCCCGACCAGTTATACTTAATGCGTCACTACCACCACGCATGTACAGTAGATGTAAAACAGGCATTTACGTCAGTGGAACCCCACGATTGGCTTAAATATGTTTCCTGCTTGGCTGTTAAAAGCAGACAATTGGCTTTCTAGTGGGAGGGGCGGGATAACCGCCATCTTTGCCATTACGGGCTTTCCCCATAGAGTTAAATTGAGGATGTTATTGAGTGGCGTGTCTCCTCTATGAAACGTCTGCTACTGCGCATGCGCAACTACCAACAAAGATCAAATTGAAGTGAGATGCTTCATTGCTAAAACGAAACAGTCAACACACAGGGTGAAAAGAGGTGCTGCAATGTGCAGTATAACAAAAATATGGTGTTTTTTGAAAATTCAACCATGTAAGCATATTCTGGTACAACTCCTAACTAAAATTATGAACCTGAAATGAGTATAATAACCACTTTAAGGCTTAAAATTATGCTTTGAGTAACAGGTGGGTGCCGTCACAGGTGGCTAGCCACTAGCTGTCTGCTAGCTCCAGCCACACACACAATGTTGATTTATTTATAGGATTTATTATTACATAGGTGACTTGAGTTATAACATACATATTTTAATCCAAACCACAATCTTTTCCTAAACGTAACCAAGTGGTTTTGTTGCCTAAACCTAACCAAATTGCAACCATTTCACAATGTAACTAGGTGTATACCATCCGGCCCTAGTGACTTCTGTGGGGTCCCCCTTTGTCCCTAAGCATGACTGAAGTGAGGGGAGCTTTTCGGAGTGCAGGGGAGACCACACTGCACTGAATCATTGATAGTCAACATATTTTGCCTTTTAGGTAGGTGGACGTGTTGGTTAAACAGCCGGTTTAAAATTGGTTTATAATTAACACATTTGAACCATTATGTGTGATGTCAAAGGCTACATAAGACAAAGGAGGTTGGGTACCACAGGACTAAATGATTGATTAATTGTAAAAAGTCGAGATAATTGAGGTTACAGCCATAATTCAATACTATGTCTCCCTCTCTGCTTACTCAACCTATATTCCCCCACACACTATCACCTTGTATGCTTTTAAAGGTTGCTTTGACTATTCTTGTCTGGATTCTGACCTAGCAGGGCTTGTAATGCCAGAGCTGCAGGGATACACACATGCAGGCAGGCAGGTTGGTGCTAACTGCTCTTGGTAGTAACCAGGAGGGTGGAGAGTGGTCCTGCTTAGAACAGCAGCGCCTTTTGTGTCTGCCTTTTTCTGACAGTTATTTATACACCCTGTAAACCCACAGCACATTCCAGGCTGCCACAGACGCAGAGAGAGCAGCACCTCACCCATGTGTGTCCTCTTTGTCTCAATCTGAGCTGTCAGGATCGGGGATGATGATGCTTAGTGGTCTAATGAAGAAGACAAAAAAGCTGATGTGATTCTCGAGGAGCATGGAAATCCATTACACTCTCCCCACTCCTTTTTTTTTTCTTCTTGTTTTGGCATTTAATTTGCTCTTGGCTGTTGCATTTTTATGACCACTGCTTGTGGTCTTCCATGACTCATATTAATGGGAGGGCCTCCTTCCTTGGCAATGGATTCCTCAGTTTATTGTTAGCTTATTACTGAACTTGACTACTTTGAAAAGTGCAACACTCTTTCTCTCTCTGCCTCTGTCCAAATCTCATGGGACGTCCTCTTCTGACTTTGTGGAAAACATTAATCACATTTCCCTGGACAGCTTTTCAAAACAGCAGGGACAATAATGCATTCAGGGTTTTCTTGTTAGAAGGAAGCCATATTTGCTTTATCTTTAGACTGTGGATCACTCTCGGGAAATTGGTGTATAAAAGTATTTCTCATGTTTCCTTACGTAAGATGCTTAATAAACTGTTTAAAACACGCCAGTCACTGATGAAGATATAAGATATACATTCTTTTTTTCTTACACTTGCAGCTCAGGAGAGTCATTTGAGGTTCATCCTCTCCTTCCTCCTCTTCCATTTTGTTCTGGCTGCAGTTATGTGCAGATTTCCTGTAGCAGAGTCCAGAGAACTGTTGGAGGAAGTCCAAGCACTAAAGGACACCCTTTCCCCACCTTTTGAACCAGACTCCATTTTTTACTCGCTACAAAGGTCCCACGAGCTAATGGTCACAAATATGTAGTATGGAAGCAGTATAGTGCTGACAATAATTTCACTTCTGGATTTGTTTGTTTGACTTGTATTGTATTGTGCTTTCCAAAGCGTGCTGTAGATTTTTAGTACAAACATACAGATAAAGATCTGTTGCTCCGGCACACATTCCTGTAAAAGGAATAAACGGATCTTTCAAACACAAGCGGCACTGTCTTTTTTTTTTTTCTTTTTTTCCCTCTTTACCTTCCTGATTATTGGCAGGCTTATAAAGAGATTTCTCCCCCTGTAAACATTAAGCCTGATTACAAATCCCTGTGAAGTTGCTCTGCTGTGCAGCCTGAATTGTTTTAAATGCTTGAGATGGACTGTAATTAAAAAGGGAGAGTCTTGCCATCTCAACCAAGGTAATCATCTCTGCAGAACTGCAGTCATTGGAATGTATAGTGTATGAACTACTCAAACGTCAGTTTCAGTAGAACCTTGATAAATATCTCAAACACATTACCATAGGATTTTGATTAAAGCTGGATTTGTGGGGAAAATAAGACCAGCAGTCTATGGTTGTAATTAGTTAGTTTAACACTTTGGTTAGTTGGTATTTATGCAACAACATAACTAAATCGATAATAATCAGAACATTGTAGCATTGTAGTTTTATCCAGCGCTGCGTTCAGGTCAATCTTGAGAGAAAGCTACTACTGATGGAAAGTAAGGGTCGGCATATACTAGAAAACAAGTTGTTTGTGTGACATGTTGTCGGATGTTAGTCTCGGCCATTATTCTTCCACGATACGAACAGTTAATAAGGAATGACCTTCTATTTTAACTCGACATTGTAACTAACTTGTCTGCTACAGTATGAATGAGTCATAGCCTAACTCTCACACTATATTCAAACTAAACCACATTTAAACTTACACATAGCTGGTGCAACAGGCTGCTGGAGTAAGGTCAGGTATCCTAGGAACAGGAAATCTGAAATGTCCGGTTGACTTATTAGTCTAAGAAACTTGCCAACCAATGTGCAGCATTAAATCCTTGTCATTTCCTCCACATTGTCCTTTGTTTCCTGTCCCTGCTGTAAGGCCATTGCTTTCAACCAAACATTGACATGCTGATACAGTATTTTGTTTCCAGTGGCTCAAGCATTTCCAGCCTTAAACAGTAAAAATGTAAATTAATAAAGTAGATGTTTTGGACTGAGCTTGGAGGATTTGTGCCTTTTTAGAATTACATCATCTTGTCTAGAAAAGCCCTTGAACTGCTGAAATAAGATATCAGAAGATTCTGTAGGAAACCAAGGCTTAGCAAGGGCTAGTGACCTCTGCCTGCATCCATGGGAGCTCTCAGATCTGGATGTCAGGCTTGTGGAGCTGAGTTATAAACACGCCGCCAAGCGCACACTCTCCTCTGACGCCGCTTATTTATTTTTTGTTGGTTTTGTTTTTAATGGAAGCTTCAATAGCAGAAGCTGAACAGCTTGCTTTACCTTCATGAATGGAAATCACTGAGTGGGGAAAAGCTACTTGGCTGTGTTTCCAATGAGTCTTTACAGGTGTGTACAAGACAAATCCTACTAAAAGAGGCCCTCTGGTGTGAAGGTGGGGAGATTACTGACTGTTTATGTAAAAGTATTTTTTTTTCCTTGTAAGAGTTTCATTTAAAAGCGGAGACATTGGTGTCAGGGAGGATCAGGGGTTGCATGGAGGTTGGGCGTGAACGTCTGACATGAAGGCCGTGCTGTTTCAACCGCACTATTAAAGGCTTGAACTTTGAACCTCAGCTCTGCCCTGTCAATCAGCCGTCCATCAGGGTGACATGACCCTGAAAATTGGCACTCATGTCTCCTACCCCACTTTTGTCTGTCTGTTCTACCTTTCCATCATCGTCTCTGTTGCTGCTCATTCTCACTGCCAGATGTTTGTTTACAATTATTAAAACCCTCATGTTACCTTTTTTTTGTCTTCCCTTTCAACACAGTTCAGCAGCATGCGATAGTAAAGGACTTAACAGTGCTTAGATGAGGTTTTTAACTAATCATGTGTGAAAAGCAACACAATGCTTATATACTAGAATAAGCCTGTGTTCAGTGGAGTTAAAAATAGACATGCTTATTTTGTGGATAGTGTCTGATTGTTCCTTGTGTTTCACCACATCAGACTATCTGTGCTCTCGTAAATCATAACAGCTCTTCAAAGTAAAAAGACACTGGTCAAATAGCAACCATACTTATAGACTGTGAGAGAGAGGGTGCTCTCAGCCTTTCAGGATTAAAAAAAAAAAAGTACACAGCTATAACTACCAATTTTTACAGTATTATTAGCAGGACTTATTCCTTGTGAGTCATAATATGATTTGGTGTTTCTTCTATTGAAGACAAAGCAAGATGCATGCTGATGCCTTGGATGAACTTGACTTCGGTTTGTTTTACTTCGCTGTTTACGGTTCTCTACAGCATACTAAAGGTTTTAGATTTCTAATATGCAAGTAATCATATCAGTCAGTGAATGCGTATTCACTGAAAATCAACTTGCAGAGACCTGCAGCTTGTTTGAGATGCGTAATCCATCACTATAAACATTTCATCACGTTGTATTTTTTTCACATTACGTATTATTGTTTATAGTAATTTAGTTCATGGGCAGGGACTGTTTCAAAAACTCCCTGTTGATGTGTTCAAGGACAATCTACACCTGAGATTTTATAGTTGTTGAAAAGCAACTTTCTTTTCATGCTATGCATTTCATAACATGCGTCTTTGCATGTTTGTTTTCTTGATTATTTTCAAATAACATAACTTTATGGAAACAGCAGTTGACAAAACTGAAACAGAATCTCAACTGGAAGGCAATTTAGGAGCTGTTCTGGAGCTTTTAATCATATCATGTCTTCAGCTGATCCATTTGCTGAAGAATATGTGATCTGAAAAGAACCAGAACAGCTACTAAATGGACCCAGAGGTGCCCTATCCAAGGTCAAGGCAGAACTTTGAACTTCAACTCTTAAATAAAGACTTACACAAAGTCATCTGAAATTAACTAAAAAATTAAAATTTGAACATTGACATATCTGTGACAACTGCATAAACTCCATCTGCTGATGAAGATCATGAGATATGATTTAAAGCTCCAGAACAGCTACTTAATTGACCTTAATGTGAGATTGTTTTTGTCAACAACACTTGTGAATACATGCGTTTTGGCTCCTGAACACCATACTAAGGAGATTTTTTGATAATGGTTCCTGGAAGGACAGAACCCAATCTAAATACTGTCTATGTGGTATACTTTGAAATGGATGACTGTATAGTAGAGCTGAAACTATTGATAATCTAAATCCTTTTCCTATGATAATAAATATGAATATCTTTAGATTTTGGACTGTTCAGTTAGAGAAAACATACAATTTAAAGATGCAAATTTAAGCTCTGGCATAATTTCTGATAATTTATAGACTAAATGAGTCATTGAGAAAATAATCAGATTAATAGAAAATGAAAATGTTGATGTAGTTAATGGACTAAAACATGCAGTACAACCTTTTCAGTGGCAACAAATGGCACTGGTTTTTGCTGCTCTGACCATTATGTATGGGCATAAGCTCCGGGTAGTGACAAATATAATCTAAGACACTGCTTCAGTACACTCAACGGAGCCAGTTGAGGTGGTTCGACACCTGACAAAAATCCCCTCCTCCATCCCTCTAGTCTCTCAACTGTACCAGAGTTCTTGGAGAGAAGCTGGAGGAAGTTGTAAGAGGAAAAAAGAGACACTTTTCTTGTTGTGCTGCCACCACAGTCCTGACCTTAAGTATCTAGAAAATCAATGGATGTTTATTTTGAGGCCCAGTAGGGGTTTGGCTCAGAACTACACATCAGACCTTTTTATAACTGCTTATGGTGGCGGAGGGAGCTTAGCCTCAGGTCTTCTGGCAGAGCACTACAGGTTGTTCCAAGGACTCTGCTTATAAGAAAAGGTGACCTGGTCTTTTGCTGTCAAAGCTCCTGAGGTCTGCAACACTCTGCCAGAGCTGAGGCTAGCCAGATCAGTAGCATCTTTCAAACC
Source organism: Micropterus salmoides (assembly GCF_014851395.1). Taxonomy (NCBI): domain Eukaryota; kingdom Metazoa; phylum Chordata; class Actinopteri; order Centrarchiformes; family Centrarchidae; genus Micropterus; species Micropterus salmoides. The sequence goes on from NW_024042261.1 coordinate 29,173,120, forward strand.
ACTTCTTAAAGCAGAGTTCAACAGGGAAGCATTTTTACAATGTGCTTTTATGTCCTGTGTTTATCGTTGTTCCAAACCTGTCTTGTCTCAATTGAATTTTTATTTCCATTGTTTCCTTTTATCTACCCCTTTTCACTAACTTTTTAAATCCTGTTTTGTAAGGCGCTCTGTAGTTGATGTAAACGCAGTGAAATAGTATCCCCAGTGTCCCCAATTAAATTGTGGGAGTCGAGATAAAATTTAAGGACATTCAAACTTTTACAGGTTCACCATTGATAAAGTAAATAGATAAATTTTTACTGAAATTGTGCGCCTGTGTACAAGATTTTCCCAAGTGCATCCCCAGATGTGTGGCCCAGACTTAATGGATATGTGATTTTTATGATGTTTAGTGCAATACGGATGAAATTAAATCTCTACCCAAGAGTCTCTTCAGTTGGCCAATATGTTGGAGAGGGAGCTTATAGGAGTCTCAATACGTCGCCGCTGCTGTGAAAAGTGTCAGAGGCGGGGGTAAGCTGAGAATAAGGCGTGCATGGAGTAAGGTGGCGGAATGAGGGCTTGTGGGAGATACGAGAGGGGTCCAGATGTACAGCTGAGCTATAAAATGCACTGGTCTGCAGGCAAACATATGTGACTTTTAATGAGCGTAAGATGAGAGAAGGAAACAGGCTAATGGATGGATATAAAGTGTCACCATGTAACCATATGTCACTGTAGAGCTGCATGTAGCTCAGGTAATGGGCAGGAAGTGTAAGAACATCCTTTCCCTCAGGAAATGGGAACCATTGTTGATGTGGCAGCCGTCATTGTGCATCATAGCCCACAGCAGCAGAATCTAGATTTGTGATATTTGAAGATATGTGAGAAGTTGGACTCTATTTCCTGGAACAGAAGGCCGATATATAGTGTGTGTGTGTGTTCACATGCTGAGGCCTCGGAGTGCTACCTCTGTCAGAGGTCTGTGTTGTTTTATGAGGCGCACTAGAAGCAGGGTGTCATTGTGATTTATGACGCTCCTCGCTGCATGTGGAGGGTTCGATTTGGACCAAAAATAGACGTACCCTGCCAAGTACACAGTGTCTCAACAGCATGGCACTTATTGTGTATATCACGCTTTATTACATGTGTTCAGAACATAATTCAAGATCTAAATAGACTATTGTGCTTTTTGAGGATGACAGTGAAATCCCTCAATGGTTACAAAGTCAAAAACGGTCTCTCTATCTTATTGTAAGAAAGATCCGCTGATGCACCATTTAGTGCTTTGGAGACCAAAGATAGGCTCCATCAAAATTCTGACTATGTAAGATATTTACGCCCATAATCCCACATTATAACTACTACCCACATTTACAAAACAACCAATCAGAATATGACATAAAATGATGCAAAATACACTGGTGAGCTAGCATAATGCTAAACTAAAACCTCAAATTCACTTCACCAAAATAAGCATTTCATGTTTTCCTCTTTCTCCTTGCCTGCGACCAGCGTCACAATCTCATTTTCTTCCTCTATAAATTTTTTTTTAGGCATATATGAGCCAATGCTATATCAACACTTGTTTGTTTGAATTGCTGTGTATTCAAAATACATATATCTAACAGTCTAATGCACCTTATTTTAACATGTAGTTTGTATATGTTGAAGTTGTCTGGTTTGCTTCTGTTCAGTATGCAATGATGGGGTCACCATTTGAATTACATTATAAATCTATTTCACACTGGAATTAAATGCATGCAGTTTTATTTTTCTGTCTATAATTGACTGAAATTGTGAGCGCGGTGAAATATTCTTAGTAGCGTGCTTACCGGCCACCTAAATGTAAAGATGTGTTAGGTAGATTGCTGTATTGGGATTTTAGAACTGCCCTGATTATGCACAAAACGCTGATAATCTGTCTGAAATGTTCCCTTCAAATTTCCATAAATATTAATGTGTTGTGATTTGATGGGATCAGGGATCTGCGGCTCTGGGAGACTTCCCAGGGCTCCATCACAAGGAGTGATGGGTGTTGAATGTGGGGTCAAAGAAAGGTCACAACAGAAAAGCTGCCCCCGAAGCATCCACCCCCCCGAGGCTATACAAAGTGCTTTTCTGACGTTTCTACTTTGTGCTCATATCTGACTTTATTTGATAGCAGAATCATTCCATACTGCATTAGATTAGTTTAGAGAGAGAGAGAGAGAGAGTGTGTTGTATTACCTTTTGGCGAACACAGTGAAAAAATTGTGTGAAAAATGCACCAGGCTTTCCAAGTCATGAGTTGGCCGATCACTGGGAGTGTATAATGCCAGTCTCAGAGGGTCACGCTAAGGTAACTGATAGAACAGGTCCAGCTGGTCCAGAGCCAGACCAGCTTAATATCTTCTTTATCGGTCTGTTAGACCCTGCAGGCCTCGACTTGATGAAATGCAGGCTGATGGCAGAAGGTGTGAGTTACGACTAACTGAGGAATCATGACACAATGTTCATACAACAAGCTTCTGTAATCCTGTGAACAGCTTTTATGTAAATCATTATGCTCACTTGAGCTGTAGGTTCAGCAGGATTTAATGATTGGCCTACAGAGACTGAACTGAATAAGATTGTTAGCATGACTACACATTACTTCTCATGTACTATATGCTGTTTCTGTAAGACTGTTTATTTTTGATTTCTACACTCTTTTAGATAAATATGAAGAAGGTTTTTACATGTTGAATGTTATGAAGGCACACTCGCATTGTTTTCTGAAAGTTGCTGTAGGAAAATCATTCTGATTGCTAGGGAATGGGTAGCATGTATATTCAATGTTAGCATGTCTATCTAACTAGCATGGGAAGTGGGTCCGACAGCAAATCAGGATTCCCCCAAAATTGATCACATGATTAACAAATGCCTCAAATCATGTGATAATCACACATCAATGTCTAAGAATGGGTATTTTTAGTTATTCTCCACGGACACAGTGTGGTTTAAAAAATATGCATTTTTGCATTTTTAAAAGTTCAGTTTAGCATGGTGAAGTGGATAGAAAAGGATGCAATATACATACTTATATGGCCTGTGTGTGTGTGCGTGCGTGTGCTTGCGTGTGTAATAGGTTTATGCTTTGCACTTTGTAATTTCTCATAAAGAAAGAAGAGTAGATGTGAAGAAAGAACAGTAAGTCTATGGGGGGCAGGGAGGCAGGCTGACTGGCCTAAACAACACTGGCAATGAAGAATGCACCCCCTGCCGTCTTGACCTTTGACCTTGCCAAATGTAGGCCTCAGGGGCAGCCCACGCCTGTGGAGAGACAATGCTGCAGATACCTATTGAGCCCTGGCTTTTTACTCCTTTACAATCCCCCTGCTTTTTTACGAAGCGTTCTTTACTACATAAAAAAATTCTCACCATACAGGGTCCAAGTTTGGATTTAGAGCCTGCATTCAGGGGGTCGCTTTTGTGCCTCCACACAAGGCTGGAAGGGGGAAACTCCCACCTCTCTCTCTCTCTCTCTCTCTCTCTCTCTCTCTCTCTCTCTCTCTCTCTCTCTCTCTCTCTCTCTCCCCCCCCCCCTTTTATTTTTCTGCTGGGTTATTTCCCCAAAGCCCTCTGACATTCTGGCACCTGTTTTCCTCACAAAACTGTTAATTTATCACTGAATTATTAACTAAGAGCCCACAATGTGTCTGGCACTCTGTGACATGTCCTGACTTCCTATATATGTGTGTGAGGCATTGGGGGTTGCCATGGGAACGGGGGGGGCTTTTATCAAAAAAGCAATTTTATAAAAGCAATTTAGCCAATGTCTCCCCTCTACGTTCTGGAAGATCCACCACCAAAATGGCTCAGCTGGAGAATGTTATAGGATTAATAAAATACATGAGATAGTAGCAATATTTTGCATTGAGGAGGCCTGATGGGAAGCTGTCTGTGTTCTTTCAGCTCAACAATTTTCGGGGAAGCGCATATTGCCCATCACAATGGATGTGTAGTGCAGGATGAGCCTCTGTAATGAGCACAGTGGAGTAGGTTGGAGTGAGTGGCCTGGACTTTTTATATTTTAGGAATATAGCTGACACTTGAAGGGGGGGAAAAAACTGGACCTGGTTGGAAAATAGAAAAATCATTTTTTACTGTTACGTGGAACCAGAGGTATAGAAACTAGTGGTATTAAAGACCTAAAGATGAAAGCATAAATCTTGTGGTGGTTTATGTAAGAACAACATACACACGCAAAACGGCATGACGCTGCAGCTTATTAAGAGATAGGTCATCTGTCTAGCACAGAGAAAGGGCAGTGACTGTGCAGCTGTCACAGGGTTTGAGATGCTTATTTCACCACCGGCGGTGAAGACTCTTGACCGGGTAAAGCGATAGTTGGGTCAGAGTAGCACAGATGGAGGCACTAAGTAACACACACTAGCCTGCATAGTGTTGGCTGAAGTATGGCTAAGAGGTGGAAGGGGGGGGGCTCCCTTTGTAGCCATGAAGAGCAGCAACAGGGTTTTGAAGTGGATACAGGCAGTTACTGAGAGCAGATCGAGCAGAGGCGGGGTCCAGCATGGAGGAATGTTAGTCAAAGCTGGCTGCAGGGGCCCAGCCAAAGGGAGTTACAGCGGTGTAGTCAGGAGATGGAGGGAACAAGTAATGATTGAGCAGACAGGAGAAGTTTGTTTCTCATCTGTCTTCAACCCAAGACCGAGAAGAGAATGTGGCATGTTTTAGATTTTAACCTGAAAGCTGCTCCACACATGATGAATGAACTGTAGAGGCTGCTGTGCATCAGCATGTTAGTTTAAATCCGTTTGCAGATGAAATAATCCATGTTGCACGGGCTTGATTTCTAAACGAGCTTGTGTTAGAACCTGCCAAGAGGCAAACCAACAGTCCAGTTCAGCCTGCTCTTCCCAACGCCACTACAGTAAATCTTTACGGTCAGAGATCACACTGCCTGCAGGCACTCTCAATAAAGAGTCCCAGTAAAAGACAAATGCTTTTGTTGAACATGTCTTGCGGGGGCTGGTCAGTCCATCAGGCAGACAACCTTGCATCTTCTAACAAATTGCTTCACACACACACAAGGTGTGCAGGTGACGCAAAGCTATCGATAGCCTGACTGTTATGTCTCTTGTGCAGGAGATGTTGTATGAATCGAAAATATTGAATTTTATTTTGAAAAACTCTTGTCTTTTAAAGATTTAAATCAAATCAAACTGTTCCAAGGGTCTCCTCTGAATAACATGGAACACATTTCCCCCAATCTGTGCTTCTGTAAACTGTGCCAATAAATTCCCCTTGACATGAATGAAATTATATGGGGAGCATTTTTGCCCAATAATAAATGCCAATGAGAATTCCTGAGTAGGTTCAATTAAATTCCACAAATCTACTTTGGTTGGCCTACGTTGTTTCAGCCCTTTTTTTCCCCCTCAAGATATCAGTCGGATTATCACCATTTCTCCCTCATATAATACTCAAAGATAACGTACTGTGCTGCTATCAGCATCACAGCAGGATACCTTTCATGTCCTCTGATGTAAAAGGCTGACTTTCCTTTTTGTAGTGGCACTGTTGTAAGGAAGCAATGGGAGCGTCTGGCAGATGCCTCAGGGCTGACCAGCCCAGTGAAAGCAGATCTGTGAGGAGATGGAGCTCGAACAATGATAGGTGAATTGGGCACGCTGAGTGATGAAATTTCTTCCACTCTAGTTCTCTCAACACTCACCACACCAGAGCCACTGCAGAGACCCACCGGTTACTGACGGAGGCCAAATTTCATTGCAGGACAAAACTAAAAAAAGGGTTTTAAAAACGGACTGGGTCAAAACTGAAGCAGATGTTCACAGTTTTTAAACTTTTAGCCCTCAAATCTGTTGAGGGTTCTCTATGTAAGCTAACCTCCTCTTAAAGTGCAGAATGTTGCCATAAAGTGCAACAGTGCAAAGAGGCATGAAAGCAGTCATCACGCATGACATTTAACAGGGAAATGTGGATATCTTGGGATCGGGTTTGTTTCCCTCCTATTCTTTCTTGCTGGCTTTGCAGTCTAGATTGGGTAGGGTAGACAGGTAGGGAATTTAATATTTGCCCCATCAAACAAATTTAGCTATATCTGAAAAGCATCAGCATTTTCTTTTGATCACTGGGGTGATTTTCAACTCTGGTATGTCCATGCACATTGATCTACTGGCCCCACAGTGGGCTGATTTGCTCTCCTTCTGGATATGGATCCTCAGCCATGCGTGATCCAATTAGCATGATGAGCACCGGGCATAGTGTGAGGCTAATGTCTGCGTGTCCAAGAGAGTTAATGGATTGTTAGTATGGATTTCCAGCTCTCCCTAGAGTATTTTAACAGTTGGTGGGCTCTCTACAGGGGTTATTGGCATCCTTAAACCATTGTGTAACTATATAGCCAAGCCTCCTGGTCAGCTATATAGTTATACGCTCTGTTGATACTGACAATGAATAGAGGAGCCCTTAGAGAAAGCTGGTAGTGGCAACATGCACTCTTGATGCAGTGAATACAGTGTGCAAGCAGTTTGCATGCAAATAAGCTATTTAGGTACTGACTGCTCTGGGGGCAGAATTTTTTGGTATTTCTCAAAAAGAAATATTTCCTAAATCAGCAAAGAGAACCACTTGGGCTGCAACTAATGATTGTTTTAACGTTTAGTTAATCTGCCAAATATTTTCTTTATTCATGTTTTTGTCCAGATATGCCTAATGTCACAAAATAATGAATCTTAACTCAATCAATGAAAAGTTTCCCACAATCCCAGATCTTCATTTGTTTTGTTTCGCTGCCCAACAGTCCAAAACCCACATATATTCAGTTTACAATTAAATCAAACTGAGAAAGGTAGCAAATCCTCACATCTGAGAAACATTTGAGCTTTTTATTGACGAATGAAAGAAGAAATAAATTATCAAAAAATGTTTGTGATGTATCTGAAAGAAATAGTCTGAGAAATACACTTTACCGAGAGTTAGATGAGAAGAGCGATGCCACTCTCACACCTGTATGGTAAATATGAAGCTGCAGCCAGCAGCCGTTATCTTAGCGTGGCACAAAGACTAGAAATAAGGAAACAGATAGCCTGGCTCTGTCTGAAGGTAGCAAATTGGCCTATCAGCACCTCTAAAGCTAACTAATTACACTATATATCCTGTTTGTTTAAACTGTACACAAACCAAAGTGTAAAAATTATATGTTGCTAGGGTTGCTGTTTCCCCTGTAAGCTAAGCTAACCAGCTGCTGGCTATAGCTTCATATTTCCATCCAGATATGAGAGTGGTATTGATCTTGTTATTTTACTCTCTGCAGAAAAGCTCTTCATACAGCAGCAAATACAGTAAGAAACCAATCCAAGCCAAATGAGTCCTGTTACACACTAATAAAACTTGACAAGATGAAAAACACCCCTACAAGTTGCTTGTTCTGCAAGGAATGAGGGCAGATTTGATAGTATGTGTGTTTTTTAGTACAACACATCATGTCTGTATGTATTGTTTCTGCAATAAAAGGCAGTCTGCCTCACCACAATGAAAGTGTTTTGGCGAAATGGATCGCTGTGGCATGTGATCCTCATGTTTTCTATTCACAAGGAGGACAGAAGAGGGACACTGTTATTTAGAGCAATTGTCTTCAGTGTTTTGGAGGAAGATTTTGGATCCCCACCCCACCCATGCACGATGAATTCTTGTCATTCAAGGTGCTGAAATCCATTCGACGCTTGTTTGTTTGTGACTCCAGTACATGTAGTTTTTGTAGTTACAAGGTTAGTCATTACCCGTGAAATCGTAACAGCAGTTTCATAATAAAGGCAGATCTAAACCCTCGAAGGATTTAGCACTCTGATCCGCAGCCAAATCACCGGGCAAATGTGATTCAAGGATGCAGTAAATTAGTGGCAAGACAAAGAGGAGGAATTGGTTCTGCCTCTGAGGTTGCTACAAAAATCTCTCAGCTGCTCTCTTGATGTTGCAGCATGAGAACAATTAGATTCAGTACACAGCCATCTTCCTCTAGTATTAAAATAAGTAGCCATGTACTACAGTTACCTTACTATGATTTTAGGGGATGTACATTCATTTATAGTGTTTTGATAGACTTGGTGGATTTTATTTTGGATGGCAACGTCGGACGGATGTTTGGTCGGCCAAGCCTTTTGGTCCATACTGAAAAATTACAATTACAGGTTAAATCTTTTTTTGTTTGTCCAATACTTTGTTTTATGACCAAATACCTGCAAATCTAAGGATATCCCCAACATACTCAACTAAGGTGATGAACATGGTACACATTTTACCTAATAAATCTCACCATGTTAGCATTGTCATTGTAAGCATGTTGGCATGCTATTGTTAGCATTTAGCTCCAAGCACCACTGTGTGGTGCAAAGGGAGAGTCTCAGAGAGCCGCCAGTAATGGCCATAGATGCTTAGTCTTGTGGTCATAACACCCAGAACACTACTGTGAGAGGGTGTTAGCAAAAAGCTGTTTATTTTAATGGTGATCAAGTGGAAAAGGAGATGTTTTTCACAGTGCATGTTATTTGTAATTCATTTGTCTGATTTTTTTAAAATCGTAGTACATGTCTGGGCCTTGACATGGAATACATTTCTTGACATTCAAGTGCTAGTGCAGAACCAATCATCCTATCACTCTGCTTTTCTGGCTAAATCCAGCGCTCAATCTCACATCATCAGCCTGGATGACAGCAGGCAGCTGAGTGAAATGGCTGTAGTAACACAGATGCTGTGTTGGGCACATTGGCTTTCGGAGACAGTCACAGTTAATGCCCCTAACCCCATCAATTTGTGAGCTGAGATTGAGTTTCCAGAGCAGCATGGGGTGTGTGGTAAAACTGTTGACTGTGGCAGACGCTGAAGTTTGCTTTTGACGGACTTCCAGACCAACATTGTTGGGAGGCTCCGGGTCGTCTTGTTCACGGGACAGACCGTCTGACCTCTGCTGTCAGAGAAGGCCTGTGGTTGACCTCTGGCGAGTGCATGACTACATATGTGTAACTTGTGCAAAGAGGAGACACAAAATATGAGTAAAACAAATACACTGTGCAAACTCTCTCTCTTACTCAGTCTGCATATGAGAGTCTTTGTGCCTGTTTATGCAGTGAAGTCACTGTTTTTACCAAAGGAGCAACAACAGGTTATCATCAACCTGGACAGTAACCAAACTCCAAGCTTATGTCACCAAGCCTCAAGACAGCACAAATCATTATATTATATTAATTATAAATTTAATTATAATTATTAATTAAAAGTGTTTGGCTGGATACATTGGATGGTACAGTATAAAATTGGACTATTTTCCAATCTGTCTGTTTTTATATAATTTCCCTCCCCAAGTAATTTAATGCATTTTTAGTCAATAAATTGGTCATAACCTGAAGGATATAGGTTAAATAAAACTGGGTGAAACACACACTGACTACTTTCCTTCTCCCGTTGGAATTTTCTGAGCTGGTATGAGATTTCATGCAAGGGATCCCCTTCTTCTTCTGTACTTGCTGAAGCAGCAACAAATTCACAGTGCCAGTAGCCGCTCTTTACAAGATACGGCTATTTTCTATTCACAGCGTACAGGACTCTTCCCTCTGATATGGAAAGTGAGTCTCAGATATGTGAAATGCTTGATCAGCTCTTTGATGTTTAGGACTACACTGATGGCTGAACCCTATAAAAAGCACCAGTTCTTGCATAAAGTTCTGGCTATAAAGCTTCTTTTCTGACTTTATGATGCTGTATTAATATCAACTCATCATATTGAAGGTATTATGATTAAATTTAAGGCCAGTGACTGGTCATATATGCCTATGGAAGTATGGATCACCTATCTCAAGGGGCTCCAATAATTCACAGTGCTTAACACTTTAGGACTCAGAAATTTCTTCTTTACTGCAGAAAAAGTAGGGGTTTTTTTCAGCCGCATACCCAGTTTACTCTTATTGATGAGACAGCAGGGACGGCATGAGTTTGCTCTATTTCAGCCTCTTTAAAGTGCAGCAGTGTGCTTCTCTGCTGCTGCTAATTCACCTCAGGGCTGACTGCACTCCTGTATTTTTTATTCTACTTTCTAGTCTCCTGAGCACTGAAGACATAATTTTAGACAGTTTCTTTTTCCAGCTCTGAAATTTGAAATAAATATGAACATTAAGGTCTTTCCATCCTCCATTTTCCTTACTTCTCCTCTGATATATTTTTTTCTCTATAGATGAAGCTGTGGAACAAGTACAAGGTAACCAGTATCCCATCTCTGGTGTTTGTGGACGCAGCAACGGGGAAGGTCGTGTGTCGGAATGGTCTGCTGGTGGTCAGAGATGACCCTAAAGGTGAGATCGGCAGTTTCTGCAGCCACACACATACGCGCATACACACATGCAAGTGACCATATAATTAGTGAAGACATCACACTGATTTATTTCTAGTCTCTGACTTCAAGCTCACTAACCCTAACCCTCAACCCCAAACACCAACCATTCAGCCCTAAAAATATCACAGTTTAATGAGGTAAGACATTTGAGGGTCACAAGGACAGAACAAATTCTGAATTCATGGTGGGTAGCATTCTTGAGTCTCTGGGCTGTGGGTAATAGACGGGATACTCTCCTTGAATCGTTTCTTTCACCAACACCATCAAGACGCCGGTAACACCCAAATTCACTCGCTCTGGGTCTACTCTACTGTCACACCTGTCCCCCATAAAAAAAAAAAAAAAAAATAGCAGGTAGGAACTAAAATTCCCCTGAGGCAAGGGCACATGAATGAGCAATTAAATGTAATAGAAAGTACACAGTAATGCTGGTAATATTAGGAGTTGGTCACATGGAGACAAACCGCTGTGGGCGCTTATTCTCCAACAACATGACGTACAGCTTAGTTACACAACATAAATGATTAAAATAAACTTCAAAAACTTAACTTAAATTTAAGTAAAATGCATACACACATTCAACACTTATCCTGTGTAATGATGTTTACCAAATGCCTGGTCAGTTCCCTGTGGAGATAATGCCACATCATTCAACCCCCCCCCCCCCATTTGTGTTGATGCTACAGTAATTATGGTGCTGCATGAATATTATAGTGCGTCCGTGTTCCACTCCTCCATCTGCAAACCCCATAATTTCGTCACTTTGAAGCGGAGGCAGAGAATTAACAAGAGTGGGCTTGCATTCCTTTCCTGTACAGAGGACGTCTTCTGTGGCTGAGAAGTTCTCAATATTTTAAAATGATGCCTCTTCAGACATTAGCATGAAAAATGTTCCATTAGTCATGTGAGAAAGGAGAATGGTGGCACTACTGCAGCAGAGCGGTGAAGCAGAATGGATTTCGCATAAGGAGTGTGACAAATTTCTCTGCCTTGTTAATGAAAGCCAGGCCTGCAGTATTATCTGTGATTCATTAACTTGTCCACTGTTCTTCCAAACTAGATGTGGCTGGAGAAGAGATTAATCTCAAGCCTTAGCAGCACATCTGGGCATAGGCACTTAAGTATGCCTTAACTTTCTAGAAAAACAGGCCCTAGATTTTTTGTTTTAAAATTTGATACATTATCATGTTAAAATTATTTGAGAGGACAGACTGAGAGCAGTTCCTGACGTGACAAATCAATTCAGCTACTGAGCTACATTTAGGAGAAGGAAAGGGCACTAAAAGTTTGCCGTACATGGAGACTGGGAGGGGCGGGTGAATGTTTCAGGACCCTCTGCCTTTCACTCTCGATGAAAGGCCTGACATGAGTGGCGGCAGACTAGCCTGCAGCGCAAAGATGGAGTGCACTTTTACAATCAGGATAACAATAAAAATAGTGCGGCACCGCGGTGCAGATGTGTCCTTCCTACTTAATGAAGCCCTAGACAACCACGCTCGCATAAAGAGGCCATTATGAACCAGCCATACAAGGTTTTATTTATGATTACCTTCTTTTTAATTTGGCTGTACCAAATGCATCTCTAGAGCTTGACAGTAACAATGAAGACACCTTTAAAAGAAAATGAAAAGTGTGAAAGAGAGCGAAAGGGAAGTATTTCTGGCAAGCTTTATTTGCTTGAGAGGCTTTCAGTCATCATTAAAACCAGATTTTGCATCTGGTGTGTACTTCAAAAAAGCCGATGTCAGAAAAAAGCTGTAAGTATTGTAGACATGACAAGTACACATGACTCTTTGTTATCCAAATGCCATGTCATAGACAGAAAAAGCATCTCTGGTTTGAAGCTGCAACCGTTAATCCATTAGTCCGTCAACATAAAATTAATCGGCAACTATTTTGATAATCTATTAATTGTTTTTTAAATTATCTGGTTCCAGCTGCTGAAAGGTGAATAATTTCTGGTTTCCTTTGTCTTCTTCATCTTTATCTTTGGTCTTTGGACAAAACAAGACGTTTGAAGACATCACCTTGGGCTCTTGGAAACTGGAACAAGCATTTTCACTGTTCAATATTCTGACATTATATTAACCAAACAATGAATTGATTAATTGAGACAGTAATTCACAGTAGATTAACAACTCATATGAATTCTTTCCCTAGTGCCACCATGAGATTTCTGTATTTTAGTGAAATGTTTCAACAACTATTGGATGGATTGTCATGGTACATTCATTCATTTTCCCCTCAGGATAAATTGTAATTGATTTGCTGATCAGGTGAAAATATTAAAGATTTTTGGTATATTGGTATATATTTTGGGGTGTGTGTGTGTGTATGTGTGTGTGATGAATGAGCGAGAGAATGACCTGTTAAACACCAGCATGTTAACATTGGCATTGTCATCATGTTAGCATGCTCATGTTATCGTAGCTGTAGACTCTGTCTTGTTTCCTTATCTATCTTTGTCTGATTTATTTATTTTTTTTCTTTCCATTGACCCCCCTGCTTTCCTACCATCTCCCAGGCCTGGAGTTCCCATGGGGGCCAAAGCCATTTGCGGAGGTGGTGGCAGGGCCTCTTCTCAGGAACAACAGGCAGACAATAGACAGCAGCTCTCTGGAGGGACACTATGTGGGAGTGTACTTCTCAGCACACTGGGTGAGTACAGAGAGCAGAGTAAAAGGAGAAAGAGGACCCTGATTTTTTACTTTTCTAGCATCCTTACTCTGTCAAAACACTGACACGTTGGTGAGAAGAAAGGGCATCGCCAGCAGAGCAGGAAAAGTTAGTCGAGACAGATAGGAGAGAGGAGCAGGAGGGTGGAGGCGACTCCATTGTGTTTGTATGTTTACATTAACAGTGGTTAGCTATCCCTGTCAGTCCTTTCACCACCACCTCTGGACCTTTTTTTAAAAGTCTGCATTGGTCACCACACCCCACTGACATCATCACAATTGTCTCCTTCTCTGCTGGACCTGCTGATATCCAGTAAAGGTCATGACTCAGTGATGCATGAAAGGCGTTATATCATCGGTGGACTGTTCCTGATGAGATGCAACACAGGCTACCGAGGCTGGTCAGCACAGCAGCTGCCAGAGCCGCAGCCTCAGAGACCGGCTCTTCAGAACGGTGACGCCTGAAGGCTGGCTCAAACCCCAGACCCATACAAAATTGAAAAGGACAAGTGACAAAAGCCATTACTGGAGTTTATTTGCAGTGTTTTTACACCACATTCCCCTGGTTACTCGTGTAAATGTATCCACAATTAAAGTAATTTTACAAACATGAAATGCCAGCACCTGGCCTTGCCATCCATTTATACAGAAGTGCATGTTACGTTTTTTCCTCCCTTAATGTTCTAGGGACCTGAAATGGCCCGTGGCAGAGAAACATGACCTATATTTCACTGTGCATTTTCTTGTTCCCCTGTAGTGTGAGGGAGTATTTCTTTTAGAATAACTCATTACAGTTAAACTTTAGCTAAAACCCTAGTTCAGTCACATACAAAAATTAACCTAAGGCCACGTATGATGCTTTAGCATTGACAACACTCTACAAACAATGATTACTGAACACAATTTACAGTGTTTACTTGTTTGAGTAAGAAGTAAATTAATGAGCAGTGAATTGATTTTACGCTTTGTGCTTCACACTTTCACTCCGACCATCCCTTTGTCTTATGATGAGTATTCATGAGTAGATCAATGAAAGTGCCTGACATGCTGTATCCTCTGTCATCAGCTTGAATGGTAATGAAATACTGTCTGCAGCTAGTCAATACAACAGAATAGATTATAAACTTAAGTACATGTGAGATAATATTAATAAGAACATATTTTATTGATTTGATAAAAGATAGACATATTCATACAGACACACTTACATGCATATATATACTCACATGTACATGACATGGATAAAGGCCTCTGCAGGATAAGTAGGCCGCTTATATAAAGAACTCTCCTATTAATTTAAGGCAAGTCAAAAAGGTATACATTAATATTAATAGATGACATAAAGAATGAATGTCTTGCAAACATACTAATGCATTGCTTATTAACATTGTAAGGCTTTATGATATTAATAAAATCAATATGTCTGACCAAATACTTCTTTTGATAACCCAAATTATACAAATGACTACTGCTGCTTCTATGAGATATGAGAAAGCAAATTTAAAAATAGGTTATGGCATTTATTGTTAATTTCAAGTTCAAAGAATTGTATTTCTTAACTGTGATGCAGCCCTCCACACCAGAAAATGGTAATATTTAAGCAAATTTATGATATTAAAATAACTGAAATCACAAAGTAAATCTACTGTCTAAATATCTCTGGAGAGAAAGTTTTCTCAGATGTCTCTCTTACCAAGGAAACTTCCAAAAACATGAATTGTCAAAGTCTGACGTTAATATTCAGTATTTGTATTTTACTATATATTACACCAGTGAAAGCTGAGAGAGAATAAAGAGAACATGAGAAAGAGAGGGGGAGAGAGTCTGTTTTCCTTCCTGCTGCTCTCTGATGTCATCTTAATGCCAGCCATATTACAGCTGCCCCTGCCTGGATAGAGTGTGGGCTATCCACACACACACACACACACACACACACTCGCAGAAAGACAAGTACTCTCTCAAAATAGAGTATTAAAGCAGGATTAATGTTTTAAGAGGAAGAGAGTTTGGAAATACAACAGAAAGCCACTGAAGCTGCTGCAGCAAGCTATCATATTTGTGATCAGTATTGTACATTCACTCATTCACTTCCTTTTACCTTCTGTTTTTCTCCCCCTGTTAGTGCCCGCCATGCCGCAGTTTGACCCGGGTTTTGGTGGAATCCTATCGAACTGTCAAAGAGTCGGGTCAGAAGTTTGAGATTGTGTTTGTCAGCGCCGACAGGTTAGACTGACATGCACATCTGTCTATGAAGGACACAAATAATCAGTCTGCTCTATTCAGCTGTTAAATGAGACCATCAAATAACCATCTACTGTGTTGCTGTTTGGTGCTTTCCAAACCCACCAGGTCAGAGGAGTCCTTTCAGCAGTACTTCAGCGAGATGCCATGGTTGGCGGTGCCGTATCCAGATGAAGCTCGGCGATCACGACTCAACAGACTCTATGGAATACAAGGTATTGTAAAGACACCACCTCCTTGTATATGTTGCTTCAGATCTTTAAGCTGAGAACAGAGAGTGTGGATTATTTTTTTCCCCCGGCCGAGCTTAGTTATGTCACACACTGAAAAGCTGGCACAATGGCTGACAGTTCTCTGTGCTGGGCAGGCAAACCACAACACAGATTGCCCTGCAGCCTGAGGAATGTGGGCCGGTTATCAGGTTTACAGTCTTGTTCGCTACAGAAGTGCTGCACTTTTCTCCTGATTCCCTCCTTTGTGTGTGTGTGCGCACAGGCCTGTGGACAAAGTCAGAAAGAGCTGGCTCTTGGCCTCTCCTGCAAAGAATGTGAGGAATGCAATGGAGGACACGTCAACACTGCCCCCCTCCCGCACTCAAACCCATGATGTTTATGACTGCCCCCACCTCCGCTGACTTCTGCCTACATGCGCAGACAGGAACACAATCGCACACGTACACTGTTTGCTTCGGGACGGTGTCTGTTTCTGATAAGGCTGTTAATAAGGCAAAGAGATTGTAATCAGAAGGATGGTAGGAACCTATGACAAAAAAAAAAGAAAAGTAAGAAAAGTGGCAACATCAGAAGTGAAATCAGAAAGCTGGAGAGAAGTGAAAGTCACCAGAGAGGTGAAAACTGGTTAAAAATGTCCCAAAACATCCTCACAACAAAGAAAACTCTGTGGGAGAGGGAGCATCCTGCGTCATGAGGCGATAATTAACGGAAATTACCCAAACCACCTCCCCCGCTCATGCCCATTTCCTGCCCCCCTCTCTTTGTCTTCCCCTCACACCATCTTCACCTCCTTTCTCTCCCTCACCAGGTATTCCCACACTGATCCTGCTGGACGCAGAAGGTCACATGATCACGCGACAGGGTCGCGTGGAGGTGCTGAATGACCCGGAGTGCCAGCTCTTCCCCTGGCACCCCCGGCCCGTGCTCGAGCTCAGCGAGTCCAACGCTGTGCAGCTCCACGAGGGGCCCTGCCTCGTCCTGTTTGTGGGTGAGTGGACCCGCATTTATGATGCGGACTATGCAGCTCCACATGGGGTTCTGCCTAGTGGTCCTTGTGTGTGAATGAAGTGGCATTTATGTGGAGCATATTGAATGTCAAACTCGGTGAAAAATTGTGAAGTGTTGAAAGGGCCAAAGGTCTGTGGAAGTGTTCTTGTATTTATCTATTTATTTATATGCTAATAGAGAAGGTGCAAAGAAGTAAAATGCGAATAGCATAGAAAAATGACTTCGACATGGAAGTAGGACAATTTACTACTGGTTTTGTGAGCACTGAGAATAACTAATTGTCAAAGTTGGACATGACAACAAAACACAATATGCCACCAAAAAGAATCTGAGGCTACACAGGTCTCTCTCAAGGTCAAAATGGATTACGATACAAGACAGAGACCATCTGTACAGTTCCTTTGATGTCCTCACTCAGTTGTCCACCAGTCATCTCTCCTTCCTTGCTTCCCATTTCGCTCATCTGTACATTTTTCCTCTTCCGTGGTGACTTTTATCCCCCATACTTTTAATATCTTCCTATGTCTCTTTCCTGCTTCATTCAGACGCTGAGGAGGAAGGTGAATTGGAGCCAGCCAAGGAGCTGATTCAGCCAATAGCGGAGAAACTTATGGCCAAGTACAAAGCCAAAGAGGAGGAGACGCCGCTGCTGTTCTTTGTGGCTGGAGAGGTGAGATAAGCCACTCGAGGCCACTCGAGACAGTGTAAAATGCCATTTCTCACAAACTTGCATAGCTGAAGTTGGGTCTATTCCTGTATGACATGCAGTTAACTCATCTGTGAGTGTTTGTTGTGCTGTGCTTGGCCATGTGCTTTAGTTATCACACATAGTATATGACTGATACTGGATTTCTGAGGCTGACACTGATATTGATATTTATTGATAGATTTATCAGCCAATATTATTTTTTATGTAAGTATAATTATTTTAATGTATCAATCAATACATCATCATTTCTGATTAGGATTCCTTAATTTGGGATTTTTAGAATATTATGACCAAAATATGTACTAAGCAGGGACACTTGCCAGTGCTCCCTGGAGGACAGTTAATTTGAAGTTGTGTTTTTGGCCACCTGGTGAATGTCAGTCCATATTCACTCTCCTTTTAGCTCCACCAATTCCTGAGCCTTTTTAGCTGCTAAATGCTCCTCTATGCTTGCTAGCTAGTCCAGCTAGTCACTAACTTTGTTGTCTGCCATTTGGTTCTGTGCAGGTAAGTTATAGTTTATTTTCTGAAAACAGCAGCCTACTGCCTCCACAGTTTATGCTATGGGAGCTGTGAGAGTGAACATGATGTTGCTGTAAACATAAAGTTGCAGGCTAGAAAACCAAAACAATGAGCTAAAGGATGCTAAAATGATCTGTAGAACTGGTGGGAGAGTTTACAGTTGAAATTATAAACAAACAATGTAAAGGAAACACTTATATCTTGTAACTTCTTATCGTTCTACATGTAGTATGTATGTGTATGTATATATATGTATGTGTATATGTATGTATGTATGTATGTATGTGTGTATATATATATATATATATATATATATATATATATATATATATATATATATATAATATATATATATATATATATAGTATATATATATATATATATATATATATATATATATATATATATATATATATATATATATATATATATATATATATATATATATATAATATGTGTGTATATATGTGTGTGTGTATATGTCCCTGGTTTGTATCTGCACCTTCACCACTGTTTAAATGACACCATTAGAGACCCCTCTCTTTGAGACTCTTGAACCTGCAAGAGCCACTCCTATCCACAACCCAGAATTCAACTGGGTGCCCTTATCATGATGGTTAGACCCAGAGCATGCCAGCAGATTTCTCTTCTCGCTCCAAATAATCCCTCCATCTTTATCTCCTCCCACGTCTTCCCTGTGTGGGACAAACCGTGGAGTTGTCATAACTCTTGTTATCTTGTGTTGTTCTGTCTCGACCTTTCCAGAGCTGGTGGAGTTAGCACCAGCAGCAGACATAATTACCAGATTAGCTACCTCTCCCTAGTTCCCCTGCTCTCTGCCCTCCAGCTCCCCTTCCTCCCTGTTCTCTCTGCCCAGCAGTCTGGGAGGACTGCACTGGTTCTGGTGTCGCACACACCAAGGGCAGGCTCAGGTTTCTGCCGTGGGGCTTGCACATGTGCTAAATGTCTGACCCTGTGTGTGTCTGTCTAAGGCCACGCCACTCTGATGTCAACCTTGAAATGTTACTAAGATACATACAGAGAACAAGGAAAGCTCAGGATTTGTGTTCATCATTCATTTGTGCACCAATATTTATTTGACCTTACACAAAGAAGCATTGTGGCACTGGTGTTTGTAGTGATTCAGAAGCATCTTGCGTTATAGCTGCAGTCTAAGTTTACTTTGTGTCCCTTGTGGCACACAAGGCAGCTATTTTAACATCCATGTAGCACAGGTATAAGTTCCTGGCTCTTGCTCAACTGGCTATGAAATTACCAGGTTTCATTTCCAGATTGGGTTCACGGTCAGATATCACTTCCTGTTTCAGACGTTCAGAGAGTGAGGCTTCCAGTCTCTGGGTCCAGACTTCTGCACCTTGGCCCAGGTTAGCCCTGGTAGTTGCACACTCCTTGCCAGGACAGCTGCTGGGTCTTTGGTATCCATGAGACAGCAGTATGTTGGCAGTCTCTCAGGGGGAGGCCATGCTGAGCAGAATGACACAGGATCTTCTTACCCTACTGAAAAAAACATACACCACTAGTATACTGATTTATATAACACAGAATGAAAGATCTTTTGTTCTTTGCTGTGAACTAGCTGCAAAATGAACTATTATCCAGTCAAATAAGAATTTTACAGATTTTTGTGGCAAGCAGCAATGACTGTTGCCTCTTTGTTCTGCTTGATTTTGTATGTAAACTCAATAAATATTATATTTCAGCCATGCAAGGATGACGCCCACTGATCCCCTGAATTTTTCTGTAGCACCACTATGAGGTTCACATTGCTTCTTTTCTTTTTCTTTCATTGGTCTAATGTGAGTATTTTGGGGTTTGGAACCGGTGGACCAACAAAGCAAGACATTTGATCATGTCACCTTGGCTTCTATGATATTATGATTATATATATGATACTAAACATTTAATCAAATAACAATTGTTAGTTCCAGCTCTATTCACACTTGTGGTTGTTAGTGAAATGCCAGCTATTAAATGAATTAGCATGAAATTTGGCCCCTTCAGGATAAATTGTAATAACTTGGTGATCCAGAAACATGTTAGCGCCAACATGAGGTCAAAACTTTAGCTTGTTCAATACTTTTATGATCAAATACTTGAAAACGAATGTGTTCAGTGCTAATTAGCAATTGTTAGCATGCTAACACGCTAAACTAAGATGGTGAATGTGGTAAACATTATACCTAGTAAACAATCAGCATGTTAGCATTTTCATTGTGAATATTCTAGCATGCTAATACAGCCACACAGAGCCACAAGCATGGCATGTAGTCCATTATTGTGGAATTATAAACACACTGAAAGTTTCTTGTTTCTTTATAGCTTAAAAAATTGAGATTTTAGAAAATTTGAGAATGAGCACCAGGTGTAAGGTCACATGGAGAATTTGTGTTTTTATCACTGTTTTTATCTTAAGCAGAATGTTTTGTACCTCCATACAACTCAAGAGATGGTTGATAGTTGTTTAAATCTACTGTCTTTTCATCCCACATTTGCACGTACCAGCCAAAGATGTTTTCACTTTCAGCAATATAAACTGATAACCAATTGCTGTTGAAAAATTTCAAAAATTTCACAATGATGACTTTTCCTCAAGACATCAAAGCTGGCCAGTAAGATGGACGCAGCCCCAGCTCAGAGGCCAGTGGTGAGGCTTGTTATCATCTTCAGTTCAGGCCTTATCAGATGGTCATCATCTGTGAAATGCCACAGCGCGTCAGTAACAAGAATAAGCCTGACATGGCCCAGCAGGTTCCCCGCGGTAAACGCTGAGCCTTATCACAGCTGTGAGTGCGAGCTATAGCAGAGAGGCCCTTTTTTGTCTTTTTGTTCTGAGCTGAGCTGCAGAGGGCGGGGGGCCGCTGGGATGGCTGCACCTCACGAGAAGCAGTTTACACAAGCAGAGAAGCCAAACAAAAGAAGAATGACTTCCTTCGGGGCGAAGACTGACGCAGAGATTACATCTTCTCATATCGGAGAGGGTGGATAGGCCATGGTGACAGATTGTGGAATTTCTTTCTTTGTGGTGTCTTTACACTGTTTGTCCAGATGATGTATATTCTACGCTTGCTAGGGCTGCAAGAGAGCATTGAAGACAAAGCTTTTATTTTAGTAGGAGAATCAAGCAGTATTTCACTCGTAACAACATTGTCCTTAGTGACAGCTTACATCTGTGAGTATTAAGTGGTCAATGTATGGTGATTTGCAGTGTAATAAAATGGGCTCCATTCAGAGGATGTTCGCTGCCTACAACAAAATACCACACTGCAACTCATCTGTTCCATCTGTTTGCAGTTTTGCAAAGTAGAGGTCACAGTCTTCATCTTGGCATACTTATCCTTTTAGGTAGCAGCGCAGCCAAGCTATTCAATGAGAAGTCTGAGCTGATTGTGTGGTTTGATCCATTTAGAAAGAATAACTGTGGATTTGCTGATAACAGGGGTGACGCATCAAAGAAGCCTGAATGGAGGGAATACTTGAGCATTGTGTGTAGCAGGAAATCTATCCAAAGTCGCTTTATCTTTGACTGTGTTATGACAAAACTCACATTGGCACATATATCAGTAACGGTATTAACATCAGAGGCGCTGCCTCTGTGAGGAGTCCAACTCTTTGTTGCAGTGCCACCCTCTGGCCCTTTCTTGTTAGTTCTACATTTTCAACATAATCTTTTCCATATGAAACTGATCTTTAATCTTTGCAAGTCTCCCTCTGCGCCAGCAAACTAAGCTGAGGGGAAATCAGGTCATGATGTCATGAGGAAAAGAGAATGTCTCAAATGATATTAGCTGTGCACATCTAATAAGTGAACTGTGTGACCTTAAAAGCATAGCACATGAAATCCATTTGACTTAGAGAAGATATGACTAGAATAATGAATCTCTGTCAAGGTAGGAATGCCAATTCTAAAAGCACTCCCGGCTGGAACTAAAGCTGAAAGGGTGTGATTTCTTATTCAGTCTCAATAATTAATGGCCCTTTCGAGCTTGTTTGAAAGTTGCTGCCTGCCTGCTCATGATTAGTTTCTGTTACATGTGGCTACTACAGGGGTTGTAATTCTGACTTGTTAAAGAGTGAAAGGTGACATCAAGCCTCAGGCAGAACATGGTTGAAGTCCTTTAAAAATAACGGCAAAGAACTAAAACTGGACTCTCCACCAAACCCAACAGCAATCTATTTTCATCATTCACAAATCTGCACTGCTCTCTCTCCTGCCCACACATGCTATTCAAATGCTCTGTGTTAAGACTGAGTGAGCTTTTGGAAAAAAAAAATAAAACAAACCAGGGAGGGATGTTGTTGGACCCCCACCTGGTTGCTTCCTGTCTTTCAACAGAGCAGGATGCGTGACTAAGCAGCAGCTTTCTGGTGTCTGTGGGCAGGCTTTCTGCAGGAAGACGGGAGAAAGGGGAGTTTCATTTTCTCTTTCAAGAAGTGTGCATTAATAAAGATTGTGCCAGGCAGTTCTGAATTTTATGGAGTAATCTTGATGTGGCGTAGTTCAAGTAATGGATGATGTCCTAGTTTCCGTCGCCAAACAGCCAGTCTGAACGGATGTGCAGCAGAGAAATATATAATTTATAGTGTCTTTTCTCCTGGAATGTATCTACTGGTGCTCTTCAGTTTGGGGATTCCATTAGTGTAGAAGTGTTGAAAAAATCTGAGGCTTTTGAGGGTAATGATTTAAAAAGCCTTTCACGTGTTTCAGCCATTTAGACCTTCTTCAGGGCAAATACCAAAATGGTCGCCTTTGGGCCATTTCTTTATATATAAATAGTCACATGATTCACATGATCAGTATGGACAAGTAGTCACATGTTTAGTGTAGACAGGTAAAGTCACATGGCAGACCATGTTCAGCAGAGGAAATCCCACAATTTAATTGTTTTACTAATTTTGATGTTTTAAGTATTGGCAGATAAATATGTTGTGAGCAAAAAAAAGATTGCGATCAAGACACCTCTACTTTTGACTGAGCTTTTTGACTTTCCAGCAAGACATGTAAATTAGTCAGTTGAAACAGTGGCTCTAGTTTGGGTCTGTTCCCAGTAGGCCCGTGCAGTAACTCATCCATACATGTGAGGAATGTACCACTTTAGCATCATGTACTATCACCTTAACCACTGTACTACTTTCTTTTCACTGCAGGATGACATGACCGACTCCCTGCGGGACTACACTAACCTCCCAGAAGCGGCGCCTCTGCTCACTATCCTGGACATGTCGGCCCGTGCCAAGTACGTGCGTGACGTAGAGGAGATCACACCGGCTGTAGTGGATCAATTTGTCAGTGACTTCCTCGCTGACAAGCTCAAACCAGAGCCCATCTGAAGAGGTAGTCCAAATATAAATTGGACATACTATATGGGACTCGCTTCATCATCAAACCCTGACCTGTTGATATGCCCCTCACCCTTCCCAGCCTCCCACTATCTCTCCCACCTCCCCCTGACTTTGTCAGATTCTTCGAGAGATGTCTCACTTTTTACTGACATTTTAACATTTTTTTAGACATGTTTTCATGGAGTCTTTTCTCCTGTGGTGCCTTGCATTGATGATAGTCCCTACAGTAATATATATGGAGATTCTGTTGGTTCTTTTTTTTGCTTCAAGAAATGTATTTGTATTTTTTTTTTTCACCCAATAGCTTTTCTGAAGTAGAGAAAACCAGAGAATTACCCAGTGGACCTACTTACTCAGCTGATTCTTTGGTTTCTGTTTTGTCCGCAAGATCCTTGTTACTTTTGGTTTGTGAATGATGGTGAGAAAGAATAAAATTTGTTTTTACAGTTATAAATCACATGTAGTGCAAATGTGTTAAACCTCAGTTGGATGTAGCCGTAAGCCTTTATGGCCATATTTAAAGAAAAAAACAGTTTGACAGATGCACATAAAGTAAAGATCACATTATACCTGCTTGTAACAGACCAATGACTGTTGTTTTAAGACCCCTGTCTGTGTGTGTGTGTGTGTGTGTGTGTGTGTGTGTGTGTTATAATGTGAGTGAAAGTCATCTCTTGCCTATTGCTAATGGTGGTTCTCATCTCAAAGTCATTAAGAGGACTTTCTGTGAAGGTCATTAATGACGAGGCCAGGTTATTTCTGAAGGCACAAATGGCATTTGAAAATTGTTGAATGTATAAATCCCTGTATTCTGTTACTTCAGTCATGACTTCTCACACCCATTAAAAATTCACTGGCAAGCACAAAGTTTTGTCCCTTTTTAAGTTCTACCAATAGTTAGCCCTTGGATATGTAAAATACACACAATGAAATGACTTACCAGTTTCTTTTTTAGAAGTTTTAAGTAAGACTCATGGGCTCAAATAAACTCAAGGCAAATGTTGCATTTATTACGGGAGACAGTATGCAGATTGACTCCAGGTGGGATGGAAGTGTAGTGAGTTCTGCATATTTGCATAGACAATGTGGCAGCAGATACAGAGTAAAGGATAGACATGACACTGTCACAGTGAGTTCTTTCTATAATAATCATGCATCATGTGTGGGCATCTATTTAAGGCTCTTATGGACTCTATGAAAAGTATTACTTTTACTCTATGAAAAGGGAAGGATGGGTAAAAAAAGCAAGGGATATGTGCTTTGTATTTTTGTTAAATGGGACGATACCATGGCTAGAAAGTAACACCTATGACAGATGTTTGTTTGTTGTTCTAAATTGTCATCTTTGGCAGTTCACTGAAAATCTTCTGGTTTTGAGCTAATAATTGGATAAAACAAGGAATTTGAAGATCCCTGGGCTCTGGGAAATT
The DNA here is from genome assembly GCF_014851395.1 of Micropterus salmoides. Lineage (NCBI taxonomy): Eukaryota > Metazoa > Chordata > Actinopteri > Centrarchiformes > Centrarchidae > Micropterus > Micropterus salmoides. The sequence goes on from NW_024042261.1 coordinate 29,197,668, forward strand.
CTAACTACCAGTTTCTTTACTATTTTCTGACATCTTGTAGACAAGACACTTAATCAAGATAATCAGAAGATTAATTGATATTAAAAATAATTCCCCTGATTCAAATTCAGTATTTTATTGTTAGCAGAACAAGGTGCAGGATGGAAATAATTAAATTAAAATTATTCTGTTTGGTCTGCAGTAATAAGGAATGATGTACACCAAAAGTCACATAATGCTATTTAGAGCGAACATCATGAAAACTGCTGTTCAGCTTTACATTATCTGCCCGGTATCTGCTTTAGTTTTAACAGTTGTTTCCTGCCCTCAAACAAAAGAATACTGGCTGCCATGGCTGAATTCAAGCTGTCCACATCAGGAACGACCGGAATAAAGAGCCTGTGGCCGGCGGTTTTCTCAGCCAGCTGGGCTGCTTCTAGACTCAGGCCCTGTGTCTCTCCACCTATCACAAGAGCAGTGGCATTCCGAGCCCAGCTGTCATGGTACAGCTTTGTGTCCACTCTGGGAAGTTCAAGTCCCTCATATTCACTATCTGAGCCAGAGTCAGAATCATATTCCTCGTAGCGCATGTTATTGTGATTAGGCTTTGTGCTGACCCAGCCATAGTCTCCTGCTTTGGAGGATTTATGAGACATATTAACTTGTGAATCCTCCGTTTCTCTGCTTCTGTCAGTGCCACAGCTGCTGTCAGCCACATGGACAGTCACAGGTTTAGGGAGATGATTTTTGATATCATCCCAGCCCAAGCTTGGATAGATGGGAAGGCGGAAATGGGCGCCCATTGCTGCACGCAGAACTTTAGGCTCCCAAGCATCAACACAACCTGTAAGTGGAAAAAAAACAACAACATTTGAATAACTACAAGCAGCGACGCAATGCCATTCTCAAGGAGTGGAGTTCACTTGTTCACATCTTTAATTGATAACATGAGCATACCTTTGGTGAGTAGTACATCATTACAGCCAGCAGCAGCAGCACATCGCAACATGGTCCCAAGGTTGCCAGGGTCTCGGATGTTGTCGCATATCAGGGACAACGGCAGTGAATGACCTCTGTTTGCGAAGTTCAACCGTGACGGGTCCGGGCGAGAAAATATGGCTACAGAGGAAGAGGTCGGAGTCAGGAACAACTCGGTATCTGCGCGTCATAATGAACCAAATCAAATTATGTGACCCTCACCGATCACTCCTTGTGGGGCCACAAGGTCAGACCAGATCTTGATGTCCTCAAACTTGACTTTGACTAGCGTGGCCCTTTTCAGCTTGTTTAAAGGCAGCTCTCTGAGCCGATCCACCGTACTGAAGAACACCATCTGTGGGTTGGCTCCTGCGTCCAGGGCGTCACAGATCAAACGCCTGCCCTCCAGGAGGATTTTACCCTGGTGCTCCCGAAACGTCCTGGAACGAGCAACGCTCACTAACCTCCTGAAGGACAGATGAAGGGAGATGGAGAGGTAGAGATAGATAACAGTGAGAACATTAATATATAATTATGATTACAATTCTTGAAACATGAATTATAGGATGCTATTATGCCCTACAAGTGCAAAAAGCAGCAACTGAAAGTGACAACTAAGAAAAATGCCATATAACATCTTATCCAACAGTATCCTGATTTATTCAAATGAAAGTAGCCTTAGCACAATAAAAAAGTCCTCCAAGTTAAAGTCCTGCATTCAAAACTTAAGTGAAAGCATGGATGTATTATCAGCAAAATATACTTATTGCAAACAGGACATCTGTATTTTGGCACAAATATCAAAAATATACATTTTGATACCTTGCTTTGAGGAATAATTATTAATAACATTTTTTTCTAAAACCTTTATCATTTACCAGAGTACACTAAACTTACTTAAACCTACTGTCTATAAACAAGTAACCTTTCAAGAACTTTGCCTGAATAGTCCACAAATAGTCCTGAATTTTGTCCACAATGTGATCAGATCTGGATCTGACATTTTATGACAGCTTTTGGTGCCTTGCAGCCTCATATGACACCTACGCCAGTCTTTTATCTCCAGGTAAAGCCCTCTCGAAGCGCAGTCCATCAATCTGATCCTTTGTAACGTGAGCATGTTTTAGAGTTGACTGCACATTACTCCTCGTATTGACAAAGTCACTTTCTTCAAGATGCCTAGTTGTAGATGTGAATTGAGCCTCCGTCTCCCTGTTGATTTTTTGCCCTGCTGACGGCTTGTGGACTTTATCCGTCTCGTTTTCAGGAAACAGCACTCTGACAGGCTTCCTCCTCAGTCCGCGTACATACCGTTTAGATTGCACAACAATGCTGCTTCCCCTTGTTAGAAAAGCGTTTCGCTCAATGGAAACAAGACATATCACGCTTCTCATGTACGCTGCCATGTTTGCCCAGTTTCTTCTTCTCTTGTTTAACGGGCAGGCGCTGAGTTACCCCGCCACCAGTTGTAGTGTAGGTAATACTACATCTACGTATAGAAAATTGATCTAGTCTATTGGGTAAAGTTAATAATTAATTGTGTGGGGATGTCCTGCGCTGAATATATTACCTAGTTATATACTTTACTTTTCTTTTACTTTTCTACTTTAAGTCAAAAATCCAAAAGTTGCAGCTCAACAGTAACCTCGCGAGAGAATGCGAGATGCTGGGATATACCATTAACCTGAATAGCTAGGGGTGGCGAACGTAGTTCCATTACTTTTCATTTTGCTTAAAGTCGTTGCGCTTGTCCAAAATGATATATATTATTATATATATTATTAACAAAGGGTGAAATAATATCTGGGAAATGTATTTTCATTTGTAAATGCCTGCTGTTTGCTCATTTGTATTTACTTTCCACCAAAAGGAACACAGAAAAGTCGATCATCAAGGAAGCATAATCGTTCCCACTGCAGTACAGATCACCCACCACAATATCTGTCAGGTAATATGTCTTTGAGACGAGCACTGCATTTTGTTTTCAAAGTTGGTGACAGGACCAAAACAGCCACGTTTTACCGAGATGTTCTTGGCATGAAGGTACTTTTTTTTCTGAGCTTCATTTAATGGCCAGAACTTTTGTTGATAATCGGCTGATCTCACTCTCAGCCAAAGTGCTGCACAACGTTACGCAGCTAACGTTAGATGATTCATCCTTGTCATATGAGTGAAACTGCGTTTTAATAAATGTGTTTTCCTGCTGGATGCTTATTTTCTCATGTCTTGTCCATTTTAGATTTTACGACATGAAGAGTTTGAGGAAGGCTGCAAAGCAACGTGTAATGGGTAGACATCTTAAGCTAACTGAACTTTGTGCTCACAAAACTGTATAAAAAAGAGTTATACAGAGGTGTTAATATCTTAATTCTGACCAATGCCATCGTCTGTATCGATACAGCCCCTACGATGGCAAATGGAGCAAGACAATGGTTGGCTTTGGTCCAGAAGATGACCATTTTGTTGCTGAACTGACATACAATTATGGGGTGGGAGAGTATCAACTTGGCAATGACTTCTTGGTGGGTGAGAGTTCATTTGGAAACGTTACAGAGGACAATAACATTATAGGGTACAGCAGCCTTAATCTAAAGACATATTGTCACATAATCTTTTCACTTTAGGGGCTCACTCTGCAGTCCAGCAAAGCTGTAAGCAACGCTAAGCATCTGGGATGGCCTCTTACTGAGGTAGGAGAGGCTCTGTATCTGACCCAGGCTCCAGGAGGGTATCCTTTCTACCTTGTCGACAAAGAGCAGCCTCCCAGTGGTGATTGTCATGGGTGTCTTTTCTCTCAAAAGAGTCCAGTTTTGAAAAGGAATTAATAATTCTAGTCATTTTATCGCATGTATCAAGCAAAAATACCAAATATCAGTTGGTTACAGCTTCACAATTGCAAAGGGTTGTACATTTATTTATAGTAATAGTCATTTAATTCAATTTTATTGATTAGACTCAGTAATCAAGTTCCAATATATTGAGTATTTTATTAAGTAAATTATTCATTGATCAATCCATAAATAATACTATCTAGGTGAAAATAATTATGATCTGCAACTATAAAGGCATTAAGTGAACAAAAAATGTCATGGCTTTTTGTTAAACCCTTCGCAGTATGGATGACAACAACTCACATGAAAAATTGCATTCACCTGAAGCTTGATCATTGCAGGTGTTTAAGCATGTCATACTGTTTTTACTTCTGTGATTGATCACCTGTAACCTTTTAATTATTTGTTCCCAGACCCAGTACAGAAGGTTTGTCTCGGAGTATCAGACCTCCAGAGATCGACCCACTACTGGACGACACTCTTGGGAATGAAGGTGATGGAAAAGAATGAGGAAAAGAAAACAGTGCTGATGGGATTTGCAGACAATCAAGTGAGTCAAGTAGCAAAGAAATCATCTGTATTTAAGTCAGACATGTATTTTAGTCTGAATGTTTTCATTGAGGGCGGCACGGTGGTGCAGTGGTTAGCACTATCGCCTCACAGCAAGAAGTTTGTTGTCCCCGTGTCTGCGCGGGTTCACCCTAAATTGTCCTTAGGTGTGAGTGTGAGTGGTTGTTCGTCTATGTGTGGCCTTGCGATGGACTGTCCAGGGTGTACCCCGCCTTTCGCCCGATATCAGCTGGGATTGGCTCCAGCCCCCCACGACCCTGTACAAAGGATAAGCAGTTGACGATGGATGGATGTTTTCATTGAATTTTGATAATTTTGTTTATCTTTATGCAGTGTAAACTGGAGCTTCATGATATTGGTGGAACAGTAGATCATGGAACAGCATTTGGGAGAATAGCATTTTCATGCCCACGGGAGCAAGTAAAATATTATTTCCGGAATACATCATTGTGTTTGTTAATATTGAAGAAAAATAATTGTCATTTTCATCATCAATATTTTATTACATTCCCCAGCTGCCTGACCTCGAAGCCTTGATGAAAAAGGAGAATCAGAAAATTCTCACTCCATTAGTCAGCCTGGACACTCCTGGAAAAGCCACAGTAGAAGTGGTTATCTTGGCCGACCCAGTAAGAGAACATTACCAACATTATGCTGCAATCAATTGAAGTACGCCTCCATTATAAAACAATTTAACTGGACAATGTTTGTTGTAGGATAGTCATGAGATTTGCTTTGTGGGAGATGAGGCTTTCAGGCAACTGTCCATGGTGGACCCCAAAGGAAATGAATTGCTTGATAAGGTTGGTGTTGCTCCAGTATTTCCTCTCTGTATTAAATATGCAACATGTGTTGGATATTTACTGTGCCTGTGCTCTTTCTGCTTTTAAACTTGCTTTTTTTTAGGCTATAGCCGAAGATAAAAGTGACGAGTGGTTTGCCAAACACAACAGACAGAAAGCTGCGGCATGAGATGAAGGAGCTTGCCTGGAAAATTTTGCACCATCATCAATTTCTTACCAGTTCATCAGATGAGTTGCTGTACAAGTCACCTTTAGTGTAGATCTTCTTGTAATGTCAGTTATCCTAAGGCTGGCAGCATGAGATTTATTTTCCCTGAAGGCTTACCACAAGGGACAGTTGCATTGACAGCACTTTGTAAAAGGACCACTTGTTTATTTTGATGGACATCCCAATAAATATTGTTCCCATCAATAAGGCAGACAAGTGGGCAAAAACAAATCTGCTTTTGTTTTTTGAAAAATATGAAAGATGGCCAGGGGGAAAATGTTTCTGTTAGACCCCTGTTTACCCATTAACCACATTCTGTTCATTCAATTAGTTATTTTAATTATTGAAGTAATACTATCTGGCTGCAAGATTTCTGTGTCAGTTCGTTATTTTGATTAAAAACAACTTTATTTAGAAAAATGTACCATGCATGGATGACATACACAACAATAAAAGGTCTTAATTGTAGACAAAGGGCCTCAACATGATGTAATATTGCAGGGCCTGCCTTGTAGTGCAAATTCCATAAATATGCAGCTAATCAAATGACCAAAAGTAATTTACATGCAATGTACCTGGATCTTTTGAGGGATTGGGCCCCTTTAGGGCAATGGCCTGGAAATCTAGCATTGGCATCAACCATGGAAGAATGCTGTCAAATGCATGTTTAATCATGTGGTTAAGTGGCAATGAATCTTACCATTAGTAAAATGACATGTCATTCATCAGAACATTTATCTTTTCACCTTCATAAAATAATTTGATTACGACTGTGTGTGTGTGTTTTATGTGTTTCGCCTATGTACGACTTACGCTTAATGTCTGACTACATAGTTAAAAGTTAATATTTGCTGTAACAGTATTGGTGGTGGTGTACAGCCACTAGTCACGGCACTCGGCTGCGTGTCAAATGAGCTGCCAGCTGAGCGGGGCGGACCAGAACAGAGCCGGAGTGTTTACTCTGTCTGAGCAGAGTTAACTGTCCAATGAAACTGCTCTTTGCAGCATTATCCTGTGAAACACAAACCCAATACTCTGAATATGTCAGGGTAAGTAACGCTAAGCTTGATATCTAACTGAGACATCTAACGCCACAGTAACTTAGTTATCTAAAATAATGCTAAGTTTTGTAGCAGTTTTGCAGCTATGCTAAGTTAGCCGTAGCGTTAGCTTGCTACAATGGTAGCACAGATTTGCTACTGATGTTTAGATGACGCGGCGGCAAATATCTTTAACTATTTCATGTTGGGTTAGTTTGCGCTAACGCTGCTGCTCCTTGGCAATGAGTCGCTGTTTTGCCAATGGTGCGTGGTGAACAAGGACTGAGTTTAGGTAACGTTAACGTTAAATGTTTACACACTGTCGAGTGATAAACTTTAGCTGCGTGCTGTAACGTTAACTACACAGTAGTTAATTAGCAATGTTAGCCCTGTGAGGCTAGCTGTTACCTTTAGCTGAACTACACTCAACTAACGTATATGGATTTGCATGGCGGATTTGCATAGCAAATGTTGTATTCGCGCTAGTGACAGTGTTAGGGAAGTTACTGATTAGCTAGCACCTATCTGTAATTAAGCTTCTTAATGTAAGGTGTGTTAAGCTGAAGTGCATCTCTTCCTCTTTGACAGTGGCTGATAGAGGAGCAGCCAGACCCATGTCCAAGATTAGGGTGTGAACAACTTGGGACACAATGTCTCTCTTGCTGATATTCTTCCTTCTAATTCTTCTTCTTGGGATTGTTTTGTTATGTGTCATTTTCAGGTAAGACGTGTTGGTTTCTGCACTATATCTGTAATTGCCAATGACACTCTATAAGCATCACTGATTTAGTTTAATCTAACACTGCTGATAAGGTATAACCCAGATGTTTCTTGATTTTACATAAAAGATCTCTGTTTTTCTTTTGCTCCTAGGTGGCTTATATGCACCCTGGCTGTGCGCCTCTTCCAGACTGCACTGAATGCTGATCTAAAGATCAAATCAGTAGGGCTTTTTTCTGTCCAAGGAGTTAGTATCCAGTTTCACCCCCAGCACACCCTGGTAAGACACACTGTGTTTACATGACATTTATTTAGTGAGCTCATTCAGTGTGACTGCTCCCATATCATGGGACATGTTTGGCTTAGCCAAAACACATTTTATGTCGTTTCTCCACTATCCCTAAATACATCAAGGGTACTGTTTGGACTTATTATACCATCACAGTAGAGCTTCAACGATTATTAAAGTAATTGCCAACTATTTTGATAATTGATTAATCAATTTGAGTAAATCTTAAAATTCTTTCACTCTCTGATTTCAGCTTCTTAAATGTGAATATTTTCTGGTTTCCTTAGTCTTCTATGATAGTAAACTGATTATCTTTGGGTTGTCGACAAAAATCAAGACATTTAAGAATGTCATCTTGGGCTTTGGGAAACAATGATCAACATTTTTTACAGTTTGACAATCTGACATTTTATGGACCAAACAACTAAAAAGATCAATCAATAATGATAATAATTGTACATAACAGTGGCTTTCTTTATGACAGGAAATTGACAGAATATGGATTTCAAGTAAACTTCTAAACAAGGATTTGCCGTAAGTTGTCACCTTTTTATTTTGTCCGTCCGATAGTTTGATATTAAGTCTCTCAGTAAATCAGTTATAGATGCTAAACCCTTATGAAAATGCTTAATTCTTTTATTTGAAACGTCTACTGCGTGTTTGTATTTTAGGAGATACCTGGCATTGTGTGTTGGCGAAACCAGAGTTAGGCTTGACTTGCAAGCATCACTCAGACCTTTGGTGCAGAAGAGTCATGGGAAAAAGTCAGGGAAGATGTCGGTCAGCCCCACAACGCTACGCCTTCTGTCACAAGTATGTTGCCTTGCTGTAGGTCAGTCATTTGCCAACCTGATTTTGAAGACAATATCTCACTTCCTATCTTCTGTTTTCAGCTGCTGTCCTTCCACATCAGCTCCATCAATGTGATGGTGCTGAACATAGCACTGTCAGAGTCTCTATGGCACATGACCATTACAGGCATCACCTTGTTACTTGACCACCAGAGTAAAAGGTAACTATACTGTTCACACTCTCTCTTTTTGTTATTTCTGTCTGCCTTTTGATCTGATTTAGCTATTGAATTTAATAGTAAAGAAAAAATTCCAACCAAGGATCATGCTACATGGTTATCATTTTTTTACTTTTATTACAGGCTGGCGTGGGACTTCTCCGTCGGGCAACTTAGCAGTAAAGTGCTTAAAAGCAGTCAATTGGTAAGTTCTTCTATTTTCACTGAAATAGAAACTTATGATTGAATGTGTGTGACTGGTGTGTCTGTGTTGTAGGATATATGTTTGGCTGAAGTTGCCCTGAGCCTGCTGCTGTCCGGATATGTGAGCCTACCAGAGATGAAGCCAGGCTGTCTGTCCCTGAGTGTGAGGACTCTCATAGCAGAACTGCATGAGGGGCTGTTTCTGAGCCAACTCCTGCTGCCCTCATCCCCTAAAGAGAGCGTTCACGATGTCTCTGGTGAGCAAACATTAATTATATCAGTATAAGTATAATCTCTGAAATGTCAAAACGATCGTTGTATTAATCAATTCCACCTTGCCAAGATGTTCGAACAATAGAGGACATCAGGCTTTGTTGTTGTAAATTTACAAAGACATCAAAACAGCAGCACATTTCATGTAACACCTAATCAAGATGTTGCTTGATTGAATGTATGAGTTGGAGTAGAGTACATGTTGTGTTTTATAATATAAAGTACAACATCTACTCTAAATATTCTAAAGCATATTCTAAAATGCTTGGATTTTCTATCATTGCCTGTGATATTTTTTGCTGATCTGCTAACCAGCAAGAAAATGAGGACAAGGTCATATGATAGCACTTTATTCACCTCTGTAGGTGCTTGAAATGTCCACATACTTAATGATAAATATAGAAAGTTTAACTTTCCCAGTCAAATACAGCATAAGTTATACAATTGTTTAAAAAACTATTTTCATTATTTCTTTATATATCTGCAGGCCTTCTGGATCATTATTCACTGAATAAGAAAAGTAACTTATTGTTAAAAGTAGCATAGCATAGCAATTTTGCCTATAAAAATACACACTAACAGCCAGAAGGGGAAAAAGAGGAAATGACACATTAGCTCACTCCATGCATTTCCATGCAAAACAGATTTTTAGATCATTAGAAAACAAAGCATGAAAGCGGTGCTGTTAGTGTTTTAACTTTTGACCATTTTATAGGCATTGTGACATTCATAACCAGCCTGTACAGGCAGTTAAAATGTTAAATGGAATACATTTGCTATAGAGGAGACCTAGACAAGATGCACATTGCCGAATACTGCAAGTCGCCATTGGCTCATATCAGGTGGCATATGCACAATGTCAAAAAAAAAAAGTTTATTAAATAAAAATGTGAAATGAGAATTGTAGAGGCTATTTAGCTATGTGGCTTTCTTTATACTTTTGATAATACCTGACATAATATTATGATTTAATACTGTTCCCTTTCAGAGTGTGAAACCATTGAATTCATCCAGACTGAGACTGTGGAACGGTTTCATCAGCTGATTCCCCACAAGGTCAATGTGGAATTTGATAATACAAATGTAACCCTGTCCATGCACAGCCAGAAAAAGTGAGTACTCATTTTACCATCAACTGCATATAATTGTTGTTTAGCACAATTTAATTCCCTATTTTATGACTTTTTTTTTTTTGTTTTGTTCTGTCTATATAGACACCTCAACTGGACTCTGAAATCTTTAAAGGTCTGCTACAGACGTGACAGTGAGCAGCTTCCTCTTAAAAGCTTCACTCCTGGGCTGAGCTTTCCCCAGAGCAGCCTGGAGCTCCTTCTAGAGGGTAAGTGGACAGCTGGGTGCCAGACGCAATGCAGAGAGAGTTGGATGAAGGAAAAAAGTTATGAATAACATGTTCTTGTTTCTTTTTTAAAATATATTGGCAGATGGACTACTCCTCTCACAAAGCAGGCAAAGGATCCTTTGTGTGAACACTCTCAAGACAGCCCTGCAGGTGAGGAAGATGCTCAATGGTCACATCACAAGAGTTTCTTAAATCTATGAATCATATTTGACATTATTTTGACTTTGTCTCTTGTGTTTTTCTACATGGAGGTTACATCTGTTGACATCTCAGGGTCCTTCACAGTCAGCACTTGCATTATCCACTACCGTCACCAGGAGTTTTCCCATTGGCTAAACCTATTTCCATGGGAACAGCTAATCCACAGGAAGGCAGCACATAGAAAAAGGTAAGCTTGGTAAAGGTAAAAAAAAAAAAAGTAAAACTTGAAGGTTTGGATTGCTGTGTGTTTATCATATCTCTAAAAGTTTACTGAAATAATTGGATGTGTGTTCACTCTGTGAAGTCTTCACTTTTCTTAAAATCTCCCAATGCAGTGTAAATAACAATCTAATACCTTTTACTGTCTTCTCTTTCTTATTCATGTCTGTGTTTGCACATCACTCATTCCGTATTGTGTTTTTCCATGATGTTATTGTATTATGTAGTCCGTTAGATTATTTGCCCAACTTCCTTTTCCTCAGGCGCCTCCCTCACTTCGATGCTCCCGTGATGATCACCTCTGCTGTGTCAAACGTTAATGTGTCTGTTCAGCTGGGAGATACAACGCCTTTTGCTCTAGGCTTCATCTCTGCCAGCGCAGGTACTGTAGATCTTTCACATGCTGCACATGCTTTCACACACACACACACACAGAAAGGCAGGTGAATGTCATATGATGTTATTGCTACGTAGCAAAATGAGGGCGTTGTTGCGTTTAAGTGTAACCTCAACACCCTGTGGTAAGCAACAACACTTAATGTTGTTACTTTACATCATGTGCAAGTCCTGTACTTCTGTTAAAACCAATTTTTCCTTCAGTAAATCAAAAAGGTTTTTATTTTGTAGCCATTTTTCAGGTCAACCTTTTTCAAACATGCCAAACTAGATTAGATAAGTCTTTTTTTTAGAGTGCCCTTTAAACGTTACACATTAACTTGTACACCTTTCCACTTGTCTTATAGTACTTTTTTCTTTTGGAGAACAGCTTCAATCACAATGCTGTATTTCCTCAAAATAACATTTCATGATGCTTGTGCTTCCTGTATTTGTAGAACTGCAGCATCTTCTTGACTATAAAGCTGACACAGAGAGCCCAGAGTCCCAGAATGTGCATCAGCGTGCTGCGCTGTCCCTGGACAACTTCTGGTGGAGAGTGGGTCAGGGTTCTCATATCCAACAAGCACCCCACCCTCCTGGTAAACATGTGTGGGGAGAAGCGCTAATTTTAGACACGCTCAGTCTTCAGGTAGGAGGACAAATTATTAAGGAGCGTTTAGAAACTTGTTGTATGTATAATAATGCTTAAGATTCATTTTCACATTTTTTGAATATTAATATCCTTCCACAGAGTCTTTTTTGTCTTTTTCCCCCCTGTAATTCTTGTCTTTGCATGACTTTTGTAATAGATAGACTCTCTGAATCCCCCAGTATTTCCAACCACAAATTAGATCAGAATGTTAACTCAGAACATGCTGTTTCCAGTTGAAATTAGTTTTAATGTTTAGTAAGTTTGTTAGTCAGAGGATTTACTCCCATACTCTATTGCTAACGTTCATGTACTTTTGATTTCATCCCTCCAGGGCAGTTTCAACAGACCCCAGATGGAGTCGAGTAGCCATTCTCAGAGTTTGTGCGTGGAGTCCAGTCTGAAAGGGCTTCAAGTGGAGCTTTCAGAGACTTGTGCACTGTGTCTGTCTCGCCTGCTGTCCCTCATCTGTGTTCCTCGTGACCTGGAGCCACAGCTGTTAGATGTGGCCTCAGTGTCTCCCCCTAGTGACGATACTGTCCAACCCATCCCCTCTTCACAGCTACACCTGCTGTTTAAACTGGACTGTTGTCTGGAGGATGTTAATGTGTTCACACTGTCTAGTCTGGCAGGTAAGTTATTTCAGAATGTATAAAGGTTCTGTATATTTGTTATGTAAAGAAATAGTGGAGTAATGGAGTCCTGAGTAGAGTATGACATTGCACTCCCTCCATGTGTGTTATCATCCGAGCTTCTCTGTTTTTTGTTTTGGTAGCTGGTCTGGGTGAGTTTGTCGTTGTGAACCTGCTGGTTTTGAGGAGAGCGATATGTGGCAGGTTCTTTTCTCATCTAACTCAGTGAATTAAGGATTTATTTTGACCAAAGCAGAGTTGGTGTTTGTTGGAACAGTGAAAAGACCGCTTTGGTGGCTTTAATTTTGTTTCTGTCCAGTTTGAATGACGTATGTTTTAAGATGATGAGCGAGCTATTATTGTTTTGATCAATGGAGTCTTGGAGCAAGAGCGATATAACGGCTGTTTCTGTTTTAACAAAAAGGTCGGTCTCTGTAGGGATCCCATCCATAATGTTTTTAGACGCTTAGAATAGCAATCTGAGTCAGTGGCAAAAACATCTTTTCACATCTAAGTCTGTGAATATTTTTAGATTTCGACCTAACCATAGTTGGTGATTTTTGACAGTGGAGAGACTAATAAAAGACTGTTTTAGTGAGTCCTTTTAATTATTATTTTTTTAATGAGCTGCGAGGTTACAGTTTTTCTCAATTGAGTCTGGTTTGCCGAACCCCCCCCCCCCCTCACAACATTTAGTGGCAGGGAATGTCACATGCAGCTCCTTTTAAGAATGTTGCTGGTGGAAGAGTGGTGCTTCGACAGAAAATTCATCTGCAACTATTTTGATAAATTATTAATCATGTAAGTCACTTTTTAAGCAGAAATTTCAAACATTACCAAGCAGTTGCTCTTTTCCTTTGTCTTATGTGACAGTAAATGGAAGCTCTTTGGGTTTTGGCCTGCTGGTTGAACAAAACAAGCAAGTAAATTGTGATCTATTTTAATATTTTTCACAATTTTCTGACATTTTAAACATCAAACAATCTAGAAAACAAACAATTCAAATCAAATAATTGATAATGAAAATAATTGTTGGTTGCAACCCTAACCCTCTATGTTGTAATTCATCATTAACAATGACAAATACATTAGTCAGAGCAAAGAATGGCAAAAAGTATTGCAGCAATACATTTTTCAAGCTGACCCAAAGAGAATAAGTAAACAGGCCTTCTTCTTACAAATGCCCCACTGCATCTTCATTATCTTGTGGCACCAAAGATTACAGGATACACAAAGGTTTCTGCAGTGGCAGTTTATCATCACCTTTAATTATCATCCCTTTTGTTTTTTACTCGTGTTCTCTTTAGGAGCCGTGTCTTTGCGGATGGACACTATTGGACTCCTGAGCTCTGCAGAGAGCTCCACTGTGTCTCTTCAAGGTGTTAGCTTGTTGGCGATCAAAACACTCACAGAAAACATGGAATCATGTTGCCCCGCCTCCCAAACCCCCAACCCTGTGCTCAAACTCACCGCAATAGCCTTTTCCTACCATATCACTACCCACACCTTACAGGTAATCATATCTCGATCAGTTTTATTTCTCCAGACTGAATGAATTTCTTTGTCAATATTCATACCTTTTGTGTCTTAATCAGGTTCGATGTGAAGAAGAGCTCACTGTTGAATGGACCCCAGCGGACCACATGATCTTATATCAGCACTTGACTGAAGCTCAGGCTTGTTGGCGTATGCTGTGCAGAGAGAAAGGAGAGGACAGTCTAGTCAAACCTACTGAGAGTCAACCCATCCACAGTAGGGGGCTGTGTGTGCGTGTTGAACTGGGCTGCACTCGTTTAACAGCCCATGTTAGTGAGCAGAACTATATTCTCCTGCACACAGAAGCGCTGTCAGTCTCCAAGCACACTGGTTCCATACACATACGTTCTCCTTCCGTGATCTTCAACTTTGATGGCAACAACATCGTGTCCTTTAACGATCTAGATGTTCAAACACACGCAGAGCTGTCTGAGATGCAGATGCACAGAGACACCTTCCCCTTCCTTACCACTCCTCACAATTGTGTCTGGGTCCTCACTTGCCCCTCCCTGGCTGTCGAGTTCCCCTACCAGTACAATTTCTCAAAAACCTTTGACATGGCCATCAGTGTGCAGAAGTGGCTAAAGACTCTGCATCAAGCCGCAAGCCAAGCCACTACCGTCCAATGTCTGCCTCCTGATCTCGTGTTCAAAATCAGCCAGTTTTCATTCGTGTTCCTTGACGACGTCTTTGAAATCAAGCTGCGAGACAATTACGAGCTAATGAAGGACGAGAGTAAGGAAAGTGCAAAGCGTCTTCAGCTTCTAGATAAGAAGGTGGCAGATCTGCGCAAGCAGCATGGAGAACTTCTCCCAGCCAGAAAGATTGAAGAGCTGTACAGTTCACTGGAGAAAAAGCACATTGAGATCTACATCCAGCGCTCACGTCGCCTCTACGCCAACACACCCATGAGGAAGTCCCTGCTGACCTGGACTGTGTCAGACTTGGAGCTAGTAGCCCTGGCTGATCAATCTCTTCATGGGCCAGAGAGGGTGAGGGAGCAGCTGAGGGACATCGACAGGATCAGTCCCTTCCCCAGAGATGGACTCCCTCTGGTGGTCCAGTGGTGCCGCGCTGTCAAGTTTAAACTGGATGCATATTTGGGTAAGTTGATGAAAAATTTACAACATTAATTTCAGATGTGAGACAGGATTTCTCTGAGAATAAATTGGAAATAAAATCTAATTAAAGGTCTTACCGCTTGAGCTTATTTCTACCTACACAAACAAGTGATGTCTTTACGCTGTGCCAGTGAGAATTCGGGATTACCCTCGCTACCTGTTCGAGATCCGGGACTGGGAGCTTTCAGGGCGTCTGATTGGGACAGAGCAGGATGGACAGACCAGGGCTCGCCGCAAAGACGTTGTCCCTCTTGGTCCACCATGGGGTGATGTGACGGTCCACAGGAATATGCCACCACTCAAGTTCTACTATGACTTCAAATGTGAGTTGTGGGATATACCTAGCTATTTGTTATGCCTGACCAGTCACAGTGTTTTGAATGTGCAGCATTCATTCATGTAACCAAAACAGAAGCAGAAGTTGGCAGCGGCAAAGGAAGAAACCCTTCATGTGCCTAACGATACATAGTCATATGTATTGGCCCAGTATTAGAGAGGAAATTATAAAAATTATAAAGTTTGCTTCAGTATCATTAGTTATTTGAAAATATAGTAACACAGATAATAGGAGTAAGAAAAAAAACTTAAAATTTAATTATTTTGTTTTACATACATTTGTGATTCTCTCAAACACTGAAAGTTCTTTCATTAAATATTCTCTTTTTTGTAGCTAACATCTCCCTCTACACTATTGTGTGGGGGCCATGTTGGGACCCTGCCTGGACTTTGATTGGCCAGTCCGTTGACCTGCTGACCAAACCTACTGTTGATCCTTCACCTCCTTTGGCTTGGTGGGACAAAAGTCGTCTCCTTATGCATGGGCGCTGGGTTATGGACATTGATCAGGCCAATCTTCATCAACTGGCTACAGAGGTAAAACAATGTACACCTAAAAAACAACAAACTGTTGTGAATCTCCGGACGATCTATGCAGGAAGAGATTTAGCAAAGTTATGTTTTTGGCAAATCATGATTTCATTTACTTTAAATCTTGACATTTACCCTCAGTGGCCTCTTTATTACAGTACAGTTGTACAATCTAATCTAATTCAGTCCAATACAACTGTTCTGCGATAAAGTACTTTTATGATGCCTATAATGTTCTTGTTTTGTTTTTTTCACTTTTATTATATGTTGTAACATTGAGGTCATAATTACCTAATAAAGTGGCCACTGAGTGTATGTTTATGGCACGTACTGCGCCCTCACAGTCTTTTATGTTTTAGTTTCTTGTGGTAACGGAGATATGAGATGCAAAAATGATTCACCTTTATCTAAGATAAATCTTGCATTCTCACAGGACCCTTACAACACTACAGAGAACCTGCACTGGGAGTGGAATAAGCTGAACTTTGACTGGAACCCCGGCCAGTTTGTTTTTAAAGGAGACTTGGATGTAAATGTCAGGACAGCATCAAAGTAAGTGGATGTGAAAATAGTTAAATGCAACTTCTAACTATATTTGTAGAGAATCTATAGTAATACAAGTCCCTTTTGTCCATATCAGGTATGATGATATCTGTTTTCTACACCTGCCCAACTTGTGTATGACCCTTGACCTCCAATGGCTTTGCCATGGCAACCCCCATGACCACCATGCTGTAATGCTCTGCTGTGCGGAGAACGTTGCAGACGTGACCTCAGGACAACCTCATGACTCCTACAGAGCCTTTCGCTCTGAGAACCTCAATCTCTCCATCACCATGGACCTTAACCAGCACTGTGGCACAGGTATGTGCAGCTCTGTTAGATATTCTGTCTAGCTATGCTAATCCCACTGCATTGGAAAACCAGTATAACGTATTTTGCCATTGAGAACTGTATTTTTTTTTTCTATGTAGAACCACCTCAGCCTAGAATCCTGCTATACAGCAGCACTCTGCGCTGGATGCAGAACTTCTGGGCCACCTGGACAGGTGTATCTCGACCAATCTGCAGAGGCAAGCTCTTCCACAGCCTCAGGCCTGTCCGTAAGAAGCTGGGTCAGCACTACAAACAGATGTCCTACACAGCCGCCTTCCCACAACTACAAGTGAGTGTTTTTCTAGGCTGCCTTCCAGCAACAGCCCACTAACATCTGCTTTATGTTTTTACCACGAAATCTGCATTTGCAGTTACTTACACAGTCCAGTATGTACCTTGATTTCTGAAAGATAATTCACTAGAATTTCCTCCCCTTTATTTCTTTACACCTAATATCTACTACATGTGTAAGTTTCTACATATTGTTTGTCCTTCAGGTGCATTACTGGGCCTCCTTCGCCCAACAGAGAGGTATCCAAGTGGAGTGCAATAAAGGCCATGTCTTCACCAGAGGGTCACAGAGACTTATTCCACAGGGTACAGGCGTCAGCATGACACCATTCAAGAAAATTCAATTATTCATACAGATGGCTTAATTTAGTCTCCCAATATATTTTTAATGTGTATGTATGTCTGTGTGTGTATATTGTCTATCAGCTGGCACTGTGATGAGGAGGCTGATCTCTGAATGGAATGTGACTCAGATGGTTAGTGAACTATCTCAGGTGACTGTTCACCTGATGGCCTCCACCTGGGATGAGACAGCTGACCACCAGATCAATGCTCAGGTGAAGAAGACTCACCTGCTCAGCCTGTCCTCCCTGAGCTACCAGCGACAGAGCAACCGTATGGAGGAGGTATAACCCCAGAGCCGGCTAGAGTTTAAACCTGTTCTTCCACTGTGGCTGCATTCATAATTGGGATCTTTTCGAATATTTCTGACAGGAGGTGAACCAGACAGATGAGACTAATGCCTCTTACACTCACAAACTGCGCCTGGTGGACCTACGTGCTTCCTGGACCACCACTAACAGGAACATAGCCTTTGGGCTGTACGACGGTTATAAAAAGGCATCTGTACTGAAGAGGAACCTCTCCACTGAAGCTTTGAAGGGTCTGAGGATCGACACACAGCTGCAGACCAAGAAGCTCAAACGCTCTCCTTCCAATTACTCTCCCACCATAGCCCCTACCACACCAGTTATGCCCACCGTCAGTCGAGCAGACAAAAGTCAAAATGAAGGTGAGGAAAACACTTGACTAAGAAAAAGACAACAGCTGAGGCTTTCAAGATCCACTAACCTCTTTCTTTTCATTTTCCCTCCTTCACTCTGTAGGAACATCGATGCTCCAGAAACTGATTGAGGAAACGGACAAGTTTGTGGTGTTTTCAGAGGAGGATTCAGGTGTCAGCGACCAACTGTGTGGCATCGCAGCCTGTCAGACAGATGATGTCTACAATCGCAACTGGTTTATCGAGTTGGTCAACTGTCAGGTGCCTTGATAATAACATTTATATTTTTAAGATTTGTTTGACTTTCCATGTTGCAAAGTTAATATAAATTCCTACTTATTATCGCTGTTGGGTAAAAGTTTTTAGAGTCCAGTTTTATTGGGTTTCATGTTAAATCCATAATTGAAGGATCTCATGTTCTGCTGTAGAAAATTCAATAATATGGGCTACAATATCCGACAGTTAAGGCTGATTTAGAAACTGTGTGGATCAACTAAAAATGCATTGTTATATAAAGGTTTCTATCTTTTAGAATTAAGGTTGTCTCACAGCCTAGATGAATGAATGCAGGCTGATAATCTGGGTGGCCAAATACTTTAACCCTCCTCTACTTTGCTCTACCCAGATGATGCTGCGCGGCACAGAGACAGCAGGCTGTGTGCTGGTGTCTGCAGCAAAGGCTCAGCTGCTCCAGTGTGAGCACCATCCTGCCTGGTACAGCGACACCTTAAAACAGAAAACCACCTGGACCTGTCTGCTGGATGGCATGCAGTACTTTGCTACCATGGAGCCAAACCCATCTGAGCAAGAGGACAGACAGTTGTGGCTGGAGGTAAACTCAGCGCTCTCTCTGGGTCTCTGAAACACATATATGAGCACAAACGAGTGTAGTCCTATAGAGCTACTGTATGTTAAGACTTTTTACTTAATTGGTTAATAAAACATTGTCAAAGGATGGAAAATACTGAATGATAATTCACACTGACAATCTAAGAAAAACAGACCAAGTGTCTTTATTATACCATGATTTTAGTGAATAAATAGAATAGTGGACAAGTTATTGTATTGTAACAGTAGTTTTAAAAACTAACCATGCTACTACAACATCAAAACCAAGGCATTATAGTAACTCACCTGTTGTGTGCAGTGTCTATCATGCTCTGATTTTCTTTTGACTCTTTACCTTTGTTGTGTTTAGGTGAAAAACATAGAGGAGCACAGGCAGCGTAACCTAGACTCCGTACTGGAGCTGATGGAGAGTGGCCAGGCTGTGGGAGGAATGGTTAGCACCACTACAGGTAAATTACTTCTGAAACACAAGATTGTTCATGGTACTAACCTCATACTTGTTTTTGAAAAGATATGCACTATGGGACACTGACCACACACCCTCTACAGCTGTTAAAATACTTCCTTGAATACACAAAGTAATTGACCTTGTGTGTATTGTATGTTGAGAAATGTATGCCTTGCATTGTGCTGCTGTTGGTATTCTTGGTGTATACCTGTAAAGAGACACTGATTTACTGTACTCATTTAAGAATGACATTTTCTGTTCTGTGTCTGTAGATTGGAACCTGCCAGCTCAGGTGAACGAGGCTCAGCAGGTTCAGCGCATCATCTCACGTTGTAGCTGCCGGATGCACTACATCAGTTACAGTCACGACATCAACCCAGAGGTGGCCACACAGATCAAACCACCAGAGCTGAGGAATAACCATGAGAAAGAGGACCTGCTGAAAAAACAGGCTGGTATGTCTGTCCACCTGCATACTTTACATCCTCAACCTGCAAGGAAGAATGCATCTGGGTTCTTATAAAAGGGGCAGCTTCCGATTTTTTTTTTAAATGTCACAAATATGTCCCACAAATATGTGGAGGGGGATGGTATTATTATTTTCACTAAGTCACCTATATTATGATTTAACAGGGGCTGTGGACACCTTCACTCTCATTCACCATGATCTTGAGATATCCACTAACCCTGTTCAATATGCTATGATCCTGGACATTGTCAACAACCTGCTGTTACACGTGGAGCCCAGACGCAAGGTAGGCTGGAGCATCAGTTAGGTTAATGGCCCCAGTCTACAAAGGATTTCCTTTTCTTAACTGATGTTTCATCTCTGTTTATTCCGGGGGGGTTTTATCTTCCGGATATTTGGTGTGTCCAGGAGCACAGTGAGAAAAAGCAGCGTGTGCGTTTCCAGCTGGAAATCTCTAGTAACCCTGAGGAGCAGCGCAGCAGCATCTTGCACCTACAGGAGGCCGTCAGGCAGCACCTTGCCCAGATTAGACGCCTTGAGAAACAGATTTACTCCAACATCAGGGTGAGTCACATAGTACTTTACCTGCTTTACACTCCTTAAATTGCCACTGTTATTTGAAACTGAGAGTTTACCATTATTTCTTTATATAAAATATGTAAAACTGACTGTGCTGGAGTGAAGTGAGTTTACCAGACCTCTGTAGCCTGCTCCACATCTGAGCTTGAGGCTAGCAGAGTCTGACAATGTTATAGGAGAGCAATGCTAAATTATTTAATACTCTTATAAATCATTAAACATTTGCTTTCTTTGTCATCTTGCAGTCCCAACTAGAGGAACTGAGCGGTGACGAACTGATGGAGATCAACACAAGACTGCAGAACCAGCTAAACCAGGAAAAGAATGACATGCAGATGAAAAGTGAAGAGCTCAACATTCTCATCAGGTCTCACATCAACACTTGTTCACATTCAGTCATTTACAGAAGATTTGGCACACAGGTAAAAAACTAAACATGCAACAACTTTCGTTCAGGTGTTTTAAGGACTTCCAGCTGCAACGGGCAAACAAGCTGGAGCTTCGTAAGCCCCCAGAGGATGTGAGTGTGGTGAGGAGAACTGAGATCTACTTTGCCCAGGCCCGCTGGTGTTTGACTGAAGAGGACGGCCAGCTTGGCATTGCTGAGTTGGAGCTGCAGAGATTCATGTACAGTAAGGTGAGCACAGCAAGGAACTACAAAAGCCTAGAGTTTGAAGCAGCTGGCTGATGATCATAACTGCAGACAGGACAGCAGAGTTATCTTTCATGCGGTGCTGAAAAGTTGCCACTATGAAGAACCTGATATATACTAAATCATCTGTCTTCTCACATATTCTCTTTTACTTTTTGCACAAAATAATTCACCCTGCCTCCCTTTGTAGCTCTTATTTGCCTTTGCTCTAGATTTTTTCCAGCATTCTGTATTTCAAGAACCACCTGAGGAGGAGAAGAGGAATAAATAACAGCCTATTGCTGCATTTAATTTTTTTCAAAAAAGAACAGAAGCTAAAAACAAAAAAATTACCTACAAAAACACAATTTTCACTACAGTATTCTATCATATCTTACCCCTGACTCATCCACTGTACTTCACTACTGGATGGTAAATGTTTATGACTCTATACTTTCTTTCCACAGCTGAACAAGTCTGATGACACAGCGGAGCATCTTTTGGAGTTAGGGTGGTTCACAATGAACAACTTACTGCCCAATGCAGCATACAAGGTACATTTGACTCTCATCGGATTTGGCTATATTAGTTTTATTTATATTTTGTTATATTTTTGTTTGTTTTTCAGTTAACAAAATGAAAATTAACATTAATTTAATTTGACTTTAGTTTGTTGTAGCCATAATAAAAACCAAAATGCAAAGACATCCATGACCACCATCCTTTTGAGAACTATGCAGAGGAAGATTGTCACCATTAGCACAGATTAAAATTCAGTGTTTACTCACATTCATGACTCTCTGCCTGGTTTCTTCTGTGCAGCGTGTGAGGGTATGTACAGTGCTGGTACAGTGAGAAGACATAATGTCTGTGTTGATATTCAGTGTTGCATGCACTCTCAAGCATTCATTGATGCATGTGTGGCCAAGGACTCATTACAAGTTCACATAGCCTTATGGATGTTGTCCATACTGTGTTCATATCATCATTAATGTGCTGTTGAATATCAAAGTATACTGTTTTCAAAATGACATCAAAAAAGAAGTGTCACACAAAATCTCACTACAGCTTTATTTTGTGATGTTACTGAGAATGAAATTAACTCCCTCTTCTTTTATAGGTTGTACTTCGTCCTCAGAGCCCCTGCCAGTCAGGACGCCAGTTTGCTTTGCGAATCTTCAGTAAAGTGCGCCCCCCTGTGGGAGGAATCTCTGTTAAGGAACACTTTGAGGTGAAAACATTTCATGCAGTCACATTTACCAAACATGTGGATTGTGTTTTATTAAAAAAATTTATTACATTTTTTTTTATGATCATTTTCACCATCAGGTAAACGTGGTGCCTCTCACCATCCAGCTGATGTACCAGTTCTTCAAAAGGATGATGGGATTTTTCTTCCCAGGAAGAAATGTTGAGGAGGAGGAGGTCACTGATGAGGAAGACAAGTTCAGATTGGTTACCACAGGTATGTTTTTTGTCAACAGTGGCAATATGACAGCAGTAAGCTGAGTAGCAAAGTCTGCAATCTCTCTCACCAGCCTGTAATCAATACCAACTAACTGCTCAATAATAGTTTCCTGTGCGTATTGAATAGCCCATTACTGTGTTATGTCATCCCGCTGAGCTATTAAAAACTGTGTTACTTTGAAATGACCTTGAGATGTGTGTGAGAGAGAGAGCGAGAGAGAGAGACTCTCAGTGGGAGTATAAGGTGTAGGGTGCAGAGTCACCTAGAGGTCACCATGCTGATGTGTTCTGTGTCACAGGTATCCCTGTCAAGCCTCGGCAATCGTCAGAGGACACCATGGGTGCAATGGGCCCCAGCAAAGGTGTCGCCCAGGGACTGAACCGCACTGCGGGGGTCAGGAGGTCATTCAGGAAACCTCCAGAGGTATTCATGCTTTTTGGTTGTTTGTGCTGAGATGTCACGAACAAAATAAAGAAATGTAATTGCATTTATTTCCTCCCAGCAGCATCCGGTTGATGACATTGACAAAATGAAGGAGCGAGCTGCTATGAACAACTCCTTCATCTACATCAAGATTCCCCAAGTGCCCCTCTGTGTCAGCTATAAGGTGAGTTTCTTGTGCATAACAGCTGTTTCTGAGCTCCACAACTCGACTGTTATTTTTGATTAAATACCTGTTCATCATTATGGATAATGAGTTTGAATAGCAAAAGCATTAGAAGTAAGACTGAAATCTTAAAATCTTGATATCAAAAATACGGAAGCTGTAAGCGGTGTTCCATTCAAACATTTTATTTACTCCATTTTGCCGTGATAATGGGATAATTTTTTTTGTGATCTCAAGACAACAAAAGGATAGTCTAATACAGGGGTCGGCAAGTTAGTCAGGATAATGTAACAGTGGTTGTCAGTAGTAGAGCACAGGGCTCTCAGGCTAAGGCTTGTTTGTTCAATACCCACGCTGAATGATTTTTACATTTTTTATTATCCTCTTCAACAAAGTTCTTATGAAGAGTCTTCAGAGGTGTCATTCAAGCCACTAACTCTTTTGAATGTCCTTCAGAACTTTTCAGAGGTGCTTGACAGACCTCTGAAATACTGTAGCTGTCAGGGAATGTGAGATTGGATCACCCTGAATGAGAAGCACAGGAATTTTCTTTGCCTTGGGATTCTGTGGAAATAAAAATAAGCGTCCATAAGTTAATAGATGTGGACCAGTCGCCCTGCCGCACACACTTCAGCACATTTATTTACATTTTATTATAGCAATTGTAAGTTGCTTTGGATAAAAGCGTCAGTTAAATGAATAAATGTAATGTGAAAAACATCATGTTCATGGATTCTTGGCGCTTTGAATAGATGCAATAATATATCCCTCAACTAATGTTTTTATAGCCCTCAACCAATGTTCTGGTTCACTCTCACCACCACTCATTGATAACACTAATAACTCAACTGGACACCGCCTGCTCAGCACCAGACAACACACAGACATAGTTAAGCCTAGTTCACACTACACGATTTTTAGCCAGATTTGCCGCTCAGCGACGTCGGGCTGTGATCGGGGGTAAATCAGCGGTCGATCGGCGGTCGCCAGTTGTTATATGTGAACTCCACAACAACGCATCGAAACAGCTCCCCGACACATTTCTGACACATCGCCAACGTCTGCCAGATATCTAGCATGCCAAATATCTGGAAGAGTCGGCCGACTTGACATCCACATCCAGCCAATGAGAGCAAACAGCTGGCAGAGCAGGCAGCTACTTTTTTCACCACAAAACACTTTTTCTCCCCTCCAGCTCTCTGTAGCTCAGACAATCCCTGCTTTCTGCGTGTGCTAATCCATTCTTTCACCCATATTCTTTCTTTATAATTGGTATCTTTATAATAACAAACAACAGCTGTTTCATGTGTAGGTTCGCGTCATTTCCCGTGTCAAATTCTACATGTGTTTTCTTGATAAAACGTGGTTTGAAGACCAGCGTCGGGTGACGGAGTCCTTGTCAGCTCGCGTAGTGTGTGACCCCCTGTCACCAATCAGTCACGTAGTGTGAACGCCAAAATGGCTTCAAGACTCCCCTCACAAGACGGCAAGTTGTGTAGTGTGAACAGCATGGCCATCGGACGACGCTGAAAGTCGTGTAGTCTGCACGAGGCATAATGACTAGCTGCTAAAGAGCCAGATGTTTCCCACAGTGATTGGTGGAGACCAAAAACAGAGCTGAAAGACTGTCAACATTGGACTAGTGGTCCAAATGAATGATGCCATATCAATTTAAAATGAAGATGATGAAGATGTCAAGTGGCCAAACATTTTTTATTGTATATTACAAAAAGTGCTTATTTTTACCACAGACGGACTCTATACCAGGGGTATTCAATTAGAATTCAAAGAGGTCCAGCTAGAGAAAATTTCCAGAAGCAAAGGCCGGAACATCAAAACAACTAACTTGCATTATCATTCAGTACCATAACGTATAGTTGTATCAACATATGTTTTTAGTCAACAACAGACTGTCAAATCAGTCAGTTTTCACATCAAACTGGAGGGATAATAAATAATAACTACTCTAATTATAAATTCTAAATTTAAGTTAACTAAAATAAAGTGCCTAGTTTTTAGAAAAAATTAATAAAAGTGTAGTCTCAACCAATTTTATAATAGTCTAAACACTCAACACATGAACAGCTGTAATGCCTCCTCTTCTCTTTCATTCCCTCTTATAAACCTCTTTCCTACTTTCTCTTGTTGAGTGAGAAATGTGAGCTCTAGTTTGTCCTGCCAGCTAGCATTGGAGATCTATGAGATATTCTGCTTTTGAACTGCCCGTGGGAAGAATGTACATGTAAGAATCTGTACATTCTTGATTAAAAGTCTTCCCTTTCGTCTCCTCAATTTGTGTGTGTTTCCAAAACGTCTAAAATGTCAGTAAATACATCAGTAAATGCTACAAAAGCTGCGAGGGGTAAAATAGAAACGCTCCATCACGAGGTAGTAATTCTCAATAATAAATCGGCTGTAGGTCGGCGGTCCGGAGAGGACAGCGGCTGGGTCCAGATCCGGACCGCGGTCCGCCTATTAGTGACCTCTTCTCTATACTATATCAGGTGCCTGACAACATCATGGAAAGGATCCCTACGAGTAAGCCACTGCAGCTGGTTCGTGGCTGCCGGCTCAAGCCATCTACTGCATAGATTCCAAAATGTTTTGTACATACTAGTCATTTTGACACCAAGGTTTAATAATACAGAAATAATCCTTTTAATCCTTTTTTTTTTTATGTCCAGTCTGATGTATTTTTAGATGTCGAACTAATGTTGAATGTACGTTCTTTAGGGAGAAAAGAGTAGTGTGGACTGGAAAGACCTGAACCTGGTTCTGCCCTGCTTGGAGTACCATAACAACACCTGGACGTGGCTTGACTTTGCCATGGCTGTTAAGAGGGACAGCCGGAAAGCACTTGTAGCACAGGTACACAACATTTATGACTTTGACTCCACTCCAAATCAGATCTTCACTACTTGAAACCCACATTAGCTGTATGGTGGCTAGTATGTGAATTAAGATTACACACTACATAATGTGCCCTCCTACATAATTTAAAATCAATCTATTAGATTTCTTTCTGTCTTTTAAAGTTATCCTTCATTTCAGACTGTGCTTTCAGTTGTTTTCATTAATTTACCATTACTAAGAATGATTAGGAGCAAAAACAACCTAAATTTGCCCAGACATTGAAAAGTTCTGTATTTATGAACTTGTCCTTTTTGGCTCCTCGCTACTCAGATGATAAAGGAGAAGCTGCGTCTGAAGCCAGCTTCAGGCTCGGACATGCGGGGGAAATCATCTGAAGGGAAGTCGGACAACAGCCTGCAGCAGCAGGAGGAAGATGAGAAGGCACGGCTCCTCATCGGCCTCAGCACTGCAGACAAGAGCTCCAGTAAGAAGAGCATTTTCAGTCGACGCAAGTGAAGCAACTTAACAATCAACATTCACACTACGTCAGAACTTGGCCAGATGATCCAAACAGCAGCAGCTGCCACACTCCTTCAGTATCTGGATCAGGGAAAAAGCAGTCTGCCTCTTAGGGGTCAGAATATCAGTCTGGCTTTGTGAATCTCAATGAAAAAGGGAGATTGTTGAGCATTTCAAGTACTTTTGGGAGATACCTAACTGTATCATACGAGCCTGCTGAATTTAAAGTAATATTCTGGAGTTGTTGTTGTTTTTTTGTTTTTTTTAAATACTCCTTATGTGTCTTAGACTTGCGGTTATGGCCAAAATCCCTGGGGGAACTGAAACAGCTCCAGGGTTACCAGGGTGCCATTTTGACCAAAATAAATATTAACTAGTTTATTTGTGTGCCATGAAAATTTCTCTCTGCATTTCATTCACTCTGCAACTTTCAAAATAATGACCACTTTCGTTGCATTTGAATATAGCGAGGAAGATTTTCAGTATGTAGCTAGCACTTCATGGTTTCCTGTGCTTCTCTAAGTGCAAGACTGAGAACACCGGTTCCTGCTGGCCCAGGAACAATGTATGTCAAACTTGTTAAAAGTATGCTAGAACAAATAGGACTCCATTGAAAGCACTTTCAATGCTGCCAGCTGTAAAAATAGATTTTGAAATGCCATAACTAAATATATCAGATATGTTTTATCAATTAAAGCTTAAAGAAATTGTATATGGCTGTATGACTGTCGCTGACAGGAAGGCCTTTTCCCACAAATGACCACAAAAGATGCTATTTTATTTTATATTTTACCTTTAAATGAGCGTGTCCATCCCTCAGCTAGCTGTTTGACTGTACCTCACCCCAGTGCAATATATCACTGCATCAGAAACATGTTAATGTGTTGTATAATGTGGCACTTGGTTTGATGGTTTTGTAGCCAAAAAACAAATATGTTGCAGCTAATCGCTGAGTGTATGTTTTGTATTTGTATTACTAAAGCACTTTCTTATGCAAAGTTAATATTTTGATATTTTTGTAACCACTGGTTCTTTTCTCTTGAATTACTTGCGTAACTGTGCTGCTAAGCCTGCAGTCACATTTCTGTTCAGAGAACAACACGCCCTGAACATTTCAATTCAACGGATCATATCGCTAAAGCAGATGTAGCCTATTTACATTTCTGTCAGCTCTGTGGCTTATTGTTTATCTGTCAATAAAACGTGTTATAGTCTCTCAGTGGTGCGTTTGTGTTTTTATGCAGAGGGTAAAGGGGCAGGTCTGTGAGTCGCAGGAAGTTAGGGGAACCGAGTGATGATTGATCTTTAATCTGACAGCTGGAACTGGAGCGGAATCGAGCTGGAGGATTGGTCTCTGCACACACGCTGCTAACACTTCTGTCTCCTTTCTTTAGACAAATAAACACAACCACGTGGATAGAAGACCGTGATGACCGAGACAGGACTGTGCGGTCCTGAAACAAACCAGGACGCGAGAGGAAGAGACGAATTTGTTGCGTTTCTACTCATTTTTGTGTGAAATACTTCGCTTTATTTATGGGCAGCGAAATCAGTAAAAACAGTAAGGTGAGTCCGTCAGATTGGAGTTATTTTTGTGCAATTATGGATGATGTTGACGAGCTGTAGACGTGAACTCTGGCAAAACTGCCGGAATACGCATTGTGTGTATTGGACAGTTTTCTTCTTAATAGTGTAGGCTGTAGTTAAGTTACTTTAGTAACTTTAGAGTTTTTGAAATAAAGGCACTTAACTGTTAATAAATCCATGTTGTGGCGAAGCTTGTTGTCGATTTTAACGTGTTTTAAATGCAACAAAGTGTGAGTAACACATGATAGAAGATGTCTTAAGAATCCGATCCACTGCGTCAAAGGGAAGCCAAGTGTCAAAAGTAGAGCCACATTGATTAGCTGTGAAGTGATCAGTGACCTTCCTTCCCACCAGCAGCAGGAGGGTCAATAGTTATGCTTGGTTTGATTTTAATGGTGTTGACAGAAATAGCTGCAGCTGATCAAGTCAGCCATCAGCCGATCACTCATCAGTGAAAGTTTTGCATTGAGTCAACGTGTGCATTAAATATCACGAAAAATACACATTATGCGGCAAAATTACCCTTTTCAGATTGTTGTATTAAATATTATTAAATTATGTGACTTATGTATTAACATGTATGCACCATTTAAACAGGCTAGGGGGGAACATTTTAGCATATGCTTTTAGTTAGTTTAATCTTTAACAAATGCATCATATAATGCGTTAAACTTTACTACATCATTACCACTTAAAAATCATCTAAGTAGCAATAGCTGTGAAATGAATGTAGTTGAGTATATTTCCTTTTAAAATGTGTATGAATATAAAATAGCATGACAATAGTGTACCTACTTGAGTAAATTTACTTAGTTACATATTCCACCCCTCATAGGATTATCTTTAATTGTCTAGAGAGAGGAACCAGCTGCTCAGCGTCGACTCAGTCATGGGTTCCTCTCAAACATGGGGGTCACCATCACTCACAGACTCGGACACTCAGTTGTATTTTCGCGGCCTGTGGGACTGAACGATACATTACCCGTCCCCAAACACCTGCTGCCTTCAGAGGACGCCTCTGAGACGTCGGGGAAATTGAGGACTCATCCAGCATTCGTCTTTCTGCCTGAGTTCCCACAGCGTACGTTTCCTGGACAAGACCACTTCCAGGTACTCTGAGCCACAACACAGGACTTGAAAAACAAAGTGTGGTGGAAACATTGAGATAACTGTACTTCTGTGCTCACAGATCCTGGGCTTCATAGCTAAAGGCTCATATGGACCCATTTTGAAAGTGATGGACATTTTCAAAGAGAAGACCTATGCTGTTAAGGTTAGTTCAGCATTAACAATCAGTACTATAACAGCATCATATAAGAACATGAAATATTTAATTTTGTGTAATTATTTTCATTGTTTCATAGGTTCTGCCAAAGTCAGAGGTCTTGAAGCATGGAGTGCTGCAGCAGTCAAAAGAGGAAGTCATCATTCAGGTATCACAGTTTAAAATATTTAGTTGGGGGGGAAAGGTATCAGTGAGTAGAAGTTCTTATACTGTATACACAGTAAAAAGATAAATACAATAAAATTTCCAACAATTAGTACATTAAAGCTGGGGTGGGTGAATAACTAACACAGAGATTTTAAAAGTATCCAACTAAAACAACCCCACCTCCTCACTTAGGCCTCCCTCCAAAGCCACTTCCCCAAAAACACATTTTCATGTACAGTGAGTGCACGGACACAGCATGCGC
Organism: Micropterus salmoides; assembly: GCF_014851395.1. Lineage (NCBI taxonomy): Eukaryota > Metazoa > Chordata > Actinopteri > Centrarchiformes > Centrarchidae > Micropterus > Micropterus salmoides. The sequence goes on from NW_024042261.1 coordinate 29,227,409, forward strand.
ATGTAGACAGGCAGGTAGGTAGGTAAACAGACATGTAGGACAGCCAATCATTTAATGAAATGGAATTTTTTTTTTCATCTTTGTGTCAGATCATTTGATTTAGTGATTTACTGTTGGGATGTAAAGAGAATTTCAACAAATATGAAAAAACATGCTTCTGAAATAAAAAAAGTAAATAAAATCCCTGTTATTTTCTCACTGTTATATTCACTGTCACTCTGTGTGTGTCGACTGTTGCTTTGCAGCGGCAACTCAAACACCCATTTATCCACAATCTGCAGGACTGCTGGCAGACGCAGCACCACCTCTTCATTAGTGAGTTAATAAGTATAAATGATGGCACAGTTCAACCCTCTTTCCTGCTACTATCCTTCCCTTTTTATGTTTCTGAGGATTTTCTTTCTCTCAAAGGAACATAAAGTAGAAATCTCAGCACTGGATACAGAAGCGGTAGACTGCCATCTAATCAGAGTGTTGGGTAAAGCTCAGTGTGGCTGCAGATGCTGAACTTCCTGCATGAGTTTCCAGATTTATCAACCATGATCATAAATGAAAACCCAATTATCTTCAGTATCTTGTTACTGCTGTTTGCAAATTCAAATTAAAAAATGCACTACTTGTACACTGTAAAAATTATCTAGGTGGTTCAACTTAAAAACTTAAGTTCAATTGCTGCCTTAAAAATGTGAGTAAACTCAACTTTAAGAAGCTTTGTTTCAAGTCATGATGTTACGTTATACAATTTGTTTAATTAATGATAATTTGTTGTTTGAACTTAATACTGTGAGTTAAAACAACTATCTATATTACACTCACCTAAAGGATTATTAGGAACACCTGTTCAATTTCTCATTAATGCAATTATCTAATCAACCAATCACATGGCAGGTGCTTCAACGCATTTAGGGGTGTGGTCCTGGTCAAGACAATCTCCTGAACTCCAAACTGAATGTCAGAATGGGAAAGAAAGGTGATTTAAGCAATTTTGAGCGTGGCATGGTTGTTGATGCCAGACGGGCCGGTCTGAGTATTTCACAATCTGCTCAGTTACTGGGATTTTCACACACAACCATTTCTAGGGTTTACAAAAAATGGTATGAAAAGGGAAAAACATCCAGTATGTGGCAGTCCTGTGGGCGAAAATGCCTTGTTGATGATAGAAGAGCAACTTTGACTGAAATAACCACTTGTTACAACCGAGGTATGCAGAAAAGCATTTGTGAAGCCACAACACGCACAAGGCGGATGGGCTACAACAGCAGAAGACCCCACCGGGTACCACTCATCTCCACTACAAATAGGAATAAGAGGCTACAATTTGCAAGAGCACACCAAAATGGGACAGTTGAAGACTGGAAAAATGTTGCCTGGTCTGATGAGTCTCGATTTCTGTTGAGACATTCAGATGGTAGACTCAGAATTTGGCGTAAACCGAATGAGAACATGGATCCATCATGCCTTGTTACCACTGTGCAGGCTGGTGGTGGTGGTGTAATGGTGTGGGGGATGTTTTCTTGGCACACTTTAGGCCCCTTAGTGCCAATTGGGCATCGTTTAAATGCCACGGCCTACCTGAGCATTGTTTCTGACCATGTCCATCCCTTTATGGCCACCATGTACCCATCCTCTGATGGCTACTTCCAGCAGGATAATGCACCATGTCACAAAGCTCAAATCATTTCAAATTGGTTTCTTGAACATGACAATGAGTTCACTATACTAAAATGGCCCCCACAGTCACCAGATCTCAACCCAATAGAGCATCTTTGGGATGTGGTGGAACGGGAGCTTCGTGCCCTGGATGTGCATCCCACAAATCTCCATCAACTGCAACTGCAATCCTATCAATATGGGCCAACATTTCTAAAGAATGCTTTCAGCACCTTGTTGAATCAATGCCACGTAGAATTAAGGCAGTTCTGAAGGCGAAAGGGGGTCAAACACAGTATTAGTATGGTGTTCCTAATAATCCTTTAGGTGAGTGTACATTGTCCATTCAAGGAAACTCGCTTTCACTTGTCTAACAAACATACAATTCTACACCCCTTCAACTCACATTTTTAAGTTCAGATAACTCAACTTGAAGATTGCCTTTGTTTCAACTTGTAAATGAACAAGTTTGAGTTATTCTAACTCATAGTTTCAAGTTAAAGCAACTTAACCAAATTAATACTACTTTCCATTTCAAGTTAAGGGATTTAAATTCCAAATTTGTTTCAGTTTACATCTATAAAGGGCCTTGAAGACAGACCACAAGAACAGCACCACTGTGCTATTATCTTCAATGACTTGTGACGGGGCAGGGTAGTAAGTTAAAGTTCAAAAGCAGCAGATGTCACCTCCTTTCTGAAAGGTCCTTAAGGCCGTTGTCTGGAACCCTTTCCACCGGTGGCACTAGTCTTGTTTACCACAGAAGTCTATATTTTGGTTGGAATTTGAATATATGACTTATCTGCAGTGTATAATTAGCAGGGGTGAGCAAGAACACCAAATTTTCTGTATCTGTACTCAGAATTGGCAGGGCTTAATCTATAAGTGGGTGGTATTAACTGGAAGTTATTTAAGCCTGAAATTTCTATCAGAACTTGCCATATTTATTAGAAAACCATTTACAGAACAGCCTCAGAATTGAGCTTCAGAGAATAGTAATTGAGTTTTTTATATTCATATATTTATAGTTTATAACAAAACAGATATTGACACATTTTACTTTATGATGATACTCATAGAAAGTAAGTGTACCGGATACTCGAGTACTTGCTAAACCCTAATAATTAGTTGATTATGTAAATGTTTTTCTCAAACTCAAAAGACGCAGCACCTAGGCAATCCTCATACTCTCGCCTTTTTTTTCAACCGACACGACAAAAGTGTCAAATAGTCAACACAATGAATTAATGCAAGTTTAACTTTCTAAAACTCATACAGTTGAGTTCAAAATCCAAAACTTGTCAGAGCTATTTGAGTTAAAAAGAAGAAGTAAGTTGACATGACTAAATGGGTCTATGATTCTTTTCAGTGTATCTATGTAGCCCATGTGTATATATATTATTTTATTTATTGTTTACATGTTACCCTATTCTTATATACATATAATTATCTGTTAAGTTATATGTGTGTAACATGAAAGGACTACAGATTTTCATTTATGATGAATAAATTACTTTGAAATGTAAACATGTATGAAATGTGTGTATCCAATTCAAAACCCAGGTTTTTTAAGTGGTATTAGAAGTGTAAACTCAAATAAAACTTAAATCTGATTTTATAATAGTATTAAATCAGCTAACAGGAGAATAACAAGACAGAAGCATGTGCGTTTTTGATTTGACTCAACCTCATTCCTCCCTTCTTCTTTTCCCCAGCAACATTGGATGAGCAAATCTTTTCTTGTCTTCCTTCTTCTTTGTCGTTTCGTCATTTCTGACATTTTATGTCAGAACATGCCAGCCTGCATTAACTCAGTAGCTGGTTTCAAAGACATGAGAGGTATATATGTGTTGTCCTCTCTCCAGTGTTCGACTACTGCAGCGTTGGAGACTTGTATACATACTGGTTACTGAGGAGCCAGTTTGGAGAGGATGAGGTTCGGCTCTTTGCTGCAGAGCTGGGGAGTGCGCTGGGTCAGTGTTCATTGTACTTTTGCCATTAACACTTCATATTGACCTTTAGCATTGACTTGTATTGACTCAAACATCATGCTTGAGCTGTACAGTATGTTAAAAAGAGAAACATGGACCTGCTTATATTGTATTTATTTTGTATGTTGTCACTTTCTGTCTTTTGTTTGTTATTTCTAGGATTCCTACATGATTTAGGGATCATGCATAGAGATGTAAAGGTATTACTCATTCTTATATAACATATTTACATATGTGTTTCTTTTTTACTTTTTATGATAATAATTATACTGTTCTTTTTCAGATGGAGAACATTCTTTTGAGTGATCGAGGTAATGCTTGTCTAAATGTTTGACTACAGAGTCTGTAGTCATTAGATTAGATTCAATTATTTAACTTCATTAATCATCAGAGGAGAAACTACTTTGGTCGCCCATATACAAACAACATACAAAATTGTGTGTAACAAAAGAGGCTGACGGCTCACAGCAGACATCATACAAAAGACAAACTGCCACAACAATAATAAGACCAACACACAAGCTAACACATATTTCAATCGGATATTGGTGCAGCTCAGGAGTCTGTCTAGCCACAAAAAAAAAAAAGCAAATACAATTGAAAATTTAAAAACAATTGTGCTGCCCATTTGCAAAGCATCTAGAAATGGGACAAATAAAATAGGCAATACAAAAACTGAAGACTCTTGCAGAAACATTCAATGGCACTGTCTAAAAAACAGTGTGTAGAAGTGCATCAGTAACAGCATGTGTTTTGATTCAGGTCACCTGCGCTTGTCTGATTTCGGACTCTCGCGGCGGCTGAAACGAGGAGGAAGAGCGTTTACAATATGTGGGACAATCCAATACATGGGTGAGATTTTGTTTTAATATTCCTATAAATTATTTATATATAAATTATTTATATATTTGGAGAGAGACTATTCTCACTTGAATGAAAGTGTCATGTGTGGCTATTTGAGTTACAGTATACTGGTTCACAGCATTAGAGCAACATCAGAGCCCCACCTGTGTTTTGCTCCTGCTGTATTCAGTTGGCCCAGTTACAAATGTGATGCACCTGGGAAAACTTCACATATTATTGCTTTTTCTTTGTTGGTTTTTGTTCAGCTGCTCCTGATTAATGTTTATCTATCTTCTTGAGTACAGCTCCTGAAGTTTTAAGTGGGGGTCCATACAACCATGCAGCCGACTGGTGGTCCCTCGGCATTATGTTGTTCTCACTGGTGACGGGAGAGGTGAGGCCACATAAAGTAGGGCCACATCATATATATAGTCACTCCACATGTGATTCTGTGTGAATTATTGGTCATAGTGGTTAACGCACACCTGTCTGATTGTTTTTACTTTTGGACCTTGCTTAGTTTCCAGTACCTGCAGAGCCCGACCACAGTACCATGTTGAACAAGGTCAGATATTTTCCTTATGTCCTACCTAAGACGTTCAGCTCTGCTTTGATCTTACTGCTCAATGAGGTTTGTAAAAGTATATTCTTTCTAATTTATACACCGTTAGATTAGATTCAATTATTCCCTCTGAATTTTCATGTCAGTTACAATGCCCCTGTATTGAATGCAGCTTTTGTGCAAGAATCCAGCGAACCGGCTCCGTAACCTTGAGTGTTTCAAGATGCAGGCCTTCTTTCGTGGCACTTCATTTGACTCTCTCATCCTTCAAAAGACACCTGTTGATGTCATCCTCAAGCTCAGGGCTCATCCTGATTGGGCAGTCAAAGCGATGAGAGGCCTCTCTTTGGCCTACTTTGATAACTTTGACTGTGATCAAATCCTTCATTCTCCTGCAACTCCCACTGAACTGTCTCCTGCTTTGACCAACGTGGACCTGAGACCAGCTGCAGAGTAGACTTGTAAAGCATAAGCCGGGGCTGTGTTTCTGTGTCTGGAAGATAAACTCTGCAGACAATGAAAATTTCTCTGATGTGTCACCTCTTGGACATTTTTTTTTAACTTTTGCAGTGTTTGACCGTTCCCTTTTTCCCTGTGTATACAGTATTAACAGATTTGTTACTTTCTGTGCTCCTGCAGCCAACTAGGTTATTATTTCAACCATGTTCTGGTGTATTTTTATTGCTGTCAGAATATAATGAAGCAATGTTGTGAGATACCATTCAATTATTCTCATTATTATTATTATTATTATTTTACAGTTTTGAAACTCTGTGAAATCATTTTGAGGGTTTTATCCGTAAATTCTGAAATTAAACTTTGATGGTTCTCACATGTCCTTGTATTAATTATTTGAATATTACCTTATTACCAAATGTAGTTGGTTAATGATGTATATATGTTTCATTATACACGCAGATGATATTTATTCACTAAGTGTAGTCATTAAATCCTAGTATTCATAACTCTGCATTGTGTTTTGCTGTACACTAATGAAAGGGACACAAGTGTTAAAGGGACATAAGTGCTATAGTATAGAATTGTATAGTATATAGGAGATAGACTTATTTCACTCTGACCATAGATTTGTCTTTATAACAGAAATTTGTCTTTAACATCAACAATCTGTTTTTTTTTTGGTCCAGCAATTATAATTAAAAAATATACAGTAGCTGCGAGCAGCAATGATTGGGGTCCAAGCGATTTGCGAAAAACGCAACATTTTTAGAGGAGAAGAACAGACACAGATGACTTAAAGAGATTAAAGTGATGAAAGAATTTGGACTTTGAGATAATTGCGGAAATGCAAACTGGATTTTTACAGCATCACTTTGATTTTACGAATTTCGTACAAAAAGGTATAAACGTTTTGCAAGTGTAGCGCCCCCTAGTGGAAGAATATCCCAGGACTACTCAGCAAAGCTCGGGCTGAGCATCTGAGCAGACGCAAGTTTGGTGACAATAGCAAAGTCAATTTTCATTTACGGGCATTTATGTAAAATTGTACGTAAATACACAAAAGTAAAAATTTATGGGGAAAAAAAGAGATTGACTTATCAAAATTCTTTTGATAACTTTTGATCAGCGACGTCCATAGATGATCCTGCCAAAGTTTCAGGTTGACTGGCGAAACCGTCTGGGACGAGTTCTCAAAAACAGGTTTTAGAGAAAAGAGATAAAAAGTCAAATAATTTGACATTTTTAGAGCAGAAGACCATTGGAACAAAGATGCAGATGAATGCAGAGATTATGCAATGGATAATGCGTCTGACTACAGATTAGAAGATTCTAGGTTTGACACCTGGCTAGCTTGTTGTAAACTTTAGCTTGTAAATCTCTCAAGCTTAAACTGCAATGTTCTGTCTCTATATACTGTGTGTCAAAGTACATTTACATGTGAATGGAGCCAAATCAAAGAATACAGCTGCGAGCGCCAATGATCGGGATCCGAGCGAGTTGCGAAAAACTCAACATTTTCAGAGGAGAAGAACAGACGCAGATGTATCCCTAATAATCAGAACAAAACCAACAGGGCTCCAGCAGCTTTTCTGTTTGTATCCCTTATAACTGGACCACCAACATGTGGTAAAAGTTGTCTGAGCCTAATCACTGCTGTGAGAATCAAGCTGGTCTCACACGTCCCAGAGTGCAGGGCTAGTGGCGCTCCCTGTCGCTTGTAAGTCGTTATGACAGCCAATCACGTTCTCATCTGCAACCGAGAATCGTTTGCGAAGGCCATTCAGCACTCGTATCGCAACCACGATTCGCCCCGGCAACAACCAGAAATTGACCAATCAACACCAAGCCTCCGAGAGCCCGGAGACTTTGCAGTTTACGAATGAAAAATACCGAAGTTGACAGCGGACGACAGTTCATTCACTTCTAACCAATATTCGGAAAGTAAGTCAGTCTTTTGTATCTTGTCATTAAAAATAAAGTGGCAAATATCTACGTTAGTTGTTTTAGATAATAACCTGTTGTTCGGTAACATTAAGGACCAGCTAATAATAAAGCGATTTTTAACGTTACTAATTTTAAAGTTTGTCAATCTGAAGTCACTTTAAGGTTAATATATGTAACAAACCTGCCTGTTAATGACATAAGCTGGTTAAGCAATTAAATGAACTTTGTTACAAACAGGTGTCCAGTTGTTATGAGGTTGTGTGGTGTGGGGACAGAGAGGACCCAAACGCAGCACTCTGAGGGAAGGAGGTTTATTGAGGGAAAAAGGGGTAGAGGGACTGGAGTGGAGGGAGAGGTGGATGTCGGGGAAACACAGGCACGGGGAACCAAGGAGACTGGGGGCCAGGGAGCCGGGGAACACAGGGGCCGAGGAAGCGAGGCGAGGCAGGGGAACGCCATGGGGGAAGTCCGAGGAGGAGAGGGCCGGTGGATGAGCCCAGCCGACTGAACGGAGGACGAGGGTGAGTGTACCTGGGAGGGAAACAGACAGAGAGACAGGGTTAGAGATAACAGAGACAAGGCACAGGGAAAATGTGAGAAAAAACTAGAAACATGAGAGCCTGAACATGGGGGTGGCACCGGGTATAGAGCAACGACGATCGAGCGAGGATGGTGTGGAGAACCGGGGTTGAAATACAGGCAGGGATGTGGTTGATTACTGGCAGGTGTGGCAGGCTGACGAGGTGGCTGATGAGGTGCAGGTGCAGGTAGTTGGCTGGGCTCAGGAGCAGAGGGAGAGAGAGAGCACACAGGGGAGAAAACACAGGGAGGCAGGCAGGGAACAGAAAACCAAGGAAAAAAGCAGAATAACTGATAAATAGGAGAAAAACCAGGACACTCACCGTCAGCCGGGCTGCCACCACAACACCAGTAACGTTAACGTTACAACGAAGATAAAGTTAACAGTGAGAGTAAAACCTACGAGGTAAGTTTGCTTTACTTTTAAATTTTATTTTAGCTCACCCTGCTGTTACATAGGTTTGTTGTAAATTAATAAATAATTAGCTAACTAGCTAAGGAGGCTGGATGAGATTAAGGCCACCATCACTTCACAATATGGTCAGATCTTAAAAATGGATTCCACAAAAAAAGTGGCCAGAAAACTCGCAGGATGCAGCTATGGCACCGCTATCTGGGCAACCAATGTTGGTAATGAGCATGGACAGGTGATCATGTCCGTGCTCACAGCCAGTGAAGGTTTTGGTCTATGATTCATGGTCTCATTAAACGATACAGAGTGCCTGGGGTAGCTCCTCCCGATGTACTATATGTTGACCGAGACTGCTGTGGCAACACTCTTCTGAGAAGGATGTTTGAAGAGTGGGAGCAAATGACCATCCGGTTAGACATATGGCACTTCATGCGGAGGTTTGCTGTGGGATGCACCACTGACTCTCACCAGTTGTATGCCACATTTATGAGTCGCCTCAGCCACTGTATTTTCATGTGGAAACCATCATCCGAAGCTGATGTACTGCGCTGTATCAGCCATAATGAGCTAGCCCTGCATTGCAGGAGAATCACCCGCGGGACCGAGGAGACCCAGGCTCTGATTGAGAGCCATATCCAGGTCTTTGATGGAGATGCTGGTCGTGACACTCTGTGAGTGCCACTTATAAACTCAACCCGGATGAGTGAGATCTTGAAGTCCCAGTGGAAGCATGTGGCCTGCAATCCAGGATCCTCCAGGTGTGCAGCTCTACATGCAGAGGGGAACTGTGGTGAATTGAGGGCACCGTCTGCCAACCTACCGCTGTTCCAAGGGTTCCACTTCGCTAGTCATTTCCACCTGAATCGATTCATTCTTGTCTGAGATTTTAAAAACAGTATCACAAATGAGAGTGTCCTCCAGCCCACTTGATGTAATACCTACAAAGTTTTTACTGAAAGTAATATATTCTGTTGGGCCCCATTTGTTTTTAACAACTCTCTATCTATTGGTTGTGTCCCTGATTATTTTAAAACAGCTTGCATGAACCCACTTTTAAAGAAACCTGGTTTAGATCCCTCCCTCCCACAAAATTTTAGACCAATTTCAAAACTGCCTTTTATTGCAAAGATTCTAGAAAGAATTGTGTCCAAACAACTGCTCACTGTACTGGAAAATAACAAATTATTTGAAAAGTTTCAGTCTGGTTTAAGGAAGTACCACAGCACTGAGACTGCCCTGCTTAAAGTCACCAATGACCTTTTAATGTCTGCTGATGAAGGTATGTGCTCAGTCCTGGTACTCCTGGACCTTAGCGCTGCTTTTGACACCATTGATCACAACATCATGTTAGACAGACTGAGGCACTGGGTGGGGATCTCTGGTATTGCCCTAGAATGGTTTTCATCCTACTCGTCAAATAGGAAGTTTTGCGTGTCTGTAAACAACTATGTCTCTTCGTTCTGTCCAGTTAAATTTGGTGTGCCTCAGGGGTCGGTCTTAGGACCCATTTTGTTTTCCTTGTATCTGCTTCCCCTTGGACATATTATCCATAAACATGGTATTTCTTTTCATATTTATGCTGATGACACACAAATATACTTGCCCGTCATATCCACAGACCCTGGAATGCTGAGTTCACTTCTCGACTGCCTTTGTGAAGTTAAAAGATGGATGTCAAATAATTTCCTCCAGCTGAACTCAGACAAAACAGAAATCCTGGTCATTGGGTCTCAGCAGATGGCAAATCAAATACTGGCATCTGCTGGTTCCCTAGTAAATCACATTAAGCCTGTGGCAAAGAACCTTGGTGTTTGGTTTGATAGTAATTTAAATTTCGAGCAGCACACCACAAAGCTTGTTCAGTCATGTTTTTATCAACTTAGAAATATAGCAAAAATTCTATCTATGTTAACTTTTAAGGACATCGAGACCATTTTACACGCCTTCATCTCATCACGCCTGGATTATTGTCTGTTCCAGAGTCTCGACTGAAAGCTAAAGGGGACAGAGCGTTTGCTGTCAGGGCCCCGAGGCTCTGGAACTGCCGAGTAAATCAGGTCAACTGAGTTAGTGAAATCTTAAGTCCCTTCTTAAAACATACTTTTATAGGAGAGCCTTTCCCGATCTTATTTGACTTTATTTTATCCCTTTTATTTTATTCTATTTTACTTATTTTATATTTATCTTAAACGTGTATTTTAGTCTTTTCAATGTTTTCTTGCTTTTATCTTGTATTGTTTTTGTATTATTGTCTTTACACTTGTTAAAGCACTTTGTAACTTGTTTTTTAAAAGTGCTCTACAAATAAAGATTATTATTTATATGAAATGTCTCAATGTTTTTGTTCTTTTTCGTTTTTAAAATATTTGAAATTACTTTACAGATACACTGGCAAGTGACCCCTTCTTCCAGGCGTATCTTATAGTTGGACTTGCAAGGTGGAATGAGGACCGGGCTGTGGTAGCAACAACTGACGAGCAGCAGCCGAATTCGTACAATCATCTTCTCCGTCATGCTGTCAACACTCTTGGAGAGGAGGTTATGGGCAAGAAAATCATCCCTTACATTGGGCCAAGAAAATACACTGGTAGATAACTATTACATTTGTTGTTTTTGGTGACAGTATCACAGATGTACACATACCATTTTAATTCTGAGTTATAACATAATGCCCGAGTGTGTATATAGTCTAATATTCAATGTTTTATACTTTAAAGGCGAGCTTATCAGAGTTGAATACCTTTTAACCGGCAAACTTCTACAGAACTACAAGTTGGCCATTGAGGAGTCCGAGACCACATATGTTGGTTTAGAGGTGGATGAAGGTTGCGCTGAACTTGAGGAGTTTTAGGACATCGTTGTTCCCACCTTCGACACAGAATGAACACCTGCTGCCTCCTCTCAAGCATCGGGGTCTGCGGCGTCTGTGGTCCCTCCATCACCTGTAACATCTGCTATAACCAGCTGTGAGTTTACTAAAGTATTCATAGAGGTATAAACTCTAAATGTGTATTTGTCTTACAAAGATGTAAAGATAAATTTAAACTAATAATTACTTTTTTTTTTTTTTTTTTTATGTAGCCCCAGTAGACCAATTGTCAGTGGAAATGGATCTTCTGAAGAGAACATCTGAAGAGACAACTTCACATGTTGTAAGGGCCCAGTTCCTTTTTAAATGTACATGTTGTTATTAAACAAAATATGGGTAATGTCGGCTGTGCTCTCATTTGATCAATTGTATTCATTGCTTCTAAAAGTTCTAAAATGATCTTATTTTAGGATTCAGTTGGACCCGACAATAGGACTTGGCAGAGTTTTTGATTGGCCTCAGAGATCACCGCCTTGCCTTGACTGGAGAAGAATGTGTCAAGATCATAACCCTGTGGTAGGCATTGGGGGAGTACTACAAGAAGAAGACCATTTACCCACCACGTCACCAGACCACCATTAAACAGGGACGATTCAGGACCACCAAGAAGATTTTGGCACCAGGTGTGGAGAGCACCAAAAGGTATGTTAAATTTGATTGCCTAAACATTTTAAATAACTGAAACTGGCTGAAATATCATCTCCAGCTCCAGCTAAGGCCACTAGCCTAACTTAAGACTTTACGTCCAAACTTGTGAGGTTCTGCCCCAAAGTCATTGTGGTGCAATCAATTTTAGTAGCTGATTTAATTACAAACATACAACATAACTATGCACAGATATTACAAATTAACGTCTAGACCACAGAAAACTAAAAAGATAAATTGGACAGTACAAATAACACAAACAGTAAGGATCACACATTAAAAACAATCTTATATTAATAATATGTCTTTTGCTGTAATTTTCAGGTTTTTCATTGGGGCTCATAGTCCTACACAGTGGCCTGACTGCAACAGAGTGGTAGAGGCCGTCTTCACAAGGCTCTGTGTTCTCTATCCAAACGCAGTGTGCTGTGACGGAGTGAGGGTGTCCCACTTTACAATGGTAGCACGTACTTACAAGCACATCCGAGAGTGCATCCTCACCAATGCTAAGGTGATGAGTGAAACCACCATCCAGCTCCCAGAGGTGAATGCTGCAACAGTCACACAGTGGTGAGTAACCCTACATGTATTTGCTTTGAATGATATTTAATGCGGAGCATATTTTGTCCAGTGTTTTCAACTGTTTGGTTTAGCTTTTCATCCATAACATGATTTATATTTCCTAGCATGATGGCTGGCTCAGCAAATGGAATGTTAATCTCAATGAAGTTGCCATTTTTCAGAAGAAATAATACATGAGTGGTGTAATCAATTTCTATGTGATCACAGATGTGTCATGCTGCTGCATCATAGTCGTGATCACGTTGAAGTTGATCACACCATCTTTTGTATTATCGCTTAAGTAAATATATCGGTTGTTTTGTTTTCCCAGATTCAGCAGGCGTTGCAAGTCACAAAAACAAGATATTCTGAAGCAGGGTATCCAAGCACCAGACTCACCCATGGCAGGACATGAGAACCTTCCTGCAGCAATGCAGAAAGGGCCAACACTGCCAAGGAGGTGACGCTCAAGGGGAGATCGCAACCTCAGGTCATCTCTCAGGCTCCACCATTACATCAAGCACTTCCTGTCATTGCACCAGCACCACCCGTCTCTTTCCCTTTCATTCTACCATCTGTGCAGCTTCCTACAGTGCCTGGACCCTCACAGGTGATGTTCTTCAACCTCCCATTACCTTCACCCACGCCACCATCAAGTCAGACACAGACATCCAGTCAATCTATTCCTTATAGCACTCAACAATACAGAAAGAGGAGAGGGAGCACACTGGAACTGTCAAAAGGAAATATGTAAAAATGACAGATGTCATTCTTTGCAGAAAGTGCAACAAAGAGAGAAAGCCACCATCACATCTTCAGTACTTTGGGAACTGGTATTGTGAAGAGTCTGAGAGCCAGTCATGTGGTGAATGGAGGGCTGTTCTGGAGGAACGAGGCTATAGGGGGGGGGAAAGCCAGGAAATGACAACCCACCATCTTCTTAAACTTGTTGTTTGTATCTTTAAGTATTTTCTTTCATTTATTTGTTTAATGGCACCACAGAGTAAGTATTAGCTATCACATGTAATTCCAACCAAATACCGTGACTCTCCAGAGAAAACTTCTTATTCAAAAGCTGACTTGTAGGTTAGAACAAAAGCATCCACTGCAGTTTTTGTCATTAACTGCTTCCTTAAGTGGTAAAATCTGTAAATTTCAGAAGTTGGTTCTTCTGCGTTCTTCTTCATCATTGTTTTAAAAATTTACGTTATAGAGTTTCCAGGAATGATATGTGTCTCTGAAATGAAGAATAATGTTTTTGGAAGTATGCTGGTGTGTGTGATGCATCTTGTTTTTTCTGAGAATGTTTTTTTTCGTCTTCACTGCTTGTATCCTCTGCTCTCTGTTCGGGAAAATGTTTCAGGTATATGTTGTAATGTAATTCAGCAGGGTCAACAGATTTTTGTATTCATGATGGGTGTGAAATGGTGTAAATCCGTACCTTATTTATGTGAGAGTACTCTTAAGATGAAAGTTCGATAGTACTCATGTTCCCTGTTTTGGGCAAATGTCAGCTCAGGGATTGATGTTCTCACTTCAGGTGCCGGCATATCTCACATCTATATATTTGTGGAGGTCTGTATTATTGTTTTGTTCATTTTATCTATCAAACATTGTATTTGATTACATTTTATTGCACTTTTTAGAACAGAATTGAAAGACAGGCATATTGCAAAGGGTAATTTAATGGTTATTGGAGTTAAGTGTATGAATGGCCATGAGAAAGAAACTATACAGACACTTGTGGTCCATGCTTTGATGGTCTATTAGCTGTCAGAGGGCAACAGGGTAAACAGGTGGTGTCCTGAATAAGAAGAGTTTATTTTGGTTAATTTGTTCCTTAAGTTATTTGTGTACATAATTTTTTTTTAATTATTGTTACTATTGTTACAATTATTAATAATACTAATTATTATATAATTGTTGAATCTGTTGTTGTAATTAACGGTTTGAGTGTTTGTGTTTTCATTTTTTTTTTCTCTTATTCATCTTCCCTTATTTTTAAGCGTTCTTTACAGATAAAAATAAAGAAATCATTCTTCTTCCTCCATATTATTTAGATAAATTGTTACAACTAAACTATAGATGGATGGATGGATGATACTCATGTTTGTCATATTCTTTGTCTTCTTTATCATCCCATAAAGCTCTAGCCTACGTTCTATGTTTGGCTGTGGATTACAAATCATGCCTCTTTCACATTTCTGTTATTTAAGTTGCTACCATATGTATTTTAATGATTTACATTATCTTAAATGAGTTCGGGAGGGGTCGTAATCGATCCGGAGATCTCCGGGTGTATTTCAGGCAGCTTATGGTAGCTTTGATAGATGAATGGGCGCCGTCCTCGTTGCGACCTATAGCTTGTAAATCACTCAAGCTTAAACTGCAGTGTTCTGTCTCTATATAGCCTACTGTGTGTCAAAGTCACATTTACATGTGAATGGAGCCGAATCAAAGAATGCAGCTGCGAGCGCCAATGATCGGGATCCGAGCGAGTCGAGAAAAACTCAACATTTTCAGAGAAGAACAGACGCAGATGACTTAAGGAATTAAAGTGATGAAAGAATTTGGACTTTGAGATAATTGCGGAAACGCGAACTTGATTTTTACAGCATCACTTTGAGATCAGAGAGTGTAATTTTATGTACCTGACTACTGGGCGAAATGTTCAACCCACCTGCGACATTTTGTCTTTCCAAGATTTAAAGTTTAAGCTGCACAAAGACTTTTAGGCAGAGAAAAATAAAGTGTCACGGGATCCAAATAAAATAGAGAAGTTAGACCCACTATGATCTGAACACCTCCATTGTCAATCATGTCTGCTTCAGCCAGCTGGGGGTTTGAATCCTGCAACTTCTGATCTCCAGAGTAGACTTAATGACTGAGCTACTGGTGAGATATGGAGGACTGATCCTGACACATTCAGAAATAAATACAGAAATAAATAAATGCTTAATAAATAAATAAGCATCCAATTAAATACTAAATGTAGGTAGTAATTAAATTATACAAGGAGACATAAATGTATATTTTAATTAGTGTCTTTACTTATTCACCTTTGTAATAATTACCTTATTTATTTATTGTCCGTTATAATCTTCAACTTTAGTTATTAATTACTTATTTTTTAAATGTATTTATTTATGTGTGTGTTTTAATATTTTTGTCTGTTTTATTCTTCCTTTGTATTTTTTTTACCTTATTTATTTTCACCCATGGTATTTATTTCTGCCTGTCTTTTTACATTTCTGTATGCATTTCCGCCTCATTATGCAAATGAGGAGGGGCTGTGTCTCAAGGGGTCAACTTCTCTCCTATTGGTGGACCAGTCAGACAGGAGGAGGAGAGTTAAAAAGACCATGGCGTTCATAGTGTAGCCTACAAGCTACATCAAGATACTGAGTATCACTGCAGACTCACCGTTTGACCAATCTGAAAGCCCTTTGAAACACTTGATATCGGCCATCTGGAGGATGAATCTGTCGAGTTTGGTAGCGTTTGAAGAAAGACTTGTTGAGACATAGATGTTAATTGAATTAGCATATTCTGAAAAATATAGAGTGACTGACTTGCAGTTAGGCAAACGGTAGTCACAAATCAGTGGATGTGCTGAAAACATTTCAGCTCTCTAGGACGTATGGATGAATTTCTTAGATTTTTTAAAATTAGGTATGAGAAATGTCTAGAAATTTACATTTCTTGTAATAAGCCACGCCCACTTTGCATTACCGTATTTTATAATCGACTGAGTAGTGACCCGAGATCGTACAAACCGAATTTCGTACAAATCCAGCCAGCGGATTACGAGGTATAAACGTTTTGCAAGTGTAGAGCCCCCTAGAGGAAGAATATCCCAGGTCTCTATCTTTCAGTGTATCTTTTTATTTACACTGGTTCTAAGAGGCTACTCTTCTTTCTCTTGTAGTCTGTTCTGCAACATTCTTTCCTTAAAATATTAACATTTTTTCCCTCTCTTACCTGATTGGTTAATATGTTGCTCTCACTCCATTCGCCATTTCTATACATCTATATGTGTGTGTGACATATGTAATGATACGTACATAAATGTAGAGCATTAAAGTTCATTCTTGAACATGAAACACTAGTTTGACAGAAAAAATATCTTGACTCAAGGTCTGCTTCCCTTTTTTTTCAGAGCTTTCAGTTGCATCTTACTGTCTTCCTTAGCTGCTATGCAGTATATACAATATATGACCAGTATATATACAGTATGTGTGACTACCTGTTACCATGTGACTGAAGCTCCATACTTTAAAATACTGTATGTCACATGATGGCAAGTGAGCGATCTCCCATGACAGATATGCTCCAGACTCCACCTACTGAGGAAGACAGTGATATGTGGTTGACAGATTCAATAAAAGATAGTAAGTGGATTTTGAGTCAAAGCATTTTTATTTTTGCCAGACTATATAGATGTAGCATATATATGGTACAACACATGCCATTTGCAGTTGACAAAACAATCTCTACTCAAGGGCCACTCAACAGCTGTTCTGGAGATCACTCACGTCCTCACCAGTTGTTCTGAAATTGATGCAGATTTAGACAAATTTAAAAATAATCTGAGCACTTTAAAATCTTCTTGTCCATGTAGGCTTAAACGCTGAGACTGCTTGACAATGTACATTAAGTTACATGTAGTGTAACAAGAACATTGGGTTTGAGAACACATATTAGGACACTCTCTTCCTATCCTTAGCCTTCATCAACAAAATGTGCAAAGAACAAGCCTCCAAAGATGAAACATATCTGACTCTAACAGTCTATTTTAAATGGCTCTGTCAGATCAGAGACACCGGCATTGAGTGAATTAGTCCCCCTGCTGTATTTGCTGTTCGGCACATAGTGTCTTATTTTAAATCAGTTATCCTATGAATCCTGTACCTGGATATCATTACAGCCAACTTTCAGCCTTGGGTCGACCTATTTAAAGGAGAACTCACAAACCCTTTGAGGACAACCTTAATAGGACAGAAAATTGAGGACCAGATAAAGTATCATCATTAAATGCTTTTAATTAGGTAACAGAAAAAAAAATCGAGTGTCCCAGCGGAGGTAGCCATGTCTAATTGCTGTACTTCTTGAAGTTTTGCATCTATTTAAATCTGTATCTCCTGAATGGGAGTGCACCGGCTCCTCCTCCCACTACCTCCTGACATTGAATTCCCTCTCAGGCCCATGTCTTAGACAGGTCCACCATGTCTGTGTTGTGGCTGTATAGTGGCAGGCAGTCCAGTGACCCATATCTAGTTTCAGAGGCACACTGACCCACTACAGTGAAGAGAGGAGTCCCCTGAAATGCAGACAAGCCGTCCCACTGAGTCTCAGCAAATAGTAACATTATATAAAAGAACACACAGACAAACACGCAGCTTCCTGAACAGAGCTGCAGCGATGCAACATAATTCACCCTCAGCTAATCACAACTAAATTCGAAAGATAGAGATGAGCCGTTTCAGCTCGCATTTAATGTTTTTGTGCTAGCATTTTAAAACAAACATGGTATCATACAGCAAATACAATAAAACAAATCAACACAAATGCAAGCTTTCAAATAGAAGCCTGTGTAACATGTGCATGATCCAAAGAGGGGGGAAATAGTTGAACAGTCTTGAAATGATTTAGCTGGCCTCATTTTGATCTAATCTGGGCCATATTACCATATCATTTACATTGACTGGAACCTGGAAATGATTTCTATTTCTGAAACATTCCATCATATTCTTTACAGTTTAAAACTCACAAGAAGAAGCCACTGAGTGCATGAATTGCTCTGAGACTAAAAACACCCCTGTGAATTCGAGGGTGAAGACCAAATTATCAGGAGACTTGAAACCTTCCTCTGGGCACATTTTTACTAATTAAAATAAAAATAGCACGCCATGGGGTATGGTTAAACGCTTAAATTAGGTTGCTATAGGGGTAGAGGGTGCTGAGAGAATACGTGATTTATTCATGTATATATATATATATGTATATTAATTTGTTCATAATCTGGCTGAATATGGAAGGGGACCCAAAATGGTTGAGTTAAAACACTACAGCATGTATGTAAAATTTTAGTAAAATAATTTTGGATATGGACATCCAATTAGATGAACACTGCACCTTTAGAAGTACTAGATTGAGTTATTCATTGCAAAGTGCTTAAGTGGCCATATCTACAACACTACATACATATCAGCATGAAAAGCAAGCAGCTGCATGAAAAAATAATCTTCTTTACTTAAATAGAACAATGATTCATCAAAAATCTTCTAAGTTATTTGGGGCAGAGGTGGGTCTACAAGCACCGCCCAGGGGTGTTGGCTTATGAGGTGTGACACACTTGAACTGGATACAAACTAGAGCTGACTGAGAGTCTCCGCCAGTGTTCATCACATCAGTGGACAAGACACATTTGATTTCACTTTCTGTCAGGTAAGAACCTTTACTGCTCATCTCATTCTGTTGGCTTTCCTCAACTGCCTTTTTAATTTTTAATTAAGGGTTCACTGACTTTAGTCGGTAAATCTAAATGCACCTGTATCAAGCTATTAACTGTTCATTTATACAGACCTTCATGTTTACTCTAACATGTGAATTTCACCCCTGGAGATAAAAATAAAGAAAAAAGATCTTATCTTTCCTTTATATTTTTGGTGATATTTGGTTAATTGTGACTGGATTAATTCCTATTACCTGCAATCATAGTAAGTTAAAGTAATGAATCATTGTCAGTCAATCAAATTAGCATTGTTAAATAATTGTGGACTTGTGTTTTATAGTTGGCTGGCATACTACCATACTTGCATATGATTAGCTGCGGTTCAGGAGGTAGAGCAGGTTGTCCAATAATCAGAAGATCATTGGTTCTCATCCAGTCTGCATGTCAAAGTGTGCAATGTTGATATACTGAACCTCAAATTGCTCATCAGTGTGTGAGGGTGAATGTGTCTTGTAGTGTAAAGCGTTTTGAGTGGCTGGAAAACTAGAAAGGCACTATACAAAAACAGACCATTTATCAAACACTTGATGGGGTGGTGATGGAGCAGTGGATAAGACACGTCTTTGGTGTGAGAGACCCGGGTTCAGTTCCCCACTGTAACACAACCGCTAATGTGTGCCTCAGCAGACAGTTAACCCGTAGTTGCGCCAGAGGCATGTGACCTCTGCTATATATATAGCAATTGTAAGTTGCTTTAGATAAAAGCGTCTGCTTAATGTAAGTATGGATGTCTTAACAAACTTCACGGGTGGATAATATTGGGGTTTTTTTGTTGTTGGCAGTGTGTGAATAATACAATCCTAACACACATCTTCTACCAGAGGCTGTAGGACAATCAGTCAAGATGACGCACCAGTTCCCTTCACTCTCCGAGGCGCAGAAGAGGGAACTACATGAGACTGCTCTACGCATAGTTTCTCCAGGGAAGGGCATCCTGGCTGCAGATGAGTCTGTGGGTCTGTAGCACTGCCTCCTTCTTTTCTTTAAACTGTGGGAAACATGTATGCCATTAATTTTGCTCTGAAACAATCACATACATACTGATAAAGACCATCCGGTCCAAAGAGAGCATAGTGTGGATGTTTTTCACATTTCGCATCACACATCTTAATTACAGGCAGCATGGCTAAGCGGCTGGCCCAGGTGGGAGTGGAGAACACAGAGGAGAACCGTAGACAGTACCGGCAGATTCTCTTCAGTGCAGACGACCGCGTCAATGGCTGCATTGGAGGGGTCATCTTCTTCCATGAGACGCTGTACCAGCACTCTGATAACGGTGTACCCTTTGTCAAAATGATTAGGGACAGGGGTATTCTGGTCGGCATCAAGGTGTGGCAGTTTAGTTCCAAATACCAATTGGTTTTTTGATCAGATATGTATTATTATGGCAATGCATTCCGGTCTGGTATTGAACATGATTATCCCTTCTCTATTCTTTACAGGTTGACAAGGGTGTTGTCCCCCTGGCAGGAACCAGTGGAGAAACCACCACACAGGGTCAGACAAAAACAACATTGGTTTATTTAACTTCTGACATTACTCATAACACCAACAGGAACGCATGTTAGAAGACAATTGATAAATCTGTTTTGAACCTCTTCCATAGGTCTAGACGGACTGTCAGAGCGCTGTGCGCAGTATAAAAAGGACGGAGCCGTCTTTGCAAAGTGGCGCTGTGTGCTCAAAATCAGTGACAGCAATCCATCTAAACTGGCTATCACAGAAAATGCAAATGTTCTTTCACGCTACTCCAGTATCTGCCAGCAGGTCAGAATGAAGTACTATCTAGCAATAGCTTGTCTACACATCTTTGTGATATAAATCATCTGTACTGTTCTGTTAATCTGTCCTTTCTCGGCCAGCACGGCATCGTGCCCATCATAGAGCCAGAGATTTTGCCTGATGGAGATCATGACCTAAAACGCAGCCAGTATGTCACTGAGAAGGTGGGGTTTCTTTTTTCTTACATAATGCATGAGCATGGGAGTGTGACATTGTTAATAGAAGAGTAAGAAGTGAGACAGAGAAGAAGGGAGAATTTACCAAACCACTGTCTCTTTGGTGTATTGCAGGTCCTGGCCGCAGTGTACAAGGCCATGTCGGACCACCATGTGTACCTGGAAGGGACTCTCCTCAAACCCAACATGGTCACTGCTGGTCATAGCTGCCCCACCAAGTACAGCCCGGAGGAGGTTGCCATGGCAACTCTGACCGCCTTGCGCCGCACTGTTCCCCCAGCGGTCACTGGTAAGCAAGACATGTCTGAAGAGAATTTTGCACGCATGCGTATGAAGTTTTGCAGAAACAAAATGAAAGTGAAATTATATGTTCTGTTCCCCACAGGAGTGGCTTTTCTCTCAGGTGGTCAGAGTGAAGAGGAGGCCTCTGTCCACCTGAATGCCATTAACAACTGCCCTCTGCCCAAACCCTGGGTCCTAACATTCTCCTTTGGCCGAGCCCTGCAGGCGTCTGCGCTCAGAGCCTGGAGAGGACATAAAGAGAACGAGAAAGTTGCCACGAGCAGTTCATCAAGAGAGCAGAGGCATGTCCAACTTTATTTTCTACAGATAAACCGTATGATCTTATCCTTCACTTTACCACTAACCGGTTTTTGTTCGCTTGTTTAATGTCTTCTCTGTCCACAGGCGAACAGTCTGGCATGTCAGGGGAAGTACACTGGGGGTGATAACTATGGCGAGGCTGGCCAGCGCAGCTATGGGTCCTGTCATGCATACTGAGCAGTTTGAGAAGCCCCATTTCAATTAGCATTGTTTTCCTACCATTACCATAACAAGGAGGAATTGTAATGTAGATTATTAGGTCATTTCAGAATTCTGACACTCATGATGATGTTACATGAAAACAAGTGACAGCGTGTTTTCTTGCCTTGACAGATGAGGACAATCAGAACATGACCTTGCATATTATCAATGCATGTATTGAATGAAAGATATTTGCTTTACTTTTGTTGTGGATTTGCAGTATGCTCTTGGAACTACAGATTTAAAATCCTGCATGTATTACTTAATATCACACATACTAACTTGCCATGTGCTGTACATAAATTGAAGTTTGGCTCCAGAGCAATGAAGTTAGTTTGTATCACAGCAAAGTTAATTAAACACGCACAATTCCCAGCCTATTGCATGGAAGTATCTTAAAGTTGTGCAAAGCTTATCTGTGTGTGAGTGTGTAGTTTAGGTTTATTAGTGACCATGCACATTTCGAAATATTGCACCAGAATTAGCTTCAAGCTAATTTGCATGTGCAATCTCTAGGCAGAAAGCACAATCAGCACAACAGTGACTTGCAGCACAATGTGATTTTGTGTGTGTCATCATTCTGAATAATATTCTCTAATAGTCTGATAAACATAGTTCAAATGTTAAGCCTTAAAATAATAAAACAGTTGTTAGGTTAAGTCTGGTGTGGACATTTTGTTTCATGTTAAACAAAGTTATGTGATGTCTTCGGCCAAACGACAGTGAGTCACATACTGACTCACATGAATACTGTTTCCTATATAAGAAACATTAACACTAGATGTAGTAGTGTAACCCAATGCCCACCAACAATTTAACTTTCAAAAGTATTGCAAATATAGTATTGCATATATTATTCCTCTAACACTCCACAAAAATGGTCACATTATCACATGTAATTTTTTCACATATTTGAGCATGTGATAATGGCAATACTGTATGATTAATTTAGACTAAAAGTGGCATTTCACACAGCAAACTTGACTTTTCCTATCCTAATTGCTCCCTTGTCTGCAGTGTGTGGAACAATAAATCACTTGAAAATTTCAAATTCAGATATTCTGGGACAGTTTTTGCATTTTAATCTCATAGTCTGTGTAGTCTTAACACTAACAATGCTGACTTGGCTTTGTTGACATGTTACGTTAAATGATCCACAATGAATTTGCTATAATGTCTGGTATAGAACAATAACTTATGAATAAAATACCTGGGACACCTACTGTGATAAAGGGGTCTATACATATACATATATATACAATAATTTTTATTTTACACTGCATAAACTATATGGAATAGTTCAGGTTGCTATTTTGCAAAAAAAAACACCATCAATGCAACACTTGCACATACACACACACAATAATATTTTCCATATATAAATATAATCTTTTATTTTTTTTCCTGGACTGATTATAACCTGTAATTAAGGTTAGCATCAGTTTCAATGAAAATAAACAGTATATTTAAGGAGAATAAAATGTTGTTCTTTTCAACAGATTTCCTTCTTACCACTTTAGAAAACCTGCTGAATTATCAAATTTATTCACAGAACAATTGTGAAATGAAAGACAGAAACAGTCTCAATTTCATGTACCAGATCAAAATGTGTAATTAAACATTGTATGTAGGCTATTTTCAGAACTACAGGTTACATTTTTAGGTGCAACTCTTCCAATCTATTTCCACATATTTCTGCTGGACTCAGGTCAATCAAGGTGATTGGTGATGACACAATATTCCAAGTTTGATGAACAGCTGACTTCTGACACACAGTATCAGAACAATTCCTGTGCACCCACCTACCTCAAGTTCATAACACTTGCACAAAATACTTACTTATTTATTCCAGCATCCTTCGCACTATGCTCCATCGCACATGTGAACATGTATGCATGCACCTCCAACATGTACATAATTAATGATAATAATAATTTTACTCTTGGATCCATTGCACTCTGCTCACTGCTATTTTTCAGTATGTCTATATTGTTTTTGTTTCTGTTTATAGTGTGTATATTTGTGTTCTCTATACTGTAGCCTGTGTCTGAGCAATGTGCAATGCAAAGTCAGATTCCTCCTATGTGTACACATACCTGGCGAATAAAACTGATTCTGAAGTTTTTATTGACCTGCTTTACCTGGGATGTTTTAACCAGTTTTCATCGTTGAGAGATATAACGTTGCCCACCAACATAAATTATGTGTATATTAACATGTGATATTTGAACATTAACATTATATTTTAACAAAACTTGAACCTTTTCTGAAAACACGTATTTTTTGCGTTTGGCCTGTTATGTTTCCTTCAGCAGCATTTGCCCGGGGCTATGGCCCAGGGACTCCAGATGAAACATATAGCTAACATTTTGGTACATTCAGCGCCATGTTTATTAATGTGCCCTGTACCTGTTAATAAACCAATACATAATAGTTACATAGTTACAATATATCATTACATCAGTCTGATAAACATGTTAATACGTTGTTACTACCAAAGAGATGATTTATTATCACTACACCTGGTGAATTGCCGGACTATTTTGTGAGGCGGATGCGTCAGCTCCGGCTGCAGCGTTTCCTGTATTCATGAATACCTCGGTAAAGGAGCGCGGTTCCTGAAGTAAAATAGGAGCAGAGGGCGCTTCATCCAGTGTCTGCCTACCCAATAAATATCCTGCAGATTGCAGAGGGAAACGGCGCGTATTTGATTGATTTCTCCTGTCTGATCGACGATTTGTAAGGCTTTTGGAGTGTAATCTCGGTGTGGCTCCGCCAGCCGTTTAGGATCTTGCAAACAAACGTTAACTCAAGAAGCGCGCTATCTGTTAGCTGCGATGTCGGGTGTTGTGCGAGGCCCTGCTGGGAACAACGACTGCCGAATTTATGTGGGAAACCTTCCTCCTGACATTCGCACAAAGGACGTCGAAGATGTGTTCTACAAATACGGGACAATTCGAGATATCGACCTGAAGAACCGGAGAGGGGGGCCGCCTTTCGCCTTCATTGAATTCGAAGACCCCAGGTGAGGAGCTAACGGTTAGCTAGCTAGCTAGGCCAGAGGCAGCCCCATTGTGTAGCTAACCAACTCGTGTGCTTCAATACTATCCGCGGGCTCAGACTATTTACTGGAGTCCATATACCTTGTTGTCTTAACGAAACGTGGCGCGTGGTCTTTCGCTTTCGCTTTTGCTTGTTCCTCATAATACAGGTTTTAACTCATGCACGTAAAAAAAGATAATGCTTTTGTGCTTGCACTGCGGTAATAATTGTAACGTTATGTCCACGTAACTGTTACTCAACACCTGCTCTGCCTTGTATAAATACGTTAACTCACTGCACTCACACAGCGATTAGGCTTGTTAGTGGGACTAGAAACAAATTATGCTTCTCTGTAAACAAATTGAAGGCAAGATAACGTTACTCATCTTGCGTACACGTCTGCAAGGCGGATTAACCAAACGTAACGTTAAACCAGATGCAAGATACCCGCTAACATGGCTGACGCCGTCCGTGACTGCCCTTTCTCTGCATGTGTGTCACAAATCGCTGCCCTTCGTGTGTTAATGTTAAAATTGTGCCGTGGTGTTAACAGAGACGCCGATGATGCAGTCTATGGGCGTGATGGTTATGACTACGACGGCTATAGACTGCGTGTGGAGTTTCCTCGGAGCGGCAGGGGCTCAAGAGGCGGCTTCGGTGGGATCGGTGGAGCTCCCAGAGGCAGATATGGGCCCCCGTCCAGGCGCTCCGAGTACAGGGTCATTGTTTCGGGTAAGTATGCAAACTTGTCAGGCTCTTATTTGGTTGTTAAACAGGAAGGTTGTTATAGATGCCTAAACCCTGGGCTGCTGGCTTAAGTAGTGTTTTGCTGTACACGTCTTTCTTGTGTATCTTTGAGAGTTGATTAACTTGGAACAAAGTTTTGAGCTCCGGTTTGTTGTGTTGTGTTTGGGGAGCCCCACATAGAGGACTGTAATATATTTTAGATGATGGATCATGCATGCAAATATACATTAAGGATTTTATTTTTATTTTTTTAAACGCTTGGGTCACGGTTCGTTTAGACCATCACAGTTACTTTGGACAAATGGAAGTAGTCCAGCTAAATTGGATGCATGTATTGAAACTGGATTTGGCTGGGAGTTTATGCAGGAAACCACTGAAATGTGTAAAGGAATAGGATATTATGAGTGGGATAGAAGTGGCAACAAATTGTTATTTTGGTCTTTTATTTATTTTCAAAAATAAATATTACTGCTTATATAAACCAGTGTGTCCTTACATCATAATGAATGAGTTATTAATCATGCACACACAAGATTTGTGTTAAATTATTTTACTGTCTTCACACTAAACCAGTTTACATCTCTACTTGTACCTGTATTGGACCTCAACAATTAAAAGCTCCAGTATCACTTAGTCCTACAGCTACAATTTGGGAAACACATTAGTTGTGTAGCTCCAACAAATGTTGACTTTTTTTTCCCAACATTCAACAAAGCTGGTTCACCACATCTACATTACTAACATAACTGGGGTCATGTGTTTCAGGACTTCCTCAGAGCGGCAGCTGGCAAGACCTGAAGGACCACATGCGTGAAGCAGGCGACGTGTGCTACGCTGATGTTTTCAGAGATGGAACCGGAGTTGTAGAATTTGTGCGCAAAGAAGACATGACCTATGCTGTTCGAAAGCTGGACAACACCAAATTCCGCTCACATGAGGTATGTGTACTGATTTGATTGACTGTCATGGATAATGTTTCTTTGCTGTGTCGAGGTGAGTAACTGAGCACACCTGGCCCTCGTTTCTATCTAGGGCATTTCCACCATAGCAAGGAATGTTGTCTTTTCAATGTCAAGTTCTCTTGTGTCCGCCAGGGTGAGACTGCTTACATTCGTGTGAAATTAGACGGTCCCCGCAGCCCAAGTTACGGAAGATCACGCTCCCGAAGCCGTGGCAGCCGGAGCAGGAGCCGCAGTCGCAGCGCCAGCCGCAGCCGCAGCAATTCCCGTGGTCGTGGCAGAGGATCGCCCCGCTACTCGCCTCGTCACAGCCGCTCTCGCTCCCGTTCCTAAACCTTTCTACCACCGATGTTTTGCCCTTTTGATGTATACCCTCCTGTTTTTACCTCTTATGAGTTTCTCCAGATGTCAGCAATTGATTTTTAATTTTCGCATTTCATGTCCCGATGTCCTTGTGGATGATCTTGGTATGTAGATGTACCCCTCTCCCCTCCTTCACCCTTTTCCCCCACCCTCTCCACTGCTTTGCCCTTTTTTTTGTTGTTTTCTCCCTCTCTCTCCTTCTTTCTGTCCTCTCAATTTTTGCAACAATAGAAATTGTGCCGTGTCGAACTTCAAAAATGTTGAGTTGTTATAACCTGCACTCAATGTTTTTGCAAGTGTGGGAAAATTGAGTTTTGTTTTTGTTTTGTTTTTTTCGTTTTTTAAAAGCTTCTCTCATTGGTTATGTGGGTGGGCTGTTTGGACGGGTAGCCCGATGCTTAACTGTATTTTACCCTTGTGTCTTCCTTTAGACATCTGAAGCGAAGGATTAAAGTGATTTGGAATAAAACCATTGTGGAGCACATTTCATTTGTATGGTCAGGATAGGACATCTAATTGAGGAGCAATCAGGTCGAGGCAATGGTACGCTTCATATTCCATAAATTGAACGTTTTGATAGGTTTCCATATCATGCATGTCATATTTAACAAAGCCATATGTGCTGTACTTTGTTATAGATAAAATTTTTAACTTGCTACTCTGGCTTGTGACAGAATATGCAGTCCTAGATCAAGTGTTGTGATGTAAGTGTAACATCTTTGCTGTCAAATGTAAGAAATCTGAGTCACTACTTTGTTGCAAAAGCGTCCCACTTTTTACTTAAATGTCCTCATTGGTTAAAATGTTTAACTTCAGGGAGTGATAGTTTTTGTGCTCAGTGGCATTCTGTTTTTTTTTTTTTTCTTTTTTTTCTGACATGAGTGCTCAAAATGGAAAAGTTAGGCCCAAAAATCTTG
Organism: Micropterus salmoides; assembly: GCF_014851395.1. NCBI lineage: Eukaryota > Metazoa > Chordata > Actinopteri > Centrarchiformes > Centrarchidae > Micropterus > Micropterus salmoides. The sequence goes on from NW_024042261.1 coordinate 29,255,228, forward strand.
ACATTTTATTCTAACAGTTTGCCTCTGATTTTCTTCCTGGTATTTCAAGGTTTTGATTGGAGGAGTGGCTCAGTGGATCCCAATCCTTGGAGCTGGATGAGTGGATCGATTAGGGAAGGGATAGGCAAGGATGGATGCTCGGAACGGGATCAGTTTTCCAGGATTCAAATGAGTTGAATTCAGAACTAATTAACGGGAGTCCCAGAGCAACTTTTTTTCCCCCTATTAGGCCCCTCCATGCCTATTTAAAGTTTTTCAGTGGTAATGGCTTTATTTTACAAGAAAACGAAACTGAGGACCAGGAAGTTGGATCAAAGGATGGAGTCGTAGATGCCTGGTATGAAGGAATTATAAATTTGGGAGGTTGGGAGGGGGTTTCATGTGGGAGTAGTTTGTATGTTTTATTTTATTATGCTTAATCTGACTTTTTTTTTTCTCTTAGCATTTTCAATAAAACATTTTCAAACAAGGACACTTGGTTTGTTGTTATTTCACATGACTGATGCTTTTATAAATTATTATAAACATTGTTTCCTTTTGTGTAACTAAACCTATAGCCCAGTACATACTGCTATGTGGATTTACGAGTTATTATAAATCATATTTGTAAAGAAGCCAGTAGAGCAAAAAATAAGGCTGTTATTGGTCTATAAAAGCCATGGTTCAGCTGTAGATATGACAGAAAATATACTCCAACATAATACAACTGCATATGTTCAGTGTTCACAGCTCCAGTGTGTGTCAGCTGTGACGGGGACTGTTTAAAAACCCCTGTACACAGCCAAATGATACCTGCCCACAACCAAGGTCTCGTTTCCTTTTAGCCCACAGTCGGTGGTGTATACTGTGAATGATGCATTGTGGGATGAAATAAGATGCTGGCAGACAGGAGCTGGAGAAAAACGCTTGCAACACGCGGGGAGGCTGCGGCTCAGCCAATGGCAGCGTGCGGCATGCAGCAGAGGGGCGGGGAGCTGTCGGAGCAGCACAGCAGAGAGCCAGCCTACCTACATGCTTATTGTGTAAATCTTTAAAAAGCAATTAGCTGCAGCATCATCTAAAACCTTACCCCCTCTCCCCCCTTGACTGGGTGAAATACATATTTTTTTAGGGGGGAAAGAAGTGTTTTCAGGCGGCTCAAGAAAAGGTGAGTTGCAGATTTTCCTGAAAAGATTGACTTGCATGTCTTGACAATATTTCTGATTCGAGTTTCTCTTGTGGTGGTGAGCTTTTACTGTATGTGTTAATTCATTTCGACTGATTAGACATGTAGACTGTATTTGCAAGGATAACAGCAGGCGTATTGTGCCCAGAGCAGATCATTACCTACATACATTTTGATACTTTTTGTTTCCCGATGCAGCTGCTGCTTTTATCGGAAAGTGATTTTGCCAAGTAATTTAACTCCACCTGTATCAAGTTTCGCAGCCAATCTATGCAACGCTCAAGTCATCGTGCAGTTAAGAATATAGATGGAAATACACGAGCGCAAGTTGTGCTTATGAATCAGTGCAAACGATGTAAAAACGCGGTGCCAAACGGACAATCTTCTGCGTATGATTGATGTTTTGCGATGATCCGGCTGGCCTAAACCATCCCCATCACCACGTGCGGTGTTAATTTTCAGTGCAGTACGTCTGAGTGAACGTGCTCCTTTTTTTCTTCCTCAGCAGGCATCATCACCATCCTGAGCCATGACTGACAGGAAAGCTGTGATCAAGAACGCGGACATGTCCGAGGACATGCAGCAAGACGCGGTGGACTGTGCCACCCAGGCCATGGAGAAGTACAACATAGAGAAGGACATCGCAGCCTACATCAAGAAGGTGAGACAGGACGGGCGCGGGGATGGATCCAAGTGGAGCTCTGCGAGCTTACATCACTGGCACATGATCTGCAAATTCAGAGCCTTTTTTATTCTCATATCTATTTTTGGTCAGTGTGGAGAAGAGGCTCTTATGTTCAGGGCCGCCAGGATTGTTTTTATTAGGCCTACTGAGGTCAAGAGTCCACAGCCCCCACACCCACACCCAAAAACCATGTTTACAAAATGTTTACCAAAAGAGATCTCCACATTGTTTTATGTACACTGATTTCTCAGCAACATAAGGGTCTCAGTTAGCCAATAAAACAATATTTGTATAGCACCTTTTAATACATAATGCTAGCCAAAGTGCTTTACATGTGACTGACACTCAAATAAGACAAATATCAATGTAAAACAATTGCAGACAAATGCACCCAAAATATAAAAATGATTGAATTGGATTATAAAAGCAAAAAAATCAAATAATAGATTTAAAAACATCTTAATCAAGAAAATTTGTAAAAAAAAAAAAGTCTTTGGGATCCTTTTTAATTAGCAATTTCCCCTGGGATACAAATGTATCTTATTTATTTATTGCCTAAAAGTAATAGCACTCAAACTCATATGGAGTAGAGCTGAAATGATCAAGGAATGAATTTGTTAGTTAATGAACAAAATATCATCAACTTTTTTTGATAATTGAATAATCATTGAAGTCATTTTCTAATCAAAATACCAAATGTCTGCTGGTTCCAGCTTCTCAAATGTGAGGATTTGATGCTTCTTTTTGTCATATATGATAGTAAACTTAATACAATCTTTGGGTTGGTTGAATAAAACAAGCAGTTGGGAGACTTCACCGTGGGCTCTGGGACATATTATACCTGAAATATGTAGCTGAGGTCTTCGTAGTGATATGTAAGCCAGGGTTTGTAGATGGCAGCCGTTGGATATGCATATTGATTTGGCGCTCACTAATCTTCTTTTGAACTTTTTCAGGAATTTGATAAGAAGTATAACCCCACCTGGCACTGCATCGTCGGGAGGAACTTCGGCAGCTACGTCACCCACGAGACAAAGCATTTCATTTACTTCTACTTGGGCCAAGTGGCCATATTGCTCTTCAAGTCTGGCTGAGATGTTTCTGATGGGTATTGTGGAGTTCTTCTCCCTGAACCTAAATCGGAAATGCACTGGTGGCTGATGTCTCCCATACACTAATAACGACATACCATAATGATGCAAAACCGGCCGTGCGCAACTGCATGGACTATACACTATTTAATATGTATGTTACAGTAAGTTTACTTTTCATTTGAGCGCAACTGAAGTAGTTTTTTTAATGCTGTTTAAATTCTAGGTTGTAAAAGATTTCAACGTGGCCCTTGATTGTATAGTAAAGGAAAGCTGTAGAATGTAGTGGTGCATCTGCTTTCCTTCACAAGTCGCATTGCCAGGCCCTGTTATGAGACTCCATCTGTTGGTGTAGAGGGTAAAATCATACTGCGTGCACCAGTTTAACAATTCATTATCGAGACTTAAACGTGAGCTCGTGAAAAGAAGTTGGTTAATGGGGCAAAATAGTCAAATGGGTTACTTCACAGCCTCCTGTGGTCTCCAGGAGAACATACAGCATGAGTTCACTTTATCACTGCTATCTTACTTAATTTAAATGCGTTATGTTGGCTGTAGGTGCAAATACAAAACTTAACGTTTTCAATTTAGATTTCAAATAAAATCCCCAACAGATGTGAAATGTTAGCAGCCGCTTTTTGGAAGAAAAAAAAGAGGTCACAACATCCAACACACTTGATATTTTGGAACCAACACACGCCAGTGCAAGCATTTCCGGGGACGTTTAGTTTGTTAGCTCTTACAATTACACTGTGAAGGACGATAGAACAAACAGAGCTAACATTCACACACACAGACCTTAGCCTGTAATGTCCGAGTTAAACACTACAGACTGGTTACCAAAATCTCCCAACTCACCTACCTATATTTCAGTCTTATAATCCTGTGTTTATGCATGTTTGGAGGAGGATCATTTCTTTTAACTGTTATCAAACACAAATAAAATCTCATCTTGCAGCTAAATAATTTATTTAACTTTTGAGTATGTAGATATTGGACTGAGGCTATGTGTGTCTTGTCCCAGTAATTGCTATTAAGCAGCATTAGGATGGTGATTTAGATAAAAAAAAAACAAAAAAACATCTGCAGTCAACTCTACCAAGGCTACCAACACCCCTGTGTTTCAGATGGTTGTGTCGTGTTGTGTGGCTTGTGATACCTTCAAGTTGCATTACCCCCAACCTTTTTATTGTTTGCATTGCCAGTGTACTGCCAGAAATGCAGAAAAGACAAAGCATTCGGTGGAGTTGGGACTTCTTAAAGCAACTGCAAGCAGGCGTATCTCTTGTCTAGCGCATTGATTTAGAGTTTTCATTTTATCATGTCAGTATAATTAGTTTGAAATGGCAATGCACAATGTTTGGATTCTGATTAAATGTGTTCTTTGGTATGACAGATTGGAGGGATTTAATCTACGGAGTTGGATAACACCACACGTTTCTCGCTGTGCGTGAAGACTGAATGTTTACTCAGTTTTTCTCTCCCATAATCCAACAACGGGCGAAATGTGTATCTCAAGTGTTAGCTTGGCTAGACATTGTTTTTGTGGGGAAGTCTTCCTAACTATTGTCAATGTAAACTGATTAAGTATTGTTTTCCTCTGGCATGTATTTTTGCTGTGTATATGTAGGAGCCGTTCCGATGCTGTTAAATTTGCACAAAACGTGTGCCTGTCATTGCTCTCAACTGTAACCGGCTTGAGTACAATTTCACTTCATTAGAGTTATCCAGTAGGTTGCTACAGAACCAAAATATAAACATGATAAAATAAAAAGGAATTGTTGACTTATTACACTGTGGCCTTTTATTTTGTCACTGCCCCATTTTTGTTGCTGAAAACACTCATTGATTGGTTGGGACAGAAAAAAAATCTACATAAACACTTGAGAATTAATTATTCACTTAAAGGAAATAGTTCTAAATACGCTTATTGTCCCTCAAACCAAGATTTAGAAGAAAAGATTGGGATTACTCTTGTGTGCAGTTAAGTTGGAAACCATTTCAGACCAAGTTAGGCTGTAACAGCTAGACTGTTAGTGTACTGAACTGAGCGAGGTTGCGCTTTATATTGCCCTTGTCATTTGTAAAGGAAAATGGTTGAGATAGACTGATTCTAGCTTCTCCAATGTCAGAATTCTCTCCATGCAAATCAAATTGGTTTGAGGTTTTGATTGTTTCTCAGACAAAACAAGCAATTTAAAGAAGGCACCTTGGACTCATATACACCTTCTGCAAGAGGCTCACTGAATTGCAGGTTCAAAACAGGTTTAGACTGTGAGACATGACCAGCATGTGGTAAATAAGAGCTTTATTTCTTTTTAAAAAGGACCATGATGCTTTCACTATTGTACAGCTGTATTGGGACTCTGTGACGAACCTGTAAAAATAAAAAAAAAATAAAAAAAGCCAATTCTACAATAAATAACAACACAATAGACAGCAGAATGGAACAACAGAAATTCATACAGTGCATGCTGATGGATGGAAAATGGATAATAAAGAGAAGAACATGCTGTGTAGGTTAATGCGTTAAAGCTGCAAGGCATCACAGTATGTCTATAGTGTTGGATTCAGCGTGTGTTTGCGCAGAACGACCAAGGCTCAAGTGGTCTTGTGTGAAAAACAGTCCATAGCAAAAAATGTGTGAGACCTTCGCTCAGAGATGAGGAACACAAACCACTCAACTGTGACTGTAGCGTTGTGCAGGTTATACATAGGGCCCAACAAGACACTGTGTGATACACTGATGCTGTATTCAAGTCATATCAAACTTAGCATGAAAATAAACAGTTGTAAGCCTGGTAGTAATGACAAATTTGATTTCCAACTTCTCAGTAAATTCTTAAAGACTCTCCACTGATGTTACATTTTTTCGTCACATAGAGTAGTATCTTGCTTGTGAAAACAGGAAAATAGAAGAAAATGACCCTGATGATCGCTGCCCTGATGTCTAGAAATTATGGTTCCAACAATCTGAACCAGAATCTGCTATATTTGTCAGGTATGTGCACACATACAAGGAATGTTGTTTTACTACAGGAATAGATACAACAGCTAAGAACAAGGACAACAAAGTTAAAGAAATACAGGTATAGAATAGACAGGAAGATTATGTACACAGGAATATGAGAAAGTAGGTGTATATATAAACATTTATATTAATAAAGCACCAATGACCAAAAAAATTACTAAAATGTATACATACAAGTCAAGTGTTTCTGTAAATAAAAAACAATAAATATAAAATATACATACACTGAGTGGATGATTATGTATAGTATATACGTGTATACATGTGCATTGCAACTTAAAAATCAATAAAATAACCCTGATGATGTCACCAAGGTTATTGTCTTGGGCCCTGAGACCTGCAAGTGTGTTTCATACTCCCAGGGTATGCAGTTTGAAAAACACAGGTGTTTTTGAGGAAAGGGTCTAACAAAAATATGCTTTCAATTTGCATAATAGGAAATGTAGGATCCAGCTATTTTGGAGATAAATCCATACGTAGCGAGTAGAAGTCAGCATATCTATACCTCTGCGGTATCAATTTGGACAATTCTTTTTTACAGTTTTTCTTAGTCGCTTTGGTGCATTTCTCAGATCAGAATTGAAATTCTCAAAACTAATAGTTCAACCTCCAAATCATCTATTCACTTGTGCAGATCATAAAAGCAATTTCTCATTATTTTGAACAAATTGCAAATGCTTTCACACACTGATGCAAATGATTACATACAATTGTCTACTGTTTCTTACATTATCAATTGCTTATCTGATCACTGCACTATTTGACTATTTGTCAATATGTCTATATTGTTTTGTTCATAGTGTGTATATTAGTGTTGTCTATACTGTAGTTTGTGTCTGATTTTATTTTATTATTGTGTTATGGTATTATTGTATGAGTAAGCACATCATGAGCAATGTACAATCCTGAGTCAAATTCCTCGTATGTGTACACATACCTGGCAATAAAGCTGATTCTGATTCTGATCTGATCCTGATTATATCATGCTGATCACAATGTATTATACCGGTGTCTGATAATCCATCCATCCATCTTCATCCGCTTATCCGGGGTCGGGTCGCAGGCTGTTGAATAATCTTACCCCCCAAAATGTCTAGTATATATAATATATTAATTCATTACATAAGTCACTACATGCAAAATGGTTGAACACGTTGTCAAATATAGTCAAATTTTATTTATATTCTTTGACTACAGTATATTTGCAAAGTATATAGCTGAACGAAATGTTGCTTCGTACAGACCATAAAAAAAGTAAGAATAGACAACAACAGATCACAACATACTACAATAGCAACAAAACCCTCAGACCATTTGTACTGGTGAATGTGATATATGCAGCCTTGTGCATTTTAAATCATTGTCATCAACACCTTAGCCAAAGTTTACATCAGAAAATACTTAGACTAAGGATTTTGAGCAAGTTAACGGCTTTTGCAGGTAAACCACTGTGTTGTGCTGTTTGTACTACCAGTTTCAAGAAATGTACTTAATGTTTTGCAAATGTTAAGGATAATTCAAGAAATGTACCAAAGCGACTGATAAAAAAGTCCCCCAACATTATGGAAGTACAACATTAAGGCCAGAGTATTACAAATCAGATTTATCATCTACAGTCAGTCTAATCAATAATGTCTTTACCACTCAAGTTGTAGCATCCCAGTCCTTGCAGAATCATTTGTTTTGTTTTCAAAGCAATGCTGCACAAACTAGTGACGTCCAACAAGGTGCCATCTAGAGCTGTGTTTAAACATTGCATCATTTGATTTCAGCGATAAGCAAACCTTCAGTCAGAGTGAACTCAGTGAGCAGAGCTGCTGTTGGTTCATTGGCAGCACGAAAAACTTACACATGACTCATGGGTACAGACGACAAACAGGAGCAGAAGTTGTACCTCAGCTTCAGTCCAGAGATCATGTGTCAGTCAGGATCAGGGCTGATGTAATGGTGTGCATTACAGTGTAATGTGATTATAGAACAAATACAGATTTTATGTTTTTCTTCAAATCGTGATTGCAGTTCAACCTAAAATATAAGCAACATTGAAGATATTTTCAACTATTTTTACATTGTTGTTCTCTCATTGACTGAAGCACCAGGAGTCACTTCTGTCATATTGTTTAGTGCTGAAGTTACTTGATGTCTGCAAGTGGAAATCTGTAGAAATGCGAGCATGCAGAGCCGACAGAGCTGAGAAAGCAAACTAATTAAAGAGCAAGTGACTAATGAATAATTTCTAGAGACAGACTGGGGTCAAAGTGGGTGAAATAAGATACTTCATGCAGTTAAGTGGATCACTTATTATTTTAGAAAACACTTTTTGCAACTCCCATCCCTACACAGTTTTGAAGCTCAAAAATTAATGTCCTGGGATTCACGTGTAGCTCCCTTTACTGAGTGAGAAAGACAAAATAAGGAATCAAAGCTTTTAATTCTGTCTGATCGGCCTGTTTTCCCAGACATACTGAATAATGTGACAAAAAAAGTATCATGGTCTATCGTGTGTATTCACTCACATTTTAAGCAGAAGTGCGTCAGATGCTTGTCTGCTTTTTTATCAAACCTTCACTGATGTTTTACACTCTTGTCACCCCCCCCCCCCCCCCACCAACACAAACACATCCCTGCCTGCTTCTCTTTCATACTGAAGCCTCTGGCCGCCTTCATCCATCTTCCCACACACAGAGCTGTAATTCATGGTCAGAGCACATTCAAATATAGACCGGAAAGATAATTGACTGGACAAAGAAGTTATATGTATAGATTAAAACATTATAAATATATTTTAGATGATAAACTTGTGTCCAATGTGGCCTTAAAAATTACAACAGACAAATTGAAACAGATTGTAGAGCTCTCTGTTTCTGCTTTGTGGAAATTATATTGTTTATAATATATTACATTATACTGTTTACTAATTGATAGCTAAGCTCCATCTCATGCTGCTCAATTCCCATCAGACTGAGACATTAAGCATTCAAATCCAGATCTTCAAAACATCCTTTTATTGCAACATATTTTTATCCATGTGCTCTGAAATGGCTCTATTCAGCCCCCTTACATGGTGGGTCTGAAAAACATTTGAATAACCTGATTTGCACCAAATAGACCTGCTTTGTTTGAAAACGTAGCTTTCATTGATGTGGTGATGTTTGTGCTCTGCACAGTGTGAGATGACCAGTGGGCGGACTTAACACTGGCATAACAAGGAGGCAAAATGACTCAGACTCAAACATCAGGGATGTCGATAAAAAAGGGAGGAAGAAAAGTGCCACATGAGTATGTTAATAGCAGCAACTGGACACATGGTCCAGAATGACATGTCGTGTAGGTTGAAGTACATGTTTTTATTGTCTGGGGGAAATCAACTTTGAATGTGTCATTGCATGAAAATCCCTGATCCATGGAAATGTGTTCATCTACACTTATGACTGCTGTGTGAACACGTCCTGTTTAACTTAACACCGTTGAGTTAAACAGACCCTCTGACAAAACATGACAAACATAAAGGTGAAGGGTTTTTTACAACATGAAGTACTTATGTGTAATACCTGTGAATCTGAATGACACTTTTTTCTTCCCCTTACATAATAGACACAACTGCATTATAACTGGATAACAGTGTTACGTAACTGTTCACCCTTAAACAGTGACAATGCCTTGGAATAAATTAAAGGAATATGTTTGTGCAGTAAAGGACAGAAAGATAGATAGATAGATAGATAGATAGATAGATAGATAGATAGATAGATAGATAGATAGATGGATAGATAAATAGATAGATAGATAGATAGATAGATAGATAGATAGATAGATAGATAGATAGATAGATAGATAGATTTGGATTGGCCAATCAGAAATGCTCATTGAGTCTCATTTCCTGTCTTGAGTCTGCTTTGATGCACTTCTACATTTTGACCACAAGAGGGAAACCTTTCTCTTCTTGCTAGATAGATTTATTTTAACAACAAAGGGTTGTACAACGAGATAAAGTTGTAGTTCACTTTATTCTACTCACAAAAACAAACGTTACAGATGTTCACAGACATGACAGATATTTCCTTTTATTTCTGGCAATCTTTTTGTTGTTGATATGACTATAGGAGCCTGCTGGATCAGTGTTTAGGTGTAAACTCTGATGTAAAGCTGGGCAGTGTTATAACTCATAGTTATAAAATGTCAATGATCACAATATTTTGGAGCAGAATGCTTTGTAAAATGATTAAAAGCTTGATGATTTAAACAAATGAGAATTTAGCAAATATTTGATTTAGCTTTTACTTTTCACTTTTAAGTCTCGACTTAAAACACATTTTTATTCTTTGGCGTTTGAGTCTGTTTAGGGGCCCCTGGGCTTGTGTCTTTATTTATCTATTTTGTATCTAACTGTGTTGTTTATGGTCTTATTGCTGTATGTTATTAATTGTTTGGCCTGTTTTAATTTATCTGGTTTTATTTTTTATGTCTTCTTCTGTATAACTTTATGTAAAACTCAACTCTGTTTGTTTTTAAATGTGCTTTATAAATAAACTTGACTTGACTTTACATGAGACAGTTATCAGATTAGATTTTTTTTTCGGGCATCTTCTGTGTGAGAAAATTACATACAATAGTATTTACAGGTCAAACCATTTTTCAAACCTTTTTATTTCTGTGTGAAAGCCTAAAAATATCCATGTCAACAACGGTCATCAAACCATAAACGTTTACCTTACACAACTGTTCATTTGATAAGCAGATAAGAACAGTGAGAAATAAGAATGAGGAGATATTCAGATCCAGAATTATTGTACATTAGTGTAACTTCTGAAAATCAGTCTTTCCACTTTCAAGAGGTGGTTTGTTTCTTCTCTTGTGAAATTCACAACCTGTCACATCAAAACACTGCACCAAGTTATATTGATTGCACAGCTGATTTTCAGTACATGTCCAATACAATCATGTACTGGACATGTACGTACATAGAGCTTACATTACTACCTTCGTATGACCACTAAACTATTCTAGTATATAAAATTATTCACAATAAAATCCAAGTATTAAATGCAGCAGGAAGGTTTGCAGAAATCCAGAAAACCATTTAAACATCCATCCATCCATCGTCAACCGCTTATCCTGCGTACAGGGTCGCGGGGGTCTGGAGCCAATCCCAGCTGACATCGGGCGAAAGGCGTGGTACACCCTGGACAGGTCGCCAGTCCATCGCAGGGCCACACATAGACAAACAACCACTCACGCTCACACTCACGCTCACACTCACACACTAGGGGCAGTTTAGTTTTTGCTTTCGCTCCCTGTCTTCAGAATTTGAGCGTTTCTCTGTGTGTGACGGATGTGAGAGTTTGCATGCAGACAATCCATGCTTTGTCCTTGTGTAGGGCACCCAGAGGTGATTTGCTTCATAAATGATGGTGTCCGGTCTGCTTTGCTGCACCCGAGAGCAGTTTGTTCTAATGGTTTCCTCTGAATGGATTGCAGCCATGAAGGTTTGCATTGCAATACGGGAAGTTGGTGAAGCAGTCACCCTGTGCAGTTTCACTCAGGTGTGAGTATCGTTCAAATGCCATTAGGCTCATTAATAGAGCCATTTTGAAGATTAGAAGGTAGACATCAGCGGGGAGGCATTTCATTGTGACTGTTGGCATAACAAAGTAGACATAAAGATCACCAGACTAACTAAAATTGCAGAAGAATGGTACCAAATGTTGTTGTTTTTTTAAGGACAAAGCAAACATAAAAACAACATACTTATGCAAACAAGTAAGAAAAAGTACATAACGCTCAGTTTTAAAATCACCAGATCTTAGCAAACATCCTGCATGACTAAGTGAGGAGCAGGTTAAAGGTTGAAATGGCTGCCTTTCATGGGCCGCAATATTTTTATGACCTTGTCTGCACAGCCACCACTGAAATTTGAAAAACTGAACTTAATGCTCCTTAATAAAAAAACAGTATATATATACTGCATATTCAGGTGTTTTGCAGTAATATGTGGCAGGGTCACCCTCATTGTCAACGAGAAATCTTGGTTTCCTTTGACCTCAAGTCACCAGTCCTGTCTTTCACCCCCACAAACCATCTTATCTGAGCCAAACCCTTTATGGACCATCACCTCGTAATCCTGCACCTTTACTGCCTTCGCTGTGCGCTGCTGTCAAGGGTAAGGTAATCAGCTTATCATAAAGCCATGATTTATAAAACTTGTATGCAATAAGGGCATCTCAGTGATTCAGACTTTCTTTGATATCTTCCAAATAAGTGTTCTGGGTTTCAAAACCATTTCTCAATTTATAGGAAGATAATGAGACACAAGACTTCTTTTCATTCAGTTAACTTTTTATTTACTGTCTTGAGCAGTTTGGAAACTAAACTTCAACATGTTCCTCATCACGTTCATTTACCTGAATGAGCAGCACAAGGGAGGAGGAGAGTGAGACTTGTTTCGGTACTTTCTTGCCTTATCTCAGATCATATCCCAGCACTGAAGGCATGTGATGTTGAGCAATAGGGCCATAAAGCAGGGCAGCTCTTTATGAGAGGGACTGTGAAACTCTAGCTTCACTGAGTAGCTCTGTGGCTGCTGGGGGGCTTCTGCAATGCCTCCCTGCACTGCAAAAAATGTTTGCAATAACAAAACAATTCACCCTCGTATTAAAATCTTAATAGTGGGACTTTCTGTCCCTGTAGAGAAATTCCTGTATTTGTTGATTTATTGGAGCAAATGTTGTCTCACAAAAAGATTATTTGCATTGAATAACTAGCTTAGTGCAGTTTTTTCCACTTTTTTTTAAGAAACTGACATTACTAAAACTCAACATTGATTTAAGTGCTTTGTTTCTTGTAGCAGTGAGGTGCTTTAGCCACATCCACTGATTATTTCCTTCCAAACTACATCTTTTTCTTCAACATTCTTGTTAAAAGAGTTTAAAAATGAGCTAATGTATATTTTGTTTGGAGTTTGCACACAATTTGAGAGTAATCAATACTCAAATGTTACTCATTTTGTGTCAGCACTCATTAAGATAACAATATTTAGCATTGTAGGCCTGTTGAGATCACAAATATGGGATAATTTTAAAAAGTTCTGCTCTGTTTGAGGGTTTTTTTTGCATTTAATATGCAGTTTAAAAAATCTTTATGTATGAGCAGTATTTCTATTTCTTTTATGTATATTTGTTTTGTAATTGTCATATGAATATGTTTGTAAGCTAGCATGAGTGTCATTTTAGTTTAGTTAATCTTTTGTTAGCTAAGTTAAGTTTATTTTAATTTAGTTTAGCTTATCTTGACTTAGTTCAGTTTTAAGTTTTAAGTAGTTTTTAGTTTAGTTTAGTCTAGTTAATCTTAGTTTAGCGTATCTCATCTTAGTTCAGCTCAGTTTCGCTTAGCTCCGTTTAGCTTAGTTTAGTTTAGTTTAGCTTGTTTTTTCTTATGTTAGTTGTTTGTAGGGAAATCCTCATTAATTAAGTATTTTTTAGGAATTACTTGCATTAATAAACTCATTCTTATAAACACTATTCATTATTGTAAAAGTGATCATTTTAATTTCTACTTGAAATCATTGAATTAGTATTGAATTAAAGTATTTCAGTTTACCCACATTCCAATTTTTCATATATGTTATGTACATGTTTCAAAGCTATGGTTGCAGTTCAGGTTTTAACCAGAGGTAAAATAAAATTAATCTATAATCTAATAATCTAGTTGGCCCTGACTCCATTCAAGGTCTCTTTGAGGACAATTCAAAAACCAAAGGAGGTATGTATGTTGGGGGTGGGGGTTGAGACTGAGAGGGTCAGGCAGGGGGTTTGGTCACAGAGTTCGGGAGCGGTGGTGAAGTCACACAGGTAGGGGACACTGATACAGGCGGTGGGACTGTGCAGTCACCATGTCTCAATCTACAAACCAACCCTGCATGACTGGTCTTGGGCAACAGCTAATGGCTCCCAATTACAGTTTCTCTGTACTCCAGAAAGCAGCTAGTGTGGCGTGACCCTCTGAAATGAGTCTTCCTACCAAATGCATGGCAACAACTAACATGTTTAGAAAGCAGGAAGGCTCAATTTTATGTTAATTAATTATATCCCAGATGGAGAATCAAATGTTTTTGACACACTGAAACTTGCATTAAATATTTCTGCCTTCTTGTAACACCTGGCTGGTTTGTGTTGAGTCCCCATTCAGCAGTGTGAGCATGCAGCATGTGTTGAAATCTAGATGGAGCGAGATTAAAACAACGAGAAGCTTGAATATGAGGGTGGGAAAAGAGCAGCAAGAAAGGGTCTGAGGTGGAAAGGTCAAACTGATGTTACACCATGAAGCCAGAGAGGGACATTTTTTTCCAACAGGATGCCTCCTGTGGTCGGGGTTAATGTGGTGTTGGAGGGACAGAGATGTGCGGATGAATTAATTTTAGGGATGAGCAGAGGAGCGTGGAGACAGAGGTACAGAGTCCACTGGTGGAGCAGGGAGCGGGGAGACGGCTTTGAAAAATGTTTTTTAGAATCAAACTATTAGACTAGGTTTTCAAAATGAACCACCTGAACAAAGCTCAAGTGGTTTCATATGAAGTAGACCAGTGATCTCCAAACCTTTCTGGTCCAGATAAAGAAACTCTTGTTTTTGATCGTATATATATATATGTATACATGACATGTATATGATAAATTTGGCCTTTACATTTACATTACATTACACAAACAACTATTGGATGATTTGCCATGAAATTTGGAATCCATAAAACTTAGTTGATCCCCTGACTTTTCATGTAGAGACACCAGCAGGTCAAGGTTTTCACTTATCTTGTGAAATATCTGAACATCTACTGGACGGATTCGCACAACATTTTACACAGATATTTGTGGTAACCAGTGTCTCAGGCTTTGATTATCCCCCAAATGTACCTCTAGCACTACCATAAGGTTGACATTTGTGGTCTTAAATGAAATGTCTGCTGACTATTAGATGGATTGCAAACGATTTGTGGTAACTTTGTTGATCACTTAACTTTTCATTTAGTGCCACAATCAGGTCAAAAATTCTATTAGTCTGATACTATGGTTTATAAATACACCTCTCAGTTATTGGAAACCACCAAAGTAGATTATGTATCAGGTTTGATCACAAATGACCAAAATAACATGAACAGGATTTAGCAGCTTTTCAGAGATTTTGGTTTACCAGAATAGAGAGTCATGTCTAATGACTATACAAAGACAGTAACAGTCTGTGCTTTAAGCAATCACAGGGGGACAAGACAGACGCTATGGTTGACTGAGTGTGAAGCTGTTCTCTTTACTCATGAAATAATGGATAACTTGGGTTCAACATTAGGTGGCACAGGGCCAAAATCCTAATTGTTCAAAAGCTGACTTAATTAAGCAAAGTAGATTCAGAAGAGCTCCTGTGAGACCTTTCCTATCAAAGTTCATGTTTACAGTAAAAACAAGTTATGGACAAATTGGAGCTTATCATGACAAGTTGACAGTTCTGACCACAGATGAAGCTGAGATGTTTGTGTCACTGGTGGATGACAGGTGTTTCATAATTTTCAGCTTTTTTATTGAAGAAACTGTTATTTGTAGTTCTGTTTCTCCACATTTTACTGTTAAAACATCCACAATGACTGCATGTGCATTTTTACATCTTTCTCTCATATCAGAAACTTCCAGGAGGATGAGATGTTACTGTAGCTCTCTTCACAATGATCCCATTTAGCTCCCTCACAGCGGAGCCACACCAACATTGATCTGTGTATGAGGTAAAAGGAAATGTGCTGATTCCTTGCACACCCAGTTATACATTAACTGTTAACAAAAAGAGAAATAAAAAAAGCTTATAGACATGGACAGATAACCTGCTACTCCATATGTCAGACCAGCCTAATAAATTGCTGATGGAAAAAAATATCTTGACACTAAAGGTCATTGTTACTACTGTCACATTTTTGTGTTATTGGTGTGTTTACGGCCAAAATAAAATCTATGGGTGTCTGATAGTGAAAGGAGAGAGAGGATATTTCAATCATACATATAAGCCTCATTTGAGTCCACCTTTGATCCATATGGTTTGTGTTTTTGAATTTAGATTTGATTATTGGCAGTTTATTCATAGTTATTATGAGGAATTTATGTATACAAGTATACAAGTAGTAAAAGAGGACAAACAGCTAAATGGACTTTTGGCAAGTTGTACTTTTAAGTACTATTAATAATCTCTGACAAAGCACAGCTTTAATAAAACATTTATTAAATTGCTGTTGTTTATTCATTCATTTATTAAAATGCATGTTTTGTAAGATCATGATATGGTTTATATGTCATTGTAGTGGAGCAAAAGTAAAAAAGTAGCATAATAATAATAATAATAATAATAATAATAATAATAATAATAATAATTATTATTATTATCTTCATCATCATCATCATCATCAACCAATAGTAAACCAAACCATATGACCTTATTAAAACCCAATGTGTAGAAAAAAATATTTAAGTGTGTCACAAACTGATCTTTAGATAAAGCTGACAAAAGGACCTTAAAGCACTGGTATTATATCAAATAAGGACATACATGTTTAATATGTTGTATATGGTCTATGCATGAACAAACGTTTAAATTCCTTTTGTTTGCCATAACGTCATTCACAGACAAAGAAGTGAACAGTATGTAGGAGGGCTACAGCTGTGTAGAAATGTGTGCTGATGAACACCGATCACAGATATAAAACATATAAAAACCATTATATTTTACAAAGCTTTGACAGAAGTAATGTGTCATTTTCTACTGCAGAGATCTTAAACATGTTATCAATTCAAAATCATGTTTATAAGCAATTATCACAAAAAACGCCATGGTGCATCAAGCTGATCTTACAATGTTAAATATATTTTTTTGGAGCTGTTGAAGAGGGTGCAGGGTCTCCAGGACCCCCAACAGATCATCAGGGTTAAAGTATCAAAAGGAAATCTACAAAGCATTGATAATTAAATTCAGTTAAATATTAACAAAGGCATTTCTAACAAACTTAAAGCATCTGAAGTACTGTATGTAGTAAGTACACTTATTAAAAAGTGATACCCAGCATTTTAAAGTTGATTGTTGGAGCTAATTTAAACTGTCACATACCGTTGTAAAGTTTATTCTATAAAAATGCAAATGTTGTAAGATCACTACATAGTTTTATCTGTAAAATCTTTTATCTGCAAAGTAACTACAAAACACAGCTGTAGTGAAATAAAAGGGACAATATTTTTCCTCTGAAATGTGGTGGAGTAGTATAAAGTACCCCGTATACAGTTTGTGGAGTGTAACTGAATGCTAAAAAGTAATTTGATAGCATAAAAAATGACTGAATGAATAATTGTGATTCGAGACCAGTGAGTGTATATGCCTGTGTATGCATTTTTGTCACTTTAGTGTCTACGCTCATGCTGTGTAATTCTGCGTTATGCAGACCTTGAGAGCAGTGGTGTTTGTTCTGCAGGGTTTCAGTCAGAACGTTCCACCTCTCATGGCTGCTAATGGCAGGTGTGCATGCCTCTGCATTAATCAGGTTACTGTGAACCTGCCGTTTAATCACAGAGGAAGCCGAGCAGGTAATTACTTTTGAATCTCTAATTGCGCAGACAAGGAGAAAGAAAAACACTGGGCAGGGAGGCAGCCATGGACGAAGATCACATGTAGCCTACTGCTGAGTCCTAGGTACACCTTTGTCCCTGAGTGTCCCACTTAGCTGGTTCAGAGCTTCAGAGTCTGATCACTGGCTTAGCAATACAGGTGTGAGGTCTGTGAGAGACTAAATGTATTTTAGCTGGTTGCTGGTTTGTAGGAACACGTTTGACATTCGAGGAGTTTTATTACTAGTTTTTTCATTGGTTCTAACTGAATATACTCAGTGTTTTTACTTGCTTCAACAGATAATATAAAACTACAAACACAAATCTTACACTTAGCTAAACTGATCCAATGTAATACAACAGTCCTGTTGCAGTCAAAATTACCTTCATGCAGGTTATTTTAGATGTACATGTAAGTACAGTAAGTATTAATATTTTTTGCTACTTAATACTTAAATCCCACTACATTAATCTGACAGCTATAGATATTGTACCTTGCAAATTTTACATATAGTTCTCTTGAATATGATGCATTGCTAACATTATAGAAAGGCGTTTTGAGTCCACGTTGATTTTGGTTAATTTATACAGACGGTCTACACATTCCTTCAAAGTCTGACTTTTCATTTTATCACTCTAAGAAGAAAGCTGCCAGTAACCCAAAAATATAAAAAAAAATACACCTGTGCCTATAAAGATTTATAAACTTTAGTGATTATCACTTTAGTGATTATCACACTGTAAATATAGAACAGTTAAACGCTGTAAAACATATTGTTTCACTATTTTTACGCACACACAAAGAAAAACTTTAAACACATAACTATAAAACAGTCTACATGTAGAGTGATTGTATCCCAGCTCACAACTGCATTTTTCATTGAAAGTTTGTATTTCTATTTCATTGAAAATATCACTAACTCATAGTTTTAAAACAAAATGTTAGAACAAAATGTTTTATGGTCTGCAGACATAAATGAGATACTGTGTGATGAAACCTATGTACTTTTACTTAAGGAAGTGAAGTAAGTGAGAATGAAGGAATGTAATGGAGTACTTTTACATTGTTGTCCTGGTATTTTTACTCCAGTAAAGAAGCTGAATGCTTCTTTTTTTAGGACATCTCGCAGCTCTTACAACCTGAGACTAGGGGTGACACTCTAATAGCTTGAGACTGACTGTTTTAAGCCTTTTCTTGTCTTAATAACTCAAGTATGCAAAGATTGATTTCTTGCAAAGCACAACAAAGACTTCATATAGCATATTGATGTTAACGAGGACAAAGTAAATATCTGATAACTGCATTCCAGTTTCGTATCCAAATAAAGGGATTTCTTATCGTGCCATAATTCGTCACAAACTCTTCCTTGTAGGTGTGTGTTTGACTTCCCACTAAGTACAACAGCAAACGGCTTGGATCTGATTCACTCATGTTCTTTTCTCAGTAGATTTATTGCACGGTGACGCACCTTACATGAACCTGGCACAGTTTGTCTGCTGAAAATAAGGTCAGAGGTGATATTACGCATGGATGTGAGTGTGTGATTGAACTTCATTGTTATATGCTACAGGTGCACACTGGTTATCCAGCGCAATGAAATCTCTTGAATGAGTAAAAAAAACGAATTTAAATTGATAGATTGATAAAGGTATGACCAGGTAAGACCAAAAGAAACATAATGAACAACATTTTTTGCAGGTGCATGCATAATAGTCAGTCTTACCTGCCTTATGTACTCTGAGAGGTTTGTCTCGTCGTTCACTAGGTGACAGCAGTGAGTTCAACCAGAGGTCCAGAGGAAAGCTTCACATGCTGCTAACCTTTAGCTCTATACACTTAAAACAAAAGGAGTCCTATGCCTCTATGCCTTCATGACAGAACTATGCAAAATGAACCACTGGTATGGAACTGTCCTGAGCTGGTGTCAGAGTCATGCAAAGTTTAACAGTCACTAATACATAACTAGGGAATAAATGTGGTACAGATGGATAGAACATCTTCATACTTTGCACACATTTGGGTACAGTTATGTTTTCAGGAAGGATTACATGATGCTGAAAGTACCTGCTCAAATGATTTAATCTCCAAACTCACAAAGAATGGAAGTTTTATTTCAGAGAAGTGAACTAGTTTCTGCTTGTTGAGCTCTGCTGAGACAGAGACAGTGAGGGTGCGTTTGTCCTGTTGTTGGACTGCAGTTTTCTTTTCATGCCTCAATGTGCCTGCGTGTGCTTTTTGGCTCATTTACTTTCTCTGAGTCAATCTGTTTGACTGTGACACTGCTGTCAACCTTTTGGCCTGCATTAGTACTCAAGAAAATTCTTTCTAAAAGCGTTTTGGATATTTTATGATGTTTCAGATCTGACATGATATAATAATAATGACAAATAATTCAAATCAGCATAACACAAATGGTGTCTTACATTTATGCACCGAGATATATCATAGTATTATATCTACAATATTGACTACATCCTCTCAGCATTGAACATATGAGATGAAAAACCTACAGAGGAACCTTTCAGACATAGCATTTTATTTTCTGTTTAACTAATTTCTTATAAATCTAATATATATTTAAAAAATCTGACAGCATGTATACACAGACAAATATATTTCCTTGAAACTGAAGACATTGAAAAACATACACATAGTTGTAAATAATTCAATTAATAAGGCTGGCTGAATTCAATTTACCTGCTTCAGTTTCAAGGTCCTGGTATTATGTTTGCTGACTGACTGTCATGGCTTATCATTAATGTTATTAGTAACACCTGTGGGCAAGTTAAAATGCCTGCAGTACAAGAGCCTTTTTTATCTCCAACAGGATCTTAAGTGGTGCATTGTTTAAGTCAAAAGAGCCTACTGATATTTAAAAGTGTTACGGATGTGCCGGATTTAGTATAGTTGTTGTTGGATGCTGACATGTGATGAGCATCCTTTTTCTGTTTTCGCCTAATGCCATAGAGATGGCAGGTCTGCCTCCCCCACCCTCCTCCCCATGCACCCTCACAAAGTGGCTGTTGCTTCGATCCCTGAGTCAATATTGACCAGCAGCCAGCTGCAGCTGGGAGGAGGAGAACAGCCAGGAGATCATCGTCAGCTACAAACACACACAGACACACACACACTTATTAAACCATAAAAATAAACATGAGTGAACTGTCAACATGATGTGGTTACTGACTATTTATCATCTATTGTGGTATCCTGAGGTAAATCTTCACATATCATTGATCTCATCAACATACTGACAAAACAGAAGATTGAAAAAGATGCTGGCTTTACGTTGGAAACCTCCACATATAGCTCCAAAAAGCTCAATGGACTAAAACCTAATGCATATTGATCACTGGTGTCATTTACACTGGGGACGATGGGAACATGTCCCCACCACTTTTTGAAATGGCTGCTTTTGTCCCCATCTCCATTTTTTGAAAGCATTTGTTAAAAATGTTATGAAAAATAGCTTGCAACAAGAAATGTTAACTAAGAAATGAAAATGATTTGAGAAGGGTTTATTTGCACAATAAGAAAACCTGTGATTCATTGTAAATATAGAAAAAACAAATGTGGTGCAATGTCCAAAAAAAGTAACTTAAATTAAAAACAACAAGCTACTGATTACTACATTATATTTTTATCTTTTGAATTGTCACCTGCCACCTGAATTTTGTGTTTCATTTGTACCATAAATTGGTGCAGAAAACCTTTCCAGAATGCAGGAATTGAAGTGTTTAACGCTCAAAATTTTCAGGGGGAAGACCCACAGACCCCCAACTCATATTTTTCAGTGTTGAATATTTCTTCAAAATAGTGTTAAAATATCTTCTTGTCTTCTTTTAGTGACCCTTTTGTGCATCGTCACATCTCGCGAACTAGGTGTATCATCACACCCCTAATCTGAGCCCTTATGTCCCCACCACTTTTTAACACAAAGTGACGTCCTTGATTTTGATATAATAAATATGGAGCTACCAAGGATACATGGTGCTGGAGCTGGTACTACTTCAGCATGGCAAGCGATGGCAGATAAAATCAAGGACTTGCTGTAACCACCATTTCTAACTTAGGGATCCTTGTGTCTGTAAATATTACATGGAGCCCCAACGGCGTGGGGTGTGGCAGTGGTGTGGTCGCCACTAGGTTTTGTTTTGTGTTGTATTGTTGTTGTTATTGTGTTTTTTATTATATATGTCTGAAGCAAAAGAACAATAAAAAAGTTGATCACAAAAAACCCAGAAGACTGGAGTGCTGATAATTTTTATCTAGGTTCTGATTGGGCCACATTTTGTCAGTCAATTTGCAACACTGTCTTCTGATTTTGTAATTGTTTTTGGAGGCAGAAACTCCCACCTGATCCAATCATCCACATTTTCTGCATTGTGTGAACTTGCTATGCTATGGTCTTAAAAATGTGTGAAGTTGGGGGTGCTGGACGACAGGTACATATATATCCCTGAGAGATTAAGATGATCATACTGGTTCTGTAACTGAATTGCGGAGGGTTCACGACCTTCGCCATCAAGCATCTCCTTCCTATTTCTTCAGATAATGATAATGATGATTGTTGTGATGCCAACAGACTTAAAAGCAATAATTTGCTGCCACTTGTGCAATGAATATAAAAAGAAGACTTGCTCTGACAGGATACATCAGCTGTATCTTGGCAGTTTGGCTCAGTTACAGTTAAGTGTGGGAGTATCAGACTGTTGTGGGTGTGTATGTGATGCAAGGGGTCGTGCTGCCCTCATGAACAAAATACTGCATCACAGTATTTTCTCTCATGTCTGGAAGGATGGAAAATCCCAAATCGGTTGTGTCTGTCCGGCGTTTCTCATCAGCTGCTTTGTCATTGCAAGAAGGTAAAACATTTTTTTTCTACACAAGAGTGAAGTTAAGACGTAATCAAACAACACTGAGACAGAAACCAATTTGCATCAACGTGACTAACAGCCAAACCTCAAAGCTGCTCTGATCTGACATGATTTAACAAAAGGAAAGAGGAGAGAAAGCTCAATCCCTGACTGCACACACGCCTTGTGCATGAAGAGCAAACACAGCCGAGAGACTTTCAAGTCTTTGGCTCGATTCAAACCCACATAAATACTCTGTCACACACACACACACACACACACACACACACACACACACACACACACACAGACACACACCCTGCTGCAGTGCATGTTGACAGAGCCAACACAGTCAATGTGACACACACTGGCAGCCGCAGGCCTCTCCAGCTCTCCCGGTGCAGGATCATCCACAGGTCATGTTTATGAATTGGGAGTAGATGGATGCCAGCGTCTTCCATCACTTTCCTCTTCCTTATCCTTGCTTGTATCAGTCAGATGCAAACAGAAATGTTCTCTCCCCATCATTTTTACTCTCTGTATGCTACAAGTTAGCCATCTTCCTGATTCATGGGTGTGTTGATGAAATCTTGTTGCACTGATAAAGATCAAAGCTGCGGCTGCATCCGACAAAGACGAACTGTGACACAATCAAAGCACTTGTGGAAAAGTCTGATCACTGATGGCTTTATAACTGATAACCTTATGAGGGCAACATGAAAACAACCTGTGATTATCATAAAATAGCCAGAGGATTTGCATGATTAATGAGGTTTAATGTGGGGAATTGGCAAGAGCAGGGTAGGCTCTTGATGACTTTGCTAGCTTGATTTTTTCTTTTGTTTTAGTATTTTCTGGAGTGTATTACAATGGAGTTGGTTTTGGGAGACTTGCAAGCTGGGGTGGGCAATTTATTTCAGAAGCACTGTTTGTTATATTTGTTGAAATTCTCATTATAATCCGACAGTAATATATCAATCAACAATGGAAAACAATCCGGTATCTGTGGCTGTTGCAGGACTACATAACTGCCTACCTGCATGGACTCTGTGCACTCATTGTACATGAAACTGTGTTCTGGGGGGGTGGCTTTGCAGGGAGGCGTGAAGAGAGGGGTGGGACTTGGATACTTTTTTTTCAGTTGGAAATCTTGCTGTCTCTTGCTAGTTCTCCAACATTACCTACCCCAGCTTTAATTTCAACCTGTTGTTACCAGAAGGGCTGGTTGCAGCTAAAAGTGACACTTCCATCACAAAATGCAAGAGAGAATAAATAACTGCTACACACGCAACCAACGGAGACTCCAGGGAGTTAGTTTCTGCGCCCGGCCAAGAAATAGTCGTAAACCCACAACATGTCATTTATACACTTTGGTATGTACAGATTAAACAAACGTAGTACAAAGTGTTAATTAGTGAGTTTTAGAGGTGCTAGTAGGTGGATTATGTTACCTTTGGAAAGAAACTATTCCATTAAGTCAAAGTTTATGGACAAAATGAAGGACTTGTACATGTCTGCATGTTCACTCAGATACAGACAACAGCAGGATCTGATAACAGTCATCTCTGGTCTCTGAGGAGAGGAGATGAGCGGTCGGAGAGTTCAGGTTGAGGGTAAGGTCCAGCTCAGTCTGTGGAACGATACATGCTCACTTTCCAAATGTTCCAGTCAGTGCACCGACCACGCCGTGGGGTAAGGAGTGAGAGGTCATGAGATGTGAGCGGAGACACCAAAGGCAGCCAAGCACACCTTGAGACAACATCAGTACTCACAGTGTGTCCCTGAAGAATAAATGAATAAAGAAAAAACCTTAAACTGTTAAATCAGTGTGTTGTAGATACAAATAAGAGATTAAATAGCTTTCTTTTAGTGTGAGGGTTTCCTAGATTAATTTGACACATTACTGATTTGATCATTAAAGAGAGATCCGTAAAAAGCACTAAGACAAACAAAGCACATAAATAGTTATATTTTCCTCCATATCAGTATTCAGATTTTTTACTTTTTGAGCCCCTCAGCACAACAGGTGTGACAAGATACACTCTTCATTTTAACGAATCATCCTGAAATCCACAAATGTTAGATTAAAGGAATTATTTTGGCATTTGGGAAGCACTGGTAGGTATGATTACAAAACTTAGATTTGACAATAATGAACACATAAAGCCAAAAAGAGTTTATTCAGTTTATTTTGGTGCCCGCTTTTAGACTCAGTTCACATAGAACACTGGTTTCCAGTCTTTTTGTCTTGCGACCCTTTGACACCAAGCAATGCCCACTTGTAACCCCTGACCCCAGGTTGCATATGGCCTTGAGATGTGAGCAGTTTTCATTGTTTTTAGAGGTCTGAATAAAATAAAATATCCTGTATATAATCAACAAAAAGCGAAGATTTGAGAAAAGCTTCTTCTTCTTTCCTATCTTGTTAATCATTTTGCAACCCCTTACATTGAGACTAAGAACTTCGGCCAGCTTTGCGGCAGAGGACAGACAACGACTAAATCTCACAATACTTGCGGATTGCCTATCCTATCTGTTTCAGTCAGCCTGAAGCTGATTGTTTTTTTTATTGAAGATGGGGTCACACATATTAACTTTCATATTTTAGTAAAATTATTTTCTAAAACAGCTTGGCATTTTTTTTAACAAAACATTACTCAAACAGGAGTAAATATTGTATTTCTTGGGGATTATTTTCAGCTGCAGATTAATTCACATTAATTCCCTTTTTATGCTTCTAGCGAGTATTTACCTCAGCAGGACGGTGTATGTGGGATTTACTTAGAAAAAACTATAATACCCAAGTTTATCTTAGCAACAGTGTGGCTCACTGATGTGTTATATATCATTTTTGGACACTAACGCAGCTGGATCACTATACTGAACTTGCACCTAATGGCTGTGCCATCTGTGTGTGAGTATGTGTGAATGATTAGTTTCTTTCTGAGGAGCAACTGGCACCTTGCCTCTGCCATCAGTGTATGAATGTGTGTGAATGGGTGAATGTGACTTGTATAGTACACAGTATATTTATATACCACTAGTGTAGTGGTCAGAAGACTATAGAAAGGCGCTATACAGTTCATTTACCATTGACCATTGTCGGTTGCAGTGGCCCGTGCCCGATAGGACTGCAGGTGGACTGTCCCATCACCGGATAGTCCCTGTCCCTGGTTGCACAACCTGTGTCACCTATCTGTGTGAAAGCATAATTGGCAGAGCGTGTTTCAGGCCACGCTCCAGTGCACCGTCCGCTTTCACAACCAGAATGATGGCCTATGTACTGGACAAACTGTTTTTGCTTCTTGTTATTATTTGTCGTTAATGGTTGATAGATTTTAAATGGAGACATGTGAAAGTGCCAGAAAAATGTACGCCAAGGAATTGTCACCCAAGGGTGGCAAGACGTACACTTTTGTGTGTGTGCATGTTCCTGTTGATACTGTGCTGATGTTATTTATTAAAAAATGGCTTTCACAAAAATGTTCTTTGATATTTTTGGGCTTAGATTTTTAATTTAAATTTAATTTAGACAAAAGTGTAACATCAGTATCTGTGTCTCAAACTGGTCAAATTTACACTCCTGCGGTGGAAAACTCACTAAATGTGACTTTTGTTGTATCTTAAATCATCTTTCTTTCATTTACATTTAACCCAACACATCTTAACTTTCAAACTAAAATCTAGCTTTTACCAAAATCCTCACTTCCTCTGAGATTGTGTGAAAAGGTTTTGGTGTTAGACAACAAATTGCCCCATTTATTGTTATTAATAAAATCAATCAATTTCTTTGGGAACTAGAAACTGAGACTTGAGTCATTAACTTGTCACCGGAGAGAACAGAGCTGCAGACAGACTGTAATTTATCTATTTCCTATTAACTTTACCCACATAACAAGGCGGCTGGCACTTTACACAGAGCGAAGGGTATCTAAGGTGTACATCAGAGAAACTTTGTACAACAGTAGTAGCGGGAGATAAGAGCAGTGTAATCTGTGTAAAGACAACCAAAGCAGCAGCAGACTTTTTAAAGACAGAAACAACTTTCAGGTCTTTGTTATGTGTCCCAGTAGAACAAGAAGTACCTTTAATAAGACAATAAAATCATTAACATTCCTACAGAGACCTTAACTGTGTAACTCAGCAGACCTTATTGAACTTTATGGTGTTTTTATCACATCCTGTATGGTAACGAGGGCATCTTAGTTGTCATATTCTAAAAGTTAAATTAGGATAATCATAATCACTTTCTGCAGGGCTAAACATCTACTAACAATACATATTATGTTGAAGAAAGTCTCACTGCATCACATCCGCTTGGTGCTAATAGGTTTAGGGCAATCCTGCGTATTACTAATGATCAACCACATTGATACTACACTGAAAGATTACATGTCTAACCAATAATTGGCTAAGTATCTTGTTGTAAACCATCATACATATTCACAGAGGAGGTCATTGGCTTCTGTGTTCACACTGTTTTTGGTTATGGAAAAATTTGAAAGAAAGATTACTTCACTTGGGTTTATTTCCTTTGAAAAACGAATATTTATTAAGCAAATTGCGTCTCTCTCTCTTGCCTTCTTCATTAATGAGAGATAAAGTAAGAAAGAGAATTTTTTATTTTCAAAACCAAGATTGCACCTAATTAGTATTTCAATCAAAATCCATTTGCTGATTAGGCTATATGTATCTGTTTCTATGCCAATGTTATGCCCTAAAACTAACCTGCTGTACAGAAGATCAAGCTGATCTTAACCCCTGGTCCCGGGTCAGTTTTCAGAAGAGTTTTAACATTGTTTAACCTGACTGAAACTAGACATTTTATACAGTAAGTCAGAGTATATGGGTTATTTTTATTACATCAATACGATATCCACCATCCTACAAATGTTTGAATTTTAATTTTAATAGTGAGGCATTTATAAGTGTAAAGCCCTCAGAAAGCATATGAGTCATCTTATGTAATTTTACAGACTATAAATGTGTATAATGTTTTTGCCTTATTTATGCAGGCTAATTCAACAGTTAATTAATATTATTTGTTAATATTACAATGTGAGTTGTAATTTTAAAAAAAAGCTAATGAAGATATTTTTGTCGTTTTGTCTTGAAAGTAGCATTTCTTACCAATAAGACTCATTTCAAATGTCAACATTTAACTGAGAGTGAAAGTTGATGCAACACAGTCAATCTGAAGAGCATTTGACATTCTGTAGGTACAGCTGATAGGTAGGCTACATGCCAACACATCAGTCTCCAGTAAGGATGAACAACTGTAGGAAATCCAGCACTTATGCAGATTTAAGATTTAGGATCCTCCAGCAGCTCCACATGAAACTTAAACCACCTCTGAAAAACAGCAAAATCCTGCCAAGGAAGTGACACATTCTGGTATTTTACTTTTCATAACATCAGAAAGTAGACCAAATTTTTGGGTGGCTTTTATAATAGGCCTACTCTTGTATGAATTTACTGTAACAAACATTTAGTATTCCACAAAATGATGTTTAATAAAGTTTACAAAATCAATTTAAGTTTGCTTGAACTTTTAGTCACATTGTTGTTTTATCTAGACCTACAGTTATACAAGGAAACAAGGTAACTCAACACTGAGTGTGATCCCTAATGACCTCATTCTCTTACTATATAGCATTTAGCAATTAAAGTTTAGCCTATATTGTGCCATGTAAGTGCGAGCAGATAAGAGAAAATTATGACAGTTTCAAAATGTTAAAGGGGTTTTTGCCCCACATTTTCATATAAGCCTTTAACATACTGTAGTGACAACATGTCAAATAAATAACACATTGTATTAAAGTAATTCCGAAGATGTTGTCCGGTTGATTTTTAGTAGACTGCTAGAGATTAATAACATTTTCAGAAAAAGTTTAAACAATATCTGCTTACTGTATTTTTAAAAATAAAACATTTCTTCCGGTAATGTGATACTATATTAGCCTAAAACTAATGCACTTTTCAGCTTCATTAAGGGGAACAAACACCTGAATTAATGGCCCCCAACAACACCTCATTTACACCTATATGATTATCCCATTAAGTAATAATGACAACACTTAAATAGCCTGTATCAAAATAAATCAAGTCCTTTAATAAGTAGAATGAATACATGGGCTAAATAGACAACGCATGGCTTCTACTCGCAGTACTGAGAGAATTAGATCCAGCGATGTGAATATGTGCAGCCTTTCTTAAAAGTCTTTATGGCATATACAACAGGGTCCAAAGTCCATGAAAGTTTTGCTGATAAGGGGAACCAATAAAAGCAGCAGTGCAGCAGTGTAAACACGTCTACCTCGGCCCAGAGCAGGCCTTATTCTGTGGATTTACATAAGGCTGCAATCAGCCGGCCCACTCATTATCATGTTTTATATCCCTCTGCACTCAGAAAGCATCATGGCAAAGTAGCTCCATCCTCCCCTTCAACAGGGAAGTGAAGCAGCTTCTCGGAGCAGGTGTCAGCAGCTGTAAACTCACCACATCACCGGAACAGTGAGGAAGAAAGGAACTTTATTTTTACTTTTTTTTATTATTCCCCCCCATCCTCCCTTTTTTACTCTGCTGCAGCGCGCAAACAGCAGTCCTATGTTGTGCTTTTAATGTTCTCTAAAATGGTATCCAAGCTGACATCCCTGCAGCAGGAGCTCCTCAGCGCCCTGCTGGACTCAGGAGTTACCAAAGATGTTCTGATCCAGGCCCTGGATGATATGGACCCCAACCCGCCGAGCTTTGGAGTAAAACTGGAGAGCCTGCCCATGTCGCCCGCTCCTCCTCAGAGCGGCAAGATGAACGGAGCGGACTCCGATCGAAGCCCGTCTTCCACACGCTCACCAACGGCCACAGCAAGGGCAAGCTGTCCGGGGACGAGGGCTCCGAGGACGGGGACGACTACGACACCCCGCCGATACTGAAGGAGCTCCAGTCACTCAACACCGAGGAGGCCGCCGAGCAGAGGGCGGAGGTGGAGCGCATGTTGGCGTAAGTTTTCCGACGGAATCTGACTTTTTTTCAAACGTGTAAAAACTAAATCAAATGTAGGCCTAGGCCTAGTTTAATGGCAGTGTCCGGGGTGAAATGAGAAAGTGACATCAATCGCTCAGGATTAGCCTGTAGCGCACTCCAAATGCTCTTCATTTTTAAGTTGTGGCCTTTTAAAACTTCGAGAATCGATCATAAATTTAGAAATAATGGACCTTTATGAACCAAAAGTTCCTTCCCTATCTTTGTTTACAATTTAAAAAACCCCGCCACGGCTCGTTTTTCACATTCACTAATTATTCACATGGATTATTATTTCTTTACCGTTGCAAAATATCAGCTGAACTAAGATCTATTTATTATTAACTATAGGCTACTCCTCCTCTAACCGATAAAAATCCGGCAAGGGACTAGCCTACATGAGGAGAAAGTGAATCGAAACAACTGGCTGGGGATATAGTATAAAAAATTATTATTGGTTGGGTAAAAGATGAAAAAATGTTTATTAATATACTAATTATAATTGTATTAAACATACAGTTTAATTTAATGATTTAGCCTACATTGAAAATAAAATGTAACAGTTTTATTATTTTTTGTGAGCGTGAAACCCTTCATGACCTAATTTGACACTACACCTCAAATCCGTTTGTTTCTAATCATCTCCACTCAAACCACTTGATCCATTGTAAAACTAATATTTGAGGCTCTAACAGGACCGGAAGAATATCAAAACTTACCCACGTGTAGTTAAGTTATTATTAATTTTATTCTATAAATCATCAACTGAAAGATACACAGTGGCGTGTGATTAGAGTGAATGGAGATCTGGTTATTCATTGTCAAAAGTTATAAACTAACATCTCCCACTTAACCCGCAGACTTAGATGCACATTCTCCAAAACAAACAGACGCGTGTAGATTTGCTATAATTACCGATGTCAGTGTGTCTGGGCCTGCTAATCTCTCGTTGGAGGGTAGGGCTCCATTTTACCTCGAACTATGGGCCTATGTTTTGTTACACTTTCGTACTGCTGAAACATTTGACGTAGCCTATAATGAATAATGTGAAGCGCTAATTTTACAGGTAAGGACACGCTAAGTTTTTAATGCTAAATTTGTATATGTGGTCAAAGTAAATTTCTTTAAAAAAAAAAACGAAATTCTTTTTTTCTTTTTTCTTTTTTTTTTTACTGAACCTTGCCTTTCTTTTAGATTAATAGGCCTATCTTTAAGTGTACAGTATAGGCTATATTATTATACCGTCATGTAAAACTGACCTCAAATTATCCTTTCATTATCAAAAATATCTGACTAATGTATTTATTTTAATGGAATCAAACCTATAAAATTATATAAGCATATATAAGCCTATCTGTGCATATGTGTCATCATATACTGATGCCAAGGTTTTTAGTTTTTCTAAATACTGTTAGAAAATCTGACAGATAGCCTATCTTCTTACTCGAGAATTATCAGAAGATTTGTCAACATATGTGAAGATTTGTAACCCAGCTTTTGGTCCTTTTACTTTAGATTTTCATTGTGCATCGTTGCTTTAAACTCACACAAACCTAATCTAACTGTTCCCAGGCTAAAATCAGGTCAGTCAAGGCAACAAATAGGCTACTAAGTCCAAGTTTCTCAACCTGCCCATATCCACTTGAACTAACCTTTGAAAATATTTACAGCCTCTTGAACAGGCAACAATGATAAACAGGTTGTCTGTGAGGGAATTTATTATCCTTTCTGCCCCTTTAAACTTGAGGCCTTGAAAAATAGTGACTAGTGAACAAGTTCATGTGATTTTGTTGTAGGTATAAATAAACAACTTTAAATATTAACAAAACTAACAAAACCTTCCCCCTTACATGAACCATGTCTTCATGTATTTATGTTGATTTTATAGCATGACATAGACCAAACAACTTTATTTCAGCCATAAATAGAGTAAAGGTGGTTTTGCTCTTTATTACTTCCCTCTGAAAGCTACATGTAGTTCAGTGGTGAAATGAGTGGTGTTTTCTGCTCCTGTCTTTTATCTTTACCCAGAGAGGATCCATGGCGTGCTGCCCGCATGATCAAAGGTTACATGCAGCAGCACAACATCCCCCAACGGGAGGTGGTGGACGTCACAGGGCTGAACCAGTCTCACCTCTCACAGCACCTCAACAAAGGCACGCCCATGAAAACACAGAAGCGAGCGGCCCTTTACACCTGGTATGTCAGGAAACAGCGGGAAATTCTCCGACGTAAGTTAATATTTGAGTTTCTCACAGCTTGGCCTCGGACTGTAATGTGTAGCTGGCAGCAGCACGGCACTTTATTTGGATTTCAAACCTGTAGGGATATCAAGTTAGACTGGACATTTCCTCATCATGCTGGATGCCATATACAGACACAAAGCCCTGTGTTATATACTGAAGTTGTCATAATGCATCAAAATGAAATATATATTATTTAGGGATAGAAAATACCATTATCATGTGTCTAATAAACTTCTGCTTTTGTGTTTTTGAACATTTTTATTGAATGTACCTCTTCGTATTTTGCAGAGTTCAACCAGGCAGTGCAAGGGTCTGGCACCAATATGACAGACAAAGGCAATCAGGATCCGGCATTTTTTTTCCCAGAGTTCAACCCGTCTGGTCAGGGCATGGGACAGCCTGGTGACGAGGTCGGCAGCGAACCCTCCTGCAAGAAAATGAGACGTAACCGTTTCAAATGGGGGCCTGCGTCTCAGCAAATCCTGTACCAGGCTTATGAACGGCAGAAGAACCCCAGCAAAGAGGAGCGGGAAGCTTTGGTAGAAGAGTGCAACAGGTAGAAAAACATGACTCCTTTCTGCACATGCACAACAATATTACAATATTATTACTATATCAACCTCAATTTTTCATCTGTTTCTGGCAGAGCCGAGTGTCTTCAGAGGGGCGTCTCCCCCTCCAAAGCTCAGGGCCTTGGCTCTAATCTGGTCACCGAAGTGCGAGTCTACAACTGGTTTGCCAACCGGCGTAAAGAGGAAGCCTTCAGGCAGAAGTTGGCCATGGATGCAATCACTGTACCTCCCCACAGCCTCAACCCTCTGCTGTCACACAGTTCACCACATCATCCCCAGACCAGCGCTTCGCCTCCAAGTAAGATACCCAAGACCTGTAAACAGACTTTGATGTGTAAAAATGGTGGAGTTCCCCTTCAAATGTTATGTGTGCGGATTCATTGCTTAGTTGAAAAAATCCACATGACAGTAATGAGAGTACCCATGAAAATATGTGCTTACATCAGTTTACAGAGAACATTTAAGGTGTTTATTTCTAAAGTTTACATAATAGTGCAAACAAGTCCATGATTTAGTTTTCTTTGGTGTGAAAATGCTGTCAGAAAAGGTTAGAAGCACAGTTGATGTGATCAGAGAGGCAGAGAAAGAGGGTACAAGCGATCAATGAGAGTGAGTGAGTGAGCTGAGCAAATGCCATTGTTATTCTGATCTTTGAAAACACACTGAGAACAATCCACATTGTACCTGCAATCTCCACTCCAAAGTCAGCATGGAGAAGCATGACACAAAGGGCAGCAATCCTGTGACAGGCCAGGGTCAGGCCAGGGTCAGAGAGGGGGGACAGACACATTCAGGTTACCTCGACATAACGCTGTCATTTCCACATTTCCACCTCCCATGCAGGTTGCTAATGACTCCGTTCAGAGAATTGCCAAAACAAGGAAATGCTGTGCGTTATTGCTCTGACCATTTCACCCTGACCTGATGTTTGCATTTGGAGTAATTAGTATTGACTGAGTCTACCTGGTGTATACCATGTAAAAACAAAGCTGATAGGCCTCACAGAGTGTTATCCTTCATGCCATCACTCACCCTCCATAAAACTGTGATTTGAGAGACTCACTCAGAGCCTATTGTTACCCTCTCGTGTTCGAACACGAGGCGAGCTTTGAAGGGAAAACAAACTGTTTACCTTGGCTTGCTCTTTTACCTTTGGATAAAGTGGTCCCACTTGTGGATCGTTTGTTTGCTTCATTTTTTTTTTGTTTTGTTTTGTTGCTCAGAACACCTGACCAGGCATTGACCTCAGGTTGCAAATCCAGAGGGGTCACCAATAAGGTTGCAGAAGGGAAGGGTTGGTGCATGGTGGAAAGATCTTTGCTCCCCCTGAAAAAAAACCCTCAGCTGGCTGCTTACAAGGTGTCCTGCTGGTATCCTGCCGACAGCATCAGCTGTTTTTCAGTGTCAGCCCCTGGTCTGACAATAATATCCCAGCGGGGCGTCTCATTGCGTTGCTAGGGCACGGCCTGTATTATGCATGCTTAATGGACAATTAAAATCCTTTACTACTACATCTCCCAGGCCTTTGATAAGGGGCTCCTCTGACTTCTGCTCTCTATACTCTACTTCAGCAGGAGGTCCCATTGTCTGTGGTGTATTAGAAGACTGCAGTGACTGTAACCTAGGTTCATTTATCTCTGCTGGGCCTTGAGGAGGACCGATTTTAAAGCCTCCCCCATCACCTTTATGGGCATTAGTATAGTTGCTGAGGCTGGGTGCAGACTGGGAGCAGCAGGAGCTGTCCACTAGGGTATTGGCTCTTTTCTGGCCAGACAGGACTGATGACCCCTTCTTCGCCTATAGAGAAAGCTTGTCGCCCCTCCACCCCCTCCTTAAACCTCTGCCACACCTTCAGTCATATGAAAAAGGTCACTACTGGGTCAGATGAAAGAAACTCCTCTTACTTTGGGTTTTTATTGATTCTGCTTTGGTTCGTTGAGCCAGTTGGTCACAAGTGGATAGACAGTCAAACAGTGTGACATGCGGTTTTGGAAGTGACCTTTTTTTTACTTTCAGAAATGAAACTGATCACATAGTTTGTTAACAGACCTGTGTGACCACGCACCTGGGTTTTCATATGCAATATCTACCTACTGTTCATCCAGTAATAACGAAACTTATTTACAGCATTTTACTTTGACACATTAATCATAGTTAGTTAATTTCATAAATATGCCGATAAGATAATTATTTTCAACTGTATGTTTACAAAAGTTTGATTTTTTAGTGCAAAAATAATTTAAAGGAAAAGTTATTTGGTAAGTACTTATAAGTACATTTACCAAAGTACCGTATTTTAATACAATATTGAGGCACTTGCACTTTAATTGAGTATTTCCATTGTATGTTACTGTATACTGAACAACTGAAGCCTTTTCACATTAAGATTTTACATAAAAAAACATATGATAATCTTACAGAATACATTGAATTAAACCAGTGGTTCAAAATAATTTTGCTTGCAAAAATCACCATCTGGCTGGGGTTCCTTGGTCATTTTCAGATGTCTATGAGTTGTTAGCCTTTCCACCAAAGAGAACTTTCTCCTCTAAACTTCTTAGATGGTTTCAAGGCCCAAAGAGCTAAAACTTCACGCATAGATTGTGGAAAAGTCCTAAAATGAATACACATTCGTGTAGCAGAACTTTATTTTTTCTCTTTCCTCCTTCCTCCCCTTTTGGGGGGGGGGGGGCATTTTTCTGCATGAGATTATTGGTACTTTTACTTAAGTAGACAACCTGAATTCTTTGTCCACCACTGGCAACTTGGCAGAAATTGAATCATTGCTGTGTAAGCTGAGCTGCATCATTCTGCACGTTACAAAACTAGTCGACTCAGAAGTTCCAGATCAGATACAGTGGTTGGGGGGATTCTCCATGGATTACATTGTCACCTCAGGCTAGCTTGACACACACACACACACACACACACACACACACACACACACACACAGAAAGGATGGCCCAGCTCTGCACGTTCCACTGCTCTGTGTCTCCCAGAGAGCCACAAAGAAGAGACTGGATACGTCCTGCAGAGACCCAGGAGGTCTGTTATATGCAGTAGCACTACAATGAGCACTGCCTGGGGTTGGGGAGGCAGTCTTTGATATTACATGGGTCACACAGGGAGCTAGAGCCTTTTAAACCTGCTGAAGATCCTTGCTACCACTCCCCTCTAAAGTTCTCGCCCTCCCCCTGCTCTCGAAAAGGACTTCTCAGTGTTTCATGAATTGTCCCATCATTACAGAGCAAAGTTTTAGTTTTACAGAATCTCCAAATAAAATGATCTCAGTGCAATGGTAGAAGCCATCTCTCGACTCTAGTTGTCTCTCTAGAAAACCTCCTTGTATCACTAGCTTTATAGAAACCAAAGTCTCTTAGTTTAGGTCGTGGAAGTCCTCTGCTGAGGTTCCCTGCAGCTAGAATTACTGCCCAACCCAAAGGAACAAAACTGGCCTGAATAGCATCCTTTTCTCCCTCTGACACTTTAAGAGGTCGCTCAGCACAGACATAACTGCCTTTTTATGAGTCCTCCTCTATTGTGCGGCAATGGGGGTCATGAGTCCAATGGAGTTCTTTATTGTTCTGCGGCACTGTTTACAAGGCACAGTGGAGTGTTGTGGGGTTGCCACTATGTTGTAGAAGACAATATGAAGTCTGTGGGCTGAACAATATGGAGGACAGGTACTTTAGAGGATGAAACATGGTGCTGTGGCTTTGCTTCAGACATTGCAGCATTTGTAGTTTAAGTAGGCTAGCTGTAGTTGAAGTACTAGTTCAACATTATGGGGAAAAGGCTTGCTTGCTTTCTGCCTGAGAGTTAGATGAGAAGATTGTTACCACTCTGATGTCTGTCCGTTAAATGTGAAGCTGGAGACTAAAGACAGGTAGCTTAGCTTAGCTTAAAGACTTGACGCTGGGAGAAACAGCTAGCCTGGCACTGTCCAAAGCTTAAAAAAAATCCATTCCAGCACCTCATTTTGAGAAATAGATGAGAAGATTGATTCTCATGTCTGTACGCTGAATATGAAGACAGTTAGCTTAGCTTATAAAGTCTAGAAACAGGGGGAAACATCTAGCCTGGCTCTGTCCAATGATGAAAACAAATCAACAGCACATCTTAAGCTCACTAATTATATTCCTATCTAACTCTCGTGAGAAAGCAAATGAGCACATTTGTCATTGCTTTAAATATGAAGCTATAGCCAGCAGACGGAAACCTTAATATAAAGACAGGAAACAAGAAGCCTGGCTCTGCCCAAAGGTAACAAAATCCAGCTAACGATGACTTCAGTTATATACAGTATATAACCATAATTCTGTACACATACTGCAACTTAAAGGAAGATAGTGATCAAAATGATTTAGCCTATATGTTTTCCTTGATACCTGCAGCAAATTTTCAGATCTGCAAATGCATCCTGTTCCAGTTCCCAGCAGCGACAAGAAATCAATGCCCTCTCTCATTGGTCACATTTAGTGTCAGTGCTTCTCCCTCTTTTATCTCAAAATGGTTGTATATCAATGCTTCCTGTCATGTCTGACCGGCTTAGGTGGGGCTTTCAGCGCTGTCACACCTGGGTCAGGGACGAGGGCTCGGGGAAGATGGGAGATCTGAGTGCAAACAGAGTCTGTCTCTACGCTGTCACTGAGGGAGAGACGCTCTCTGTGTCTGTGTGTGGTTGAGACCACAGGATAAGAATGTGTTTGACATTGTTTGTAATTGTGTAATGTTTACTCTGTTGGTATCAGAGGGGGCCTACATCGGCAAACAGGCATTTGATTGTCGGCTGTGGTGGAGTGAAGCATTCCTTTAGGCCTGTGAGAGACAAGAAGAAGTCTAGACACGTGATTAAGTGATGGCACTACAAGAATTTTCATTAGAACTTTACTGTGGATATGTGAAAATATCATTAGAAGAAAAGCAACTAAGTACATTTACTCAAGCACTGTACTTGAGTCAGATTTTTAGGAACTTGTATTTTACATCTTCTACCACTTTATACTTCTACTCCCCTACATGTCAGATATAAATGTCCACCAAACAAGTACGTTCACAAAGTGCTTTTTACTCAGTGTTTTCCACAGGATTTGAAGAGACTATGGTGGGTGAGTCCGAGGCCTGAGAGGGTCCGGTAAAGTAAATTACATGTGCCCATTTACTTTTAATGTACACATGTAATATGTTTTATACTTTTTGTAAATATAATCCAATTAATCTTATTTCTATACTGTATTGACACATTATTTTGAAAACTTGACGTTGTCAAATGTGTATCCTTGTGCTAAATTCATCAAGTCTGGCCCAATTTGATAAATAATGTTGTGTGGTTCTCGTATGGCGTAAC
Organism: Micropterus salmoides; assembly: GCF_014851395.1. NCBI lineage: Eukaryota > Metazoa > Chordata > Actinopteri > Centrarchiformes > Centrarchidae > Micropterus > Micropterus salmoides. Next base: position 29,292,860 of record NW_024042261.1, read on the forward strand.
ATGAAGACTTCATAGCCTCCATTTAGGTAGGACTCTCATACTGCAACACTTGTTTTTGTAAAGAGAGAAAATGAAAGGATAAAGTCGCTAACCTGCCTGTCAGCTCGCACTGGTCGGTTTCAGTGGATTTACAATAAAGGCTTTAATACTTGTGCACTCCAAATTTAGGTGTGGCTAGCTTAATTGCCTTCTCACAAATGAGTGACAGAAACATTATAAGCGGGTTAGACCGTTTGTTACCTTTTCAAAGAAGTGAGCTCAAAGTGGGGTCCGGGGACCCCCAGGGGTCCTTGAGGGGTTTCCAGGGGGTCATCAGCAAAAAGGGGAATCATTTATTTTTACTATAATTCCATCCATAAGTAAAATAATGACTGAATGTATGACTATTTTGGTCATGGATTTCATACACTTATTGGAATAAAATCCGATCAGATGGGCGATCCTGGGACAAAATCTTATCAAATGGGAGTCCATGGTCTAATTTGTGTTAGTTTAGGGGTTCTTCACGTGAAAAAGTTTGAGAACCACTGTGCTAGGAGACAATTCAGCAGAACAGTGTCTGCAAACGGCGATTTTTGCGTCTTTCTCTGATACTTGAAAATGCTTCCACACTGCTGATATGTCAAAATGTAGGTGTTCGGTAAAATTTGTTCAGTGTTTTGACTTATAAGGCCGACCACCGAAAGTGCTTTTTTGTGCTATTAATTACGGTGGTCGAACATTTGGTGCATCCCTATAAAAAACATAAATTTAAATATGAAATACACTTCTCAGATGGTTTCATTTAGGCCGAAAGAGACACAATTATCCAATACTTTACAAAAAACAACAAAGATTAGAGAAAAGAAACAAATATAAGATATCAATTTCTTTTTTAAAAATCCTACCACATTAATCATCTCACAACGCCTCGGATTTATCTAAATTACTAAACTGTACATAAACTTAAACAGTAAAATGCTACTTAAACATTGATAATTTACTAAGTTTAAGTAGGAATTTGAATGCAGGGCTCTGATGTTTGCATTGCTGATTGGAAGCTACTTTTATGTACTAAAGGATCAGAATACTTCCTTTACCACTGGTGAAACTTCACACTGGCGTAATTACGAACATCATCAGTAACATTTGTGGGCTGATCAGAGTCTGATGGGAGATTTGCTGTAGTGAGTGCATGTACACAGGAATGGCCTTGGCTGAGCTACACAGATAGCAGCAGTGGAGGGGTCAGTGTGTTTGTTTGCTCTGTCCTCCCTTTTTGAGTCAAAGAGCAGGTGAGTCTGGTTGGTTGGAGTGACAGCAGTGTTGCCCAGCGCAGAATGAGGCCGCTACTATCTCTGCCCTATTTAACTGTTATAGTTGTAGGACGCAGCAGTTGAGAGCCAACACAAGTGAAACTAACTGTTTATCTCTGTCTCTATCAGTGCGTTACAGCCAAGGCCCCGGTGAGGTCACCTCCTCCACGACCATCAGTCACCACAGTAGCAACGGGATGTCGACCAGCCAGTCGGTGCTCCAGCAGGTGTCTCCGGGAGGATTGGACCACAGCCACAGTCTGCTGTCACCTGATGCCAAGATGGTGAGTGAACACACCTGGGCCCTCATGGCCTCAGATTAGATAAGACCTGGCCAACGTTTAGCATGAACGTACAAAGCAGGTTCTTAAACCTCCCCTTACATGGACCCACTGGTAAGAACCAACAATTCGCGCACTGTGCAGCTCTGTTTGAAAGGTGGAGCCTGGGGTTGCAGTCCATAGCTGGACTAGCTCGTAGCCTTCACCAGAGTGCACCAGGTATGTTCATCGCTCAGCCAATAAACCTGACAAAGAAACATTCTGTTCTTATTGATTAAATGCCTCGCAAAGTGGCTCCACATGTGGAGAGCTGCTTGTTCTGCCAACATAATGACGCCAGCATTTGATTATACCCAATGTGTTTTTTTGTCTACTTCAGAGTTTCTTCCTTCTGCCCTAGTCCAATATTTGATCAGTGACAAGGAAATCTGTGCACGGACCCATTGCATTTGAGTGGTTGTGCAACAATACTTCAGATATAAAATTCTTTGGACCACAATTAAATGCCCATACAACACAAAATTCAATCATTTAAACCACTTCAGTGTCCCATAACGTAGTAACTGTTCACTAACTTCCCTGTCGGATCAACATACTTCTGCATTATGTAAAATGACCACAGCGAGGGCAGGCAGCGTAGTGTGCAGTAGGTCAGACCTGACAGTTTCTTATTTGCAACTGTGGGTCTGTCCTTTGTGGGTAGCTAGCAGTAGTCAAACAGACGCAGCCCCACTGAGTGGGAGGTTCACGATCTTGATAGTCATTACTATAAATGCATAGCTGTTGTTTTGTACAGTTGTTTTTAAAGCATTTGATAAACCGACGTGACAAACTATGCTGACATTTTTAGTATGATTTTTTCTTCACCTTTTGTTTCTTATCAGTATTTGCTTGTGTGTTGTGTATGTGAGTTACACAAGCGTAGAGTTATAAAAGAGTCTGAACTAACATTTATATCTGTTGTTTGTTTAGCAGACAACATGTGTTCCACTTTGAAAATACATTTAATGTGAATTTACACATCAAGCTCTCATAAATTTCAGTGTTGTAGTGTGATGTAACAAATCTTACAGCAATAAAAGGGTGCTGTAAATTTATTTATTTCCTTCATCTTTCTCCAGATTTCAGGTTCAGGTGGAGGACTTCCACCAGTCAGCACTCTGACCAACATCCACAGTTCCCATCATAGCCATCAGCAGACTCAGAACCTCATCATGCCTCTATCTGGGGTCATGGCCATAGCACAGAGTGAGTCCTCCGTCCCTTCGTGTGACCATCACAGAAAAGAAGGGAAAGTCACTCAATTTATTTTATCATGACATGGTTTGACTGAGGTTTTGTTGCATCTTACTAGGTTTAAACACATCGCAATCTCAGACGGTGCCAGTGATCAACAGCGTGGCAGGCAGCCTTGCGGCGCTGCAGCCGGTGCAGTTTTCCCAACAGCTCCACAGCCCCCACCAGCAGAGCCTGATGCAGCAGTCCCCCAGCCACATGAGCCAGCAGCCGTTCATGGCTACTGTCACACACTCGCACAGTCAGTAACACTCAGTTCTACTCTTGTCTTCTTTTTGCACCAGCCTTTTGTATGTTTTGTAAACCAGTTACATCAGCTTGTGTCGCTTTAAAAGCTACGGCCTATGCTTTACCCTTACCCTGTACCCCCGCATCATGGGTTTAATATGTCTATTAGGTCATGAACAGTTGTGTTCATGACCTAGTTGTGTCAAAGTGATTTTTCTTTTATAAATTTCAATAATTTTAGAGGTCTGAAATGGTTAAACCAAACCAGTATATCACAAGAAATCTAATGATCTGTCTGAATTTCCTTTGCAGTGTATTCTCACAAGCAAGAGCCCCCGCAATATTCCCACCCATCACGTTTCCCCTCGGCCATGGTGGTCACAGACTCCAACAGCATCGGCACACTCAGCTCCATGTCCTCCAGCAAGACGGTCAGTCTTTAGCTCACATCATATCACATCACAGAGGCAACAATTAGATGCATGTTCTCACCTGTCTGCCTTGCCTGTTTTAGATTTAAAAAGTCAATGTCTGTCAGTCAGTACGGGGGCATTTGTATGAGAATCAGCAATAAATTTGATATGTTATTGCAGTTTTTGTTACAGTAATTCCTACATGTTGTAACAGATAGTACTCTCTTTTGATCAAATCTCTCTTTTGAAAAGTACTGTAACTCTCTGATCAGCTCACTCATTACTTACTGATAAACAAAAATCACCCTCACCCTGTTCTGATCAAGAGAAACAAGACAATCGAAGCACACACTTATAGCAGGAACCACATTTTGAAGTGTGTTATTGATTGTGTGTTGACCTGTTTAATTCCTGTCACATTAGGATGCTCCTGTAAACAAGATGGTGCAACTCGGGGGTCTTTCCTGGGTAAATACAATTTCATCAGTTCAGTCACACAGTTTAAATGAGTAAAATCACCAAAATTTTCCATTTAAGTTCTGTTAATTTTCAGAGCTTTTGTTGGGGCTGCTGCTGATGTTCAAATGCTTTCATTTGACTCCAAACTAATAGATGAGACAGATATATGGAGAGCATACTCCTAAGAATTCTTATTTCCTCTTTAACTGCCATCTAATCAATCACCTGTTCCCTCAGCCTGAACGCTTCTTGATTAATGCTGCCTCCTTTCACTTTCCCTGGTGAGAGTTACCTCTGCAATCAGGAAATGAGCCTGTTCTTAATCAAAGTTCTCCAGCCTTGTGTCCTGCTACTTTCCTCCATGCTACAGTGAGGCTGGAGATGAGAAGGGCTGGAGGTTTTTTTGGAGGGGAGGGGGGGTAATTACACATCTTCCTCTTTCCTACTTCTCCCTGCTCTCGGTGATCGCTCTAGCCTGAAATGTTGTCCACGGTGCTTTCACACGCTCAATTTCCCACGCTGAGGAAGAGTACTTGTACCACCGCGCTGCTACTGACAGACTGATGGGTTGATGGGACAATAGCTCAGAGCACCGTGTGTCCTCTGTGGAGGAAGGACGTAAAACAAATCTCTCTCAGGCTGTGAAATAGGCACATTTTGTCCGCCGTGTTGATACACATTTGTAAAAACCATTAAGGTACATGTTGTGATATGACCCAGTGGTGAAAGAAGTCTTAAAGGTACCAAAACCACAAACTAAAAATACTTTAGAATGAATCTTCACATAATAGAATTTTTTAATTTGATTTCTGAATTTGGCTGGCTCAATCTAATATTATTGTTTTTAACCAATTATGTCTTCTTAATTTTCAGTGAGACTGTATTTTTTAAACAGATTTAAGTGTTTTGATTACAAACATGATGAATATACACACACCATTGTTTGTGTGTGAAACACCTTATACGTTTGATATTTTAGTCATAATTCCAAGAAAAATAATAATATGAATACTACTACTAATACTACTTCTACTACTACTAATAATAAAAAATTAACACCATATTTATGGAAACCTACTTAAGAAATACTTAAATACTAAACTGAATTAGACAGATGGAGTGGTTTCTGGTATTTGATGGACTGGGAATTAAGTATCAATGTAATGAAATATCCAAATTTCTTTCATCTAAACATTGATGTGACTGCTTTCTGTAAGGCGTCACTAGCCAAAAAAAGTTGGGAACTGTTAGTTTAAACTTTAACAATGTATCGTAGGCTGGCAACGGACCATTATTTTTGTTAACAATAAACCTGCCCAGTATTTTTTCAACTAAATGATTAATCGTTTAATCTATAAAACATCAACTGTGAAAAATGCCAAAGTTGACTTCTTCAAATAAAAACCAACAGTCCAAACCCCTTAAATATTCAATTTACTACAATGTAAGACAAGGAAAAGCAACAAATTTGCATTTTGACATTTGAGAACCTGGAACTATCACATTTTCTGCTTGACAAATTTCTTGACAAATCTCGATCGGCTATCAATTAAGTGGAATTAGTGGATTAGCTCTAATACACTGTATTAGTAAAAGCATATTCTTTTTTATATATATTTTAATCTGCAAAGTAACTACTCACTACATCTGTGAATAAATGTAGCAGAGTAAAAAGTAGACTTTTTCCCTCTGAAATGTAGTGGGGAAAAAAGTATCAAGTATAAAGTAGCATGAAATGGAAATATTCAAGTAAAGCACAAGTACCTCAAAATTGTACCTAAGTACAGTACCTGAATAAAAGTACTGACGGTCACTTTCCACCACTGGCATCATCACCCTGTGGCATTTCACAACCCCATTTATTTAGAGAGCAATTAGCTAGCAGGCTCTCCCAGGTATTTCCTTATCAGGACTTTATTTGGACGGGGCAGCCTTCTTCTCACGACACGACCAGCATGCAGAGGCTTTATAACATCATTGTTTACCAAGAACCCTCCATTATACCTGAGTCTGTTTAAAACTCCCCTCGGCTCAGAGCCTGGTGTCTAATGACTCAAGTCTTAGCTGCAGGTCACCTTTATCAGGTGAAGCTGTTTGCTGGCCGCAGGGTCACACCGGGGTCACCTGCATCCACCCCTGGAGAGACAGGAGAAAAATAAATTCCACAAACAATCCCCAAAAAAACAGAGCGTTTCAATAGAAACAAGGCTTTTCAGGAGAAGAGGGATGAGAAATGTATTTGGTCAGGTGTGGCACATGCAGGTGCAGGGGTAATGTATTTAGAAGTGGTGGATGAAGCATTCGAGTAAAAGTAGAAATACCACACTATAAAAATACTCCATTACAAGTAAAAGTCCCGCATCCATAATTTTACTGAAGTAGAAATACTAGAAACAAAAAGAGTAAAATGTATTCTGTCAGTGTTATATTATTGAATCCTTAGTATTGATGCATCATCATGTAAGTGACACTATATATATATATATATATATGTATTTTTTTTTGTAGTCAAGGTGGAGTTCATTTTCATAACATAGTAGTTTAACCTATAAAAATACATTTCATGATATGTAATCTAGTAACTATAGCTGTTAAATAAATGTAGTGGACTGAAAAAGTATAATAGCTACCTCTGAAGTAAAAGTATAAAGTAGAAATAGAAATAGAAATAGAAAAACTCAAGTAAAGTGTAAGTACCTGAAAACTGTATTTAAATGTACTTGGTTACTTTCCACCATTGGTCTTTACATAGATTTAATTTGCCAGGCCACTTTCGGGAAGCCTTGAAAATAATGATATATATAGGCCTACCTGTGTTACTGGACAGATTGTATTTATTTTTTTATGTAACGCAGGCCTACTTTGTCTGACATTTCTCTCCTTTTCCTTTCAGTGTCCTCTTCAAGCTTGGTGAGAGCGTCCACCTGACTTCCTCGGTGCCCGGCAACCGGAGCACATTTTTCCACCCTCTCACCCCGGTAACCATGACGATTCTTAATAACCGGCAACGGCGTGCTGGATGATGAGTCAGTCAACAAACAAGAGGAGTGACGATGGTGGCCCAGGCGGATGAAAATGAGAAATGGGGACAGACAGAGGAAAACAAAATAAAAAGCAACTCACTGCACCTGAAAGTGAGGAGACTGGATTCCCCTCGCTCGCACACACATGATCAACAAGGATGTATGATTTTAACACAATCTTTGAAAACAGTATTGAGGTTTTTTTTACACCCCTTTTCATAAATGTACAGCAAGAGACAGTCATCGTCTTTTCTGACATTACAAAGGAACAAAAAGTGCTATAAACTATGTGGACCTGAGTGAAGGCCCTGGGACAACTGTGATTTAAGGTGGAAATATAACACGCTGAAACTAACAGAGACAGTAATCAGCCTCTGAAGGCTGAAAGACTCAACGAAGGCGATTCACTCACAGCAAATTCCTGGATGCCTTTTGACCGGCTACACAAATCGCCCCGCACGTGAGCAGAACTGTGTGACAATCACAATAACCTGTACTGATCTTGTGCATGCATTTCATTCTTTCTGGGATTTAAAGGCGTCTTCCATGATATTTTTTCACACTCAGTTTACTGTACTAGCATTAGTGCAGGCAATGAATGGCCTATCTGTCGCTCATCATTTCAAGTTGTTCAACGTGTATACTGTGATTGAAAAGACTTTGACAATCTTGAAAGGACTATGCAATGTGTCTATAGGTGTATGCAATGCTTTGTATAACTGGATTCTGCACAGAACTCCACACACTTGAGACTGGAAATGAATATGCACAGGGTGTACACAATATGCATCAGTTAAGTCGCCAACAATTATTATATTCTGGACCTGCCTGTAAAATAACACAAAAGCAGTTGGATATATGCATGACTAATATGCCAAAGAATAAGAATGCAGTTGAGTGTAGGTACACTGAGGTATATAATATGTCTCAATAGTTATCTTGGGGGTGGGGGGCTGACTCACACACTTTAAATGTGGCCCATCCCCTGCGTGTTGTTTGCACACAGGTTCAGGTGAATTTCAGGAATGGGAGCGCTCTCCCCCTCCCTCTCCCACTTCCTCCTGCAACGTGAAGTGATGCCGAAATAGGACAAATATTGTTAATAACTCCTCGTCATGGCGCAGGACCCCCCGCGGTAGATTGAAAATATTGACAAGTATTTAGAAACACAACAGTCCTTTTCAGTCTGGTATATTGCGAAGGAGAGAGACATGAAAGAGGACAATGTTGTGACAGCAGCTGCTCTAATCATACAGGAATCCACAGAGAGTGAGAAATGTAGGGGAGAGGAGCAGCTGCTGTGGGCACAGACGCCCCCGCGAACACTATCAAGGTGTGTTCAGACAGAAAGCAAAGCAAACTTTCACTTTTTACTAAAACTTCCCCTGTTTTTATGAGACAAAAAGGCATTTTCATGTATTATGATTGTATGATATATGATAACCCTGCATATCATAAGTGTGGCAGATCCAGTCTCCTGTTCAATATTAGGTCATTACATTGTTATTATTATGTTGGTTGGTTTGTGACTGTTATAGCCACATCTGCTGCCATCTGATCAGAAGGCACTCGTACTTGTGTGGCAGGACATGATTTTCCCCCCTCCTAATGTATTATTTTTGTATAAAATTTAAATCAATCATAAATCATTATTTATACTTTCTGAGAAAATGTTGATATTTCAAGTAAAAGTTTTTTTTTCCAAAATGAATACATGGTTTTGGTTATTTTGTGATATAGATCCTTACAAATAGCAAAACTGCAATTTAAAGATACTTAATTAAAAGTTCAAACTTTTGCAAAAAGTTCAGACATATTAGCAGCAAAGATTTATTTAAAGTATCAAAAGTATTCATTATGCCCCTTTCCAAATTTGTTCTTTTTTGCTCTATTGTTATTACTCATGTAAACAGCACTTATTTTGTAGTTTATTAAGATGTAGCTCAGTTGAACTATGTGATATACTTTTGGGATGTTTAATAATACATTTATAAGAATGTTTTCATATTTTCTAATCATATTAAACATTCTATTATATATATTGCACATTATGTTTGTGTAAAATTTTAATCTACACAGTAAGATGTAACTAAGAGCTGTAAAATAAATGTAGTGAAGTAACAAGTACAATATTTCCCCCTGAAATTTAGTGGAGTAGCGGTATAAAGTAACATGAAATGGAATTCAATCAAGTAAAATACTAATAAGTTCCCAAAATGTGTATTTACAGTACCTGAGTTACATTCCACCACTGCAAGGTACTTGCAAGTAGGAAGAAGGAGCAGCTCAGTGCATGAGGTCCGTTTATAGCCTCTACAAAGTGTGGTGTAGTGTTGCTGTGTGATAAGCACAGCCTCTTTGAAGTTCATAGATCTAAAGTGCACTTTACATTTCAAGCAACAAGTTCATTGAACCCGACATGTTGACAGCATAATTCATTTCAGCCTTTATCTGATACTGACATAGAGCCCACTGTAAAAAATAGAGTTGTCATTATATTTTTTGTAATAACAAGAAACACAGGTTCATCTGGGTTTTAAATCAAGATACAGGCCATATTTATATGAAGTCAATACCTTGTATACATACAAGTATTACATAGTTATACACACAGTTGAACTTTGTGTTTCACATTATAGAAGAATGTTTTATAACATCTCTAAATATTTAAATCTGTATATGAGGATGAGAGAGATTTCTTTCAAAATTATAGGAAATGCAAAAGGTCCATCAATTCACTTTAACAATGTTTAAACTGAATTATCAAACCAGGTTCTAAGTTTGGTGAAGGCATTTGAGGAGTCATATTTGAAAACACAGCATCTAGAAATTTGATAAATTCTTGCGTTTGAAGTGTGATATAGTCATTTTGAAGACTCTTAGGCCTGTTCTGATCCGTCATAACAAGATCTCACTACAATTAAACCTGCATTCTTTGATTGGTGGCAGCAGAAACAAACTGTAAACACAACAGTGACATATTAATACCTTTTAAGTTGAACTTAGCAAATATTGCTTATTTACACATCCAGCAGATACTAAAGAAACATTAACATTAATTTGGAGTCATGTTCTGGCCTCCTGATGAATCTAAGCCCAATATTCACTCTCTTTTAAGCTCTGTTTTTGGTCTCCACCAACTGATGAAGGAAATAACTGGCTCTTCAGCTGCTAAATACTCCACTATGTTCACCATCTAGTCCCCAACTGTGTCTGCTGTTTGGTGCTGAGCAGGTTGTGCGCAACGGGTTTTTTAGAGCTTTGTCACTGAAAACAGCTTCCTGCTGCGGCCAAAAAATGACGCTATGAGAGTAGTGAAAGTGAAACAAAACAGTAAAGTTGTGAGCTGGACAGCTAAACAATGAACTGAAACCCGCTACAAAGCTCCATAAAAACAAAGGGAGCTCATCACTAGACAACCCGTCAACATCACATTAGACATTTGATACATTGTTAATATGAAGGATTTCGATAATAGACGCTTCAAAGACACCAGTTTTAAAAGTTTGCATCATGTTAAAACAACATCATAGTATAATTGTATGATAAACCACTTTAAACAGGATTGTGATATACATTACTTGGCAAGGCCTTAACTCTGCCTTCTATCCCTCTGTTGACCTGCACCCTCCATCATGGAGCCCTGCTGAGGGAAGCCATGTAATCCACTGATGTTGCTCTATTTGGTTTTCAATGAGGCCTTTGATTTCAAGACCCAGGAAGCCTCTAAAGATCTGACTACATCTCCTTTACTCTTTTCTCTAAAAGAAACTGAAATACTGGGAGGCTCATTAGCATCTCTTAGAGTTTGAAATACAACACTAAGCTCTCAAAACGACATTAAATTCAGCTATGAATTAGTGTTTGAATGCAAACTTGATTCATTAGCAGGTTCCTGGACAACTGTTAGAAATGCGCTAAAGAATTTTGCTGCAAACACAGTTTATATTTACTGACCAATTAGTAACAAAAGGCTTATTGTATTGGTTAGACTTCATTTGCCCAAAGAGATTCATTGTGAGTCTTGTTATTTGAGGGATAAGCTTAATCAAGAAACACTAGCAAGACGTTTTTGATGGTCTGATGATGATTGATTGATTAATTTTGTTTTGACCTTTCAGCTTACTGCTAACTTTGTATGAAATTTAATCAACATTTTCTTTTATCATATCATCCGTCTGACTTGTAAGTTGATAATGTGCATATGTAATGAACTTACATATGCACATTATCAACTTTCAGAGTGGCATATTATGGAGCTGATGTCCATCTCAATTTGTATTTTACCCTATGTGTTTATAACACAAACAGAATGTATGTACAAACTTTTTGGTATGAACCCCTCAGGCAATGAATTTCTGGGAAAAGTAATGTTTTCGGAATGATAAAGAACTTTATAGCTTCATGCTTTTCACCATTAATTAATTAATTTATTTATTTAAGGAATAAAATGGATTAACACAATTAAATACGACATTACACACTGTTAATTCATGTATTATAATAGTTTTGGAAAGTTTGGGAATATTTTTGACAACTAAACTACAGGTAAAAACTAATTTCTTGTTGTCCAACAAAATCTGCATCTTGTTTGTAAATAATCACTTCTAACTTCAAACATGCAACAGCTGTAAGGAGTTTATTGTTCACAAACTACTAACTACTCACAGAAGACTGCTGGGCAGCTATCATCTTTCATGAACTTCAGTGTTCAGGACACTACATTGATTCAGTTTTACAAGATAATCGCCACCTCCTCCATAGCTGTCTGGTTCAGCTGATCAAAGCGCAAAACTTCCAGGGAACAGAGGATCATCGACTCTCCCTTAACCTCTCGTGAGGACCAGCGTGACTCCCAGGCAGCGGAGCGTAACAGGGAAGGTCATGGCTGATGCGCCCGACTTTGGCTGTGTATCACAGTTCATCTGGGAAAATGACGTCTTCAGGAAAAATTTGATGTTTATCCCTTCACCCAGAATGTATTAAGTTATTAAATCTGCTGTACATACATTCACACTCATTTTGCATGATGATATGGAAAGCAGCACAAGTGATTCCATTGCACAAAAGTTTCATCAGTCCATATGTAAAGTGTCCTTTTGGCCTAAAATCTTAGACTCATGGATTTAACTGCGTTGCGTGCCTTTATAGAAAAAATAATGTCCTTTAGCAGTCAGTCTGTAAACCTGGTCATATACAGCCATTGCTGTTTTGAATGATATTGTTAGATTGATAAAAAGCAACGTTGTGCTGTTCAATACACTGCTTTTAATACTGTACATTTTGCTAAGTAAGATGCTTTTGGTGAGTTGTGATGATTCTTCTTACAGGTGGTTTAAATTATATCTTTCTGGTGGAGTTTCAGACTGATTGACCGATTGTTTCATTTTTCTACAGTGCTACTACTACTACTAATGCTACTACAACTAATACTACTGCTACTACTAATAAAATCACAAGGGCTTGCTAGGTACTCCTCATAGTATTGATAAAATATGCATACATCATATTCATGCAAATTCAGTGTTGACCAGTCAAGTCTCAGTCTAACTATATACAGTACACATACAACATAATAATGTTAGCAATATCACTTTCTTCACTTTGTTTCCATTAGCATGTACACTGTGTCCTCTAATGTCTGATTACTTTGTGTTCTTTATGATACGTACACTAACGAATTATGAGTATAAATAAAAGTATTACACAGTAATCCATAGAAAGCATAATTATAGTTCATGAAGGTAATTTTATAATCAGTAAACTTCATCGACTAATAGACACAATGTCCTCATTTGTACAACTGTAAACACTCATCACTCTCCATTGTCTTGAAATCAAGCTAATAAAGCTCAATTTGTAAGCAAAATGTATTGATTTAACCTTTATTTATTCATGATATGATGGCTGAACATACCTTCTCTTCTACGGCAAACATACTCTTAACAGTTAGACACAAAATACTGGGAACAGACAGAATCAGTCAATAAAACTGACAAGCAAGCTCAGTGAATCACAGGATGTTTAAAAGTTAAATAAGCAGAAGAAGACAACTTTTTTTACGTGTGGTGTGGGGACAGAGAGGACCCAAATGCAACGTTCGGAGGGAAGGAGGTTTATTGAGGGAAAAAGGGGTAGAGGGACTGGAGTGGAGGGAGAGGTGGATGCCGGGGAAACACAGGCAAGGGGAACCGTGGAGACTGGGACCAGGGAGCCGGGGAACACTGGGGCCGAGGAAGCAAGGAAGCGAGGAGGCGAGGGAGAACAGGGAGGACGCCGTGGGGGAAGTCCAAGGAGGAGAGGACCGGTGGATGAGCCCAGCCGACTGAACGGAGGACGAGGGTGAGTGAACATGGGAGGGAAACAGACAAAGCACGGGGAAAATGTGAGGAAACAAGAAAGCCTGAACGTGGAGGTGGCACCGGGTATGGAGCAACGACGATCAAGCAAGAGTGGTGTGGAGAACCGGGGTTGAAATACAGGCAGGGATGAGGTTGACTACTGGCAGGTGTTGCAGGCTGACGAGGTGGCTGATGAGGTGCAGGTGCGGGTCGTTGGCTGGGCTCAGGAGCAGAGGGAGAGAGAGAGCACACACAGGGGAGAAAACACAGGGAGGCAGGCAGGGAACAGAAAACCAAGGAAAAAGCAGAATAACTGATAAATAGGAGAAAAACCAGGACACTCACCGTCAGCCGGGCTGCCACCACAACAACAACACCATGGGCACCATGGGAGATTCTGTGTAGAACATGCTCTGTTAGAGAGTATAACTCTGCTGCTGCTATAGGGTGATGATGGACCAACAGAGTCAGCGCAGTCGAGGACTTGAGAGGTCAACACAAGGAGCGAGCTGACACCCGGGGAATAGAGGCAAGGGGCGAAGAGACAGAAAGTGGAAGCTGTAGGGTGAATGTGGCCGTGTGTTTAGCAGAACCAGAAGAAAGGATACTACATCAACTCCAGCTGAGGCCCAAGGGGTTAATGGATAGGACTACCCAGCAGGGGTCAAGGGTCAGGAGGCCACTCTCTGCTAGGGCTAATTGGTCACTGCGACCAGAGTTAACGCCAACCTTTCCATGGAGAAATACATACACATGCATGGAGCTGCTCTGACGGGAGTCTTCCATCAAAAGCCCTGATCAAGGAGGTCTCTGTTGTGCTCCTGCACAGTCATGGAGATCAGTCAGGCCTCCGTAGTAACAATCAGTACCCTTCACCGTACATCGCCACCAACACCACCTACAGTGACAACTCATGAAAAGATTGGTGGCTTTTGATGTCAAGCCATTTCATTCAGTTCAATTCAACTAATTAACATTCACTTTTTAAGGTTTATTATTCATTTCAAGATTTTAAGCTGGTTTCAATTATTGTCCATCAGGTATCAGAAAAGGTTCTCCTCTGTATAAAATGATGAGAGTCTCGCAGAATATCAAAGAGCATTTGTTGAATATGTTGCTGTAAAAGATTTACATTAAGTTTTACTGCAAGACAATATATAGTCCAATTAATATATGAAGCTGTTTCAGTGCTTTCCACACAGTAAACTTTAAAATACACTGAAAACAAACTTTGATTGATCTGAACATGTATACAAAGTTGGAGGCAACAGTGATGTAATAATGAAAACAAAGGCATAAATAAAAGCGTTAAACAACATGAGAAGGCAACGGAAAGTAAAATAAATGCTTTTACAGTACATTAGAGCAATAACTGATTTTCTTCAGCATAATTTTGTGCTTTAACATTTAATAACACGCACATCAAGTGCTTTATATAAGATCATATATAAATGAATGAATGATGAATGGTTTTTATTATTGTGTCATGCAACTGTGGTCAGTTTGCATCAGATTACAGGACACAATAGCATTCATAGAAGCCACATCCAAAAATGCAAAGAATCACTACGAAAAGCCCCAAAACAAAAGATAAAGAAAAAACAATTTGAAAAATTTGCAAAATTCATAAATAAGTAAAACTGCTTGTACCATGTGATACTGAGCAATCAGAGTAAATACTAAATTAATGGTCCTCTTTACCCTCTTATCCTGGATTTTTCTAAAGGGAAAAAGAAAATGGGACTCACTTTCCACTTCTCCCAAATCACACAGAATCTGCCAACTTATATAATGGCCAGAGGAAGAACAGTAGCTTTGTACTGTGAAATTCAGACTTCAGATTTTGCATCTGCAACTTTAAGACAGCTGAAGAAACCTGCTTCAGGGACTCAGGCTGTGATATTACATAAAGCTGAAATGCCTGTCATGTGGTTGACCTACCTTTTAATGATCTTGCTAAATATTTAAATGTTTAGAGGAAATTCCCTTTGTCATTGTGAAAGAAAAGCACCTGAAACATGAAGGTTGTCCATGGCTCTCTAAGTGGAATTTTTATCTGAAAGGAATCATATTGCATAAACAAGCATTAAACTAAATATTAAGGCCACAAGTTTCAGATGAGTCTCTGCAGGGCAAAAGTGCAGATCTGTTTCCCCCAGAATGACTCTAAATTTACTCTATTTGCATCTGAGGCCTGTAAGAACCCCTGGTTTGGAGGAATCCTGACAGATTGATGCTGTCATGCTGATGCTGTCACAGGCTTGATGCTGGACAGGTTAATGATTTATGGGGAATAGTGGGATGCTCAGAATGGGACCCGGGTTAATGTTCACCTTTCTCGCTGGACCTCCTCTCTGGGGGGCTGCCCACGGCCAGTCCAGACTTACTCGGCCGGCCTCCAGCTAAACCCGGCACACACAGCAGGGAGGGAGCCCACTCTCTGCTCGCAAAGGCCTGTGAATGGACTCAGAGAAGAGGAGGGGACAGGAGACTGACGAGGCCTAATAGCCTTTTTAATGAGTACCAATAGAAGCAATACAGGGCAGTAGAATTTAATCAAAACAGTTGTAATGAGCTCATACAAACAAACAACCAGGTGATGATTAAAGTCCCCTTGAACTCACTTTAATCTTTGCTGTGCAGAATGATGTCTGTGCAGAGTTTGATGCTAGAAGGCTGTTTTCACATCTCTGAGTTAACTTTAAATCTGAGTTTAAGACAAGTAGGTAGTGGCATCACAACCAATCATGGTGTAATGTACAATTTACAGAGTGATGTAGAAACTTGAAACCTCCACACAGGGGCGTTGGACTGGAGTGGGGTTGGGGGTGAGAGGGACTGAGTATAAAGGGCCCTCGTGCGAGGATGGCTCACAAAGATACTAGAACGAATGGCTGTGGATGGAGGGGCCCATAGATTATGCTTATGAAAAGGATCCAAATTTTTTTGTAATGCCCCTGCCTCCAGATACACACACAGACACACTGATGAGGTAATTTCATTTTTTTGTGAACAAACCATAGCAGACACAAATTATTATTCCAAGGACAGCATTTTGGAAAATATGTCCTGAAACCTGGCGGCACGGTGAACCAGTGGATAGCACTGTGGCCTCACAACAGGAAGGTTGCGGGTTCAAACCTTTCTGTGTGGAGTTTGAATGTTCTCCCCATGTCTGCGTAGGTGCTCCGGTTTACTCCCACAGTCCAAAGACATGCGAACAAGGTTGATTGTCCTTAGGTGTGAGTGTGACTGGTTGTTTGCCCTGTGATGGACAGGTGACCTGTCCAGGGTGTACCCCGCTTTTCGTCCAATGTCAGCTGGGATTGGCTCCAGCCCCCTGTGGCCCTGTAAGCAGGATAAGTGGTTGACGATGGATGTCCTGGAACCTGTCTCGAGGAGATCTTTAACAAAATCTCTTAAATATCTTTTTTTGAGAACATGAGTTTGACTCAAACATGTTGTCAAAAAAAGATCTCAAAAAACATGCTGAAAGCCCCCACAGTAAGACAGGTGTGTATCCAAGTCATGAGCCTCCTAGCCACTTGATTTATGTGGCTAATGTGCTTCATATTTTGCTGTTTCAAAGCTTTCACCACTCTACCAGGTATATAATCCTGGTGGACAAATACTAAATCAGTTATTTTTATTTCATCCTCTTTTTGCCTAAACCTATGAAAGTTAAATATACTTCTGGAGTCTGGAATTTATGTCAGAATCAGCCTTCAGACCTCATCATGTGTATTTTGTGTACAAGTGTAGAATATAAACTTCTCCTCAACAAAATACTGTTGACAGGCCCTTCGTGTGCTCAGTGATAGATACGGCCATCCACACAGACAGCAATTCTGAAATCCACCTCTAGTTCTTCATCAATTTAATTTTTGTTAAAAAATATAGTCAACTTACTATATTGAGTATAAACATGCTGGAATCAACCCATAACAGATCCACATAAGTTTACAGTGGATCTGTATGAAAAGTGCCCTGAGATAACTTCTGTTATGATTGTTATGTTATGATTAACTTAGCTATATAAATAAAAATTTAATCAAATTGAAAATGCAGAAGTTCAACCAAGTTGCTAAAAAAACTTTTTTTTACTGATAAAAACAAACAAAACAAAAATAGCTGCAGCCCTGTCATGTGAGACTGGCTGTGATTTTATGGAAGTGAATTAGGATTAATTTACTGTAAGATGATCAAAGAATAAATTCAATCCTGACGTAAAAACTCACCCACACACTCTTTTCATCACCTTCATCTATTTGTTAAAATTGAAAGAGCAGTTTTTTGTCTTTATTTATTTGTTCCTCTGAAGCCTAAATGGTTGCATTTGTCCCTCTGTCATGTATATGGACTCTGAATCATTGCCGTTGAATAGAGCTGAGGTATAGGAAAGGCTGAGGGCAGACCAGGTGATGGATAGCGGGGCTTGTCATCCACTGCCTCACACTACTGTCATTAAGCTGTAAATCTTTCACAACAACACCCGCTAAGACAATGCAGAGAGGCTCTCCTCGTTGCTCCACCTTGTCATTGGTGTAACAATGAAATTGCCAACTGAATCACTTTGCACAATGGCCTCAATACTTCAAGCAACTAGTAAAAATGTTGGACAAGACATCAGGGGATAGATACAGGTGGCGTGAAACAGAAAACAATAGAATATCAGTTTACATACCAGACTTTATGATGCAAATAAGAGATAATAAGCTGGTGACAGATTTTAAATAAATTAACTTAAATAATAATTAATTAATTAATTAATAATTAAAATACAGTTGCTGTACAACAAGTGAAATGTTCTGCCTGTATATGTGAAAACAGAGTGAATGTGACTATAATGTAATTAAATAATGTAACTAAAATGTACAGTGGGGTTGTCAAAGTGAAAGTTTAAGAATGCCACTGTTGTTGTCTTTGTCATAGACCATAGATTTAGCATTGTTTTGTCTCACAAGGAGACACAAACTAATTTAAAAACATCTAATCTAATCATATTTCACAGTTGCTTTTAATATAATTGTGGAGGCATAAAAAAACTTTGGCATTTTTGGATTTGAATACTTGAATACTCTTTAATTATGTGCCGTAAATTTTAGTGGTGTGGAAAGTATTTGTGGTTTGAAAGGTTTTGTGTACTGCAGTGAAATTGTCACAGATCTTTAATTTTTGTTTTCTGACTCCATCTCCTGGGACATTCAGAACAAAACTTCCCATCACTATGCTCCCTGTCTGAAATGACACTTACTGGAATACAAAAGTATTACGGCCAGAGTCAGACGGTACTGCATTCAAGGTTTTGTCAGGAAGACGAGCCCAACCCCTTTGTCTGTGTATACATTGGCAGTGTCCTTAAACTTACAAACAAGCCAAACACTGATATCTGCTGGAAAACAGTATGTATTGCAGCAGATAAAATGCTACAATACGGGGAACAGCTGCCCTGTGTTCTGCCTCTCAGGCAGTCCTTCCTGCCAGAGTGACCATCGGTCCCTCATCTTTCTTCAGCAGTGGCATAGCCTACTCAAACCCCACCAGGACTTTGGCTTCATTAAGTTTGTCTTCTTTCATACTTGTTTCCTATTTTCTCACACTACCACTATCACTTTACCAAGGCATAACTCAAGGCATAACTGGTAGCAAGGAAAGAAAGACATCAACAGCATTTTGATGGCTAGTTACTTAATTTATGATAAAACAAAATTAAAACAAACAAAGCTAATCTCAAATTGTCTCATTTTCTGTATGTGTAGTCTACTCATTTTTTTTTTTGAAAATGCAGAACAAATGAACTACAGAGCGTTATTGTGGGAAAGAAGTCAACAAAGTCAAGGCAAGTGTATTTGTACAGCACCTTTTAAACACGAAGGCTTTACATGAGGCATATAATCTAATAAAACATTTTAATGGCAAATATGAAGTAAATCGAAACATTCAAATGCCAACAAAAGACAAAGAAATAGTTAAAAGGGAGAGGCATAAATAAATTAATAAAAGTTATAGTCCAAACAATGGACTATTCCAACTTTCCAGTCTTTCTACTGCAGATTTTGGCAGGAATACGTTTCTTAAAATGTTATATGAAAATCAGGATCCTCTAGATCTGGGTATTGTTTCAGATAATTAAACCTAATATAGTTTTGCCTTGATGTAGAAGCTGAGGTCAATCAAAGTCTATTGAAACTTGAGTTAATCTTACATATTAAATATTCTCTTCATTTCTGGAAACTAGAAAATTTTAAAAATGTCACTCACATATATGTCAGTAAAAAAATGCTATTTGACTATAATGGTTTTAAAATGGCAAAACAGAACACAGAAATGACTTTTGTCACAAATTAATGGTGAAAATAGGGAAGGAACCACTTTCTTTTAGTTAAATTTAATGATTTTCAGTGGTGGAAGAAATATTCAGATCCTTTAATTAACAACAGTAATACCACACATAATAGTAAAATAATGCAAGTTTTATCAAAATGTACTTAAAGTATTAAAAATAAATTCTCATTGTGCAGTGAAATGGTACCTGAAGTGTTTTACTATTATACACAAGGCCTATATTATGTTTCTGGATTAATTTAAATGTGTAGGTTGCATTTTACTGCTGTAGTTGTGTATGGCTGCACTAATTTTAACTACTTGGTTGTTTAAGCTGCATCAAATTGTATAAAATCGTCATATGTTTATAATGACACTGTCCTCTGAGAAACACTTTTCAGGAGCTTTCAGGAGTTTTCAGCTTTGTTACAATGCATTTTCCAGATAGTCCAACTTTATTTAGCTCAAGAAGTGGAGATTTTCAAAATCACAAAATTTGGAAAATCTGAAAAGTAACTAAGGTTAGGTCTAGTAGGCTAATTAAAGCCGTCAGACAAATGTAGTGGAGTAAAAAGCAAAACATCGACTCTCAATATTTAGTGGCGTAGATGTATGAAGGTGCATAATGTGAGAATACCCAACTAAAATACAAGTACCTACAGTGCTGGTGTAGACGTTACTTTCACCACTCAGCAGCCAAGCAGCCTGGGACCAGGACATGAGCTGAGCCTGAGAGACTGAACTCAGGGCATGCCGGTCCCTGCTTCAACCACCGTCACTGCTGACATCATCTTCTTACCAGTGACTGCTGTTATCAAGATGGCGCTGCGGCCAGGATCTGGGGGAGGCAGCAGGTATTTTAGCCTTTTAAAATCATCTCTGTCTCTAAAATGAAAACCATTTGTGAATTATCCGCCTCTGAGTGCCGCTTAGCAACACGTTAATCACACAGAAAGAGCTCAAATCCAGCGATAAAAGGCCGGTTTTGTTACAGAGGCAGGGTGATGAGATGAGATGGCTGGTTGTCAGGTGTCACAGCTAACGTTAGCTAGCTGCTTCTGCTGCCGGTCCATGCTCAGAGTGGGCCAAAACAAAGACACAATGTGCATATATTAACACATTTCACGTGTCATGTTTTTTTGAATCCGTCAGTATGCCTGCAGCTCACGGTTTCCAGTGATATAACATGGTATTTATTAAAGTAACACACATCACACACTAGTAGCATTGTCAGAAAATCGCTGGCACCTGTGCAGACAGGCCTGTGGGCGGGTTGATGGAGTTAATATTAGCTTTATCAACTTTGACTTTCTGGCGGTCATATGTGTTTATTTTGGGGAGTATTTAGTAGCATGTTAGTACACTGTCGAGTATTTAAGAGAGCGAAGCAGATGGGAAGTGAAGCTGCTAAATTAGTGATGATTTGAACACACCAGCTGCAGAGGCTTGATATATTTCAGCTCGTCTCCAGGTGTCACACTGCTCTGCTTTATGTTTAGTGAATACTCATTTACTGAATCAGTCAGCCCTCTCACACATGCATAGTCCATGTCTCTAAGCAATAAATATTTCTAAATATTTTTTTAGAATGAATAGTTGTAAATATTGAGATGATGTAGAGGTATCTCATTAGAACATCATGGTCTGCAGAGGAGATGAAAAGGCCAGACTCATGATTCTTTCATAAGCTGAGCTCGAGCAGCTTGAATAATGAATATGCTCTAGTTACAAGCATCTCGGCTAGCCAGGTGATACTGACCTCACAGGTGAAACCAAATCCCTCAGGCCTAGGTGAGTGTGGGCAGTAGGAAAAAGCTGATGTAATGTGAAGACCTGGAGGTAACTGTAGTTCTCTTGATGATATGCTTATCATTCTTCTTCTGATGTCTGATCCACACTTAATGACTTGTGCTATAACTTCTCTTGGCTAAAGTCAGTTCTGTTTACTTGTGGTATGTCCACTTAATTCCTGTATGAAGAGTGTTGCTCCCTTTTTCTTACAGATTTTTGACAATAAGTAGAGCAGGAAACAGTGATTTAATTATTCAGTCAGGCAGGATTGTGTCAGCACTACTTTTTCACTGCTGTTGATAAAGCCTCACCTTTTAGACACCGGTAGATGGCAATGAAGTCATTCAGTCAGTCAACTGTCAGAAATGTTGCTATAACGTTTATTTCATGTGTTACCTGTCCTGTTAGTGTATTTGGGTGAATCAGACCATTGTGGACAACGTTTCAAATCAATAAGCAGGACTGTTTTATCGCAATATTGGATGTTGTGTGCTATTTCATTTTCTGGTTCATTAAAAAAAAAAAACAGGCATTCCTGTGTTATGTTATCCATAAAGAGTTTCTCAGCTGATTTGTTTAAAAAGTTTCACTGTGCCTTGAAAGTTTTTATCCATATTGCCCACTCCTGACTAGCACCACTTTTTCACTGCTGCTGAAAATGTCTCATATTTATTTGGCAGATGGCTGTCAATCACATCCACAAAGTCTGTATAATTTTAGCCTGGTGCATCTGTTATCTGTAGCATATTCATTTCTGTTTCCATGCCAAATATCATGGATTTGAATGAAGGAGTTAAGTTGGAAGTTGGTTTTGGATGGTTTCAGTTGCAGTGAGTTTGGGTGCCAGACATGATAATACAGCAATAATAAAGTAAAACGTGTCAGGAGTGCCAGAGCGGGAAACCAGGAGGTGGAGCAGTAGTGCAACTTATAAAAAGCTATGGGACAGCTGAAGTAACCTTTGTGGGTTTTTAGTGTTTGGAGAAAACATGTCAGTTAATATATTTTGAAGCTAAATTGTGAAGTCAAAGTTGATGTGGCAGCATTTCCCACATGGAGACATTGACAGCAGCCTGTGTGATTACATAATTCGTCAGGCATTGACCTCATGAATGTAAGATGATGTCCTATTGTTATAACATACTTGTCAAGAGTGTAATGTTGTGGGGTGGGTTTCGTAACTGGTGACATTTCCAAGAAAATTATTAATCATTTAGTCTAGATTAAAAAAAGGTGTTTTTAAAAATGCTCATGTTGTTTTGTTTTACCAACAATACATATTCAGTTTACAATAATATAAAAGAGAAAAATAGAATAGAATAGCATTTGAGAAGCTGAAACCAGAGGATGTTTTGCTTTATAAATGACTTTTAATAGATAAACAAAATTATTGTTAATCAAGCAGGAAATTAATTGTGGCTCAAATCAATTAACTGATCATTTCAACTCTAATTGTGTTTTATTTAATACAACTGCAACGACACACTGATGATTAATTGCATTATCATATAGGCTAGCCTCTTTCTGTATTTCCTCCTTAGAAGAGGGATTTTATGTCTTATGTATATTCCACAATAAGAGTAGCTTCTGAACAAACTAAAATAATTTTAGTTTTAGCTTCATCAGTGACGATGACATTGACACAAACTCCTGACCCTGCCTTCTGTCTCCCAGCTTTCAAAACAGTTTGATGATAGCTCTTGGATGATTACAGGCCTTTTACAAGGCACAGGCCTGCCTGGTGTCCACAGCTGCTGTTACTGCTTATCTTCTTCTATGTTAATCTGCTCGGCCATGACCTGTTATTTGCTGCAGGATGGTGGGCAGCAGCGCTGTAGTGCTCCTATAAAAGCTTTTTAAGCTGCAAATCTTACAGGAAGCAGAAAACCCTCCAAGTCAAGCATCATCACTGAAGATAACACCCAGGCGTATTACATCAGTACTCTGTGAAGGACAACCTCTTCCATTTTCTTATAGGTTAAATGCTTTTAAATTATGACTTTACAAATGTAATTGATATTTCCTTTACATACACACAGTCATCTAAATCACATTAGAGATGGCACTGTAACAGTTTTCATATCATCTCGTTCAATATATGAAGCTGCCTTCTTATATCAGAAATATTTATTAATTTGCCACTATCAGGTTACATAAATTGACATTAATGTTATGTAAATGCACCAGGTTTTGCAAAAATAGTTTGAAGTGAAAAGGTTTGATCAGCAAACCCAGGGCATGATAAAATAAAAGGCAAACAAAGAACATTACAACACAATACAATACCTCTGTGTATCAAAGCCTTACACTGACTACATTGCTGCAACCTCCTTTTGAAAATGTTGCTTCCTTTCTTTACTGTTTTTTGGCCACTTGGTTGCAGCAGAAACAAGCTGTAAACATAACATTAACACTTTATAAATTTGAGTTCTTAGCAAACAGTTGCCTTTTTACACATCCAGTCGATTGATATAGCATCAATTATGAGTACAGTGTTTGTGTTCAGCTGATGAATGAAAGTCTAATATGTATCTCCTTTTAGCTCTATTTTGGTCTCCACCAACTCCTGAGGGGAAAATCTGGCTCTTTAACTGCTAAATGCTCTACTGTGTTCACCAGATAGTTGCTAACTGTTTCAGTGCGCTGTTTAGTGGTGTTGGTTTACATCAAATTTTTTGCTCTTTTTCAATGAAAACGATGCTACAACGGCATAGAGACTGAACCGAAATAGTAAATTTGAGTGCTGGAAAACCAAAACAATAAGTTGAAAGTCACCATTAAGCTCTGTAGAGCTGAAAGGAGCAGCGGAGTCTGGTGATAAATCTGTGTGGGTTCGTCGCTATGAGAGATCCCTTTCACGTTACACGTAGTAATTTGAGCCATTGGTCATTTTAAAATACTGTTTACAGCAGCTTTAAAGCTTATTTATTAGCTTGATAAAATTTCTGTGTACTGAAGGTTTGCCTCTTGTAGAATGTTTCAGAGCAATGTGTAAAAGCTGAACTGTCGACTCACAGAAAATGAATAAACATTTCATCATTGATTAATTGTTTAAGTCATTTATCAGCCAAAATGCTGAAACATTTGTTGGTACCACCTTATCAAATATGTGTATTTGCTGCTTTTCTTTGTTTAAATCCCTATAAATGTAACGTATATGCAGTGTATGTATAAATATAAAAATACACTAAGCTCCCAAAAGTTAATTTTGCATCAAGAAGTCAAACTGAAATTATTCCTTATTTGCCATGGGGAGTTAACAAGTGCTTTGGCAAATGCTTGAACTATGTTACAATGAGTTCCCTGCCTCCCTTTTGTTAGCACAGTTGTGTTGGTACTAAAGTTAGCAGTGTGATAATGTCACTCCTATTGGATTAGTGATGCTCAAATGTAGCTTAGAGCCAGTCGGGAAAGCAGAGACCCGACTGGCTCTTTCTTCTGTTTGTCTCTGCATCATCAATTCCCGCCTGAAGAACTGAGTTGTAATAAGTTATTTGACAAATAGCTGAAGGCCTGTGTGGGTTGGCTCTGGTGAGGAGAGACTTGGCCGACTTGAAGAGGCTTCCTCTGATTATTTCTTAAAGGCCTTTTTCTCAGCACAGACTCAGTGACAGAGTCCAAGTCGCCTGTGGAAATGAAACTGCACCAATTTTTCTGCTTTTTGGCATTAATGTTAAAATTTCTAAGGAAACTCCCCTTGAATCTGCTCTTTGGGAATAAGCTGAAACTACTTACAACAAAGGGTCAGTGTGGTTCGATCTGTAACTGCTGCTATTTGCTGATCAGTAAACACCAACAGCAAATGGATATAGGATCAGTTTTTCCTTTTACCTGTCAGATTTAGTGCTTGTAGTGAAAGCAGCTTTTACTGATGTGGTGTTTTCACACAGAGAAAGAATGACGGCTTAGAAAAAATTCAGTGATTTTATTACAGCTTAATGCAGTCATGGCTCTCACTTTACAAATGCTTCTTAATGTGATAGTACGACACTTATGCAGAGGGTGTGGACAGGTTAATGAAGTAGTGACAACTTCACACTTTTTGTTTTACATTTGTTCACGGTGACAGGGGACATGATGCTGTTTCTGTTTAGTTTGAATCACCTACATTTCTTCTTTTTCATCCCTTTAGTTTTATGTATCCCGTTGGAGGGGGCCTGGGACCTCCACAAGGTGAGTCATTCTGCAGTCAACATTACCAGCCCACTATATTTGACCACTTTCATTATTAGATGCTGATAAATAAATGAAAAACATTTTTTCTATGAATTTGAATTGATCAGTGATCATTTAGCCTAGATGATTTTTAGCCCGTTTTGCTTCTCATTAGTTTTTCCTGTTAATGATTGGTCCTTGTCGTTAAAGATCACCGTAAGTCATTAGACAGAACTAATTACCAGCAAGGATTCGGCACATTGGAGCTCATACCTTTGTTAGCCATGCCCAGAATAGGTGCAATGTGGGCCTCAGATGGTCTATCATTCGGCTGTGTGTGCTTGTCATATTTAGGCTGTTGACTTTGCAGCAACACACCTGATAAAGCATCCACACATCACTGGGACAAGCGTCTCTAAGGGGTCATTACATGCTCCCATTAGCTATGTCATTTTAGACAAAGTAGATTGTGTGCAGCCTCCTAAACATGCCACTTATTCAGCCCGGTTGAGCCCTAACATGTGAATCATCTGGAGGCTCCAGTAAGAGCTGGCTGCTCAGCTCTGGCTGTCGGCTCCCACAGCATCTGTGAAAACAAACAGACACTTTCCCATTTTTTCCCTCCTCACTCCTCTTGTTTTGCTCCAAGCTGTCACAGTTGTCACCAGAAAAACAGATTTGGTTGTTGCTGAGCCTGTGTCTTTTTCCAGCTGTCCAGGAAATTGATTTGCAATACTGAATCATGTCCATACTCTGGAGGCTTTTTCCCCCCTTAACGTGTATTAAGTTTTTTTCATTGCACTTTAAATTGGGCTTACTGTCATGCTTCAAAGTTAATACACTATTCGCATCATAACAGGGTTTGTGTGTGTTTCTGTAGGCATGGTACCCATGCAGCAGCAGCAGCAGCAGCAGCAGCAGCAACAGCAGGGCTTCCCCATGGTTCCTGTCATGCAACCGAACATGCAGGGCATGATGGGAATGAACTTTGGAGGGCAGATGCCCCCAGGAGCAATGCCTATGCAGGTGAGCTTGTGTTTAATGTTGGGCAGTTTTTTTTATCTTCTTGATTCTGTGTTTGTCTGTTTGTTTTTGTCCTTCTAATAGTTCCCTTAGGGGATTTATCATCAGCTTTTGTAGTATTTTTAACAAACCTGCTAATGTGGGCTTCCATTGATTGGTTCCATTCAAGTGGAGACTTGTGTTAAGAGCTCCTCTTAACCATATTTGCTTCCAAATCAATCTAGTCACTTAACTGTTCATCAGCACATTAACAGGAATTTATTACAGTCTTGTGATTTTTCACAACATCATTCTGAATTGCATTGCATTGTGAACATTTTTAATATCAAATGAAAGGAGTGTGACAGTAGGAATGCTCATCAGATTTCTAAGCTGCTGTTTGTATTTTTTTGTGGTTTTATTTTGTGGCTAACAGGGTGGAATGGCTATTGGGATGCAGACCCCTGGGATGCAGTTCTTAGGTCAGCCACAGTTTATGGGTATGAGACCTGCTGGACCCCAGTACACTGCTGACATGCAGAAGCAAATGGCTGAGGAACACCAGTAAGACATCTTTAAACTAATACCATGGCTGTTCTTTGTGTTTGTTTGTGTAGTGTGTGTGTGTGTGCATGAATGCTCCCATATGTGTGTATATAATATAGTATAATAACAATTTTAGCAAAGCGGTAAAGAGACCATATTTTTTAGCCATAGTAACAGCATGGCTCCATGGATAGCAATGTCAGTCAGTTGGTCCACCACTGTGGTCCAGATGGAAATATCTCAACAACTATTTGTTGATCTCCTGACTTGACCTCTAGCACCTCCATGAGGTTCACATTTGTGATTTTTGAGGATGAACAGGATTAGATTTAATAACTGGTGATCCCCTTTACTTTCAATAATTTAATTTGTCTAATCCTTGATATGTATATGTATATATACCTTATGAGCAAATATCCACAATAACATCAGCCTCAGCTGTACTTTGTGTTTCACTGAATCACTGAAAGCTCCAGTGGTGCTGCTCTTGGGTTGCCGCTGATTTGATCGCTTTATGGCTTTTTCCCTTTGAAAATTGTTGACTTATCTTGTAAAAATTTAAATAAAAAGGCTTCTTTTCAGGATAGTTTATATCCACATATCTATTCCTGGTTATTGCATCTATGTGTTATACCGTATCTTTGTTTTAATTATCTATGATAAGGGGGCTTCTGGGTGGCTTGGGCGTTTAAGATTAAGTCTGGCAGTTTTCTACTATCTAATACATTTTAAAATTCTCCAATATACTTGATAATTGAAACTGTACTTGATTCTTTAAACTATACTATGATCTGAATTCATTTGTAAACTCTGACAAGACAGCCATGTCTGTTTTTTATGCTTTATAAATCTCTGAATATTTTCCACAAATGTAGATATTCTGCATTTCATTAATACAAAATAATATATACAAATAAAAATTACAGGAAAAATACGCAACCCTATACCCAATTGAACAAGGGTCATGAATGACTATGGTAAATGGAAAGAATGGTAATTATTCTGTTGATGGGAGCAATAAGACTTTCTGTTTTTGGGGAGCCTCCTTAAATCTATGTCCTGTATTTTACTCATGCTCAGAACCCCTTCTTTCCAGTTTTTATTTGTTCTTTATTGTGTTAACAATAAAACAAATCCAAGTGTTTTGCCCTGTTACTAACATATTCAAGAATATGATTTACTTGGCTGTCCATATAATGTCTGCACTCTTCTTGCCCTTTAGAAAACGTCTGGAGCAGCAGCAGAAGATGATGGAGGAGGACAGAAAAAGAAGACAATTTGAGGAGCAGAAACAGAAGCTGAGGCTGCTCAGCAGTGTCAAACCCAAGGTGAGTCTCTCCCCACATCCTGTTCATTTTACTGTTTTTTTGTCCGCTTGTCCGCTTCTCAACTTCGTAATCCTCTGGGCTCTTAAAACTCAATCGTTCTGTACTCAGACAGGAGAAAAGAGTCGTGATGATGCCTTGGAGGCAATCAAAGGCAACCTGGATGGCTTCAGCAGAGATGCGAAGATGCACCCAACTCCATCATCACAGACTAAGAAGCAAGGTACCTTTATATCAACACTTTTATATGTAATCCCTGGGATTTTTCCTGATGTGCCTCTCCATCAGCAAGCCTGGTCTCTGTAGCTCTGTTGAAATGCCTCCATTTGAGAATAATAACTAGATTAGAGGCAGGTCAGCATGATGATGGCGTAGCTGGCAGCCAGATGAGCCAAAATTGGAATTTTCTGTCTGACTATTTAAAATGCAACACAGATTCTTAATCACAGTTCTTTTATCACGTAATTTTCCTGTCTCTCACTTCATCTGTCAGTATTGTCATTATCCCTTTTTAGTAGCATCATTAATTTTTATATCTGTTTTTAATACAGCATCTGTTAATGGACCTCAGTGTTCATGTTCTGAACTGTCTTAGAACTATAGATTCCCTGTGCACTTCAGAAATTTGTAGTTATGCGTTCGGTAATTTAACATAAAGCACTGTCTACTAGCAGCACTAATGGCATTGCAATACTATAGTTTCACCAAGGATGGATTTTCACCTTGAAACCAGTCAAATTGTTTTATTTGAATAATAATTAGCATCTAGACAAGCTTTGTCTTTGTGATCCATTGGTGGGGTCCTGGCCCACAGATTGGGTCAGTATTCTGGTGTTGGTGTTTATACAAAGGTTGCACTTAATCAGTGGTTCCGTTAAGAAGCATGTAATTAAATCTGAATATTAATTAAATGCTGCATGTTAAGATTTTGGTTGAATCTGCAGTTCTACCATTTCTGGTTTTTTACAAAATAGTCTTTATCTCACTCTTGCAATGTGCAGCCCTTAATTTATTCTCCATTGTAGTGTGTGTCGTGTTGTGCCATCATCATTATTTCTTCATTTTTGCAGACTCATCGCCATCACACCCGTCTGTCACCACTCACTCCCTCCCCCCAGCTTTGTCCGAGGACAATGACGAGTTTAGTGACTTTCAGGGGCCTTTAGACGCTCCCGCCTCCTTCCCTCCGCCCTCCTCCTCCTCCTCCTCCACTTCCTCCAACTTCGGCCTCTCCTCTCAGGCCCACGTCCAGCCTTCGTCCTCCGCCCCAAAGACAGGTTTCTCTGAGGACGATGACGAGTTTAGTGACTTTGTTCAGGGTCCTGTAAATGCTTTCCCTTCCCCCAACTTGCAAGTTTCACCCCCTTCCCTGAGGGCAGATCAGTCCTCCTCTTCCTCCTCCCTCCCTGCCTCTGTGTCCATTCCCACTGTCACCCAACACTCAGCTGTCAACACCAGCTCCCAATCTACATTTCAAGGTAACTCTTCTTTTGCTTTGTTGACACCTTCCCTCCTGTCCTCATACTCTATACTCAACCATTTATCTGGAGGAATTGTTAGTTTTACTTGTAGTGCTGCTTTTTTTTGCTGATGCTAAATATTTTGACTGCTACGTCTGGATTTTTGATTGGTTTTGGCCTGCATTGCTGTGTGAGAGCATGCAGCCAGCACAGCAGATGGCCTGGCCTCATCACCTAAACTTTTAAAGTACCAGAAATTACAAATGAAGCAAACAAGGATGAAGAATAAATAAAACTTGCTTCATCATTAAAAAGAGAGAATGTTTCTCTATTGGTTTTAACCAAATAGTCGACAATTCATACTGATCCATTTATGGTTTGTGCACAGATAGAAGATTGTCACTGTCATGTGTCATCTGCCGTCTAATCTCTCGGATGAGCAGATGCTCTGACAGCCCTCGGTCTCTAGACTATGAATGACAGAGAGATCACCTTCTGTCCAGAGAAATGCAACAGCTAGCCCTCCATCCAGTGTCATCTCCCAATCCTCTGAGACATTTCTGACCTAGTTGTTTAGCATCTGGAATAAGCAGCTTAGATTAGATGTACCACTTGCCTCTAATAGTAGAGAAGAGATACCTTCAAAATATATTTAGCAGTTTGATGTGGGAAATTAACTCTTTTTTTTTGTTCAGATCATCAAAATAGCAGGTTGCGTAAGAAAACTGTCATGTTAATTGGTACTTATTAACAGGACCTGACATATAGGGCAGAAAATACACAGTAAAACAAATGTCAGTATACTAAGGGAAATATTTACTAAGTCTGTTACAAATTTCATCAGGGGAGCAAACTTTTAGTTGGACTAAAGTATGATTGAATGAGCCAAGTCGCAGTTCATCTGGTTTTCAGAAAATAGCACTAAATAAAATCTGATGCTGGGCTGTGACATATTTCTACTTAATTACTGGCTGCTACAATTATATCGCACTGAACTGGACCTGCTATGAGTCATTAAAAGTCAGGAAAAATAAGCATTGCATTTCTCTCACACATTAGTTGGCTATAATACCTCTACATATGTGTCTGATAAAAATTTCCCAGACGTACATTTCAGATGCAATGTCCTCTGCCGCAATGATAAATCAGGCAATGATAAATCAGGTGCAGCAGCTATGAATTGCCATTTCCTCTGAACAGGAATGCTGTAAGTTACATGAGATCGAATACACAATTTTCATTGGTACAGCTTTTTTCCCCCCATTAAACTGTCGTGCTGTTCTTCAGTAAATAAATAATTTCACAAATGCTTAGTAAATATACCCCTAATCTAGCAGCAAGTGTAATCATCAACTTGGCTATAGAGAAATAGGAAACTGCTATGCCTAGTAAGTGTGTATTATCAAAAAACCTGTTCCTCACTCACCCTTCTAGGCCTGTCCCTGGAAGAGAAGCTATTCTCCTCATGTGATCTTACTGCTGATAAGATGGCCCAGGTTAGCTTTAAATCCAAGCACAGTTTGGATAAAATGGTTCCTAAAGCTAAAGTTTCAGCCCAGTTTGAATCCAGCACTAAAGCGAGGAACTGGGCTGCGGCCCCTGAGGACTTGAGTTCGGTCTTCATCACAGAAAAGCTACCTGAGGCCCTGGTGTCAGCACCCAGCGTCCCCCCATCAGCTGCTGACTCGTCTCCTCAAACGAGTAGTGACAGTGGTGAGAGAAGTGCCTGTTTATTAGACTTTATAGCTTCTTCTTCTCTCCCTTGCTTTGCTGCAGTACACAATCAAGGCAGTAGTTTTCTCTCTGTCCTGGGGAAATATTTTCACTCTTTCTAACTCTGACATAATAATTCTGTACCTTTTAGCAGCTGATTAATCTATTTTTTCTCTTTGGGTCATAATTGGTTTATACTTGATTCTAGCCTATGTGCTGTTACATGAAATACCGCTGACATTTTCTTCATTTTTAGTATGAGATAATTATGGAGTGGCAGTGCCTTTGAGGTACCCTCCCTGGTCTCTTTACATCTTCTTGTAAGCAGAGTCTCTGCTCTTATTTCTGTCTGCTGTATACCTCTGTCACTTCTGGCCAAATATTAGAGGGGCCTTCTCATGTTGGCGCTGTCTGCACACATTTTGGAAATGGACTGTGTCTGTCGAGGTCCTGGGGTAATACCTGCTGACTCAATAAGCTGCCATCTGTTCCCTCGCTGTGTAACACCCTCCCAGAGAAAAACCTTTGGTGCATGCTGACTGCTTTGGTTTAACAGGGATGCGCATGGATTGGCAGTTGCCACTGGGGCCCAAACATAATCCAAGGCTGATTGTGCATGCCACTTGGCTACTCCTTTGTGCTGTTATTTGTTTGTCTGTGTTCGTGTCCTCCATGTCATCGAGGGAAATATAGAGGCTCATCATGGAGACTGGGGAGATTTGTAATGAGATTCATTTAACTGCCCAAGACTGATGGGAGTATCATGTGCAAAGTGTCTGCCTGAGTAAACAGATTCCTTGCAGACAGTGTTAGAAACTCAATGCGAGTTGTAGCTTTTTTCCCTCAGAATGTTTGTCAGCTTACTTGCAGAAAGAAAAAAGTTTATTTAGGTCAATGTCAGCAGTTAAATTGGATTTTTAGTTATTTTTTCTTATAAGCGAGACTCCTCTCCCCTCTCCTTGAAGCAGGAAACAGACTGATTTATAGATGTCTGACGTGGCAGGACACTTGTGATTCAGTGCAGGGGAGCATTACTTCTGCACCAAGCCTTCCAGACATCAGGTGTATGATTTTGTTGAGTTTGATAAAGCAGGGCTCAGCTGCCAAGAGGGTTGGCGAATCCAATGCCTGGACCAGGCTTTTGCTATAACAACTAATTGTGTGTGTGTGTGTGTGTGTGTGTGTCTGCTTGTGACAGCAGGTGTTGGCGTGTACCCACAACAAGAGCACATCCAGTCCATGGTGCCAGCCTGGGTTTACAATGACAGCCTTGTCCCAGGTAAACATTTATAAATAAATATGTCCAGTAATGTTCATAGATATTCATGTCTGACATTACACTGTTTTGTAAAAACAAATGTAAATACAAACTATAAATCTCAAGTTAAATTCTAAAATAATTTAGTTGGTTACATCTTTACCTTTTTTTTTCTTTCCTTAGAAATGTTCAAGAAGGTTCTTGAATTCACCATGACTCCGGCAGGGATAGACACAGCCAAACTCTACCCAATACTGATGTCATCAGGTCTTCCCAGGGAAGCACTGGGGCAAATCTGGGCATCAGCCAACCGCACAACACCTGGCATGCTGACCAAGGAGGAGCTCTACACTGTACTTGCACTAATTGGTGTGGCACAGGTAAACACCGGAGTCAAAACAAATTATCCACTTAAAACAACTTTATTAATCATCCCCCATGGCTTCCACACAGCCTCGACATAAACTCCACACTGGAATTCGGCGTAGCTAGAAATAGGGAGAAAGAGGCGTTGTGAATCAGCACAGGGCTTGTGAGGCATTGTAAGCCGAATATATGTCTGAGTCCCCATCAGCCGAGTTTGGCAGGAGGCTTCTTATCATCCTTAGCCTGGGCCTGTCACCACCACCCTGGGGAAGATGCAAATCTGCAGGCAGCTCACGAAACACTGCATGCCACCGCTTCCATGCGAGGAATAATAAGACACCTTTGGTGATGCAAATATTCAAGAGCCTTAAAACACAAGCACAACAAGGTGCATTCTCGTGTGAGGGGGGAAAAGGTTTGAATCTGCCTTCAACATCTGTTCAAAAGGAACTTGACTGTATTGAATAATTTCAATCCTTGTTTAGTGACTATATGATGCCATCGAATGAAATGGGTCCAGAGTAGCCACTACGCCGACACCTCTAGTGATCTCTCATGGTTTAGGTGTGGTTCAGGTTCAGTGTGTAATATTTCTGAGGATCTAATGACAGAAATGCAATCCAAGATCCATAACTATGTTGTCAGTGGTGTATAACTGTATATACTACGTTCTTCTTGTTCTACTTCTGGTAGAATTCAGGCAGTGCAGACACTCATCACTATGCTGAATACGTACGTTAGAAGAAGAAGAAGAAGAAGTAGTAATAATATACAGCGGGGATTGGCAAATAAGTTTTGCATCGGAGTAATATTTTCAACCATTAGATGGTGGGTGAGAATATAAGACATAATATTGACTTGTTTCAACATGTTGTTTGGTTTGCTCAGTTGGTAAGGTGTGGGGCTCACAATCCGAGGGCTGAGAGTTCAATCCCATCTTGAGACAATTTTTTTTTCTCTCTTCAACAAATGGATTCTGCAGCGAATGTTTCTCAGATAAGGACATGTGCTGCACTGTTTGTGTTTCAGTGTTTGATCTGCATCCATCAACCTACAGTTGCTTTTTGTCGTGTTTCTCTGTATCTGCAGGCAGAGGACATTTAGGGGAATCACGTTTTTTGACGGCTCTTTTAGAGGTGTGTCAAGCAGGCTACAGACTCTTTTAATGTCATTCAGTAAAAGCTGAGTTCAACTCCAATACTGCTTTACAGTAAAGAAGCTTTTTACGGTTTTATTTTGTAGGCAAAACAACTAAAGAGGAAGTGATTATGTGAGTAACTGTTGCTTTTATAAATGAGATCTATTTCAGCATCAGCCGCTATCAAACTATTTATTTATATTTTTTGCACCATAATCTGACCGCAGTGACAATGTTACACACTCTGGCTTACATTTTCCATGATATCGGTCAGTGGCCAAGTCACAATAACATGGTTTTACTAAATAATTAAGTAAATATAATTTCTTAATAAATATACCTAAAGAAACCTCATTTCTTGACTGGCCACTCTCTGCTGTCTCAGAAGAGACACTTTTTGTGCTGTGTCAGCCACCGTAGCTCTCTTACGCTCTTTGAAAGGGTAGGTGGGCAGTGGTAGATTCGACCGATGGTTGCAATTAACAACCCTCACCACTAGATGCCACTAAATCTTACACACTGAACCTTTAATTGATCAACAGATTTTAATTTGACAAGTGAAATCAAAAACTGCATTTTGTCTTATTATCAATAAAAAAAAACAAAATCAACAATGTGATTGTCTCTCAATACTTGCCCAATTTTTACCACAAAAATAAGTTATCTTTAAAATGAAACATTTCAAGTTTAAAATTTAATCTTTAGCTCAGTGTGTTTTTAATAGTGCCCAACAACTGGGCTCCATGGCAGAGGAATAAGCTATATCGGGGGTTCTTTTTTGGTTTTGGACTTTTCATTGGATTTGTTGACAATAAGAAAAACATAAAACATCACTAGTCGTATCCTTTAAACTAGTTTCCTTTGTTTCAGAGTGGCCTCCCAGCAATGAATGTGGAAATCCTCAGTCAGTTCCCTTCGCCACCAGTGCCCAACCTGCCGGCCCTGGCTATGGCCATGGCCCAGCACCAGCAGCCCATGATGGCCAAGCCCCCGGTCTCCATGGCCATGCCCGCACAAGCAGCTCCAGTCATGGCCATGACACCTGCAGCACCTTCTCAAGCACCCACAAACACTAACTTTATCGCCAGTTTCCCTCCGGCACATGTAACAAATCCATGCCTTCAGCTCTGCATTTTCCTTTAGCTGATCATATTTCACTTCTTACTCAATAACATGTTGTTGTTTTAGGGGACCAAACCAGATGATGATGACTTCCAGGACTTTCAGGAGGCTCCAAAGGCAGGAGCAGGAGACCAGGTCTTCAGCGAGTTCCAGGGGGAGTCGGGTGGAGGTTTCCCCACCACCATCGCACCTCAGCATCAAAACAGGTACAGTGCAGACGCTCAGTAAACCTAAACCATTCATTAGTTTTCAAATTAAATATTGCAAAGTTTTGTATCACTGAAGGTTGTATCACCGCCTGATATAACCTCATCTGTCTCCTTTTGCACTTCGACTTCTACTTTTCTCAAGAAAATATTTGCAGTGATGAGTGTCTAATAACTAGCCCTCATTGGTTATTTATAGCTGAGTTAATCTGCATAATATTTGTGTCTTGCATTATCTGTCTTGGAAACACATACAGTCAGACCCACTGTCTTAATATCTTGTAATAACCTCCCCAGAATAGCAATGAGTTTTGGTCATCTCTTAATGAATTCATTTCAGTGGACAGTAGATAAGCTCATTTCTCATCATACTTTCCCAGCCCTATAGAGAAACTGTCCTTTCACGGAGAGGAAGCTGAAAGGCAATTATCCCTTGAAAGACAAAGAGAACGCAGAACTGAAGTATCTCACATCTAAGTGGCATAGGCATTTTATAATTTCCTCCTCTTTCTCCCCTGAAAACAGACTGTGGGGATTTTTGTTACATTGCTGGAACAGTCAGGAGTTGAGATCGCTGTCTGATTAAATGCAAGGCTGAAAAGCTCATGTTGGTTTCCCAGCGTGAACTGGCAGGCATAACTTATGTCTTGCAGAGAAAGGGCTTTGAGGAAACTAGTATTCACTGGAAACTGAGCATAATGAATTCCTTCAGTGCTTATTCTTGTATGTCTTCAGATCAGCTACTTTTACGAAATATTGTAAGATTTTTATGCATGTTCGTTTTCTCTCTCAAGGGCATCAGAACATAATGCTATTGGTCATCATTATTTAATTTCCTCTTACATGAAAGTCGTCATGTTGTGCCGCCATGTTTCTACTGTAGCCCACAAGGACAAACTGCTCTACAGAGCTTGTTTCGTCACTGCATTGAATAGGTATGAAGAAGAAGTAGTAGTTGTAATCGTCTGGTTTGTCAGAAGTGAGAAGAGAAGAGAAATTAGCACAAGAGCCGACAGAGCATGTTGGCCATTGTAGCTTCTCTTCCGCTTGCAAAGGGAAGGGTGAGCGGTAAGTGAGTTGTTGGTTGCGATCCGCAACCCTTACCACTAGATGCCACTCAAACCTACACGCCGAATCTTTAAAGGAATAATTTGCTTTCTGGTGATGAGTTAGATAAGATGATTGATAACACTTTGATATCTGTATGGTAAATTTGAAGCTAGCTGCAACAACAAGTTAGCTTAGCTTAGCACATAGGTTTATAAAGGGGCTTTAATTTGAAATACCAAAAGAACGATTGCAAACACTTGCAGAGCAGAGCGTGTTTGTATTGGACTAAATGCCATAAATTCAAAGAGGCCTAGTCAGCTGCACCTAAATTTTAGGTGCATTGGTTTCTTCTTCCTTCTTCTAGCATTTGTCTTTGTACCATGGTTGGTATATAGTCACAGT
Organism: Micropterus salmoides; assembly: GCF_014851395.1. Classification (NCBI taxonomy): domain Eukaryota; kingdom Metazoa; phylum Chordata; class Actinopteri; order Centrarchiformes; family Centrarchidae; genus Micropterus; species Micropterus salmoides. Next base: position 29,330,054 of record NW_024042261.1, read on the forward strand.
TTAAACAAATAACTCAAAGTTATTTTTATAAAAGTTACCTACTGAACCTTTTAAACTAACAGACATTTACAGTGTGTAACGGCAAACAATTACTGATATAAGACACTCTACAGCTGTGATTTAGGCTTTTTTCAGAATTTGCATGAATAAAGCAAAGATATAGATAAAAGAAGGCTTGCCACAGCATCATAGCCACCACAATTGGTATGACTATGTAGAATGAAAAAGCTTTGAACAAAAAAAACCAACTGTCACCCAAATGTTCAGTCAGCTCAGCCACCTTATGGGGATTAAACTATACTATTGAACCTCACTTTTCCTGATGTCTTACTATAGCTATTGTGTCCCTGCAGTGCTCCTTCCATGCTGACTCCAGTGTCTGGTTCCTCCTCTGTCACGTCCTCTGATAAGTACGCCGTCTTCAAGCAGCTGTCGGTAGATCCGCCTGCAGAGCCTACACCGCCTGCCTCAGGTACCTTCTAAACCTCACATAGGATGTTAGGAACATTGTCTGCTCTCCATGAAATGCTCCACCCAGGGAAAACCCTTGGAAGAAAAGATAAAATAGGGAGAGCTTAAGGAGTAAAAGTGATCTTCAGATGTTTAAACCAACAACACAGATAATGACACACCTCCCGCTCCTCTTGCTAGATAACTGGCAAGTAGTGCAACCATTGTTTCTCAGATTCTGAAATAATATTATTTTTCTATCCACCTAATACAGCATATTTATGACTTTTTAAAATAATGATCCCTCCCAATTGATCCCCGAAGGTCACCTAGTGCAACAAGTCTACCTAAATTGTAATGCAGAGGAAATGATTTCCAAAGCAGCTTAAGTTTTTTAGTACCTTCAGTTTTTGGAAATACTTTTAACTGTGTTTTGGTCCTTAGACAATACATTGAGTACCAATTTGCTGTAACAAATTGCATTATGGCTGCCCCTGCCTGCCTGTGAAATGAGTTGTATTTTCTGTTCATACTTTCCATTCTTCTTTGTTTGTTCTGATTCAGATATTGGAGACAAATACAGTGTGTTCAGACAACTTGAGCAACCTGCTGACAAGAAACCAGTCGGTAAGAATCTCAGCCAGCCTTTCTTATACATTAAAGTCTCTGAAAAACACACATGCATATTAGCGAATCTATTGTTTTTCTTTATATATTTCTGTGTATTCCTGAGCCAAATCCCTTTGGTCTCTTTGCCAAATGACAAAAAGGACTTATTGGGCTCTGAGATGATGCCTGTGAGCACATGGCTAAAGGACAGGAGAGACCTTCAAGAACCATATCACATCCTCCTTAGAAAACAAGTCTTTGTGTTGTTTTGGTTGGGATTTGTAGGGAAAAGGGTGACGTTAGTGTTAGGTTCCCTCTAATTAAACATTGTTTTATAACTTGGGTGAAACTGTTGGGTCAATGCCATATTACCATTGTTCCATGTTTACACCAAATCTTTTTTTGCAAGACTGCAGTGTTGATACCAGTGTGTTTCCCATCCCTGTTTCATTAGAACAGTTTCCGATGGGGACAGCTCTTACAACTCCAGTAAGTCTTGCTTTGCGGTGACCTTTCCTTGGCATTGTCAGGTCCCATCTCCTTAATGAGCCCATTAGTTATCTCTTCTCCACTGTACACTAGCAGTGTGAACAGATTCTCTGTTTCAGTCCATGCATTTATTATACCACAGTGGATTAACAACCGCTGAAATTCAAGAATGCATTCTGACTTTTTCTGTGTGGTTAATACAAGCGGCATGTTTCAACAAAAGGACAAAAAGAGACAAAAATTTTCTGTTCCAAAAATGTTTGTGCTTCTCTTTTTATAGCATATAAGGAGTTTTTTTTCATTGCAAAAATACCCATCTTAACTGGTAATTTCAGTTTCTATTGAATTTAAAAATTTTTGCACAACAACCTACTGTGTGTGATATTTCTCAAGACAGAACTGCTTAAGATAGTTGCAACTGATCTTGTAAGAATCAAATTTTCTTATTTAACATGGGCAAATCAGAAAATCTTAATTTTTAATAAACATTTGCTCACATATCTACTCAAGCACAAAATATATCACATTATATTCTGACACATTCATATTTAGCAAACCCTTCAGGAGTAAAACCTAACTGTACAGTTTAAAATGAATATAATTGATATGTTTAGCTAAGTTGTGTTCCCAGGATATTTGTCTACCAAACCAGTATTGATGGTATTTTTGTATTACTATTACGCAACACTAACCAGATGTAACTAGTGGAAATTTAATTTTTTGTTCCTGATATTAGTAGATTTGTATATATCGTCCTTTTTCTGCTCAATTTTAAAATATACTTGACACCGGTTTCTAAAAATGAAAACCAAAATGCTGAAATGGCATTGGCAGCAAATTGACCTCTGTTACATCACTGGCAGAAATTTTCACTTGGAAAGTTGAGGATTTTCAGACTTAATAGAGACAAAATAACTTGTTAAGATGGACTTTTTTGCAGAATTTCTTTATCTTGTTCTGTCCCAGTTGGATCAGTTCATTGCATGTTATTGCCGATGTACTGTATATGTCTTTAGATGACATAGCTTTTTCTGTGCAGTGATGTGTGCAGTTCTTTGGACACTGCACATTTCATCACAAGACAGGAAGTTTCACAACACAACACAGCCATAACTAATCCATACACTTCCTTTCTTGTAGGATTGTGAAATGACAGAATCATGGCTGGTGCGGCTGAGGCTTTATTGTCTCATGTCAGATGTCAGTTCCCATTATGTCTCTCTGCCAGGTTAAATCATTTTTAATGATCCTAACTTGTTCTCTTTGGTTCGCAGGGGAGGGATTTGCAGATTTCAAGTCTGCCAGCGCTGATGATGGCTTCACAGACTTTAAAACCGCCGACAGCGTCTCTCCACTAGACCCTTCGGAACAGGCCAAGATCTTTCAACCTGCCTTCCCTTCTGCTTTCCCAAACTCTCAGTCTCTACAACATCTACCACAGCAGCAGCAACAGCCAGCAGTGTCTCTTTCGCAGCCCAAAAATCCTCTCAACATGGCCGACCTGGACCTTTTCTCTTCTGTAGCTTCCTCTGTTCCTGCCCCCACCGAGACAAAACCCAGCACATTCCCCTCTGTTTCTGTGCCCCCCTCTCTAGTGCTCCTACCAGGTGGAGCTAAACCTCCAGGAGGAGGGGCAGATGATTTTGGTGATTTTGCCCTTTTTGGTTCCTCCTCTGATGCTGCTCAAGCTTCAGCAGCAGGAGGAGCTGTGGCAGCCCCTCAGGACGACTTTGCAGACTTCATGGCGTTTGGCAGCTCTGGTGGGGAGCCTAAAGGCGAGAGCAGCATGGGGATCCAAGGGGAAACCTCCACCCAGCAGCGTCCTCAGCAGAGCTCAGACAAGTACGACGTATTCAAACAACTGGGTGGATTGGCCTATGATGATACTAAGGAGAGTGGTGGTGGCTCCTTCTCTTCTCTCAAAAGCGACACAGATGACTTTGCCGACTTTCAGTCCTCGAAGTTCTGCACAGCACTCGGGGCTTCAGAAAAGACTCTGGTGGACAAGGTGGCCGCTTTCAAACAGGCCAAAGAGGACTCCGCCTCCGTCAAGTCCCTCGACCTCCCATCCATCGGGGGGAGCAGTGTAGGAAAGGACGACTCCGAGGACGCGCTCTCAGTGCAGCTGGACATGAAGCTGTCGGACATGGGCGGAGACCTGAAGCATGTGATGTCAGACAGCTCTCTGGATTTGCCGGGTCTCTCGGCCCACCAGCCCCCCGCTACAGGTGAGGAACTAGTGCGATTGCTCTGGTGAGGGCCCCGTCCAGTCACACAGTATTAATTCTTAATTAAAGGCCAGCAGTGGCCTCTCCTCCTCAGTGTCCACTTGTGAAACCACACAAGGGTTCAAAGGGCAAGTAATGACGTCCTAATTTAATTGAATATGCTCAAACACTAAAGACAGACATAACACTACATGAATAACATATCAGATAAGACACATCTTTCATTGTACATTTCATCATTCATTTCATCTCATTTATTTATATATTTATGTATTTATTTGAATCCTTCCTCCCTTTTCTTTTTATTTCCAAATTCCCCTCACTCCCTTCCTGCATATAATATTATTGTAATGACAGAAAGGTCCCGGCCCATTTCTCTATTTATTTACAAATGATGAGTGCCTGTTTTTTATGTGATGGCAGTCGTACTTGATAGACGAGGTCCCCGGTTGCTGTCTGTGTGACTTGGATAAGCTCCTTGTTTGTTTGTGTCAGACAGCTCGTTTCCCTTCAGTGTACCTATTGCCTCCGCAGGCTGAACTGTGTGTGTGTGTGTGTGTGTGTGTGTGCGCGTGTGCGTGTGCGTGTGTGCGCAGGCAGAGGCTCAATTGAATACATACAAGTACAGGAGGGTGTTGCAGTTATGATCCTCTTGTTTATTCTAATCACAGGTTTCACACAATAGGCCGCAGTTTACCAAAGGCATTATCTGTAAGCCATCATTCACCTTTTTAACTGTTGACATTTGGTTTGTGCTGAATGCGGATCAGATAATATAATTTTGATTTAGCTGGAAATGAAATGTTTTGTAAATAGGAAATTTAGCAGGAAACAAGCTATTTTGAAATAGAGCAACACTGAATTTTGTCACAAAAGCAGCTGAGATGTTGGGCACGGTATAGCTAGATGCAATACAATTTTCTGGCCAGAGTGTTTGAATATGAGTGTGTCTTAGGTCAGCTATTTTATTACCCTGCAGTATTTAATACTTGTAATGCAGTATTATTTGGGTCAAATGGCCCTCTAATTATGTGATGTTACCATTATAGTGTATCCGCTTTTTCTCCCCTACCTCACGTCCGTGAAATTGGAGTTAAAGTTTACCTATAACTTGTTTAGACCCAGTTTCGGTAATAATCAGGTAATGTCAATGTCTGCACTCCCTCTCCTCTCTCCAGTGCTCATAATTTATTCATCGAGCATCTCACCTTCCATGTCATGGCTCATGTTTCACAGAAAACATTCAAGACCAATTCTTAATGTAACCTGAGTAATCGTTGGCAGGTGAAAAGCCTTGAAATTAAGACATTTATGATATTCTTTTTGTTAATTTTTTTGAAGGCTCACCCTTGGCAAAGGGTTCACCTAACAACACTGCCGCTTTTTTTACTCATGCATCCAGCTTTGTGCATGGACAGCAATTGTGCACAACATGTCTACCATACCATTTAATTCAAGGAATTGATAATTCCTCTTCCTGACCAGAAGAAATCAAAAATGTAAACATCCCCATTGCCTTATTTCAGTTTGTGTACAGCGGTCAACTTTGGTGTAACTGAAACAGACCCCTCTGTACTGACAGAGTAAGATGATGTGTTCAAACAGTCCATGGAGCTGCAGCAAAACGCCACTGATCAGGCAAAGACAGTACCCAGTTTAACATCGATACATTCCTAAGGAGCTTTTACACTGCTGTAACAGCTGCTCCTCATTTCCCTTTCACCCTTATCTATCCAATGTTCTTGTTCTCGGAAAGCTCCAGGACTAACCTGTTGTTAAAGTGTAGCAGGCTGAGCCGTTTGAGCACCTCACCATGCTTTACACTGTGTTTCTGGACATGTACGTAATCTTAAAGAGACAGTATTTCTTTTGTGAGGTTCCTTTTGAGTCTGGAGCACAAAAGGAATCTGATTTTCTTTTTTTTTTAAATATTATCTGCGATATTGCAGCATGAATTATCATGTGTTGCTCTACAGTCTGGCTCTCTGAGAACATAATGAAGTTAGTATTACCCTTCCTGCCTTGCTTTTTGCTGCAGTGTGCCTGCCTTTTCAATTTGTGAAATTGACAAGAACATAATACAAGATACCATTTTATGCATAACAGTATTGCAAGTTGTTTCTATCAAAGGAAAAAAAATGTATACAGATTTAATAGTGTATTTTTATTACAGGAATATGAGCTCTTATTATGAAGGACTCCTTGGTCTTGTTGTGATTTGCCAACTATGTAAATTAAATGTAGCCTACAGTATTTAGTAAGATTAATTTTTTTGTTAAAATATTTTAGGTTACCATTCCAAACTAAACCTTGTTGTCTTGAGTAATAATGATGTGCTATTATTTAGGGGATTATAAACGTTTGTGCACATTAGCCTGATTTGACAAACAATCATTGTAGCAAGAGAAAAAGGATACTGTCTCTTTAAATCTGTTTCTGCATCTGTGATTGGATGTAAATTTCCAGTCCTTTCTGGGATGTCAGGTGTAAGGATGGCCCTCTTTGTTTTCTGTAACCCTTTGAGTGCTTGAATGAAGATTACTTCACATTTTTAAATGCAGAGTAATGAAGATATTGTGAGCATCTTGTCTTATTTGCTATTAGAAGAAATAATCTTATTTAATAAATGTGTAAAGATTGCAACCTCTTAAAGTGTGGCTTTTAAGTGCTCACTGCTCCTAGGGAGGAGTTTGTACACAGCCTTTCCAAACAAGCATTGTTTTTTTAGGATTCTCTACCAATTTGCCCCCTCAGGTCCTCAAAGGGTTTATGCTTCCTGCCTTGAGCTTGTTCTTTGAATTTATCTTTTCAGTCTGGATTTTCAAGTGTTCTGTATTCATATCTTTTCCAAAATACCTGTTGCTTCACATCCTAATAGTAAAACACAGTTTGTCATCTCCCCAGAATTTCCTGATTCTAGTCTGTGAATGTGCCTTCTCATTCTGATTGTCTTTTGTTTTACCTTCTTGCTGTTTGTTTTCTTTTTCTCCTGACTCTGCATGCCCTTGTATTCTAAATGACTGAAATCTAATTTTACAAGTGTTAGTTTGACGAACCTCTTGTAATGATAGACCTCTTTCACAGTATTTGTGAGTTTCTCTCTTTCTCTCTACTCATGTTGTCGTAATAAATATTACTGTTGGTATTGCTGAAATGCGTACCGTCTTATTTTCTCCTTTCCTTTCTTGAGAAGCCGTAAAGTGATCTAATGACACAAGGCTCACAGAACTAGGTCCTTGTCAATTTCACAAATTGCTTTTTGATATCTGAGTCTTCTTTCATGCAAAATAGGAAGGGTTCAGCAAGGTCAATTTGTTTGTTTGTGAGTGTGTGAGAGAAAGTGAGTGAGAGACCTGAATACTCAAGTGTTGACGAATGTATGCAAGCTCCATAGCTCTGTCAGTTTGTATTAGTCATAAAGAAACTGATCACAGACCTGCTATGTCAACACAACAGTGTAAGAAACGAGGCAGATATAGTGGCAGGACAGTTGCAATACTTCAGGTTGCATTTAATGTAAAGACATTGACTCCAATAATTGTTAAAAACTGATGAGAGCAGCAAGTGTAGCCAGAGGAGAGCAGAGGAATTGTCCACTATAAAAGAAGCAGTGTTAGTGTTCATTGTGTTTCAGTAAAATGATTGCAGTAATTTTCTTCTCATAAACATGATTTAGCTCAGACATCAAAACAACTTGTTTACCCTTTGATAATTTATTAAGCAGAACTCTCAAAAAGTATTTCTCCAACATAGTAGGTATTATTACTGTCACAACACTAGTCAGACGCTATACTGAAGCAGTTGGCATCATAGATGTGCAAAGGTACGATGTATGTTGTTGCCTATGTATTGCTGAATTTACAGCAATGGTGTCTAGCAATGCAGGATATAGTTTAGCTTTTATCTGCTCATGTTTTTAGATACCTGTAACATTTTGACCTCTATCCCAGTGTAATTGAGATGAATGGACTTTGCATTTGTGGTGCTACAGGATTGAAATTCTACATTTCAAAAACAATGTTTAGGTTACACCGTATAATGCAGGACTGTTTCCATAGGAACTATTTCTTTGGTTGAAAGTTGTTTCACTGGAAACTGTCCACAGTGAGTTCTGTGGATCATCCAGGGTAATCTGGGAACTTTTATTTTTTTTATTCCTGTAATCACCACAAACAAAATGTAATTTACCTACATTGGAGTGCAGGCAGAAATGTCAGACAGATATCTCAAAACTTGGCAAAGAAAAGACAGATAGAAACCACTAGCGGTAGGTAGGCCTAGGTGTTGATTTATGATTCATAAACTGCCTGAGACCAAATTCCCATTACAATAAGAGATATCACTTGAACTGTAGATAAGTGACACACTGATAATCCAACAGAAATCTGAGTCGCTCATTAATCTACTGCCTATCATGGCAGCATCTGTGCTATTCCTAGGAACCACTGGTATGTCTGTGTTGTCATTACAGAGGGAGACGACATGAAATTTGACCCCTTTGGGACGTCGGCACTCAGCACCCTGTCTAGCTATGACTGGTCAGACCGGGAGGAATGTCTGCCTGGTGATGTCAGAAAGCTGCAGCGTTTGGAAGGAGCTTCTCTTCCATCTTTAGCACCAGCACAGATGAAGGAGCTGACCTTTGGCAGCGCTGAAAACATCACAAGCAGCTCCACAGCAAAGATCACCACCTCCTTCCCCACCGAGGACGGCTCATCGACAGATGAGAAGTTTGAAGCCTTTGCTGATTTTGGCTCTGCCGACCAGAGAGGCGTCCATGATGAGGACGACTTTGGGGACTTTGCAAGTACTGTTTCTGAAAAGTCTGACTCACCCGCCGCCAGTGCTGAGGCAGGCTCTGAGGGAAACCAAAGTGAGGCCTCTGATGAGTTTGGAGCCTTCCAGGTGGACAAGCCGAAGTTTGGCAAGTCTGACTTCCTCAAAGCCAGTGCTCAGACCAAAGTCAAGTCCAGTGAGGAGATGATCAAGAACGAACTGGCAACCTTTGACTTGTCTGTTCAAGGTGAGTCACCATCATCATGTTGCTTCTACTAGATGTGAATGTAGAAATACAACAAATTTTCATCATTCTATTGTCACCTTGGATTCTGGGAACATTTAACGGGCAGTTTTACTATTTTCTGACTTTTTGATAAACCAAACATTCAATTAATCAATAAAATCATCGACAGATTAATTTGTAATGATCATTAATTGCAGTTGTTTACATATAACATATTGAGAAGTGCCTATAAAAGTTTACCAAAGTTATTCAGTTTACAATGACATTAAACAGAGGAAGCTGGACTTAGTGAATGTGTGCATTTTTGCTTGATAAATGATTTCGATGATTTAATTTCAAAATGTCTATGGACTAACTAATCACTTTATTAAGTAATTTGTTTTGGCACTATAATGTCATGTTAATATCAAAATTGTGACCAAACATTACATGTTTTTAATTACGACTGTGACTCTACTGGTCAACTCTAAGCCCATGGTACTAAAATGGCGCAACAACAATGTCCTCTAGCATCTTCTTCCACCCCACCCCCACTTGTTAGGCCCATCAGATCTGTAATAAAGCTGCCAGACATTAGATGGCAGTGTTGAGATGACAGCCCTGTTCTAATGGCAGTGACAGGTGAGATGGATTAGCAGAGGCCAACAAATCCATGAGCAGAAATTAACCGTATCCACTGAAAGGCTGTTCATTTTTTAATTGCTGTTTGCTGGTGTCATGTTTCACGAATAAGTTATTAGCGTTTCCTGCACTGTGATAAAAGCCCACTTGCCCCACAGATTTATTTCCCTGTGCTGGATTTAATTTGTGTGAAGAAAAAGGGCTTTGCTTACTCCTCATCGCCCAGTGGAACAGTAATCTGATCATGGTGTGGGGCTTCTGGGTTGTGGTGAGGATGACGCATGTCTCTGTGGGTGGTGGAGGAGTAGGAGGGGGTACATTAACTGTGTCTGGACAACCCTCACATGCACGCACGCACTAACTGCCAGCCCCACTGGCGTAGTCTGGGCTTAGCATGTGTTTGTTGTGGTACACTGCCAGGATTTGTCCGTCTGTGAGTCCCTATGAATTATTCATACCTGCATGTTTGTGCCTCTGTTTTATACATAATTGTTGTTTGGTCACAAATTAAGTATTTACTCATGCTGTCCTTGTCTGGGAGGAATTGGCCGCAACAGAATGGAAGTATAATGATTGTAAACAAACAGGTGCATACCTCAAAATTAGTTATTTTTATGGGTTGCTGAGCTGATATAGAGCAAAATCTTTTTTTATATGTTTGTGGTTCTTGTTAGCATTATTCATCTCCCTCTCTTCTCTCCTGTCCTTGCCTCAGGCTCCCACAAACGCAGTCACAGTTTGGGTGACAAGGAAATTGGGCGTTCCCCCCCGTCTCCAGCTCCGGAGCAGCCATTCAGAGACCGATCCAACACCCTGAGCGAGAAGCCCGCCCTGCCTGTCATCAGGGACAAGTACAAGGACCTGACTGGGGAAGTGGAGGTGAGGAGGGCCCGGCGTTAACGGCACCACGTGTTAGCACTGTTAACAACCACCAGATTTCAGCACAATACTCAGGACTGTTAACGGCTTCAGACTACAGAAATGTTCTCTAATCTGTTCTGTTTTGCCTTTTTGTTCATTTGAGATAATTTTGTTCTGTATTGTTGCAGGAGAGTGAGCGCTACGCATACGAGTGGCAAAGGTGTCTAGAAAATGCTCTGGAGGTTTGTATTTAAGAAATGTAATTAAGAAAACCAAAAGGCACTGAAATGTTTTTCAACCTGCTGTTTCACCTGTTTTTCTTATGATGTACGTTTTGGGACAAATTTTCTTGCCCCCTGTAAACATACCTTTTGGATTTTGATTTAAAACTAATTTAAATTGTCCTTAAAAAAAGGCAACTGAATATGCTTCAGAGGGAAACACAACTTAAATAAAAATGAGAGAACTCGCACACTGTCTCACCTGCTGCTGGCATAGATATTAATTCACAACGTAACAGACCGAAACGTCCTAACTTAAAAAATATTCCTCTCTCCTCCTCTACAACTTCTCATTTTTATTCTTTTTGTGATGGTTTCAATCCCAGAAAAAGTGGGCAGTTGTCTGTCAGCCCAAAACTGGTCTTTATCAAATCAAACTTTGTGGTTATTTTTTTAGCAGGACATCTCAAAAACTTAAAAAAATGGCAAAACTTGCTCCTAGATTTGAATTGTGACAAAATGTTGTTCAACTGTTGTGTGATAATGATGATTACAATGAGCAAAAACATTATATACGTTGTAATGCTGGTTTTCTTCCCACATTAAGGTCATCACTAAAGCTAACAACATCCTGAACGGCATCAGCAGCTCATCTGTCTGTACCGAGGTCATCCAGTCTGCTCAGGGCATGGAGTACCTGCTGGGTAGGAGTCACAAACCACACACGCCACTATAAACAAGCCAGGATTGTTAAAGAACCCTGTGTGTGGCCTTGCACTCTCTGAAGGACAGAGAGGACAAGATTAAAAGAAGCTGTGATGGCGTATCTCTGCCTGCATTGACAAGGTCCTACTGCCTTATTGTGTTTCTCTGCTTTTAATGAGCTGTGAGTGGCAAACATGTCACAGCGAGGGACTGGACACAGTGTGCCTCTCGAAAATGGAACAAAAAGAGCAACAATACACGTTCTTGTGATGTGTGTGCTTGTGTATTTTGTCCATCAGGTGTGGTGGAAGTGTATCGCGTCACCAGGCGTGTGGAGCTGGGCATCAAAGCTACAGCCGTGTGCTCTGAGAAGCTGCAGCAGCTGCTGAAGGATATCAGCCGAGTGTGGAACAACCTGATGGGCTTCATGTCGTGGCTAAGCTCGCTGTAAGATGCTCCAAAAAATATAAGAGAGTTTACAGTAAATACACATTTATGTACGCAGTTGCTTTTACTGGCTTCTATTATCACCCAGACATGTTTACACTCTTCAAGTGCAGGTACACAAATACACACGATAATAGAGCATTGCTGCTCAATTTGCAATAAAAATGCTGCCAATAACATAATGAAATGTTAGTGAATCCAGTATTGTCAGTCAGTTAGGTTAAAATCAATGATTTATCGATTTGGTTGCAATGTAGGTGCAGCCTTTTGGTAGGCCGGTGTTTGGATCGATGGGAATGACAGGGACTGTATAGATTTATTTATTCAGCTGGATGTGAGTGTCTGTAAAGCAGCAACATCCACAGCGCTGGCAGAGGACGAATGTTTTTCACACTGCGGAAGATTAAAGTGACAGTATCTCGAGGAGGGAGAGAGAAAACGATGTATAATTGAAGTATGCAGGTAGCTTTTTTTCTTAAAAGAAAACAGATGTATATGGTGGTGGTGTTTGCTTTTACTCCACATAGTTTAAGTCAAAGAAAGTGTTTAGAAAAAGTTGATGATGCTCAGATATGTTTACTGTAAGCAGACCTGTTGTCACTGTTTGTCCTATAAGAATACAAATGACTAAATTTTGCTGTGTGTGTGTGTAGCCTGATGAAAGCTCTCTAGATTTCTCCTCCTGTATTCTGAGGCACGGCATCAAGAATGCCAAGGAGTTGGCTTGCGGGGTGTGTCTGCTCAACGTTGACGCTCGCAGCAAGGTTTGTGCACGCACACACACACACACACACACACACACACAACTGACATAACCGTTAGTGCATACATTTTTACAGAAATGATGTTGTGCTCGTCCTTAGCGGATAACAACTGACATTTCTTTGACTTTGAAACATTTTGCAGAACAAAGAAGAAAGCACTATTGGACGTCTGTTTAAACGAGTATGAGACAGTCAACTGTCAGCCAAATCTCATTCCACTCTTTCCCACTGGGGGCCTCGGGGGGCCTGTTCTCCTCTTACCGTCGAACCCGGCGGGGGGCCAAAGTGACAGGATTAGCTTCTCTCTACGGCTCCTCTCTCACAGACAAACAACAGTTGACACATATCAGTGTCTAAGCAAACAACATTGTTACAGATAGAGAAAATCAGCCATTGACTGTTCACTAAGCCGCCCCTCTAAGTTACTTTTGCTATGCCTGTGGCTGCCCGATCCGTGACGCCTACCTTATCTGTTCTGCGTATGTGCGTGGGATTGTGCGCCTGGGTTTAGGGGTGTCGTGTGGCACAAAATGCAGTTTACAATAATTTTCCACTCAAAATTCATAGTAATTTTTAAAACAATGGGTCTTTGACTTCAGAAAGTGGCAGACCAAAGCAGGCTTCCCATTTCTAGCCATCATTTTAGTTGGCTGTTAACTGTCTAGCAGATTTTATTAGCTAGCTAGCTACAGCTAACTTAACAAATGTGACATAACAGTGCCTCAAACGTTATCGTAATCTCTTATAGTATTAAGGATTGGCTTAGCATGAAACCACACAAACTAAGCTAGCTAGTTAATGAAATGCCCCTTTGTCTTGGAAGTAGTAACAAACAGTAGACATGCTAACGACTACATCTTAAGTTACAGTAGACAAAACCTCTTAAAATGCCGGCTGTCACTCTTATTGGAGTCCCATGCGTACCACTTCAACATGTGGTGAAACCCAATGCTTGACAGGCCTGACATGCCTCGTTACGGTTGCTAAGCCATTATTGCACAGTTACTGTTCGTAAGAGGGGTTTAGCAAACAGTCAGTTTAAGTTGTTATTATCTCCCAGCTTTTATGCTGAAGGATGACTAAAAACCTGTCTAAGGATAATAATATGCACTCTTGAAATAAGTGAGAGAGGGGAGTTGTCACTTTGGCACCTCAGGGTGGAATTTTGCACTCTGGGATTGTTTCTTCAAGGTCACAAAGGTCGTCACTTTGTCTTGGAAGGGTTTCATTTTCTGTTCTGTCGCCTCTGTCTTTGAGGTAACTGCTCACCTCACCACTTTCAGCTAACAACCATTTTTATTTCTGATAACTGTTTGGTTATTAACTCCGATTGGGGCACTTTGTGCAGAACTGCTGAACGTCTACCTCCTTGCCTACGGTGGCCGCGATTTTTATCGACTTGGGCCATTAATGGTATCCTTGGACCCTGCGGTTAAGAGGGCAGGATGGTGGCGCTGATTGCTTCTCGCATTGCCTCTGCTGCTCAGCCAGAAACAGATGGATGGTCAGGGCAAGATATGGCTGACTGAGAGGCATCTAGGACGCGAGCAGATGTGGCTTACATATTAGTCATAAGCAGGGAGTACAGCTGATAATAGACCTGCACACACAAACACACTCTCTGTCTCACCTCTCAGTCTTGTGTGCATAGAGGCAGGCTGATAATGAATGCCGTTTTATTTTGTCTCTGTGCCACTAGCATGAGATTAATAACCCATCTTTTAATTACAAATTTGGCAGAGCCACAGCGGTAAGAATGCATAAAAGCCACATGGAGAATAGCATCCCCTCAGAGTATAATGAAGTGAAATAACGGCTTTGGCTATAGCAGACTGCACTGATTGTTGCATTGTCCTTTAGTGAAGAGGTACTGATTTGTTTTTCAACCAGAGGTACAGAAGGTTGGAGATTTTGATGTAGCATCAAAGAAATGTGAAAAATGCTTGACAGCGGATGAGCTGCTTAATTTGAGCTGTGAATTTTAATCTTCCAAAAGATTGTCTTTTTTTATCGCAATGTAATAATTTTGGGATGCCGCAGTTGTGTAAAGTCTTTTTCTTCTTCTGGTCAAGAGACAGCGATGGCCAACCAGAAGCAGCTTCTCATCTCAATCTGTCAATCAAAGGCAGCAGCAGCTATAGATGCTCCAGCGTTTCTGCTAAATGATAAATGCTAATTTGAGCAATTACAAGGAGAAGCACTGGAAAGGATTTTAAGTTGAATAATTTAGCATTTCTGGCTATTTATATTAATGTGGGTTTCTGAAGTGCCTTCAAGGATTTGGATTGATTATTCTGTGTAGCTTTTACTTGAGGACCTAGTACTAACAGAAGTTTGGATCCAAATCTTGTCAGTTTTCTCCCCAAATGTTCCCATCTTGTTAATCTGTGTTTTAGTAGCTCATCTCTGTCACAGCATGCTGTATCATACCTCAGGTTAGCACAGTTCCTACACAAAGAAAGTCAGGGAAATGACTCGGGTAATACCAGGCCTAAGAAGTTTGGGAACTGACAGAATGCCCAACTGGAAAAGTTTTGTGTTTTTGCCCACAAATATTCTGGGGAAATTAAGCTCTGTCCTGGTGAAAAAGCTGAACTGCATGTTTGCTTGCTTCTCATTCTCTGCACAGCTTCTCCTTTGCTTTTGGCATTGCATGATTATGCCTCAACATGCTGACTCCTCTTGTGCTTACAGGCATTGACTAAAGACACTGACAAGAGGTTAAGGGTAATTATGCCTCATTTATTTTTAAGTCTTATTAAAATCTACTTGAAATCTCCTCTAGCTTTTCTATACTTTCTAATATTTTCATGTTATCTAACCAGGTAGTGGCTTACTCTGAATCCCTAACCTTACATGTAGCTATTAGTTGCTGTTTTATTAGACCAGCACCAGCTTAAAAGCATTAATACACTCATTCTTGTCTCAGAGTAGAGTTACAAGTGGCTGCCTGTCTAAAAAGCTAAGTAATGTACAGCATCTGTCTAGTTAAAACAGAATAAATTGCCTGCATTCACTGCCATACAGGTGAAAACTAAGGAGGGGTTGTAAAAGAGTGCAGGTGAAAGTGCAGATTTGAGAGGGAAATGCTCTGCAGTGAAAGGAGGAGGTATTACAGTGTGTCTTTGTGTGACCACCCTCTCATTTCGCATCCTCTCCCTCCAACATTTTCAGCGTTGGCAGCCGTTAAGTGCAGGTTTGTGGAAACAAGTAGGCCAGGGCACAAAAGAGCTCCGAAAGGAAATCGCTCTGCTTGTGAAATGTGAGTGTTGTGAGAGTGGAAATGTGTCATTCACTTTGTGTGAGAACGCCTTTCATCCAGCCTAGCATCTGTGCTGTAGACTGCATTTGGGCAGGTGAAGATGTGTCTGACTTAATGGTGTGTTGTGGTGGTGTATTTTGTATGCAGTTGTTGCTTTCTGAATGCGTCTCCCCTCTCCTTCTGCGTGGGAGGCTATGATTCACTGCACATGACTCATTCCTCTCTCCGGCTTCAGTATTTCACCAGGGATGCAAACTCTTAAAACTGCACATCACAGACATTAGCATCTCCTGATTGCATCCACAGTGCTACAGCTGGGCCCAGTGAAAATGCAAACGCACATCACAGCGCTGAAGTGGGGGTCAGACCGCCACATTTCATTTTTCCTGAACAGCTGCAGTGTATTCAGCTGTAACATGTGGGAGAGTCATGAAAGTTTAAACAATGCGTTCAACAAAATTTGAGCTTTTCAGGCAAAAAGCAAATCATATTATGAAGCAACAGGTCTCGCTGAAAACATGTTTTGCCACCGTGGAGATTGTCTGTAGCAAAATAAACATAATGATCCAAATCTGTTGGTCCAGAGCATTGACAATGATGGAATTAGCCTTTGGGAAACAATGGCACATCTGCACGTGGTTTAAACGTCTTAGCAGAAATTCCTAGTCAGTTTTACAGATATACGGTATAATATAAGACCACATATTGAATATAGTCAGACCCTTAACCCTTTCTTTTTTGATAAATAAAACACTGCATAACGACAATGATACACAGGCTCTTCACAAGCAACATGCTTTTAGGCGTCTTATAATGTATTGAAAGACGTGAGTGATAATTTCAGGTTGAAACACGGTCATCTTGATGAGCCACATTATAATTGTTTTTTATTACATATTAGAATCATGTTACGTAATGAACCACCCCACGTGAATGTAGTGATTGTGATATATGGAACCCCTTGAAAACGAGATGGTGCGTTCAAGGGGTTTATCCTAATAAATAAATTGAGTATATACAACTTTGTGCAACCCTTTTCTTGCCAAAGGCCTATTTTAAAATCTGTAACTTGGCAGGGAAAAACAGCAGGGTCACATGAAAGCAGAAAAGTTTACCGCAGTGCTGCTCTTAAAAAAGATGTGAATCATGCTGTAAATTAATATTAGTGCCCATTTTTAATAATTAAACTAAACTGTAGGATGTTGCATACAAAGAACATGCATTAATGGCTGAAAGGTATCTCAGTTCAGCAGTAGCCAGAAGAAGTACGTACACATTAGAACAGTAAAGAGATAAGAAAGTGCCTCCTTCCTTGTCCATACCCTGGATATCTATCCCTCTTCCTCCTGTGTGCAGATGGGTTTATTGTCTGATTCAGGTGTGTAACAATTTACCTTTCACTTTGACAGGCGTTCAACTCGGAGACGGACAGCTTCAAGCTGCTGTACGGGGGCCACCAGTACCATGCCAGCTGTGCCAATTTCTGGATTAACTGTGTGGAGCCCAAACCCCCGGGCCTCATACTGCCTGACCTGCTCTGAGCTTTGGCTTCGGCTGGCATGGCAACGGGGCACAGGCTAATCAATATAAGATAGGTGGAGCAAGAATGCACCTCACACTACACAGGCTCTCAAATTGGACTGAGAGCAAGAGAAGGAAATTTCAAGTCCCTGGATCCCTCTGTATTTATTTGTTTTTTTAATTCTGTATTCTGCAGTCTCCCTCATGTCACAGTGAAATCAGCTGTCACTCAGGCTGAGTTCATGTGCAGATCTGGTAGTTTTTTCGGATGTAAAGCTCTAAATAATTACCATCTACGGTGTAATTGTTACCCTTTTGTTCTTCCTAATTAATTACCTAAAACGTATAGGTCAGCAGGACAGGTCATATTTAAATCAGTTATGAATGATGCTTTTAAGATGATATACACTGATTTTCACTGCAGAAAAAAGTCATTAGTAAATTATCTCTGTTCAGTGACTCATTTAGATTATTAGGAGTGTAATATCATTAAAACACAGGCAGTTGTTTTTAATGTCACTTGTTGCTTTGCTTCTGTTTGAGAGGAATTTTATTCATGACTCCCTTTTGTTCCCACTGAACCAGAGCTGTTGTATCATAAGCCTATTATTATACTTGAATTACATTTGTTGGTTGGGTCTGTTTGATGAAAATGTGGTTGTTATGGTTTTAATATCTTTCTAAAATAACATTCAATCTTTCAAGCTAAGGCAGATGTCTACCTTTGTATGAATTATGTTGAATTAACTGCTTTAAATGTTTTTTGCACTGTTGAGATTTCAGCACGTCTTGGGTTATTTAAGTTGTTTATTTTGTAGGGGAAAAAGGTGTTGATTTTGGGGATTGAAGGGAACAATGTTAACGGTTTTGGGTTGTCTTTGTGTTGTGTGCAACTAGAGCTGAAAGACTGGAAGAGGTTGACTGTGATTCTGAACTAAAATTGCAGCAGCACTTTCTGTATATTGCAGTGTCATGCTGTAGCATTGTAATTATGACCAACTGTAATGTGAATGTGATGTAAATAAACATGCATACATCTTATTGAAGGAGTCACAGATTTATTATATTGGTCAGACGTGACAGTTTGCTGAACCCCGCATCCAGCTATTATGCAATCTCAGCAATCGCTGAAACAGTGAGCATGAGGCTTCTATAAGATTCTATATATAAAGACAAGGGTGATGTATTTTTTCTTTAAATAATTCTCCAAAACTAAAAAATAGTAAAAAAAATAGCCAGGAAGTGATTAAACTGTTTGTCTGCTCCAACGTAAGCTTCAAATGTTAGCATGCCTGGATAACTAGCTTATTACTACAGTCGTAATATGCCGGGGGGGGTAGCATTAAAAATTCACAAAAAGTAGACTACAGGTAAAACTGAAATGCAGTAGCTGCGCTCCAGTTTAAGAATAGCTGCATCAGACTATTGTCTACATTTCAATCTGGCTTAAACAGTTTGCTATTACCAGGGTGGTTATTTACAGCTCAGCCCAGTGATACCTGGTGATTCAACCAAATATGTATAGATGTCCGAATAAGAAATATCTGGCCACATGATCCAATTGGACAGGGAAAGAATGAACCAGCATGACGGCTGACCGATCAACTTTAATTTATTAAGTTAACGCAAACGTTCAGGTCCAGGCAAGGTGGCAAAATACTTATTAGACATGTCTACATGTCTTAAACAAAGGTTTGTTTAACACAAAACTAATCCATACAAACATATCCAAATTGTAACCCAAACACAACCACTTCTTGCCAGGGACTAAAGCTCTTGCCTCAGTCTTAGAATATTTCATTGATGCAGCTATCATATGCATAACCCTTTTACATGTTAAAATGAATCTGCTGGACACTTAAGAAGTCAGCTGAAGACGGTTTTAGCAATAGCTTATGCTAGAGAGCTGATAACATCTACTAGGGACAGTCGTTATTTCAACCAACTGTTTACACCCCAGAAAACAACTTGTCATTTTAACACTTTAGGGAACAAAGAAGATTTACTGTGTTAATTAATGAGCTTTAGGTGCTTTCCCCCTGTTTCCAGTCTTTTTGCTATGCTAAGCGACTTCTGGCGGGAGTGTGTAGTATACAGACGTCAGGGTTATCAATAATAATAATATCAATCGATCTTCTGGGCAAGAAAGCAAATAAGAGTGCTTCACAAAATGTTGAACTTTTCCTTTCACATGCTTGAAAATCAGAAATGTTCTTTTTGTGTTATTTCTGGGTTCATTTATCCTGAATGTCCGTTTAAGTATGAAGGTATTACAGAAATGAGATGGTCATTTAATTCACATGGTCTTTGATCTTAGGCTGCCTGCTTTCCCCTGACACTTCCTCTTCCAAATGCATCAATGTTGCTGCACACTTTGCCTCCGTCATTTTACTCAATAATGTACTTTCTCTCCAGCCAGAGAGGCCTCATCTCCATCACTTTGCGACAAAATGGAATAAATTCTCCTTCGACAAGCCTGCTGGCCCATTGCTGGCGGTTGAGCTCAGCCAATCAAACAAGATGTCTGTGGGCTCTATGAAACCAGTCTCATTATCGTTCACACTTGTGTTCAGGTGTGTTCTCCGACATCCATTTTATCTCTCACCGTTCCCAAATTCATTTCCTGCAGAAAATGAATTCCTCTCCGCTCACGGTGGATTACAGAAAATTAGAAACGCTGAAATCAATTACTGAATAAGGCTGTGTAATTCAAATGCAGACGGTCTCTGTTATTCCTCTGCCTGTCATCTTCACGCCTATTGTCTGCCATGCCCTACTGAAATGATCACTCTGGGAGAGATACTGCGCTGTATTGACTGCTGCTATTTGGGTACTTCATGGCCATAGTCAATCACATTATTGATTAAAATGCAGCATGTTAAGTTCAACTGATTGCCTTCACCTTGTGAAAAGAGTTACTTCCTGCTTTACTTTCTTCCAATAACATTTCCATTCATCCACAGAGGCTAAAAAAAGGTAGTTTAAAAAGCAAAAGCTGCTGTTTTTTTATATGATTAAGTTGAGCTGATACAACTGCTACTACTAATAGTGATCTTCTGTCCATGATGAGTAACTCAACAAATTATTTTTTTTTTTTACCTGATAGTGATATTTTAGAGTTTTAAACCACATCTATTGATAGGACCCTCTTTTTTTCAACATTGTTGAAATTATTTGTTAATCAATCAGTTAGTCAATCAGAAAATTAACCAGCAACATTTTTCTCTGTTATATAGAATTGTAAATTAAATATATTTGGGTCTTGGACTGTTAGTTGGACAAAATAAGACATATGAAGACGTCACCATGGCCTTTGAGAAATAGCTATGGGGATTTTTCACTATTTTCTGACATTTTGCTTAAATGATTAATTAAAATAATTGTTTGTTGCAACCACAGACTTTATATAAATCCTAAACAAATTCTGACTGAGATATGTACTGAGTAGGACATTTTATAGCTGAAAAATTAACTAGTCTGTAGGGACTGCAGTCTCAATTGCATTTTGAGAGGTGTTTCTAATATTTTGTCTACAACATTTATATCAGTGAGGGTAAAAATATTGGATTAATTATTACAATAGCCTATATCACAATACAATTCAACAGCATCACTGCAATCTACAAAAAGAATGATAAAATACAAGTTTTAAGTGTAAGTTATTAAGCTTAATAAAATGGCAACATAGCTTGTTATGAGGTAAATTGGCACTTATTTTTAGTCAGGCTCTACTTAAAGGATAATATAGTCTATATTTTTGTTATTGCCTACAAATCCAACAAAAAGACCAAAATCAACAATGTGTTTGTTTCTCTGAATACATTTCTACTTAGCTCCAGGCCCATTCGTTTCCTACCAAAGACGTAAATCTTTAAAAATCACAAATATATAGTTTCAGTTTATTAAAAAAAGCTAAGTAACTTTCTGAAAACAACGGTACTCAAACAGGTGTGAATAGTGCATTTGTGGGGAACTATTTTCAGCGGCAGATTAATACACATTTGGTGCTCTAGTGAATTACATTTACATTTACTCATTTGGCAGATGCTTTTATCCAAAGCGACTTACATTTGAGGAACAACATACAAGCATCAACAGAGCATCAAATACAGATCTACAACTGACAATACATACTAGTAAGAGCAGCAATAAATATTTGTAAGAGCGCATAGTTCATATCACATCAGTGGGATAAATACCTAGGGAAGGAAGTAAGAGTTAACAAAAAAAGTGCAATCAAGATAATTGTAAGGGGATAGAAGAAGTAGAGCACAGGAAGTGCATAGAGGTTAGGAGTTAGAGGTGTTATAAGAGGAAGTGTTCTCGGAAGAGATGAGTTTTCAAGAGCTTCTTGAAGTTAGAAAGGGACGCCCCTGCTCTTATGGCGTGTGGTAGCTCGTTCCACCATCATGGTGTCACAGATGAGAACAGCTGGGACTGGAATTGCTTTGTGTGAAGTGATGGCAGAGCCAGGCGGCATTTGTTGGAGGAGCATAGTGGGTGAGAAGGAACGTCAGTTTGTATAATGGAGTTTAGGTAGATGGGTGCAGACCCAGTAGTCACTTTGTATGCAAGCATTAGTGACTTGAATCTGATTCTGAGATTCTGATTCTGAGATTGAATCAAAATAAACTCCAGTGTGTGTGTTCGGTATAGATATATATTAGCTACACAACCTGTAAGATCAACCAATTGTTGGTTTTGGTCTTTTCATGGGATATGATGACAATAAGAAAATTAGTATAGAATTAAAACCCCAGTTCTGTCTCTCATAGTAACGTGGACAGGTGATTTCTGATGCCTCAGTTTCACCATTACTGACCTGGACACAAATATGAGTCATTTTCACCGCTGAGATGTTCAATACAAATTCAATACAGCTCCGTGGCTCACAGTCCTTTGCCTCACTGTCTGCTCTATCAATCAGTTCAGACAGTTAAGGCTTTAAAGGCAACAGACAGATGAGTCATGCCACGGAGACAACACACTCAGAATGACTTCTTTCACTACAGACCAAACTGTATCAGCCAAGGTCTCCTATTGCACTTCAGATGACCCTCAATCTGACTTTTAAATAAATAAATTCTACCTACATTACTGCTGTTCCCTTTATGTTGGCAACTGTTCTGTGATGCATATTTTGAATCACAGCCAACAGTTAAAAGCATATGTTGCTGTGTGGCTGTGTGGCTAAATCAGGTTGTCAAATTATAACTATAATAAGGGTGACGCGCCTGAAATTGAAGCAGCATATAAAGCAGCATGTTCATATTAATAACTGGCCTTGTGTGTATGGCCTTGTTAAAATGGAAATGAAGGATTTACACCTATTGATACGAGAAAAGCACTGTAGCTCATGCCGATTATGGTGAATTATTAAAAGACATCATTTTGAAGCCCAGAGAAGCATGATTCATTGCAGCCACAGCAGATGTTCATATTCACTTTCTCTGGATGAAAGAAAACCTGCAGACAAATATGCAACACTGGACTAGTGCTGAAATAGTTACAGGGTGGTGGTAGCCAGGATTTTAGATATACTGATTCCTTCCAATCCCCTAACCTCAGAAATGTTCTTTTTTCCCCATTGAATTAATTAATTAAACTTTATTTTTAATGCTGTATCACAGCCCAATATATAATTATAGTTGCAAGAAATGCTTACACTAAAAAAATAAATATAAAGCAATTTTGTCTAAAAATCTGAATAAGCCTTGAAAGCCTACATATGTGTAATTTGTGTACAAATGTTGAATGTGAATTACTCATCAGTTTGGTCAAACAAAAAATACATGTCCTCAATAGAGCCAAACAATGATTTGATTGACAGAAAACTGACAATTTTAACAATCAATAAACTTATACCAGTGGTTCTCTTTTTCACATCAAGGACCCCTCAACTGACACAAATTAGACCACGGACCCTAATTTGATAAGATTTTGTCCCAGGATCGACCATCTGATAGGATATTGGGTTTTTAGATTTTATTACAGAAAATATATGAAACTCCTGACCAAAATAGTCATACATTCTGTCATTGTGTTGCTATGGTTTAGGGTTGGGCAATGTCTATAAAATTTCCATCGGACGATGTCTACAATGAAACATCGAGACGGACGATGTCATCGGGTGCGCGGGCGTGCGCACTCGCACGGGTGGGGCAGCAGTCGTCTTATGTCCATGTGTTTTCGCACACACTTCACTCGGTTAAAAAAAATGGTAGACTATTAACTTACAGACCAGGTAAAGCAGCAGTGAGCAGGGTGCAGATGTTGGTTTCAGTTGTTTGATAGGCTGCGTCATTAATAAGCCGATGTGCGGCTCACCTGCTGCCGTGATAACGGATTGCAGGTGGAAATGTACGGAAAAAAGACTTGTCCTGTCTTTTAGGCGACTTTATAAAACATACTGCTGATGGAGAAAATGGAGCAGCCAGGGGAAGAGAGAGGCGGGGCAAGCCGTAGTGTTTACCTGAGGTGTAGGTGTAGGTGTAGGTGTGAGTGTGTCAGAGTGGGGAGAATAGAATTCCGAGGCAAACTGTGCAAAGCATACTTAAAAACAATAAGAAGAATGTTCGTGGTCATTAAAACCTGCTTTCCCAGGGTTGTATAATGCTTCCTGCTTTCTTACAGTGCAGAGGCTTTGCTGCTTGCATTCTTTTGCTTAAACTCTCTTTTTTTCTGTTAGAAATCAGCAGCTCTTGGATACTTTTAAATCACTGGGACTGTCAGATAATATAGGCTCTTGCCATACTTTAAAACCTTTTATGATCTTAGTGCTACGCAAGTGCAGCCTATCAATAGCACTATCCTGTACTGCAGTGACTGGAGTTATAGCTAATGCTAATTAGCAACAAGATGCCCCCCTTCTCCACGGACGACTTCTACAAACTTCTACAAAAAATTACTTTGCTGGAAACCAAGATCCACAGGTTAGAAGTGAATGTGGAAGTGAATGGATTATGTGGGAATGACACCACTTTACCGTGGACCCAAAACAGTGGACAAGAGCATGCTAACACACGGCTAATTAGCACCAACAAGACTACCAAGAAGCAGAAGGCCTGTGTACTGCGTAATAAATCTAAAAGTGGGAGTCCTCCCTGGAACGCTCTCGGTGCAAAGCCCAAGAGTAAATCATTTCCTGGGGAAATGGGAGGACGAGTAACAGGCAGAACCCAGCGCCCTGAGATTTGTGATGCGACTGGCTGGCCTGCATTATCATCCAGGCAGAGCGCCTCTTCAACCCCTGTTCTTAGTAGGACACAGCCGTGGACAGCTGTGAAAGGGAGAATTAGCAACAAACCTCCCCAACAACCGAGTGTGCAACAGCAGAACAGATTTTCACTACTATTGCAGCACCCTGGATCTCCGTCTGATGACCTGGATAACATCCCATCATCACACAGAAGGGTAAGGACTGAGAGTAAATCATAAAGTAAAAGGCTGCAGGGAAAGCTAACGACTGGGCCTCAAACTCTGATTGTGGGTGACTCTACTGTAAACGATGTAAGAACCATGTGCAGTAAGAACACCAAAATACTCTGTATTCTGAAGGATACGGTGTCTGACTTGGCAGAAAGAATCCTGCATATCGTGGCTGAACATCCTACTGTGAAAAACATACTGCACATCGGGGCCAATGATGTTGTGAAGCAACAGTCTGAAGTGTTGAAAGAGGATTTTAATAATCTGTTGAACAAAGTCAGCTCTTTGAATGCTGAGGTGTTTATCAGTGGCCCTATACCGCCAATCTGAAGAGGAGCTGAGAGATTCAGCAGATTGATGGCTTTGAACACGTGGCTCTCAATGGCATGTACTGTCCATTCAGTGCATTTCATCGAAAACTTTTACTTTCTGTGGGACCGCAGACATCTTTTTAAGGCAGATGGACTTCGCCTTAACAAGATGGGAGTAAAATTGTTCAGCTCCAACCTGTTTTACTTTACTCCAGGCTACAAGGAAAATAGCACTCATGACTCTTCCCAGGACAAACCGGGGCCCGGTGTGCTGGTAGTCTTCTTCATCCCTGTCTTGATTGGTAACAGAAAAAGCATGGTGAATGTGTTAAGAAAAAGGAAGCACTCAACATATCCTGCAAATTTAGTATTAATACCTCGTCAGCTGCAGCCTGTCGAAAAAAGTGGGCCAGATAATGTTTTTAACACACTAAAATTAGCTTTGTTAAACGTTAGGTCTTTGGCAGGAAAAATATTTTTAATCAATGATTTTATAATAACTCACAATCTTAATTTCATGTTACTGAACTGAAACTTGGTTGGACCAAGATAACAGTGCAGCTGTGCTTATCGAGTCTACCCCTCCCAACTTCAGTTTTATGAGTGAAGCTAGAGTGTATAAGAGAGGAGGTGGAGTTGCCATTTTGTTTAATGACTCCCTCCAATGCAAAAAGATGTGTTATGGGAATTTTGCTTCTTTTGAATATGTGGCTCTTCAGCTGAATTCCTCTTCTCGAGCTATTTTTCTAAATATCTACAGGCCCCCTAAATACTGTGCAAACTTTTTTGATGACTTTGGTGAACTGCTGTCTATAATCTGTATTGACTTTGACTGTGTGATTATTGTTGGTGATTTTAACATTCATGTTGACAACCCCCAGGACAGAGGGACTAAAGAACTGTTTTGTGTTCTTGATAATTATGGACTGACTCAACATGTGACGAGGCCCACACACAATAAGGGGCACACTTTGGACTTCTCCAAGGGTCTGGACATTTCCAAGGTTGTGGTGACTGACGTTGCTCTCTCTGATCAATCCTGTGTTTTCTTTGAGAGTACTATCTGCGTGCACACAAATGTTAAAACAGAGGTGATCAAAAAACGGCATATCACTGAAAACACTAGTGAAAAATTTATTGAGGCTTTCTCCTCAAAACCCGCCCCCTCTCACGGGTCTCAGTCAATGAGCTTGTACATAATTTCAGTTCTAAAATTACAAATGTTATTGATGCCATTGCACCAGCCAAGGTGAAGGTGGTCTCTGGTAAGAGAAGATCTCCATGGGGAAATGCCACGCTGGTTAGAACTCAAAAAAGAGAGTGTCGAAAAGCTGAACGCAGGTGGCGGAAAACAAATCTCCAGGTTCATTATGACATCTATAAAGAGAGACTTCGCATTTATAATTTAGAGCTGAGAAATGCAAGGAGGTCCTTCTTCTCTGACATCATCACCAAAAACATTAATAATGCACGTGCCGTTTGCTAATGTCGACAGGCTAACCAACCCTCCTGTGTCTTTAGCCTCTGAACTTCTATCCACCAGGGCCTGCAATGAATTTGCCACCTTATTCACAGACAAAATTCAAACAATTAGACAAGCAATCAGTGCCTCTATATCAGTAACATGATATGTCTTGTCCCTGTGTCCACTTAAAAACATATATATAACATATAGCATGAGACAATTTGATTCTATTAACCATAAAAACCTGGAGGACATAATACAACATCTGAAATCCTCTTCATGCTGCCTTGATATTCTGCCAACAGGTTTTTTCAAAAATGTTTCTAAATGCATGGCTTCAGATTTACTACAAATTGTCAACATGTCTCTCCTCTCAGGTTTTTTCCCCACAGGCCCTGAAAACTGCAGTCATTAAGCAACTCTTAAAAAAGAGCAATCTAGACAGTTCACTAATGAGCAATTATAGGCCCATATCAAATCTCCCATTTTTAAGTAAAATCATTGAAAAGGCTGTTTTTCAACAGCTTAATGCTTTCTTGGCACTAAATAACTGTTTTGATGTCTTCCAGTCAGGTTTTCGACCACACCACAGCACTGAGACGGCTCTTGTTAAGTTCTTCAATGACATCAATTTAAACACTGACAGTGGCAGAATTTCAGTCTTAGTATTATTGGATCTCAGTGCTGCATTCGACACGGTCGACCACAACATATTACTAGACAGACTTGAAAACTGGGTTGGACTTTCTGGCACAGTACTAAACTGGTTTGAATCCTACTTAAAGGACAGGGACTACTTTGTGTCTATAGGTAATTACACATCTGAGCTGACAAAAATGACATGGAGTTCCCCAAGGCTCCATTCTGGGACCTCTTTTGTTTAACATTTACATGCTTCCACTGGCTCAGATTATGAAAAACAACAAAATATGTTACCATAATTATGCAGATGACACACAGATTTACATAACCATTTCACCAGGGGACTATGATCCCATACAGGTGGACTCGGTGGTGGATCGGTTCCAGCACGTTAAGACGCAGGGCGAAGCGTTCCACCAATACCTCCCTCGCCGGTCTGGACCCAAGGCAGCCGAGGCTGCCAGGCGTAGGTCCCTTCCCTCTACGAGCTCCTACCGAGGGGAGAGGAAGCAGAGTGTCGTTTCTCGGGGCCCCCCCCGAGGAGCTGGGGCAGCGAGGCGGCGCTCTCAACCTCAGCCTTCTGAGAGACGCGATCTGAGGACCGTCATCCAATCCCGACGGAGCTCAGGGAAGAGGTCCTGAAGACCGGGGTAGGGGAGTCTTTTCTCCCCTCCAGCACCCCCCCACCCCCCCGGAGGCCGACCAAAGTCCCACCGAAGTCCCCTCCGCCGTGGCAACGGGTGATGTTATCTCGCCGTTTACACGTTCGGGACGCACCTGCCACCATCGAGTCCACGCCGTACTGCCTGCCCCGAGGGTCTGCAGTCAGGCGGCATCCAGACTGGGGTTACGCGCAAGTGTCTTCGTTGCCTACCAGTTTGGAAGGAAACTTGGTTCCTGTCCCAGGGGCCCGTGCTGGGAGGGTCTTGTCGCCGGCTGGTCATTTCGACAGACGCCTCCCTCATGGACTGGGGCGCGGTCATTGGCGGCCGCTTTATAAGGGGATCCTGGCAGGTGCATCAGACAACACAGCGGTGGTGGCCTATCTGAATCACCAGGGCGGTCTGCGCTCGCGCCCTCTGTACAGACTGGCACGTCAGATCCTCCTGTGGTCCCAGCAGAGGTTACTATCGCTCAGGGCGATGTATCTCCCGGGGACGCAGAATCAGGGAGCAGACCTGCTGTCGAGGCAGGGGCTGAGGACCGGGGAATGGAGACTTCACCCCGAAGTGGTGGAGCTCTTGTGCAGAGAGTTCGTCCCCATAGACGTGGATCTGTTTGCGTCTCAAGAGACTACGCACTGCCCGCTATGATTTTCTCTCGTTCCTCCAGCCCCGTTGGATCTGGACGCCATGGTACATTCGTGGCCGAGGCTACGTCTGTACGCTTTTCCCCCAGTCGCTCTGCTCCCGGGGGTTCTGGAGCGGGTCCGCCAGGACAATGTCGGCCTACTGCTCGTAGCCCCGTTCTGGCCAACCCGGGTGTGGTTCTCGGACATCATGTTGCTCCTGGACGGCCCGCCGTCCCTCTGAGGAGAGACCTGCTGTCCCAGGCGCAGGGCCGGGTTCTTCACCCTTGCCGTATGGCGACTGTGGGTCTGGCCCCTGAGGGGGCACAGTACCTAGAGGCGGGTCTAACAGCCGGAGCAGTCGAGACCCTCCTCAGCTCCAGGGCCCCGTCCACACGGAGAATGTACCGCCTGAAGTGGAGTGTTTTCTCCACTTGGTGTAGGGAGCGGTCGGTGGACCCTGTTACCTGCCCAGTGGTTCAGGTGCTTGAGTTCCTCCAGGACCGGTTCTCTGCTGGTCTTTCCTCTTCCACCCTCAAGGTGTACGTGGCAGCTATTTCATCTTTCCACGCCCCTCTGAGGGAGGGGTCTTTGGGGAAACTTCCCTTGGTTTTACGTTTCCTCCGTGGTGCCCGGAGGATGAGACCTGCGACTCGGTCCAAGGTTCCCACTTGGGATCTGGCGGTGGTTCTTGGGGCGTTGGCTGAGGCCCCCTTTGAACCCCTGGAGTCAGCTGAGGCTAAGCACTTGACCCTCAAGATGGCCTTTCTCCTTGCTATCACCTCTCTGAGGAGGGTGGGGGATCTCCAAGCGCTTTCGGTTCCCCGCAAAGCCTGGAGTTTGCCCCGGGGAATATTAGGGCTATCCTGCACCCTCGTCCAGGATACATCCCTAAAGTGCCTTCTTGTGCGGCAGGGTCCACAGTGCTGCAGGCATTTCATCCTCCACCTCGTGACGGCGGAGGACGGGAGACTTCATCTGCTCTGCCCTGTCAGAGCACTGAGTATTTACACTCTGAAGTCCTCCCGTTGGAGGAAGGCTGACCAGCTGCTAGTGTGTTTTGGGTCCCCCAGGGCTGGGCTCCCTGCATCCAAACATACTATTAGCAACTGGATTGTTCAGACTATTTCCCTGGCCTATCAGGTGCGCAGTTTGCTTTCACCTGTGGCTGTGAGGGCTCATTCTACCAGAGGCATGGCGGCCTCTCAAGCCCTCCTTTCCGGGGCCTCTTTGCAGGATGTTTGTGTAGCGGCTGGCTGGGCCACTCCGCACACATTCATTCGGTTTTACAGTCTTGACCTTCCTTCGGCACCTGGCACTTGTGCGCTCTCCTCTTAGTCGTGCCACTTTATTGCACACTGGGGCAGGCGGGGTTTTCGGCACGGTTTAGTGGGTATCTCGTTCCCATAGTGTCGTAACTGACGCAGTTCGAGTTCCCTCGAAGGGGAACGTCTCGGGTTACGTATGTAACCCTGGTTCCCTGAGAAGGGGAACGAGACACTGCGTCGGCCCGCCGCACCTCTCTCCCCGCCTGAAGCGCCTGCTTCATAGTTTAAGCTAATGATGAGTGTGTACAGGTGTGCTTTATACTCCTCCGGTTATTCCATCACGCCTTACTGTTCTAGCAACAAACCAATAGGATTGGTAATGATTTCATTCACGTTCAGACCTGCTACGCCTAGAGGCGTTCCCATAGTGTCGTAACCGACGCAGTGTCTCGTTCCCCTTCTCGGGGAACCAGGGTTACATACATAACCCGAGACGTTCTTTTAAATTAAGACTGAAGACTTTTCTTTTTACCATTGCTTTTAATAAAATATTTAAGATTTTTCTTTTTACTGATAACTTACACTGCACTGTAATTTTTACTGTCCTGTTTTCTTTTTCTTTGTTTTTATCTTTTTATTATTTTCCATTTAACTCTTTTAACCCTGATTGTAACACTGTAACTTTTATTATATTTTATGTTGCTTTTAAACTTTTACATATTTCCCTGTTGCTTTTATGTTTTATGTAAAGCACTTTGAATTACCTTGTTGTTAAATTGTGCTATACAAATAAACTTGCCTTGATTATTTTTTGCTCGGGGGGGTTAAAATCACGATGCCAGCTCAATGTCGTGATGTCTGTCAGTCTCGTCTATCGGCCCAACCCTATAATGGTTGCAATTATTGTGAACATAAATGATTCACCTTTTTGCTGGGGACCTCCTGGAACCCCCTCATGGACCCCATTTGAGAACCACTGCTTTAAGCCTCTCCAATGTGTGGAGTTTTATATCAGTTTAAAGTGAATATATTAAACTGTTGGTGAGACAAAAGACATTTGAACATGTCATAAACTAAATATTAATTGACTAATCAAAAAAACAACAAATTAATACACTATGACAACAATAGTGACCCACAACAGTTTGTTGCAATTCACCAGTGTCTGAAGCATCCTGTTGAGTTTCTGCTGTCATCTCCCCAAACTTCATCAGCGTCGTTTGTTCTGCATGGCCTGCACCGCTGGAGCCTGGCCTGCCTCTGATGCTCAGGATGATGCAAATGACTCTGCTTACTGCTTTAATGATAGATGATAATATCCTGCTGCTGGTGAAGGATGTGTTTACTTTTAGCGCTTGACTATGTCCTGGAAACTAATGCATGTACTCTTATTAACAGTGAAGACTGAGTGAAAAAATATCAATCTTTTTGCTGAGAAAATAGTGTGTGCAGTGTATAATTTGAGCCCATCACTTGTGCATCTCTGCGGTGGTGGGCCTGTCATCCGACGAGCCTCGTCTCTCTGGGTAATGGGAATTCATTGTGGAGACCACTCTGGAGGTTCCTCAGAAGTGTGGGCAAAAGACAAATAGCGCTCATCAATATCTGCCTGCTGCTCTGTAGCTGCAGCAAATGAAAATGAATGACAGAACATTTCTATGACATCTGAAGACATCTCTTGGGGAAAACGCCTGTGTAGAATGAACATGAAGAGGCGTTAGGAAACGCTGCCACCTATTCATATGAAAACATCTCAGATGTAGATTTAACTTTTTTAGTTTAGCTGCTTTTGAGTCAATGTACATTCTGTTTTCGCTAAAAGCGTGAAATACTGTGTTTAGAGGTGTATTTTTCTATTAAATTTGAACACAAACAGTGACATGACTCTATTTATTTTTATTTTAATATCACAGTCTTGGGGCATGAAATACTTTGAAGTCAGATTAAATATTGTGCTCCAGACAAGAACATCTTTCTCTTGCAAACAATTATCATTCCAATGAACTTTTATTATCTTTAAAAAAATTAATATCACACTTAATCCATTATGTTATTGTTGGGGGGGAAAAGCATTGTTGCACTGACCTCTGTGGGTTAAAATGTCAACTCTATTGCACTTGACACCACATACATCACTGCTGTGTCTGTCAGATGTCTGACCACAGCAAACAGTGGTATTATACTGCACTATAGTAGGGGAAAGTCGAGAAATCACAATACAAAATGAACACGATACATTCACTACCCATGATAATGCTGGTATCATAGTATGGGTGATTCTGCAACCTGTGATGTATTGTAATTATTACAGTTGTGAACAACTTCATCTCTGGTTCCAGCCTCAAACGTGTGAGAATTAGCTGCTTTTCATTTTTACATCATTGTAAAAATCTTTGTATGTTTTGGACTGTTTGTCGGACAAAATAAGCCATTTGAAGACGTCAATATAAATTGGCACCTGTACCACACACAGGGCACACCATACACAAGAAATAGTCATTGTACGGTAGCCATGAGGTTCCAAATCTGGGAAGCTGATGTGATGAAACTGCAGCTCCTTTGATAGGTTAAAGTCGATGCTGGGAAATCGAACACTGGTGTATTGTGACAGGTGTCAATATGCTGCAGGGTTACATCAGTGTACAATGAGTGTGAGTGTTTTAACACACGCCGTAAGCTGCTGTTTTGTGTTTGATTTTTCACCATTTTCTAATGCTTTAATGAATCAATTAAAGGTTAGCTGTGGAGTGTTTCACTCTTTAACTAGCTTTATCACTAGTAGTGCCCAGTGGGTCCCTGTTTTGTTTGTATTGTGTGTGTGCATGAGGATGTGCACAAGAATGCCTACACATGAAGAGTTCACATTTTTCCACTGATCTACAGGAGGCCATAATATGCCAAGAAACACAGTAACGTGCCCACAAAGGCAGTAAAGAAGAAGACTGCGAAACAATGCTGGATTTAAAATAGAGCTACCAGTTCCCTTGAGGTGACAAATATTTTTTTAATACAGCATCAAATAGCACTACAATAACATAGTGTGGTCACAGGATGGAACAGTCAACCCTGTGGTACACAGGAACTTTCCCTAATCCTTGACTTTTAGCTTATAGCTTCTAGATTTTTACCTTAAAAAAGGTAGCTATAATAACATCTTTAAATGTTCAGTTAAAGTGTGCCATAAGCATTTCCTCACTATTAGTACATTCCAATAAAATAATTTTTCTCTATATATTTTTTTCTGTACACTTATCTTAAATGCTACCATAAATTGAGAGCATGCTGCTGCCCTCACACTAAAGACTACTGCAAAACTGGCACAATACCACCACATGACATCACGTCAGGGAAAGGGCTTCAGTTACATTGCTGTCAGAGCTGGGGATTCTCAGCTAACACCATCACAGAGTGCTCGTCCTCTCCCTGGAACTAGAACCAGACCAGGAGATAGACAGCACCGACTTCCACACTGAGCGTTTCATCTTGTTTTGGTGTCTGACATCAGTGTGGTCCCAATCGATCCTCTGGTCTTAAGGATTCTGACCCTGAAGTCGCCTCACTCCTGCTCAAAGACTAAATGGAGGCAACTGGTTGGACGAACAGCAGCACCATCAACAACCAGTGTTTGGTTTGACTCCCTCTGTCGCACCAGTATTCATTAAATAAGCTTCACACAGATGTACACTCACACGTGTCTCACTTCGCCTGTCCTGAACACGCATGAACCTGCAGTCCAGAAGGGCAAGAGGGCTCATCTTCGCTTTCCTCCTCGATCCCTCACTGTGGATCTCTCACAGGCCCCAGTACGGAGCCAGGCATCTGCGGTCCCTCTCATAAACATCAGGTATGACCCCGTAGGGCGTCTGCACCATCTTAACAGAGTTCCTACCAAACAGCTTCCTCTCATACTCGATGAGCTGGCGCCAGAACCCGCCGTTGGGCCGGATGACAGGGCGGCGAGCTTTGACCCAGGCGTGGGCTTCGGCCAGAGACACACGGTGATACTTCATGAGGTACGCCAGACACAATGAGGCTGAGCGGCTCACCCCCGCTGCACAGTGCACCAGCACTGCCCCTCGTTTCCGTCCAACGCTGTGGATCTTATCTGCCACACTGTCGAAGTACAAGGAGATGGGGGAGTGGGGCATATCCGCCAAAGGGACCTTTACATACTCCATGTGAGGCCAGTTGAAGTTGGGGAGCTCGATGGTTGCATTGACCACACAGGTGATGCCTTTGGACAACAGCAGGCTGCGGTTGGATGCCACGTTCCCTCTGCTGAGAAAGAGATTGGGGGTGATTTGTGCGATGCCCCCCAGCAGGCTGCCGTTCTCAGCCAGCAGCCTCGGCACCGCGGTGGGCACCATGGAGCTACGATGGTGGTGGTGGTGGTGGAAGAAGCCTTGGCTGCGGGAACCCATCGAGGAATCAAGTGGGCTTCAAGAGAATTGGTGAATTCAAACAAAAAAAGCAAAACCTTCAAGAGCTCAGTGTCATAGTAGTGCAGCGAGACCAGCCAGAGAGCTCCTGAAACACACAAACAGATTTCACTTTCAATCTAAATTAAACATTTTTCTGTGTCACTGCAGGCTGAGCACTCAGGCTGACAAACAGACAAATACTTCACAAGGATGAGTAACATCTCTGCTGTCTGCAAAGACTCCAAAGCAAGAGTGCTACAATCCTTTTCTTTTATTCAAATAAAAAAAAACAAAAAAACAGACAAAACAATTGCATATCAGTCACAACAGTTAACTAATTCAAAAACACGCTGCTGTGACCCACTGATCCACAGTCCTTTTTCAAGAGTTTTCATGAATCCACTGACAGATGTAACGTGTTTATATCTCAGCTAGAGAGACCAGTCTATCTCTACTGTCTGTTTCGCTACATTCAGGTCGAGTGGCCTCCATGCTACACACCGAGACGTGCCTCCCTGTGCTATGTGAGTGCAGGCCCCCTGGAGGCATACACTCACCTCATCTCATGTTCATCCATCCGCAGCCCTCACATACAGATTACATCTCTCGTCTCTCTGTCTACTGCCACGGTGAATGTCGCTTTGGATGGCACCAAACAGTGGGATGGAAAGTAATCTTATTCTGAACTATCATACCAAAGTGTGTTGATAATTTAAGCATGGAACTGTCTCAAGTTTCTTAATCTAATTCCATTTTTCTTTTTCCAAAAAGGATGATCAAAATTATCTTGCGTTTATGAGCTGTAACATGAAGATGCACGGCCCAGCTCAGGGAGAAAAAGATATTATAGGAACTGTAATGTGACATTTCTGGCTGCACTGTATTTGATGGAAATAGCTCCTACATTGATACTTTAGTTATCAGCAGAGAGCACACAGCTCCAGGCGCTACTGCACACACTGTTGCACTTGTCGTGCGTCATCCACACCTTGTGCACCAGTCTGGCCGGCAGGTCTTTTTCTTTCATTTTCTGCTACAGTCTGGTTAACAAGACACACGGGTCAACTACTTTAAACTGGAATTCAACGTGCAGGAAAAAAAAACTGCTGTCGCCTGCAAAGGAACTACTGACACACACTGGGATTCTTCTTGTTAATTAGACTGTAATCAAAAACACAAGTGGAAAGACATGAATTTAAATACATCTGCATGACTGATAACACAAGAAACGGTGGTAGTAGCTTTGTGATCCAACAAGAAATTCGTACCACCTAAACATTTAAAGTAATGGGTCCCAACCTCTACTGAATGCCACTAAAATAATGCTATTTGATTCAAATGGCCCCAACTGGTCAACCCGTTCTTACTCCCAAGATAAGACGTCACATATAGATGCATGGGCAAGACCTCTTGGCGTCAGTTTTTAAAGCACTGTAAACCCTTTAGCGTTGTTTTTAAACACTTAAACGAGGTGTAGGTTAGTATATAACTTACAGAAAAGTCAGAGTAAGGAGGTGGTTGACAGCTGGCTCAAAAACTGGACTTTCACCCAGGAGACCAGTGTTCATTTCCTGTGTGAAACAAGAAGTCAACATTGATTATTTTTAGTTATGTCACGCAAACGTTATGTAAGTAAAGTTAATTAAGTCACGTACCAAACTGTGACATTTCACATCGTTAACCACGTGCTGTTTCACAACATTAACCACTAGATTTATTTTGAAAGTCTAACCGGATGTTGAATATTTATAAAGTTGACTGGACTTTGCATTGTTATTATTGCTAACTTGGCCGCTGGCCGCTACACGTGCAAAAACTACACTAAAGGGGTACCCAGGGTGTTAAAAAGCAATGCCAAGCGGTCTTGACCAATATGTGACGAGCTGGGAGTGAGAATGTGTTGAACTGGTGTAAGTAGATATTGCTGTGTTTTAACAAGGAAATGATTGGGAACCACTACTTTAAATGTTCCATATTAAAAAAACGTCAGCTGTCAAATCTTCATTTGTTTCCTACTAGATATTTTCTACCTTCATGAATCCGCTTGTCGATTTTAATGCTTTTATTGCCTGCGGTTTGCATGAAAAAAGTATTTACCCGGTAAAAATACATACATTAAAAAAATACATGTTAATCCTCATGTCCCCAAGGGTTTGGAGCTATCTTGTTTCATCGTCAACCTTCC
Source organism: Micropterus salmoides (assembly GCF_014851395.1). Lineage (NCBI taxonomy): Eukaryota > Metazoa > Chordata > Actinopteri > Centrarchiformes > Centrarchidae > Micropterus > Micropterus salmoides. The sequence goes on from NW_024042261.1 coordinate 29,366,263, forward strand.
AACTGTAAAAGCTAAAAAAAAAACATCACATCTCTCCTCAGCTTTGCCACCTCAGCATGGTGTGCTTCTCGTTTAAAATAAAAAAATAAATAAAAGGGATCAAAGGCTAAAACAACACTGTCCTCCCTCCCTGTTCAGGCACAGTTCCTCTGGCTCACTCTCGGTTGCCAATCGCCCTGCACTTTGCCTCTGAAATGGTTGCCATGATCATGCTGTGGTGCAGCTGATTTCACCTTCCTCCCTACCGTTGCCACTGGTGATGAGACAAAAGATACAGGGATCCAGATGGAGAACATATTTCCCACTCTGTTAGTCTGTGTTGAACACTGTAGACATGTTCATGTAAGCTTTTGTCTTAACTAATTGAAACAAATAGTCGACTGATCGATTAGATGACTGACTGAAAATTAATCAGCAACTATTTTAATAATCTGTTGTCATTTTCCAAGCAAAAATACCAAACATTCCCTGTTTTCAGTGAGAATTTGCTGCTTTTCTTTTTCTTATGTGACAGATAATTGAGAATATTTGGGTTCTTTTTTTCCTTTATTCTTTCCAATTTACTGACCAAATGAGGATTTATCTAGAAAATTATCAGCAGGTTAATTGATAATGAAAATAAATGTTAGTTGCAGCCCTAAACTCAGCACTTAGATTTTGAGAAACAATTGTAATATAATAATCAAAAAGTTGAACTGCCCTTTGTTTTTCACTTCATTATTTAGTGTCACATTGTGTTTATATTAGCCACTTCCTGTTTGTTAAGGTGTTTTGTCTTGCTCTAATCTCTCAATAGTGAGTCATATCCTTGTTCAGTTCACATGGACGCAGTAGCGGTTTGTAGAGCAGTTAAAGCTGCACTTACTGTGCAGTTCCCCTCAGCTTCAGAGAACACTTAAGCATCTTTCAGCACATTGTTTTGGTTTTATGAACCACAACTTTACTGTTTAGATTTAGTTTCACTGCTCTTATTAACCTTCAGCAGCTGTTTTCACCCATCTTACTACAGCGGATTAACAGCATGTTGTGCTCCCCCAAATGGCCCAAAAAATGTATTAATGCAGGTCTAATGTATGTAATAGGGCTGGACAATAAAACAATAATTATTGCAATAGAATTTTTTTATATATATAACAAATGTTCAATAAATATTCAATAAATGTTTGATTTTATTCACTTAAATCATACACAAATTAGAACTTAATTAGGGGTCCAAGTCCGAGTGGGGCTAATTCACTACTGCAGCCTAGACGTTAACTGCTAGGGGCACGAAACTCATAGGTTAGGTACAAGCCCCTGCAAGTAACTCAGGCCGCACACTTCTACCACTAGGGGGCACTATAAGCAAGGTCAATGCGTTTGGGCTTGGAACTCCCGCCTACGAAGGCGTATATCAAAACCCTTATATCCATGCGTTCAGGGGATCAAGCTGAATCTCATGGTATAGGCAACGCCCATTTCCACCTAAACTTTTTTTCCACAAAATCGCGAAAACTGAAAAACCTATTTTAATTAACACCTCCGAAGCCGCAACTCCGATCGACACCAAACTTGGCATGGATCATCTCTGGACCAAGCTGATGAAAGTTTGTAGAGGAAATTTTGATCCGAAAAATTTTTCGCAATTATATGCTAGCAAACGTTTGCGAAAAACGCTACTAACAGCAAATGATGTCATATCTTTGCTTTGGAATGGCCGATCCACACCAAATTTGGAGCGTTAATGTAGGATGCCCCCCTGAGGGCCTGTGCAAAATTTGGGGCAACTCGCCCCTAGGTGGCGTTATTGAATCCCAAAAAATTTTTCCTCCTATAACCAGAAGTCACATTGACATGAAACCACAACTGAATTGTTCGCATGGTCCCCTTACTAAAGGCACCAATGTTCACCCAAATATGCCCATAGGTGGCGCTGTTATTGCAGATTAAAGACGTCAAAAAAAATCCCATTGACTTACATGCATTTTATATCTCCATAACCACAAGTCCGATTGACACCAAATTTGGGTCAATTGTTCCCCATGGGGCCCTGATGACACCTTTGGTGCAATTCGGCCAAAAGGTGGCGCTATAATCGAAGCTCAAATACCCCATTCATTTCAATGAGATTTTCAACCAAAGGCCATTTTGCAGGATAACTACGGCTCACTACTTTGCACATTCATAAACCTTACGTCTACGTGTTTGGGGGATGCTGCCGATTCCGATGGTATAGAACACACCTCTGTGCGATGACGTTTTCAGTTTGCGAAATCGCGAAAACTGGAAAACCTATTTTAATTAACTCCTCCGAAGCCGCAAGTCCAATCGACACGAAACTTGGCACAGACCATCTCTGGACCGAGCCAAAGAAAGTTTGTAGAGAGAATTTTGATCTGACAAAAAATGTCCCAATTGCAAGCTAACAAATAATTGCGAAAATGCTAAAAACAGAAAGTATAATATATCTCAGGCTTGGAAAGGCTGATCAACACAAAACTTGAGGACCTTATGTGGCATGCCCCCCTGAGAGCCTGTGCAAAATTTGGTACAGTTAGCCCCTAGTTGGCGCTTTTCAAAAAAATCCCATTGACTTACATGCATTTTATATCTCCGCAACCACAACTCCCATTCATACCAACTTTGGGTCAATTCTTCCCCATGGGCCTCTGATGACACCTGAAATATTTCGTTCAATTCAGATTCTAGGTGGCGATAAAAGCGAAAAAAATCTCTCACTAAATCCCATTAATTCCTATGCCATTTTCAAAGGCAGGACGTTTTGCCTCTGTTTGGAACGGCCCATCAACACCAAACGTGGGGGCCTTATGCGGCACGACGGCGGAGCGCCCGGGCCGACTTGCGCGCCCTCCGCGGGGCCGGGGGTGGTGGGTCGCGCCGGGAGGCTTGGACCCCGCTTACAACTGCTTGCAGTTCTAGTTTTTTATTAAGATGGTTATTTTGTTGAGGAAAAAGGACCGAAAAAAGCTTGTGTTTGTTTTGTCATAATTGTTTTGAATGTTCTACCTCAGATTTGTGAAGTGATCCACTGTTTGGCATCAAATCTGAAACCTTTTATCGTGATAACATTTTTGGCCATATCGCCCAGCCCTAGTATGTAATGTTGATTTTAGAGGCTGATGTATCTGTAAATCGGCTCGCAACAATCTATATGGCTATGTGTTGCTTTTCTAATCACACCTATAAAACTCTGATCAGCTCTGGTGTTTTTTATTCAATGAGAACAACATTATCTAATACAATGAACAAAAAAGAGATTCTGGGATGGGGACAGCAGGGTAAGCCTTTATCTGTATCTGTTTAACCAGTTAAATTATCTGTATCCGCATCCCTAGTCCGAATGGGCGGGGCTTAACCCAGACGTGGGCAGGACGTGACAATAACTGTGATATCTTGCCTATAAGTGAACTAGCAACAGGTGTCTTGCTTGCAAGCCATTTTCTGTTTCAGTGGGATGCCCCGTTGGAGCATGGAGAAAAATAACATATATACCATCAGCTGAGATAAGTACAAACGCTGCTGCTGCAGCAACCTCCTGACCACAGCATAAGACAGCAGCAGCCACATCATCGGAGAGATGAAGAAGATAAGAAAACCAAATAATCCCTGGCCCTCTCCAAAGTGCTGATGTACCACAGCGCCAGGCTTTGCTGAGACTTGCTTCATCCACATGGTTATTTATACTCCGGGCAGGGCAGGATAGAGGCTGCAGGAGCGGAGGAGGGAGAATTATGTAGAGAAAATTCTACTGTAATGTTGGAGATAGTGATGGTGATACTGAAGCTCGCTGTCAATCAAATTTGCTGTGAGGATTAATTCTCTCAAAAACATTAACACTGGAGGGGGGTCAGTGGGACAGTGACTGGGGCACCTTTCAACTTACTGCAAATCCTGACTCAGCAATCAACCCCTGTATTTCTTCTTCTTGTCTTGATGTTACAACAAACAACCCCACTCTCAATCATTCAGGGAGTGTCTCACAACAGGTGGTCCCACCTCATAAATCGTCTTACACACACCTCAGTTACACTCTCTCTGTGGGGAGATTCCTCAGGGTCCGGTTGCACCTCTGCTAACACAAACTGGAAACGTGACCCCACCTGCAGGAAAACTAGAACGGCAAACCTCGCTCTCTCACGACACTTAAGGGTGAAACCTCAGTGACAACTGGACTGGAGCTGGGACTTGGACAGCATCAAATTCCTGACTGACACTCCCTCACACCACAGAACAAGATGAAAGAAGACATTGAAATAACTGGAAAAGACACGCTGCTCTCATCAATGTCTCTCAATCAAAGGCAATCCATTTATTCAGTCTGAGTGATGTCTGAAAGTCACCCTACTGCCGACAGTCTGGATAATAATCAGGAGAAATTGAGGAGCAATGACATGGGTTCTTTTCATGTAGGACACAGCTTCTTAAATTCATCCAAACACAACCCACAAACGACAAGAACGCTTTAATGTCATCTGCAACGGGTTCAATAGAGGTAGAGTTAATAAACAGGAGGGACAGGGTTTGGCTTTGGCACCTTCCTGCAACAGCAGGGACTGTGTGCTGCTCACTCAGTGCACAATGTTTCACCTCACCATGCCGAACACTGACACTCTGTAAACTCACATGAACAGCAGGAGACAATGCCACATGTCATGGAATGAGAGATGGTGAGTGTACATATGTGTGAAAATGCACATACAAATGATTCCTTTCAGTTTGTCAGATATATTACACAAAGAAGCCTGTTGTATGTAGTAGTGTTGCATCCATCATTACAACTGTTTGAAAATGACTCTGCAACTATTAATTAAATGGATTCATAGCTTCTGTAATTTTTCCAAGTAAATAAACTCCACTAAACTGGGCGCAAACTTATTAACAGCAGCAACTCAGTATGGCAGGGCCTATATGTCACAAGCACCTGTAGACAATATTGTGCTACATACTTTCACTGTCAGAAGGGGGAGACAGAAGTTCTGCATTGCAGTTTTAAACATGAGATTAGCTGCTGTTCTTTGCCATCTCTAATAGTAACCAGTTGGTTGGATAAAAGCACTTTGAAGATGAGATAGAAATTTTTAACAATTTTCTGACAGTTTATAAACAACATTGTCGATTAGGCTAATTAAGAATATAATCTGTAATTTAATAATGAAATAATGCCCTAATCAATATAGTTTAATTAAGGCATAATTCTTGTGATGATCAGGCCATTCCTACACACAGCATACTACACATACATAAATAGACATTAAAGTGTTAAACTATCTTCTTCTGGAAAATAAATGTTTAATAATATTTCGGACAGCCTCTTCCTGGAAATAAAGTGTAACACTTGCCCTGTCTTTCACGGCCACGGTGTGTGAAAGTGAATGAATCCACAAGTTTAATAATTTATGATTGAGCCTTGAACGAGATCGAACTGCTTCTCTGCGCACGCACTGCTCGCCCCCGTGCGCGTGACGTGAAGTGCGTGCGTTAACAAGTTCGGGTGTAGCAAATGGATTATAGTAAGTGTAAAATATAAAAATAATAAAATATTTCTGTCCAACTAACAACACGTCGGAATTCAGCAGCATGTCTTCTTTACGGGCATCATAGACCTAACAACATCATAAAACTCATCAGAATAAAACACGTAGATAAATGCCTATAAAACATAGTTTAAAATATACCCATGCTTTGTTTAAATTTAAGTAAAAAAACCATCTTATGTTAGGTCAAAATGACGCTGATAAACTGCCTCCATCAGATGTAAAACTCAACTTACCAGTCGACTCTCAGTCGGGCAGAGATGGAGGTTTTAAAGAGCCTTCACCGCCTGCACCAATCAGGCGGGTACGGATCTGCTGATTTCACACTCCGGACATTTACCTTGAGTCAGTCCGTTCATACAGACGGCCAGGGGATGGAGAGAGGCCAAGTGAGGCGAGACACACCGCGACAGCCAACAACATAATGTGAAAGTCAACAGAAATACGAGCCATCAGTGTAACCGCCTGGTTCAGCTTGCAGGAGCGGCGTGTACAGGGCAGCGCTGCCTCAGTATGAGGAGAGATCAGTGCCACGCAGAGGCAGTATGTTCACTTACACCGGCTTCTCCATTGGAGGATGCAAGTTTATATTTTTCAACCAAGCACTTACCACTGCTGAGTCTTACCACTTAGTCTGTCTAAGCCTAGCAAGTATTCTTCAGCCAGTCAGGGATGTTTCCTACAGAAAAAGCTTAGGAAAGCGTTACTATTTATCGAAAGTTAGGTGGCTAACCAGACGTGCATATGGAAAACTAACCAGTAGCCTACTTTCGCATAGGCCTCCTTGAAGCTTTCTCTCTTGTAAAACCAAAATGTAATGTAAGAAAACACATCTGATAAAGCATACAATTCACCTTTGTGTTGCTTGTCTAAGTAGTTTCTGAGTGTGGCTCTACTTCATTACTGGTTACAATTAAGATAATTTTGACGAGCGCAATTGCCCCGTAGGGATACATTGCAGCCACTGCAGCCAGTTACTTACCATCTATTGCACGGATTCCAAAACGTTTTGTACTTACTAGTCATGTCGACAACAAAATATGTGAATATAGGGCCCGGGTTTAAAAATTCCGAAATTATCCATTAATATGTAGTGATGGTATTGGTACACAGCTTTGGATCCCTGCTGCAGACGCACTAAAATTCGGCCTGCTGAAATTCACTTGAGTGATGTTGCAGAACATGGGAGGGACAGTTACTACCATGGGTGGGGTTGTAAACAGCAACTGTGGGAGCTTGCACTGCTAATAGGCTAACAGCAGCAGTCCAAACAGTTGTAAATGAAAAAAGCCTTTTATCAAACATTGTAGTGTCATTAAGAGCCTGATCAATATGGGATTTTTACGGCCGATACCGATTTCAATATTTGAGGATTTTAAAATCCGATATATCAGCCGATATTCTTTTCAGAAACACATAACATAAACAAAGATTATCCCTAACATTTATTGTTATGAGACCTCACCAAGATAACATAACAGATTGCTGAACAAAAGTTTAACTAAATATATTAAATACAAGTCAAAACTGCAAAAAAGATTTAAAGATCCATTATTAACTATAGAAGTTATGAACTAGGGAAAAATGATAGGACCGTTCGCTAAACTGTTTCAGAAATTAATCTGCAATCAAGTCTGTCAACAGCATAGCCTCCACCACTCACTTAACATTACTGTAATACTAAACATACTTTTGTGACTCAAGAGGAAACCGGGAGAGGGCAATGGAAAATGGGAGGGTTAGCAAGTATGGTAATGAATGTTTTCAGTAGAGAAATGATGAGGGCTATCTTTATTATTATTATTAAGTCATGTATTTCACTTTCTTTTGGTGTTTTTCAGAGTCAGTAGAAAGGTCTCTTTAGTATTCTTAGTTTTTATAACTGTGACCTTAATTGCCATCATCTGTATGCTGTTAGGGTCTAAATAACAATTTCACAGGTGCATGTTCATTGATTGTTAAAGGTTCATTGAACAAACATGAAAAACATTCTTTACACCATTTACACCCATTTTGATTTTTACAGAATTATATTTAAAATACAGTGTCTTAAAAAAGGCTGTTGAGTTATATATATATATATATGTTCTACATATATGTATGTTCTGTAGGCAATTCTACTTGACCTTTCTCTCTAGTTTTCTAGTTTTCTCTGGCATCAATTACTCCTCATACAACGCGGTGGGAGGATCAAGCACAGCCCCAGAAAACAATGCTGAAAACTATTGGTGAGATGCAACTACAGAACAAACAAATCTCTTTTCTACAAGTAGAATCATCAATGCCTGACTGAAATGCAATTTTGATGGGTTGTGCATTTCTGTTTTTTTCTAAACAAGAGACAATTTGTTTTGTTTTTCAAAATGTTTCTGGTGCTTACTCAGAGGTTAGTGGAGCATAAACTCTCAAAGTTAAGCATATCAGCAGGGCTGTAATCTGTGTTAAATAAATCCAAAGTCCCCATGCCGAAAACCACCAACTTAAATAATTTTTTAGCAGTTAACAACCAAACTGTATTGTAGGAAATCACAAAATTTTCATTTGATTTATTAATTTAACTGTTAATGTTTTTTCAAAGCCTTCTCTACACTGATATGTATGTAATTCTGGTAGGTAATACCAAATCCCCTTGATTTCATTTAGTTTTTTTATTTTATTTTAAACAGTCTTAAACACATTCATGTCAGAGTGTGTCCAAGGATACTTAAAGCCTGTTCTGCTGAACTGGGGGAGTCACTCCAGCATGTCTTCAACCTGAGCCTGCAGCTGGGGAGGGTCCCAGTGCTCTGGAAGACTTCATGTCTCATCCAGGTTCTCAAGAAAAAACACCCCAGGGAGCCGGGTGACTTCAGATCAGTAGCACTGACATCACACATCATGAAGACCTTTGAACGGCTGCTGCTACATGTCCTCAGACCCCAGGTTCACCAAGCACAAGATCCACTGCAGTTTGGATACCAGGAGAAGGTGGGCGTGGAGGATGCCATCCTCATTATTCTCCACAGGACCTACTCACATCTGGACAAGGTGAGCGGCGATTTCTCCAGTGCCTTCGACACCATCCGGCCGATCCTGCTAAGAGAAAAGCTGACAGAGATGAGGGTGGACCCACGCTTGGTGACATGGATTACGGACTACTTCACAGAGAGACCACAGTACGTCAGACTGAATGGCCACACGTCAGACACTGTGGCCAGCAGCACCGGAGCAACACAGGGGACCGTGCTCTCTCCTGTCCTCTTCACCTTGTACACATCTGACTTCCAGTATAACACCGGGCTCTGCCACATGCTGAAATACTCAGACGATACTGTGATAGTTGGCTGTATCAAGGATGGACAGGAGGAGGAGTACAGGAGCATGGTAGAGGACTTCTCGAGGTGGTGCAGGACCAACCATCTGCAGTTGAACACCTCCAAGACCAAGGAGATGGTGGTGGACTTCAGAAGGAAGAAACCACATCTCCAACCTTTGTCCATCGGGGGTCGATATGGAGGTGGTCAGGACTTACAAATATCTGGGGCTGCAGCTGGATGACAAGCTGGAGTGGACAGAAAATATGGACACTCTCCACAGGAAAGGGCAGAGCCGTCTGTACTTCCTGAGAAGACTGGGGTCCTTCAACATCTGCAAAAAACTGCTGCAGATGTTTTACCAGTCTGTAGTGGCCAGCATGATTCTTTTCTACAAGTAGAATCATCAATGCCTGACTGAAATGCAATTTTGATGGGTTGTGCATTTCTGTTTTTTTTCTAAACAAGAGACAATTTGTTTTGTTTTTCAAAATGTTTCTGGTGCTTACTCAGAGGTTAGTCTTTTATGCTGTAGTTTGCTGGGGAGGAAGCAGCAAGAAGAGAGACGCCGGTCGACTGGACAGACTGGTGAGGAGAGCTGGCTCAGTGGTGGGCTCAGAGCTGGACTCTCTAGTGACAGTGGCAGAAAGAAGGACCCTGGACAAACTGCTGTCCATACTGGACAATGCCCACCACCCTCTGCACAACACCTTCATCTGGCAGAGGAGTGTGTTCAGTGGCAGACTGCTGTCCCAGCCCAGCTCCACCAACAGACTTAAAAACTCTTTCTTCCCCCTGGCCATCAGACTGTACAACAGCTCCTAGTCATGGCAGGGAGGACAATAGACAAAAGAACAATTTCTACCTCCATCTGCACTCCATTCTGCACTGTTTTACTGTGTTATAAGTTATTTTAATTTTAATTCTATTTTAATATAGGTCTAATGTATGTTTAATATATGTATGTTTCGTATGCTGCTGGATACTTGAATTTACCTCAGGATAAATAAAGTATCTATCTATCTATCTATCTATCTATGTCATTAGACCCCCAATTTCCCAGACTTATTAGGACATTATCTTGGTATCTTAAATGGTGAATGCCTGCAGAGACCTGTGTGATCATTACATTTCTTCATTTAGCTGATGCTTTTTATCCAAAGCGAATTACAATTGCTATATATGTCAGAGGTCGCATGCCTCTGGAGCAACTAGGGTTAAGTGTCAGGGACACATCGGTGGGTGTCACAGTGGAGACTGAACCCAGGTCTCTCACACCAAAGGTATGTGTCTTATCCACTGCCCCATCAGCACCCCATCATGTTGCAGGTCTTCAACTTATAAAAACGCAGACAGCAAAGTCAGAGTTGGAGATGAAATAAATAAACAATGTAGGCTCAAGCAATGTGTTTCAGTATGCTGCTGACTTGAAATCTGATTTTATGTACTTGTTTCACACACACACACAAACACACACACACACAAATGCAAACATAACTAATTTAAATGTTGCCCTGGCATGGTGGGCTACAGGAAAACAAATATACTGTCTATTCTTTAGGTCTGTTATTTCAAATCTCATTATGCCCTGCCCTGGAGGAAACAGCTTGATATCCTTGCAGAGCTTGAGACGGGCGGACGTTCTGACCATCTACATGGTCGCAACTGAGACCTTCAAGGCTGCATCTGCAGGGCTTTCTGAACAGCCCTTAGTGAATATATCCTTGTACAAAACCATAATTAGACATGCCTTCCAAAGTCAATCCTATTTCAAAGGGTTCCTGGGGGAGATATTGCGCTATCCATAAATCCATGGCCCCAGCCTCAGAGTCACTCCTAATAACATTCCAGATTCAATCAACTAAAAACAAACAGCAACAGTAGCAGGCGGTGCAACCGCGCAACCCGGTGCAAGGGTGAATATAAAAGTCATTGACACTGATTTTACTTGAAATGCAATGCATCCATTTTATATTGCAGGGGAGAAATAAGAGCTCATGTTGATTGAAATTTACCTGATGAATGTTTAAAGAGATGAGGAAATGGTGACACAAAATGTCTGTGAACGGAATGAGCAATAAGTAAAAAGAAAAAAAAAAAGGGGGGGGGGGGGGGGGGGTGATAGATGTTTAAAAAGTGGTAACCTTGAATTAGACCGGCTAAAAGCGGGCGAGAGAAAGATGGATGGAGAGATAAAAGGAGAAAGATAGAGCTGCAGGCTGGAGAGACGGGGACTGGGTTCAGACTGAAATGTCAGATGAGTCAGAGGCATTCTGGGAAGATGCTCCTGTTTAATATGGCTCCACAGTCTGCCATGGAGGCTGAACATTTACAATGACACCATCACCTTAATAACAAGCACCTGCAGCCACGTTGTGAAGGAGTCGTCTGTTCTGAATGAACGGGTAGTGACACTGATTAACCCTGAGCGCCTGTAACACAAGATAACTGATGGGCTTGACAGTGCAGTGGGTGCCACAGTGATTTAACTGTAAAATCCTTTGCACATCTCTCAAACATATGGACACTTAATAACCTGTGTTGTTCAGCTACTGTTGCTTATTTACACATTCTGAGAGCCAGCAGAGATCTGTCAATTCAAATAGTAAATTATGTGATTCCATTCAGGCTGCTAAAAATCATTCAGCTTTAGTTTCAGAGTGTGAGCTGAAGCAGAAAAACATGCGTGGCATTCGGACATATTGGCACAAGCTTCGAGTCCAGCCTGAGGAGTGTGTGTGCAAAGCTGAGGAAGATTACCAGAGTATCTGTGTTGTCTGCTACTAAATTGATGAATGAACACCACTGAGAAAGTAAACCAAAGTGTGTAAAGATGGAACTGTAAATCCCCACGACCATGCTGGCTGGCTTTTAACACTAGAGATGTTTATTTGAGTCTGTGCTGATGCGTGTGACCCGATGGGTCGACAGGGGTAGTAAGATGAGGAGAATGGAAAGTGTTTTGTGGTCAGCAGTGGTGGAGATGCTACACTCAGGTGTGCAGGAGGTCTAAATAAAGTCGCTGCTGATCCCACAGGTGCCCCCATCGCTCCAGCTGTGATGGCCATAAACAGACATGGGATCTAGGTGTTTGCTGTGGCAACATGTAGGAGCAGTGAGGTGCCTGAGCATAGCATGCAGCCTCCCTGTCGCTCTGATCAGAGCTGCTCTGACATCAAACAAACACATTTGCTGCTGTGCAAAAGCAATGAGACCTCAGACGCCTCAGCAGCACCAGACATCCCGTTACTCCCCATCCACCAGGAGGAACGAATTCAGTGTAGGTATCGTATCTTTTTCCAATATTATGGCTCACTCTGCTGAATGGATTGCATTTACTTGCTCCCTTTCTTCAATGATAGTGAGTCAGTGAGAAAAAGCACGTACACCCATGGGTGGGGGGGTTAGTCACGACTCCTCTGCCCAGCAAATGAGCACGAGCAACAGAGGGAATGTGTGTGCGCGTCTCCACAGAGCTGCCCCCTGCCCCTCCTCTCCTCTCCACCCGCCACCGCTCCTTCTCCCAGACTTCAGTATGCCACAGACCTGTTGCCAAGGTAACCTCTTGTGTTGATAGGTTCACCTCTGTGTTAATCACTACCCTGCAATAATGGCTCAAGCAGGGGGGTGACTTGTGTGTGTGTGTGCACGAGCTGGAGTTTGTCTTTTTTAAAGATGGTTACAACAACACAAAGCAAATATGTGGGAGACATCTTTTTCCCTATTACCTAAATAGCAGCAAAGTTAAAAATCAATAAGACACTGAAGGAGAAGCTCTAAAAGCTCTAAAACCAATAGATAGATCTTTCTCATGAGACTTGTGTTTTCCTTTTAATTCCCAAAACATGAAAGCCTACTTTTGCTGTTCTAATAAGCAAGTTCTTTGACAGCCTTCTTCTGTGTTCTATAGGATACAAAATACTCAAATGATGGAAAATAATTCTGATAATCCTGATTCAAGTTATCATTAATTTATGTGATCCTGATTATCTATCTTTCTTGTGCAATGTGTTAAAAATAATAAGTTCAATCTACAACTTCTATAACTTAAAACATACAAAAGCAAAGAAACAAGAAAACAGCACACGCATTAATAATAATAGTGAAAGAACAACAACCATACAAACCTAAATAAAACTAAAAATACTAAAAATAAATTTGACCAATTACATTATTTTTCCCATTTCTTCTCATAATTTAGCTTCCCCTGCCTATGTGCAACTATGCCCTCTAGAAGTAAATAGTATCTAACAAGTGGACGAAAAGCCACAAAAGTAAAACTATTTGTCTTTACATCAAAAATCTTCTTAAATCACCAAGTAGGCACATATTTTAGGCAAAAGAATAAAAAACACTAGACATCTCAACACAAGGCAATACCATGAGCCAAAACCAAAATAAATGCATCATATTCTCTATATCATCATTAAAAAGCAAAATTTTGATCATTTTATGAATCATCTGAAAAGCATTTGCTTTGCTGGAGGCAGGATCTTGTATAAAATTTATCAGAATGTGACTTGGTATGACTCTTGTGACTCTTGGTATGTGATGTTTAATAAGATCAACACCAGTTTCCTTCTCAAGGAAGTCAGCATCAATTTACCTTTGCAGAGAATCTGAGACCAGCAGAGAGCAGGAGGCAACCAGTGAGTCTGAGAAGACAGTGTGTGGGTGGGTTGAGAAATGCTGCATGTCTGCACACACGCAGAGGGTTGACACCAACATCTGCTCCATCTGCTGCCCCTGCCAATACAGCACACATTCTACAGTGACAGAGAGATGCCATGCCACGACATGTGCTGGGTTAAACAGGGGAGGAGTTTGCCCAGCTTGACTGGCAATATAAGACGCATTATGTAGGCTATGGTGAATAAATATGTGATCAATGCAGCGTAAAAAATGGTAATTACCTCGTGACACACTATGTCTTTTATTCCACTGCTCTTGTATCAGAAGAGTTACAAGCAAGTCCGAGACACGTGTGTCGCGACTTGACCCAAACCTGGCCTCTGTAGCAGAAACAGCTAAACTAAATGTGAAAAGAAATAAGCTTCTCCAAAACATATACTGAGCCTGAGTTACATTATGCAGCATGTAATAACCCAAATGGCATTTACTCTGGACAATGACCGGGTAGATCCAGGTAAAAAACAACCCAAATTGATTTCAAAGCTAACAATAAAGATAAAACAAGCTGAAGCTTAAATTAACAGGTTGCAAGGGTTAAAACTCCAGCAATACTTGCAGTTATAAGAACAATTTAATTGCAGCCTGACACTGGGCTCAATCACCTCTGATTAAGCTGGCCTAATCAGAGGTTATTAAGCCCAGCCAAAGAGGTGGCAATATCAATTTTCATAGAAATTACAGAATTATTTTGTATTTTTTTTCCATCACAAAAGCTCATTTCCAGCAGGGGTAAGTGAGGACTTCTCAAGTGATGCATTTTTATTGTGTATTTTATAAGTTAATGTTTGTGCCTTTATGTTGTTTATTACGATTTCTCTTTTTATGTAATTTCTATAGTTTTCATAGTAGGCCTATGCCACATTACTTCTCTAATGTATGGACCAATCATGGGGTCACCTACATCCATCATTTAAACAATACCTCGTACCTTTTTGAACAGTTCAGGAATATAACTGGTCAAATACAAGACTATAAACTCTTAATGGCAAGTAAGTGTTGCAAGTTTTCCCCTTTGTATTCTCTTTTCTATGTACTTTAAAAGTTGGGGAAGATGTGCCAGAAATCTCCACTTAACTAGAATAAATCATCATGTAACCATTGTATAATCTAGTATTAGTAGCTTCATCGTCAGTGGACTAATCCTCACTCAGCGTGCACTGTGTTCCGATAGTGTCTCACTTTTGAATCCAGAAAATTCAGGTCACAATTTTTCCTCAGCTTTCACAGCAGACTTGAACACCAACTGCTACTATTTGCAGAGCTCAACCTTTAAACAGAAAATAAAAAGGAGAGAAGATAGATTAAAGCCTAGTTTGTTGAGGCTGGCTGGAACAGAGTCTCGGGTAAAGACTCCAAGTGTGACATGAGGAAAACTGTATCCTGTGAAAATGAGCAGAAGTGAATGGAGTAATTTACGATGCTGCTTCTTGTTTGTTGTGGAACCATGATTTGATAAGACACAAGGAGGCCGGGGGGGGGAGGAGTATAAATTTCTTCTCTTTCACATCCTCTTAAATCCAAATCCAGTCCCTGCATTCCAGCATTTCAGTTCAGACGCTCCTCCACGGTCGTCTCGTCCTTAACAATCAAAGGTTGAATCAGCCGTTATAATCAGGCTGTGAGCTGAGTTTGATGCAGCGACTGTTCTCTGCTCAGATAAGGCCGTCAGAGGCCGGTGGCATCCTGCCTGTGTTAGATTCGTCACTGTTGTCCCACATAATGCCGACTCCCACACATCCACAGACGGCTACAGAAAAGGTCGAGTGACTGAGGTTACTAACTGACTTTGTCACTGTGGAGCATTGTTCAAAAAAGACAGTTCAGCAGTGATCGGCTGAAATGTTTGAATCTGAATGTCCCTCTATATAATACATCAGGAAACATGCAGTGTTGATTCATAGATAGGAATCAATGATAAATTACTTCATGAAGGAAACTTGTTATTGAGTTTAATGCTTTCCTCGGAATTAGGAGGATCAATATATTGTGAGTTCATAAAGTTGTTTGTCTGGTGTCAAGACTTAATATCCAATGACTCTCCTGCTTGCTCTTATGACTTGCACTGAGATTGTTTGTGTGGTTTTGTAAAATGCTGATTAAGCCAAGTCTGCCTTAAAAACATTTAATAAAAATAAATTTTCCAGATCTGTAATTTCCCAATAGTTTTCTAGGAAGTTTCTTCAATGAACTATTTTTTTTCTGGACTAATTACAGGGAAGTTTCACAGTTTAATTAGTTAAGTTCATAAACAGTTGTGATTTCAGTGGGACCTTTGTTGAATGAACTTCTCCAGTGAAACTAATAAATATTAATTTACTATTGAAAGCAGTTTTTGCATGTTCAATTGAGCAGCCACTTAAAAGATTCTTTGGTTGCGCTATTAATTAATAGGAGTTAATTATTAAGGAGTACCAGTTGAACACCATGTCAATTCCCCTTATTACAGCATTGTTTTCATAAACTTTCCCATGTATTTACAGTTACATATCAGTTAATTTCAAGTTAATTACAGGAAACTATAGGACCTGCAAAATTAAGGGTTAACAAACATTTTAGCCCAAGTAGGGCCAATTCAGTGCAAGTTAAAATATCATACACACTAAATAGGAGAAATAAATACATCCTCATTTAAAAATGAGCCCCTGTTCTTCTGACAGAGAAATATACAACAAAGTTTTGCCATTTTAATACTTTTTAGACTCAAAAACACAACCAGACTTTACAAATGTTACAAAATGTCAAAGGAGCAGCAACAATCTAAACTTCTTACAAAACACAGGCTTACAATGTTACAAGATTATAAGAAAACAACCAAAAAACAACCACTAACCACAATATCTTCTGTGGTCAAATCAAATGCTCCTAGGCCTTAGTGATGTAGCCCTCCTTGATTAGGAAATCATAGATTTTGCGAGTCTTATTGACGTCGATCTTGATCAGCGCTCGGGCCTGCGCCAGCCGCAGCCCACCCTGCCGTCTGCACTCGTTCAGCAAGGCCTGTTTATATTCCAGGTAGGCCCCTGGCACCAGCCGCACCACCTGGCATAACTACAAGCACAAAATATATACCAGCGTTAGAGACTTTGGCATTGACATTTGTTGTTATAAAGCAGGGTATGCAGATGTTAATAACAGCCATCGCATATAAACTACCTTCAACAGTATTATAAGATATTTCCTTCAGTTGAAAGACCAATAGCAATAGACAATTGTGTTAGACAATAAGTTACTAAAACGTGACACATGCTTTCAAGTGGCTTTGTTGCAGTCCCTTATAACTAGCCTAACTGTGTCAAAGCTTCTGCTCTGGTCTTATGTCTGCACTGACCCTTCTGTCTTGTATTATTGACTGAAAAAAACAAAATAAGCAACTCGGAACACACAATTTTTCCAAGTTGTGACACTTTAATCTCATACAACAACCTCACAAATTTACGACTTTAATCTCAGAGTGTTTTTGTTGGAATATTACACCCCTCCCTCGGCTCCGTAATACTTAAAAAGAATGGCCCTCATACGCCGTTGTAGTATGCTTAAAACTAAGTGCTTTCAGATCATCTGACAGCATCTGAAACCATGGTAGAATAGGTGGTTGATTCCACCAATTTCTTTGTAGTAGTAAATGCTGTGACCTTAGTTAAACCAGCAGAATACATATTCACCCTCTATTAACATGTCATCTGTTATATGCATGATCCTCCCCTAAATGATAAGGGAAGAGATGCACGTTGCAAACTTTTACTAAAATGGCACGTAAGCTCTGGCTCCAGCCTTGTGCTTCTGTTTGGCAGATGGATGTCTGAAGCTGTAAATCTGGCCCACAGCTTGTGGAGAGAGATCAGTGATGCAGCCAGGAGGGGGCTATGACAGCAAGTTCTTCGCCTTGCCTTCGATTGTGACCGTTCAGAAGAGGTATAAACAGTTTTGCTTTTAGACATAGTCAGACGACACATCATTCTTAGTTTGAAGCACACTGAAGGCTTTCTGCATGTCCCTTAAGGTACAGATAAGAGCGAGCTGTACCTCTTTCTCCCGCTCATTGAGTTTTTCTGTCCCCGGCAGCCCAGTCAGGTTGAGAGGAGGGGCGCTCCGCCTACCTGTTGCTGTGGAACACAAATTCAACAACAGGCAGTGTTGGTTTAAACTTCAGATACCATAATAGCAGGCTGACGACATGCTGTTAATTCCTTTGCTTGGAAGAGACAGGCCAACAAATATTTACGCTGTGCAAATTGTGTAAATATAGCTCTGTGGGAGTGTGTGTCCCATTTGTGCTCTAGAGGTGAAGGAAAGGCAGCTAATTTGAAAGAGGAAAACAGCAAGATAAATATGCATGCAGGGGCCTATTTTCCGAGGGTATTTATGGAGGAGCGTCTGCAATAATGGGACTGTGCCTGGGGCCATGACAAGACAAAAGAAAGGAGGGAGTACAGAGGGAAAGGTGGGGAGAAGCTTCGTACCAGACACTGTGATTGTTGTGATGGCTGGAGTGATGCCAGCATCTCTGTAATCAGAAAGAAAAGTGTTAGTATCTCTACAAGCTTATTTATATATACACACACACATACACACATCCCACTTACACTCGCATTTCTGGGCTCCAGGATCGTCATCCAAAAAAAGATGAATCATCGCATTCAAGATTTTTTTTAAGGTGGAATAATTAGAAGAACTTGGATACCACCCAAGGAAAAGGCCTTGGATGAAAAAACAAGAGCAGCGGAACATTAAAAAGACTAAAAATACCAAATGGACTGCAGTTAAAGTGGGATGCACTGTAACATAAACGTCTGCCCTATTCATCTCAGCACGCATGGTGCACAGAGGTCAGCATCTCCGGGGAGCCAGCCCTTTTATTACATACTGGGTAACAAGCAGGAAGTTTGGAGTCTCACATTGCAGCCTGTTTGCTGAGCCACTGCTGGCAGGCTCTGCCGTCCTGAATGTACTGCAGCACGTCACACAACATGGTCCTCTTTCTCCGCTCGTCCTCCCGCATTCGCTTCACCCGCTCATACACCTTGGCACCTGAGAATGGTTACACAGAGAGGTCATGGGAGACAATTTAAAAACTAAAATCACTGCCTTGTGGTTGCACTTTACATCCCATCGGTCCAGACTCTATAATATATCTAGTGAGGTATAAGGTATATTTTTTGGGGGTAAATTTAAGTTATCGCTAATTGATGATAAATATGTATGATTCCAGTGAATAAACATTTTTGAACTGATTAATGAAGGATTATCATAGATGTGTTGTCTAAACAGGTATGTAAAGATGGATTCTTATAAATTATAGCTACACAAAAGGTGGTGCTTTTGTTTTCTTCTGGCATTTTTAGATGCAAAGCCTCGCTATGCGCTGTAGGTGACAATCCCTCACTCACTCACTTACAGCATCACGATTAGCTAGGCGCACTCCAGTCAGGTGATTCAGATGACTCTCAAAAAGGAAGGACTGTGCAAGTTATCGTTTACTCATTGTGTCGCCCCAGACCCAACATGTGTGTAAAATCTCAAACATGTGTCCAACCAACTCTGAAATATGGTCACAATCTCCCCTTCTGCTCCTGAGTTATGGTGTTGAATAATGGTAAAAAGTGCTTTTCCAAGACATTATGATGTCAAAGTGAAGTGGACCTTTGACCTTTTGGGTAAAAACTGTCATCACTTGATCTTATTAAACATCTGTGTGAAATGTTGTTGTTGCTACCACATCAGTTCTTGAATTATGGCCAAAAATGTGTTTGTCCAGGTCATTCTGGGGTCACAGACCTTTGAGTAAAAGTGTCACCAAGTCATTGTGCGACCATATGTCAACCAAGGTCATCAATTCCTGAGTTATGGCCCAAAACATGTTTCACAACCAAATTTTATCAGTCCAAGTGGACATATTCCTTGGAAATTCCTTCCAGGCGTTCCTGAGATATCGCGTTTACAAGAATGGGACAGACCGATGGACAGATGACTCCAAAACATAATGCCTTCCGTCATGGCTCTCGCTGGCGTAGAGCACAAAAAGTATGTTGTGTCGAATCCAACGCCTGGGTTCAGGGTGGTGGCTAATACTCTGAAAGCGATGATGGGCAGTTTTCAGATGAGTCGACAATGTTTTTAATGAATTAGTAAGGCTCAGATCACGTAAATAATTAATCATGTAAAGGGAATATTCAAGTCTTTTATTAATGCTGCCAGCCATTCTCTGATATCATTCCAAGAGCAGCTGATATAGCAATTCAATAAAATATTCAGGTGAGCTTTCATTAGTGTGCCATGCATCAATAAACTAGCCAAACATTGTAATTCCAAAAAATTATCCAAAGACCTGATATGCAGTGCTGCTGTAAATAATAATAATTAAAACAATTTGGAGCCAAGCTTGAAATAAAGACTTTAGCATAGCTCAAATCTGAATATAAATAAATTTTTCCTGCCTAGGCATGCAACTTTAAAATAAAGTTTTGTTGAACAGAAGAGTGAAAAGGTCAAACTAGACTTACTGCAGAAAGACTTGATCCCTGCTTTTCTATACTCCTGCAGCCTGCGGATCTCTCTCCTCAGCTCAAACTCCACTGGAAGGAAAAAGAGATGAAGGCAAATCTGTACATACTGTTACAAAGGGAGTTACCTCAACTCTGTCTCACACTACCGAAGCTCAAGTCTCACCTGTCTCAACACCTCATCCAACACAATGAATAAATTGGATAAGACACATGCCTCTGGTGTGGAAGACCAGGGTTCAATTCCCATTGCCACTAAAGCGTCCTTGAGCAAGAAACTTAACCCCTAGTTGCTGCAGAGGTGGGTAGGGAGGTAGGTTTATTGTCACAATACAAGTTATAGAGTGAAACTGAGTTTTGAAACTCCCTTCTGCTACATAGCAGACAATATACATTAATACAGAATCAATTATGAAAAAACTGTCGGCAGGTTTAGAGGTGTTTGTAGGAAGATTTTGTTACGGTTACAGTTGTTGTTATTACAGAAACAGAGCTTAAATTTACATTTATTCATTTAACTGACGCTTTCATCCAAAGCGACTTACAATTGTTATACATGTCAGAGGTCGCACGCCTCTGGTGTGTCTTGCTCAGGGACACAATGGCGGCTGTCTCACAGTGGGAATTGAACCCAGGTCTCCCACAACAAAGGCAAGCATCTTATCTATGCGAGGACATCAAGGAGCACTAAAGCTGTTCTGGAGGCTCACAGTATGTAACATCACCTTCAAAGACACTTTTTTTCTTTAATTTGTCACCCATGTTTTACACACAAATATAATGGGAACTTCCAGTAGAGGGGTAATCTGACATTACCCTCCCATAAATCTTAAAAGTAACATCCTTTGAGGACTCAATCATCTAGCAATGTTGAGGAAAGAATTGGTTAAATCAGTTCTCTGTGTTTGTGACAGTGGCACACATTCTCAGATCCTAGCCATGTGTACTCAGCCAAATACTAACGTGCGTGGCTTTCGATGAATTTGTCATGTTCAATCGGTCCAACCACTCTGGCAAATCGTCTCATAACATCATAGAGCTCCTGCACCTCCTTTGGGTAGCATCGCTCTAGCACTGAAAGAGAGAGAGAGGGGCGAGAAGTGAGCAGGCGGTAGAAATAAACAAATAACAGAAATATGAAAGAAAAATCCACCCCCTCAGATCCTTTTACACATCAATAGTTTGTGATTTTTAGTGCATTAGAAGTGCTTTAATTTAGTTTGCTTCTGTTTACTTTAGTTCCCCCAAATTGGCTCTGAATCAACACTGGCTTGCAGGCATGTAAATATTACTGGTAACTTATTATCATTCTGTGGTTGCACTGCATTATCTTGAGCCTTTGTTGAACGTATCAGGATGCTAACATAGTACTATACACAAAGAAGGCCATTAGTTTTAATTGGGCCGAATTGTGACGATTGTGATTGACTTAAAGATATAAACAAACAAGTCTGCATTTTTTCCCCAATACAGGAAATGAAATGGCTTCAGCAAGGCATTTCTCCAATGCTGGCACAGCACTAAAACAAAATGTGCACATAGGTCTGGCTATGTGAGACTAGACAGAAGCCAACAGTTTGTTTATTTTAATGTAGTTTGGGTAACTCACTCAGCTGATAAATTCTAAAAATAAGACACCTGCTAACAGCTTTGATTCTGCCTTTGATTTTATAGCGGACAATCAGACACATTTTAAGTTTTAAGAGACAATATTGTTGCAACGGCACAAACTAAATAATCAAATAATCTTGAGCCATATTTGTTTCTATTACACACTTTCAATTCTAATAATAAGTTCCTAATCTTATTCTTTTATTCTCACATTGTTATTTTGCTGTACTGACACATGACCAGCACCAAAGCAAATTCCTAGTAAACATTGACTTGGTGAATAAAGTCTGACTCTAAAAAAATCTGCATCTCTAAAAAAACACTGCTCTCTGACTCTGTGGGGCTTATGGGGGATGGTTTACTTTGACATGCAATCATCAGTGTTTTACAAGTTACTGTAAGTGTTAATCAGAGCCAGGTGTTCTACATTTTGTTTTTAGATTACCGTATTTTCCTTTTACTAATTCAGAGCCTTGGTGGAGAGCACAACAGAAATCACGCACATCCTTCTCTTGGATGGGTATATATTCACCACCACTTAACTCACTCTACAAGCATACATACTCTGAAGAGCTTGCTGTGCTCGTCTCAAAGCATCGCCCGTGTTGCTGAGTAACAGACAAGTGTCAAAGCCAGACAGGAAAGCTGTTGTGGTGATGTGAGAGGAGTGGTTGTGTGTGTTGGCCAAGTTTTTTCATCAGTTCCCTGTGTGTGAGTGCTAATTAGCAGCTGCCATCTCAGGCTAAACACATGAAGTCATGCTCTTAACAAAACAGTGGACACACGGAACAATGTTCAATGGAGACATCAACACTGGACTTCTATGCAGTTGCATACCAGCACACGAACACTGACCGCAAACCAAGGCAACAGCAAGAAAACACAGACTTGAATCATTTAATGCAACAAGCCCACACAGGATTCAGACAGACTGCTGCTCTAAAACAACAACGCTGGTCAATCTGCCTCGAGAAGTTACTCAGACATGACACTGTGAGCCTCCTGGGTTTGGATACTGCTTCCATTATTGCATATGACAGACAAACACACACACACACACACACACACACACACCGTAGAGACACACACTCTTTGACAGTCTCCATGACAACCAGTCTGCAGCTCTACAGCTACTCCGAGTTCCCTTTTGTCTTGAAAGACTGGGGAGATAAGGGAGTGGAGGGAAAAAAGGGAGGAGGGCTAACAGGAGGCTAGAGAATACATAAATAAAACATGAAGGTAGAACTGTTCAACTCCCAAACCACAGCCAATTTCACAGAGCAACACGTGGAGATGTAAGGATGGGCTGGGTGGTCGGACGTAGTTTAAAAAAAAAGGTTTAATTGGATAAAGTGATTCATAGCAGCTCCACGTGTCTGTTTGACCTCTAATGCAAAAACCCAAGAGATGCAAAGAATTACATTACTGAAATTCAACCTGTGACAGGTGGAACAATAAATGAAGCCCCCCCCCCCCCCCCCCCGCAATTCAGTCATTATGGCAGCAGCGCTCATTGCATGGGTATCTAGTCACTGTGAAGAAGTTATGCCATGGCACACAGCCCCTGTAGACTATTTGCAGCCTTCATCGTAAATATGAGCTCCATCCGTTGCCACACTTCAGCAACCCCAGGGGCCGCGGAGGTTAACGGTGGTTATTATATCGGAGTTGTTTGCATGCATCCATAGAAACCCTCAGCCGTGATTTGGCTGGTAGATATCAGATGCCTCCCTGAGTTGCTATGAATACTGTCACAGCCAAGCCCGTGTGAGTTTCACAAGAGGACTTACTCTGGAATTTCCGCAGGTTGATGAGTCCATGGTCTCGGATAACCCTGATAGAAATGGAAATGTAGATTTATTACTATGCAAATGATTAATGCTATCTCTCTGCAAAATTAAAACTGGCATTTACTCATATGCAATTATCTTAGCTGTTACAGTCTATAAAGTCTTTATGGCATTTGAAAACTCAATATATACATGCCTTGTACACACCAGCAAGGTGAAATTTGTTTAGTAATTGGGTTTCACACTAAAGTCAAATAGCTAGAAAGGTCCGTAATGAGCTCCCTCAAAAGGTGCACTGTGGGGTTCAGGGGTCAGAGCTCAGGGTTTCGGATGGTGTCAAGAGCCTGGAAGCCTCTCTTTACAAGCTACAGTTCACAGAGATAAAATAAGGGTCATGGAAAGAGCAGGGAACTACAAAACACACAGCCAGCCCAACATGCCATTCCAGCGTGCTCAGGGAGCACAAACTCATTTAAGTTGATTTAATGATGCATGCATTACAGCAAGGATTGACTGTATGTCCAAGAAGGTCAGCAGACAGACTGAAGGTGGAGGAGTTTCTCTGGAAAGCGTAACAACACCTTCAAAAAGAGGTACAGTTACTAAATGTAAAGTCTATTGTAGATAAAATATGGCTGCCACTAAGCATTATTATTTTGATCATCAATTAATTAATCTGACAATTATTTCTCAATCCATGGATTAATCATTCAGTTCATTAAAGGTCAGAAAATACTGAAAAATACCCATCACAAAAGCCCAAGGTGGCATGTTCAAATTGCTTGTATGTTTGACCAATAGTCCAAAACCTACGCTAATTAAGTATACTCAGTTGCTCTGATGAAAATTTTGGTGAGCAAGTCAACTCTTATTTGGAGAACAAGGTCTCAGGAAGCTCAGGATGTCTTACGCAGCATTGTTTGTTGAAGCCCGGCCTGGGAGACTGGCAACAGCAATACAGAGTGTGAACACAGTGTAGTATGAAACCAAATCTGAAGGATAGATCCTGGCGGGGAGTATTTATCTTTAGTAGACCTACAAAGATTCATCTTTGTAGATGAATCTCGACCTTGGGTTGCCTAGCAAATGGATCACAGAGTTCATCCTTATCGAGGCAACTGAGTCAGGCAGTCAACCCAACAGTCAGAGAGGAGAGACAGAGTCTGACCTACTGTTTTGGGGAGTCACAGACTGTCACTTTGGTTTACTTTTAGCTCTCCAAATGACCCTAACATGACCTGGGGAAACCTGAGTTTTATTACCCTTACTGAAGGCAAGATTCCTTCAAATTTGCCATTTACACCTAACTAAACCATAGCAGTCTAATACCACAGTCCTGCAATAAATCATCTAAAACTCTAAAATGTTGACTTTTTGTTCAAACTCTTTTAGAGAGGTGTTGATTCAACTTTACGGTTATTTTGGAAGCTGCAGTTTGTGGTGCTGCTGAATTGTTCCATTTCATACTTATACAGGTGAGAACCTAGAACCAGGAGATATTTGGCATTTTTCTTTGCAAAATACCAAACAATTACTTGGTTATCAATTGATTACTAAATGTTTAGTAAAAAAAAAAGTGTCTCTGCCAGCATTAAACTGGACAAAATGTCAAACAGTTTGGCAAGCACAATATCAGGAGACAGACACATTTCCCCCATTTCCAAATATTCAAAGTCTGAATAGAGGTTCTGCAGCTTGTAAGTTGCACCTGAATGATTCCCTGCGGATTGTAATGACAGCCTGAAAAAAGGCTTGAATATGCAATTATAATCACACCGCTGACTCTCCAGTCTCCCAGGACTTTTAAAGCGCTTTTCACAAAACAATAATTAAAGTTTAGATTAGAAATTATAAATATATTAGCATTATGAATGTATTAATATTAAGAAGATACAGACAAGGGGTTTCAAATTGTTTGCCTTGTACATTTTAATTCAGTATGAAATTAATTTATTCAACATGAAAGCATTAAGAAGGAAAAGGTGGGGCTCCAAAAGGTCAATGTGGATGCTTATAATGCCACCTACTGGCAGACAGGGGTCATTACATGATGCAGAATAAATAAATACTGTAACCATCTTTTAGTGAATTAAAAAAGCACTTACTTTTTCCTCCGCTGTCTCTCCTTTAATCTTGAATGATATATATCAACAACCGAAAGCTTGAGTGCTGAAACAGAACAATACACATGATAAAAATAAAAGTGTATTGTAAAATGTAGTAATTCACACCATTATCTTCTATTTGTCAAGTCTATTGAGAATCTACCCACCCCGTAGGATTTCTGAGTCATCATCCACAAAGTCGATGTCTTTCAAATCCCATTCAGCATAGTTGTCAAACTCCTAGCATGACAATAAAAAATTATTTGTTTGGTCTAAGTTCACACATAGCCGATCAATGATCCCAGAAGTGTTCCAATTCGAAAACAATTTGAGTGAAAGCAAACAACGGGATGAGTCACTCACTGTGAGACAACAATAAGGCCATGAGCCACTGTTTCAATAACATTTCATACTGACACATCTAGTGGCCATTTCAATTGTTTATTCATGTTCACAGGCCATGTTAGCACACAGATTATCAAGTACAGGGCACATGCATCCCCTTACCTCCATAAAGTCTGCTCTGGCAGGCATGTATCCAGCCATATCTCGAGACAAGACAGAATCAAATGTGGGCCGAGGGGGATCATCAGTGGCTGTAATATCAGAGAAATACAGTAAACAGACACTAAAATTTGTGCATACAACACATTTCATTTGTATTGTGAATGAAAACATGAAATGCACCACCTGCAAACGTTTCCCAAGATTTAGTTCTCCAATACTTAATAGTCCTGTATATAAATATCAGAAATGTTTCTCTGTCAAGTGCTCAAGAACTGCGACAGATGGAATTCCTTAAGGCCACTAGGAGCTGAGACACGTTCCTGACTCACCAACTGCTTTTGTCCAACTGGCCTGCGGCTTCAGACTTCAGGAGACATGTCATATTTTTTTAAAGCAAATCTTTCATCTTGCTTCTTTAGTAACTCCATTTTCACCGGCCTCCGCAAAGCATCCCTGAATTGTTAACAAGGGGTCCAAAATGCTGTTGCCAAGCTTTTGACCAGGTCCTCCAAAATATCTCATGTGACACAGATTTCGATTTGTCTTTACTGGCTCCCCATCAAATTCAGAATCCAATTCAAGGTTCTTGTGATCACTTACAGAGAGCTCTGCATGTTACATTAGAGATCTACTGCAGCTATTTAATTAATTCTCTTTTATGGTGTTGTATTCTTCAGGAGTCTGTACTGATGTCGGTTGCCTTACTTATTTTGTGACATTCTGCTCTTGAAAGGTGCTACATAAATAAAGTTGCTTATTTATTTACTGCTCTGGAGGCCCACAATCAATGCTACTAGCATTTTAAAGTTTTGTTTGTCTTATTCTTCCTGTGACGTTAGTGAAGAAAAAGAAAATTAAGAAGGGAGATAATGCGGATACTGACGTTTAAAAGGAATAGCGCCTTCTGCAAAGCAAGAGTCTTTTGTTTTCCGGAGGCTGAGCAAGGTGGAGGCGAAGAGCGGGTTATTGATGAAATTCTTCATATAGTGGCTCTCGCATTCCTCTTTGGTTTTAGTGCGCATCTGATATGCCACATCCTGCCTGCAGGAGAAAAACAGAACAAATAAAAATTGTTAGTGTGCAACAATAGCTTAAAGAAAGTTTGCCATGGTTTATGAATGAATCCACTGGTCTGTAATAACTGGAAAGGCTTTTTACCCAGTTACCAATTTCATGATAAAAATAGCACAGAATTCATCATAAGTCATGATATTGCTTCTTTTTGGTATATCTTGTAATTTTTTGATATTGTCCTATATTTAGGGATCCAAGCAGCGAAGCTGCTGGAGCCCTATTGTTTTTGTTCTCATTCTTCTTCTTCTTTCTTTCTTCTTTTTCTCTGCTGCACGAAAATTGGCAGGTGGGTTGCAAATTCCACCCACTACTCAGGCAAAAAAAATGTCACTCATAGACCTCATAGTGGCGCTATAATAATCAACTTTACGTTTTGCAATCATCTCAAAAACTGCTTTGTTTAGAGTCAAACTTCTTTCATCATTTTAATCTCTGGATTCATCTGCATCTTTGCTCCAATGGTCCTCTGCTCTAAAAATGTCAAATTGTGCGACTTTTTATCACTTTTCTCTAAAACCTATTTTTTTTTAACTCGTCCCAGACGGTTTTGCCAATTGACCTGAAACTTTGGCAGGATAATCTTTTTTCAGCACATCCACAAGTGACTGATGTTTGCCTCACTGCAACCTATGGTCAATTCAGAAGTGAGTCACTCTATATTTTTCAGAATATGCTAATTCAATTAACATCTATATCTCCACAAGTCTTTCTTCAAACGCTACCAGAATCAACACAGACATTCTCCAGATGGCCGATATCAAGTGTTTCAAAGGGTTTTTAGATTGGTCAAACGGTGAGTCTGCAGTGATATTCAGTATCTTGCTATAACTTGTGTGCAACAATTTCTTTTTGACAGTTTGACAAAAAGATTGACAGTACACCCAATACCAGCAGAATGTCTGCATTTTATCAGAATTTTCTCACCAACATCTTGACTGTTGTAAGTGTTTTAAGTTTAAAGTGACAAAACTATCCGGGTCTGGCACATGTGATGTCACTACCTCAACTTGGGAGATGGTGTGTGGAAACAGCCTCTCACCAGTAGCTCAGTCAGTAAGTCACCTACTCTGGAGATCTGAAGTTCCAGGGTTCACAACCCCAGGTGACCGAGTCAGACTTGCTGACAATGGGGGGTTCATATCACAGTGAGTATAACTTCTCTACTTTATTTGGATCCTTAGGACTTTCTTCTTATTTTTCCTCAGCTTAAAAGAGTTTATGCAGCTTAAACTTTAAACCTTGAAAACACAAAATGTTGCAGGTGGGTTGAACATTTCACCCAGTAGTCAGGAACATATAATGACAGTCTCTGATCTCAAGGTGATGCTGTAAAAATCAACTTTGCATTTCCCCAATTATCTCAAAGACTAAATTCTTTCATCACTTTAATCTCTTATGTCATCTGCAACTGTTCTTCTCCTCTGAAAATGTCAAATGTAGCATTTTTCACGTCTTGCTTGGATCCCGATCATTGCCGCTTGCGGCTATATTTATATATGTTTATGTAAGCACCAATATATCAAGGCAAATTCGTTGTATGTGAAAATGTACCTGGCAATAAACCTGATTCTGAAAAAATGCAACCAGTTAGGCTAGGATTTATTAAACTTTGTCCCAAAATCCTCACGTCCCAAGTCATCATTATTAATTATTTTTCATCCAAGAGCAGCACACTAGAAAAGTCACATTTTGGTCTATAAGCCAAATATTTTAGATTTTTCTTGTGCCCAAACCGAGGTAGTTCAGGAGCACAGTGGTGCAGAGCAGAGACGATTTTCATTGGGTCAAAGCACTCACCAGTTTCCAAAGCCACAGTCCATGACTGCTTCCAACAGGGCCATCTCTTCCTGTGCCGTCCATCCAGGCTCCAGGACGGGGAAGTCTGATGTCTGTATTAAAAGTGAGGATAAATGGTGAGTGTGTGGTGGATGACTGTGTTTGAGACAACATACATGCAGACAATTTTAATTTTACTCACCATGATTTCATATCTGTGATCACTCTCGTGCTTCTTATATTCAAATCCTCTGGTGAAGCACTGAAATAAAAACATTTGTTTCATTCATTTCAGTCGGACTGAATGGCCTGCCAATAAATAAGAGCTCTAATAACATTTGTGTGTACTTGTCATGCACTAACCTGGAGACAGAGTAGAAAAGGTGAAGGTCCACATTCTGCACACTTGATGTATGGCTCAGTTAGATAAGATGAGCAACCTCTGCATGGTGGTTTATCAAAAGGATCATCTGAAATGGACAAACTCATGATTGGCGTTTACTCACTAATGACTTATAAGACATGTTAACGCTAAGCTAGTTGATTCAGTATGTAAACTGATCGCTTAACCTTACAAACTAGACCAACCATTCAAAGCAGACCGAAGTTAAAGCCAGCAAATGTTAATGTTCGGCTGTAAACAAACCCTCGCACATGACGATAGCCTGAATGCTTGCTATGCTAACGCTGCTCATAAAAGCTAAAGTAACGGAAGATTTAATTATAATAGCAACCATCTTTATAGCAAAACATCTGAAATTTATCCAACAAGAAAACAATACGACAGGTTGTTTTAGCAACACATGTATTCAAAGGCTAGATGTAACTATAGTTAGCGTTAGCGTTAGCAATGCTAGCTGGAGTGAAGGTAATGTGGCTAACCAACGATAACTTCAGAAAGGAGCTGGGTGTTTAGTGTAAAGCTGCAGCAGTTACACTTTACTAACTGATATTATCGACACTTACTTCCAAAAGATGCTAGACGGTCCATATGACAATGATTTAACAAAACTAATAGCAGAATAGACCTTTTCTTCTTCTTCTTGGATGTTTAACGGCAGTTAGCATCCTTAGTGTTGCATTACTGCCATCTTCTGGAGATAATTATTTTGTCCTGTGACCCAACAGTAGTGTCTCGTTGGAGCCCCTGGTCTCGGGCGGCTTCATTAAAATGTTTTTAGTCCAAATAGGTAAAATTATCCAATATTTATCAAAAAGCAAAGATTAGAGTCCAAATAAATGAATTTCTGGTACCTGACCATGTTCACAAAGACCGGTTGGATGCTTCCATGTAATGTTTAGATTACTGAGTCATATTCTTAATCTATTATTATTACTACCTCTTTCCTATTCTTTGCCCTAATCCTCACAATACCCACTCTATTTTAAATGTAAATGTATTCCTGTTATTTATCCCAGTGCTGTTTTCCACTATTGGCCTTTCTCTATGCTTTGTAACGTTTAATACAGACATAGGGTATGTGTTTCCCTTTTGCCTACTCATTCTTTTCCCAGAGTGCCCATATGAGCGGAAAGCCAAATTAATGCAACCTCATTGCATTATTTCGAATAGTAGGCCTAACTCCTGCCGATTAAAGAAAGAACCTGACTTAAGCTTAAGCTTAATGCTTGTTATTCCAAATCTACCAAACAGATTGTCTAGTAATCACACAGCAATAATAATAATAATAATAATAATAATAGCCTAATAATAATAATAATAATAATCTTTATTTATAGAGCACTTTTCAAGGACAAGTTACTGTGCTTCATAGATAGTATACCACCAAATCTCTTGCTGCTGAATCTCCTGTCCTGATTTTGGTGTTGTCTCCCTTTCCCAACAGACCTGTAGCTTTTTGATTAGGTGACAAGCTCCATGACCTCTAGCATTCATCCAGTAGTTGACTAGGAGCTGTTTTTGTGTCATTTCTCCTGCCCGACTTAAGGTGTTACCAATGTTTATACTGTTTCTATATATAATCCAAGCCTGGATCATCTAATCTAAATAGATATGTCGATCCATAAACTATTTTACCATAATACAGCCTTGTTCTAATTAGAGTTACATATCTACATTTCAAGAATGAAATATTGGCTCCCCAGTCCAACCCTACTGAAAACTTAAATCCCAGTTTGTTCCCCCACATGTCAAATTTATTTACGCTTCTAATCGTTTTAGTAAATGACTCATGTTTCTCCCTCTTTTCCACAAAGCTTGTTTATCTGCAAATAACCGTCTTCCCATATCTAATGATACATTTTCATAATGCCATTTATTGTAGTTGAGAACAAGACTTTCGCCCCTGACATGTCCCATTGATGATCCAACTTTCCCCTGGATACTTCTGTTATTCAAAAGGCCTGTTCTCCAAAAGGTAATCCATTTCAGTAGGACAAAGCTAGATGAGGCCAAATTGATTCATAGCTACCTCTTGGGCACTAGGCTTTCCTAAATGAAAACCATTTTCAACATATACAGCTTTTTTTGTGCTGTACGTGTAAAATATCACAAATTGCATATTGTTATGTATTGTATGTATGCTTTTCCTCTTTTCCATCAGTTAGGAGAAAGAAGTCAGCTGACATCAACTGAGGCTCCTTTATTAAAATAGGATTCAATAAAATCTGGACATTCCCAAATAACATTATAAGAAATGATGAGTGATTTAAAAAAAAAAGTCCTGTCCTTTGTTTTTTTTTAGAAAAAAAATACAAAAATCACTTGAAAAATTCAGTGAATTGTGTGAACATTATTGTTTCCATCATCATATTCATCAGTCGTCATTCTCCAGTCAACCACAGGGTGTTGATCTTGCACCATTTCTGTTAAGAAAACAGTGATGCCTTGCCAGTCTCTTTGTCTTTTTCTGAACACACACCACCACCTGAGCCTTGTATAGGTCAGTATGTGCTAGCTTGGATAATGGACAGGCAGATGGTGGATATGAGACTTCACCACATTGCACCTCAATGCTGTTTCCCCTCCATAAAATTCTTCCCCAATACAGAATAACTTCCAGGAATGCTTCTTGTCCTCAAAGTGGCTTAAAACCCTTCACTCGAATGCAATAAATATCTATGATTCCTGATATTTTCCAGTTCCTGTGTCCAGCTTTGGCCCCTGAGTCAAATACAACTCCTATCACTTTACAACAAAAAGGTGCAGCTTATGACATTTAGGGATGAATTGTATCTGTCTGACATGTAAATTTATATTATATTTGATGCCAAAAAGGTGTAATGTACCCTTTATTTTAGTGGTTAAAATGTACACAGCGCTAAATGGGATATAGTGTGGTCGCACATTGGGTTAAATCTGAGTGTTCTCCTTTGTTCTTGTTACCCTGAGCTATTTTCGGGAGGACGATCCACGGTGACAAGTGCGTTCAGTTGCAGCGTACCCTGCTTCCCATCTCCTTACCCTCCGGGGTTGCCTTACCTCTGGGGAGAGACTCAGTCAGCATGAGAGCCCTGAACAGCGCAGATCCATGAGTAATGACAAAGCGGCCTCCTGACAAACTGTGCACAATAAAGGGACAGTTGTACTTTCCCTCTCAGTGGAATTTCCAGCTTGTTTAACAATGATGTGAGAGAGTTAGGCCATTTCTTTATGGCCACAAAATTGGATGTTGTTGTCTAAATTGTACCTGTATTCTGTCACATTAGGACTTCCCTGAATTAGAACTAATTGGTTTTGTCTAAGTCATGAAAAGCCCCAAACCAAAAGTATATACAAGCATGTGAACAGTGGTGTCCCTTAGTGGACATAAGCTAATAAAATGACTGGGAACATGGTGTCCTGGTGTTCCAGTGGTCTAAGATGTATACTATGTGATCTTTATGATCTTTTATTCCCATGTTTCCCGCCACTCCCTACAGTCAACAATATAATAAAGGCAAAAATTGCACAAAAAAGAATCTGAAAACAATTCCAAGGAAGACTATTTGTATGAGGACAGTACTGCAGCCTCCATATGACTTTAATAAAACACAATTCTTGTGCAAGCCAATTTGAAATGCCAGGGTCAGCATATGTGGAACCATACTGTATAAAATCACATCTTGGCAGTGAATGCAGGCCGAATATATTATCCACATGGAGACTAACAAAGAAAATAATGTCAGCCTCACAGAGTGACAGGTGTGCGTCCCTGCCACGGACCCTGCTGCAGCATCATTGCCTATGGGCAGACAACCTGCTGTCTCTCCAGCCGCATGCCACCCCCGCCTACCCACAGTGCCTCTCTCTCTCCTCTCCGCTGCCTATTCCTTCACACCCACAGTAAAAGGCCTAAAAGACCAGACAAACACCCAGCCCACAGTCCTCACACTGCTCATGTGTATCAAACACAGGGAACCCTGGGGTTTCTCTGTTCTAGACGTGTGCCAGATTATACACAAGCCAAACAAATGCACACCCCCACCCCCATTACATCTTTAAAAACTCCCCCAGTCTCTGCCCACTCCTTTGCCTCTTACCAAGGCACTTCCCAGCTGCTGTGATTTGAATATGAGGGCCCCTCTGAAGAATAGAGGGCATCTGGCACACGCCTTAGAGGCTAAGAAAAAAGAGTTAAACTGCTCCTGTCATGGAAATGTTCTGAAACAAGATTAAGCCTTTTTAAAAAGCAAAGAGGTAAAATAGACACAATCCCTTAAATAAATTCAGACAAAAGACAACACAAGGAGACACCTGGACAATGCCGATATCCTGACAATGAATGGTTGCTTGGAGTGGACATACACCTTGAGATTTGCTTGTATAAATTGTTCTGTCTTCTTATTGTTCTGTGTGGTTGTTCTGGTCTGATCTGTCCTATTGATATTTCGGTGCCTGCCTTAGTTCTTGTTCAGTTCTGTTCCTCTCTGAGGTAATAGTTTCTGTACCATCATGCTTGGGTTCTGTCTGTTTGCTAGGTGTCAATTTTAGTTCTCTGTCAGTTTCATTAATAAATCTGATTTTGATCATTCTGCTTTAGTCTATTCTGTCCTTATTATTAACCGTATTATTCGGTTTGCCTGTTTGTCCTGTTCTAGTTGGCCTCTGTGTTTTTGTTGTTTGATTCTTGGCCTTTTTGCAAACTGTTATTCTCAGTCTGTTGTCCCTGGGTTTGTTTGTAGCCTATCTGTATTGTTGGTTTTTCAGTCTGTGTTTCCTGTCATGTATCTTAGGTTTAGTTCTGCATTTTAGTTCTGTGTCTTAGTTAATGTCTGTATTTAGTGTTCAGTAACCTGTACTCTGTATGTTACTCCAGAAGCCCTCTGCCTGCCTGTCTCTCTGTTCTCCCCTGCTGTCTCTCTGCCTGCCTGTCTCGTTAGTCCTTATCCCTCTCACCTGGGTTGCTCCCGTCTGCTCGTTAGTCCCTGGTGTATATGTTTGGTGTTTCTATTCAGTCCCCGTCCGGTCATTGTTGTGCGTATACGCTCTGTTGTGTCTTGTGTAGAGTGTCCTGCCTGTTCCGTTGCTGCTTAGTCTGTTGGATTGTGGATTCCTCAACTGCCTGTATGTCTGATATCCTGCTTTTGTTTGTATTAAAGTCCCTGAACTGCATCTCCGCTCCTGTGTCTTGCATTTGGGCTCTCACCTGCTTTGCACTCACCCTAATTCGTGACAGAAAAGTATCTTTCTGTAGTTAAAGGACATATCAGCAGTAATTGCATAATAACTCTCTAAACGATACTTTCAGCTTAGATTTATTAAGCTACCTGTCCCTATCTGGGCACTACCACTAATTAACATACAGTTGCTGTGTTAGCAGGAAAAGGTCCAGTTTTTCAATCTTAATGCTAATGAATTCGCAAAAACAAGTCTGTTTTGTTGTTACAGTACGTGTCCAGGGAATACATTTTACTGGGCCTATTGATTATATTTTTTGCATTTAAGGGATTCATTTCCTTGCATAAGGGCACTTTGGTCAAGAGTTTCCCTCCGTTTATCCACTTAATAATACTAAAGTAAGGTGTAACTGAATCACCAATCTACAAAAGACACTTCTGAGTTGCATTATGGGAATCGTAGGATCCGGAATTTTCAGAGCTCAACCCAAACTAGGGACTAAAGGTCAGGATAAAAGGCCTCTTCTGCATTAATATGGACCATTCCTTCTTTAATCTTTCTCTTCACAATCCCCCAACCTTATGGAAGTGTAAGACTAAATCGCTGGAGTAGCTCTTTAATATGTGGCATGTACCCTGGCTTAGTTCAGAAATGAAATTGAACCCGTGACTTTTCACTTCCTTTGATAAGCCTCATATCCGCCATCTTAAGTTGCATTTTATTACCACTCATTCAACCAAATGCTGATTACACAGGGTCTACAATCAGTTGAGATTCTGCTGTTACTCATAAACTAAACTTTGCCGTGTGAGAAGATTTTTATGATACCAAAGAACAACACAGAAGTTAACTTACTATCAGTGAACCTTATCCTTATGGCCATTGCTCAAAGGAGAACCTCACATGGTGCAACGTGACTCAGAAATATATGCGTTCAAACAGAGAGCTCATGTCCTAACGAAACTCAAGATAAGATTCCTGTGTTTTGTTGCAGCTGTTAAACTAAATTTTCCTGTTGTATGCGTTTGCTTTCATCTAGGCTTTGTTATAAGCAAAGAGTTTTGAATGGGATTCAAATGGCGTTTGACATGCAACACTCTACACAGTTTATTTATACGCAAACACAGACTGTGAGGTGTTAAAGAGATTAAGATTACTCTGTATTAAATCCCATATAAATGTCAGTAACGATCCAGAATGACCTGACTTCCTTCAGTTTCTACAACATCCTCACGCAGTGTTAGATGTGAATAAATTAATGAAAGCAGATGACTCCCACACAAATGTGTCATCAGTTTATTTCTGCTGGGTTCCCCCTACACATATTCCTCCTCTCTGTGAGCTTCAGTGGACATCCTCTAACCCACGGCCAAGGTAACACAGAGGAATCAGCACAGTAAGAGTTCAGATAGGTCAACAAGTGGGTGTGGAATGCAAGTGTTTCCCACGCGGAGTACCTTGACACACAAGCCCTGAGAAAACATGTGTCATGCCTCAGCACAACAAACTGGAATTCCTTGAAGTCTGCTTGGGTATGTGGCTGTGGCCCTTGGGTTTTATCCAAGGGCCACAGTGTCTGAGGACCAGAGGTGGAAAGTATATTTAC
Organism: Micropterus salmoides; assembly: GCF_014851395.1. NCBI lineage: Eukaryota > Metazoa > Chordata > Actinopteri > Centrarchiformes > Centrarchidae > Micropterus > Micropterus salmoides. Next base: position 29,402,311 of record NW_024042261.1, read on the forward strand.
TCTTCAACAGAATTTGTCTGTTTTTTCCTTTCCTCTTAGTTGTAAGTTAAAAAAGTCCAGTGTGTGTGTGTGTGTGTGTGTGTGTGAGCAAGCTAGGAAGTAATTGTTACAATTGCATTACTGAAGCAAGTACTCTACTTACCTATAATTTTGAGGTACTTGTATTTAAGTATTTCCATTTTCTGCTACTTTACATATCAACTCCACCACAGTTCAGAGGGAAATATTGTAATTTTCACTCCACTACATTTACATACACATACAAAATCTAATTAATGAATAAATGACAATGTTTTATTATAGATTAAGATAAGGCATTATTGATCCTTATGGGAAATAACACAAGCTAACCAACTGCATTTAAAGTAATTAAAATTAGCCTGACCTTTAGCATCTGCAACATTAAAATAATATTATATATGTAATAATGCATCAACTATTATATATAATAAAATATAATATAGTTAACATTTTTCTGAAATGGGCCATTCTACAATAATGATGAGTACCGATGAGTACTGTTGACACTTGACGTTGACACAAGCATGTTTTGATGCTAATACTACTTTCTACTTTTCTTCCACCACTGCTGAGGAGCCATCAGGTTGAATCAATCACTCTTCAGGAGCCAGACAACAGTGGTGGAAAAGGTACTCAGATCCATTATTTAAGGAAAAGTACAAATACAACATTGTATAAAAATGACTCCATTACAAGTGAAATATCTTGCATTCAAAATCCCACTTAAGTAAAAGTACAAAAGTATTTTAAGCTAAATGTACTTTAAGGATCAAAAGTAAAATTAGGTAGAAAAATGTCCCCTGTGACAGATACATTGTTATGTAATATATTATTAGATAATGCTGATGCATCTGTGTGTCAGTAGTTTTTACTTACCATTGCGCTACATATTTCTGACAGCTTTAGTTACTAGTCGCCGTTCAGATACAATTATTCATACCCTCCCTGTCCAGTGAAGACCTTGCATCTCCAAATTTGGTGACTTGAATGTTTCTGATAAACTGATTTCTGTGCCCTTGACTCCAACCTTCATTGGATAAACTGAAGTATGTATTTATTTTATGGATTGAGTAAATTACTTCTTAAGCTGAATCAGCAATTTTAAACATCCCCTTGGATTAGCTGGAAAATGCCTCGTCATATAACAGCACTGCTTTTCTGAGCTCATGAAAATTGACTTTTTAGCCATACATGGTTTTAACATAACAGCGCTGCTACAAACATAAGATGATCTGATGAAATATGATGCATTGCTGTAGATGAAACAACCCAACAGTATATAAAGTAGTTAAAATTAGCTTAATTACTACTAATTACCACTACAGCAGTAAAATGCAATGCAATATACACAATGCAGCAGTAAAAGCGTCTAATCGCCGAAGACTTTTTACATTTCTCCAATTCATCGTACACATGTCACTATATTATTATTGTTCACTCAAATCTCTCCTGATTTAAGTACTTTTACTTAAGTAAACGATCTGAATACTTTCTACACCATTATATAAAATTTAAAAGTAAATCACACGTCACTCAACAATTAATTTAAGTACAGTACTTGTACTTGGTGTAACTGAGTAAATATACTCAGTTACTGTCCACCACTGCAGAAGAAATTACAACAAGGCCAGAGTGGGATAATGAGAGCTGAGAGAAGAGATTTCTGTGGCTGAAATGCGGAAATTTTGCCTTATACACACACACACACACACACACACACACACACACACACACACACGCACACGCACACACACTCAGCTGATGTACACCACTGAGGCCGAGCTGTAAATGGAAAAAGAGCTCCCCATGTGAACCACACCGTGTTTCCTATGTACCTCTTACGGCAGAGCGGATCTACCACAACACTGTCAGAACACATCAGCCGCCGGAGCCCGGATGGTTTCCACGCTCGGGCTCTCCCAGTGGCGCACTGGAGAGACACCACAGGCTTGTTGCTTTAGTCCTGCTCCCAGCAGCCCATTCAGCCTGGTCGGGTCTCAGTGCATTTGAGAGAGGGCTCCCTAACACAATATCCCCCTCTCGATTTAATCTGGGGGAAGAATGATGATGTGCATTATGCATTATCTATGGTGGCGTTTGGGAGAATGGACAGAAATAACAGTGAGGGGTCACGCGGGACAATGTAAAAAGACTTTTTTTTATAAAAGGCTGATCTGTTGTAGCTGGAGCATAAATGGCCTTGACCCCTCTAGCTACAGCTTCGATTAGAAGAAAAATATCCTAATAGCGTAACTGAATGAACTCATTGGATACTAAAGTGAGCCCTAATGTTAATATATAAAGTCTTCTTTCTACTAGGTGGCTAAATATGTGTCATAGCATCACTATATTCTGTTCTCACAGTGGCATGTGTCCTGTCAACAGAGTGAAAGTATTCCTGGTTGTCACCTGCTCTTCAGAAGTGAACGTGTGTTGAAGTGAGCAATGAATGGCTGTCAGGGTCAGACCAGGAATGCAATGGTAACAGCATGAGTTAGACACACAGATATAAAGATGTATGTGTGTTGCTCAGACATCACCAGTCTTCCCACACAGCCACCAGTTCAGGGTTACGACCTGTCTGCTTTGCCACTTTCTACCACACAGCAGAAACGTATATCCCTAACCTTAGGGTGACCACTGTGGGTTTTCTGTGGGACTGCAGAGGATTAGCCAGCTGTTGGGTGGGGGAATTTGAAGGTTTTTTCCCCAGTGGGCAGTTCACGAGAGTCCAAAGTGTGCTATTAAAACAATCTGCTCATGGTCACTGGATGCAGGGTGACACATATGACATGCTGTTGCCAACTTGCAGACAACACAGCTCAGACAGAGGCAAATGGAGTAGTTTTACTACCACATCCCAATGGTGGCAGTTAGTGAGATCATTTGATTAGTCAGGCCAGACAAGAGACTGAAATCTAATAGGGGTGTTTTGAAAAAAACCTTCAATTAATTTTAGTGCCAAATCATAACATTGTTTAAATAACTTAAATAAGAACCAGATTTTTTTTGTGCTGATTATTAAAGAAAATATCCCAAATGCTGTGTTGCTGAGTTTTAGGGCTTTTGGTATTGATTAATTATTTAGATCATCTTTGATCTTTGATCATCACAAGTTCTCAATGCCCAGAGTCTTATTTAAATGAAAGACAATAGCAGATCTAAAAGGAAAACAATCTTTTCTTGAAATTTGAGGAGCTTGAAACAGACAAACATTAACTGCAGGTTCAAACAATGGTTGGCTGCTCAGCATGAATTTGTAATTACAGGCTCTCAGGTTGGACAGTGAGATGCAAGAAGTTAAACAATTAATGGATTAAATGTGTTTGAATGTGGTGTTGACATGCAGAATGAAGGTACAGTAAATAGGTGAGCAGTGATTTCATCATGTTTGTTGCATGAGGAGCAGAAGGTTGCAGAGCCAGATCAGTCAGATTTGGAATTAACGTGTCTGATCTCGCATTTCCCGCGTGAAAATACGAACACAGACAAACATAGTAAAGGCTTTCAGGATCATCTTAATAGCTTAATTGATCAAAGGTGTGGTGATGTTTGAGAAACATCCTGAAACTATGGCAGACAAATTTGAAAATTCTTTCACACCTATTCAGCACATCAGCCAACATAATCCAGTTTCAAAATAAAACAATGTTTGGGAGTAGCTCCACAGTCTCACAACAGCTTGAAAAAGTTGAATGAATACAGAGCCATTGTTTGCAGGCTTGGGAACAGGGCTCCCACGGGACAAGACGTGCCTGAAAACAGGGACTGGGATCGGGGCATTTGGGTTTGAACTGGCATGTGGTTCTCATTGCTGCAGTATAGTGAGTGATGGTTGTGTACTGGTGCTTTAACAGGCCTTTGCTTTGCACGTGAGCCGATCAAAACCACATGTTCCAGTATGATTGTGTCTGTGGGCTCGTAAAGACAGAGCTCTGGCTGAAGAGCTGCTCCTGGCTCCCACAGCCCTCTTTGCATGTTAAATGTTTTTTTTCTCCGTTCTTTTGGCTGATGCAACATAGTACAACTTCCACATGGAGTGTATTTTTCCTGACTAAGGGGTTTAGGAGCTGATTTATAGTACAGTACTGTTGTTGAAATGAATCTGGAGGAGTGAGGCTTTGTTTTTCTAGAAGCCATCCTTTAGATGATAGTTTAACAGCAATCAGAGAAAAATAGAAGTTATTAACAGTAAATTCAGGTCTAAGCTACGAGAAAAGGTAACTGTTCAGAGGAGTTACAAGATGGTTTGCAGAGCTATTAAAGATAACACAAACCTCTTCCTCACCTCCTATTTCAGGTCAACTGTTTTAGTATTTGGAGTAACACACAGTCTGCATCTGGTTTATTTTTCCATAAAGTTTCGCTGTGTGTAGTGAATTTTTTTGTGTAATGATTTTTTGCTTACTGTGTTTCTAAAATGTAAACGTCATGTTGTACAACCTAGCTGGAAATTAACTGCCCTAAATAATAAGACAAAGCTTTATAAGGTTACACAAGTCTTTGTTTTCTTCCTGAGGCCGTCAGGTGATTGACAGGGAGCTCAGCGTAACATAATGTGTGCACTGACCTGAAAACGCTGAAATAGTGCTGACGCAGAAATGGACAAAATCAAATTGAGCTTTCATGTCTGCTGTGATGGATTGTCTACTGTAGGTTAGGCAATTTTTGAAATGTGTGAAAGGTGTTACTTTAAAAGACAAGAAATTAAGGGGAACAGGGTAAACAAATCTTGACAGCTCCAGGTTTTACTGACTGTGTGCAGACGCAAACAGGAATAATTAAAAGGAGCGACCTAGATCAGATTCCCAACCTTTTTGTTAGCCTTACCCCCACAGCCCTATCACAAGTATTAATCCTTGTAATACAGTAATTCATATAGTTGGACTGTCAAAGTCACTTTAGGTCAATTTGGTAAGTTTTGCATTTGTACAAGTGGCAGATAAGCTGGAAGTTTTAACCATTTCTTAATTAGGCTACTTTCTATTTGAACTGTTTCTATAACTTTTAGCAAACTTTGCTGACAAATCACTGACCTATATGACTGATTCAAAACAAGTTTGTTTTTTACTTACTATATACAGCAAAGGTGTTAGGGTGGTATAATTTGTGTTGGATAATAATGGTGGAGTAGCAAAATAGTGGCCACATTGGTGTTGCTACTGTGAATGCTTTGCCCCGAAGGCCTGGCAGCAAGTCAGCCTGCAGCCTCACACTGTGCCACTGTGCCTTATCTCCTACAGCCAGGAGGCTGATTACAGGGAGACTACACAGGCATGCATATACATCCTGCTCTGTGTCAGAGACAGCATGGCTGTGCATCTGCCTCTGCAGCACAAGCAGATATGCTTAAAGACATTATAATGCCACTCACTGTAGTAGGATAGTCGGCAGAATTGCTGCAGTATTGTTATATACTGCTTCCTTGCACACTGATGGCAACAGGTCATGTGAAGAAAATGTGGTGATACTGACTCTCTTTTGTTGTTTATATTATCAGCAGAATCATTGTTGCTTTAGAATTTGAAGTCATTAGATATGAAACATCTCTATTAGTCTCACACATCTGAGCAGCAATGAGTGCATGTCAGGAGCAGTTTGATATCTTAAAGCAGAGGGATTTGAAAGATCCAAAGTGTCAGTGAGACAGTGATTTTCACTGTGTCAGTTGTGAATGGGATTGCTATTTCTGAACCTCTGCAGCCGTGGCAGAAAAGTGTCAAGAAAGTAAGTCCATCTTTTGTGTCAGCTATATCTATTTCAGGGGAACGTGACACCAGACACAGGCAAGTGAAAAGATGGATCTGACCTATGAACTCTCTGGCTGAGGGTAAAGAGTCATGCACTGCTCAAAGAGTTCATCAGCAACATGGACAAAAAGCTCACACAGGTGTCTGTCTGTAGGCTTAGGAAAATGTCAAATGACTTTGCATTAAATTCCTCTCTCTTCCAGACAGATTATGAGTGCAAAAGTCTAAATTCAAATACAATGCATTGCATGCATTTAACATTAAACAGGATGAAAGCTCTGGGGTTATCAAGCGCCTCCAGCCACCTCCAGGCTTTCTGTTTGTCTCATCAGTGGGTTTGGCTCAGTTGTTGATCCTCGGAAACAGAGCTCATGAAGCTGCATTTTTATTCCCTGACAGTAAAAAGTCTGCATCAGCCTTCTATTCAGCTCCCTGCTCTCTTTTCATGCTCGCGGAAACCAAATTTAATTGGATCCTGAATTAATCACGAACAATCAACTCCTTGAAATTGAGTGGAAGCTGTTTGGCACAAGAATTACATTGTTTGGTGTTCAATCTAATGATGAAGGTTTTGTTTGTTTAAACAGAAAAAAGAGCGGGGATGGATGAGAAAGAAGAGGGGAGTAGTTCATTTTAACCTAGCTGATGGTACTGATAAAACGAGCTAACACAATACGAGTTTAACCTAGTTAGGTTTAGTATTCTTTATGCTTTAAGTGTAAACCAGTTTGAATTCAATACAACTGAGATACTGAGGGAAATACTTAAATTACACATCTGATAATAAATGAAAATGCCTTGGTAATATCAGCGGTTGCTTGTTTATTTTACAAAATGTTTTCTTTGGTGGTGATATGGTGGACAAACTTGTGGTTAAGTCCTTTGTTGCATATCACTTCCCCTTTCTCTCCCTTCATTTCCTCTCTGCTGTCAGCCTTGGAGTACAATTTCTGTTTTTTTCCCCCCAAGATTTTGGCATAAGTGTATCTACAGTGTGGACCAATATTTTAAAATCTTACTTACTTACCGGCAAGTTTCTTAGTTGGACTACAGTATATAAGTAACGTGATACAACAATACATACAAATAAAACACTCATCTAGAAAGTTTTAATTTTGAGGCGAGAATGTGTAGAAACTTTATGTCACAGAAAAAGGCGGTTGTTTTAATTTGACGACGACTGTCTGCAGCAGATGCAGCGGGATGAGAAGTATGTGGCAGCACCTGTCTCTGCTGCAGTACAGGGGGGCCACAACCCCTAGACCACCAAGAACTGCAAACACTACTGTTGTAGAAGTACAGGAGTATTTCCTACAGGTGCATCATTTAACAAATATTGAGTACCTTTATTTCCTTATTCCAACCAAATGAAGGCCTAAAATGTCTTGCTAATACAACGCTTGATGAGGGTTTTTAAAATAAATTTCATGATTCAAATAATGTAAGAAAAACACACTTAAAGCACAAAGTCTAATCAGTACAAAAATGCATGATCTGACCCTGTGACCCCCTGAATCAACCACAGAAACAACTTAACAGCTATCTAACAACTCGACCATGTGCTGGAGCGATTGAGGAACTCTCGAGCATTTCTCTCCGCTGCAACAAAACCTGAAATCCATCACTCACTTCCTGTTTGCACTCCAGCTCAGTGTGCATGCTTCCTGTATATCCCAAAGGACTTCCCTCACAACCCCCTGGAAGCACTAAATCTCTTAACAGTCTGCTTATCTGCTCTGCACACAGTGACACAAATATGGGCTTAAGATTCATTGGTGTACACATCACAACACATGCACGTTCCAACTGTGAAGCTTCTTGTAAATCATTAACAAAACAAAACAATAAATTAGTAACTTTAAGCAGTCATATTCACCACTACTGAACTACAAAAGAGTCATGAGATTTGGTTTTAAGAATGTAATTTCCACTGGCGATGGGGAGGACACTTTTCAAATTCCTTTTTTTGTCCTTGTCACTTTTATCGTTTCAGTTTTGATTAATTCAATAAAAGACCACAAAACCTCATCTGGTTACTGCCCAGCACAAAAATCCAGATGAGAAAAGGTCTGAGTTGATCAAAACCTTCAGTTATTACTGTACAGTGTAGCCTACTATGCAGCATTTAAGCTTTACAAGCAGTTTTTTTGGTCCTGGATTTCCCTCTTTTTTATTTTTATGTTATACTTGTGTTTAAAATTAGTTTTTACACTTGAGATTTCTGTCTAATTTATTGAGTTTAAAAGTTTATTGGATTCATTGGCTTAGTGCATTATAATGCAACTTTTTATGTGGCTTTTTTGTATGCAAACATTATCATGGAAAGCATGATACACAGTTTTATCCTAATTTATTATTTGTTAGATAATATAGATTTATGTAAAGAAAAGAAAATTACTTGTAGTTGTGAAACTAAACCTAGATCCTTCTGTATTTTCTGGATATTGAAATTTTCCTCTTTGTGCTTGTAGATCTTCCCCACCATCTGAGTGCCTGTTCCTGTATCAGGTGACACTGACACACACCACTGTGCTCTCCCGGTTTGTGCTGCTGGGTCGTCTCTTGTTTACTTCTCCTCTTCAGCCTCTCAGCGATCATTTGCTATTATTGGGGTGACGTGGTTTTGGGCCATCAGGAAAGGCTGCAGGCCTACCAGGACCACCAGCAGCACCTCCACCTCAGCAAACTCTGCAAGAACAAAGAGAGACAGAAAGTGTGTCAAAAGTTAGTGTGTGGTATAAAAGTGCTGATCTTGTGTGTTAATCAGGGGGAAGAAGTGCTGAGGCAGCTCATAAAGCCTAATGTTTCAAATCAGCCTTAGGATCCACTACAGCAGGTTATAAATACTAAAGTCAGTGAGATGATGCAACTTAAAGTTTTGAGACTCTTTCACAGACAGACCCAGCTGGTCTTCCTCTGCTGCGAGTAGCAAAGTAACACTCCCTCTGGGCTTTGATGGCACAATGTTTAATTCATGAAGAGGCCACAACTCCCGCAGATGCTTTAAAGCTCAAGTTAAATGTATCAGAGGATGAAAAAGCATGCCAAAATGTGTCCAACTCAATTATTTAACACTGGAGGTCAGTAACATAAGTGCACAGCAAAAAAGCATTTTGAGTAAAAAACAATGCACGCTGACAGCTGCAAACATGAAGGTGGTGTTTTTTTTTGTGAAAGCTTGTCTTTAATACTTGTCCCCACCTTCTGCTGTTGTCGACGACCGGTGATGTTATTCAGCAAAGCCGCTGCACTTTGCCAGAGTTCATGTGAAGTGGTGCTTCACAGAGAGAGGTAATCATGCAGCTTCAGGTCCTCCTAAACCTCACAAAGAGATTACCAAAATATACATTCAGGTGGGACATGGTCAGTCTGTAAGTCACTGGATTAGCTGTCATTTAACCATATTTTTATTGTGCAATGTCATGTCATTTGTCATGTTGCTTGGCCTAAATTTGAGCAAAAATCTGATTAGTTTTATAATACAACATACAGTGTGAAGGTCTGCCAGAGCTGAAATAAAATGACAGACTTTCTTCAGTCTGCTGTTTACAGAGTGGCACTACTTAGACCAGTTCTCCTGCACAGCCCCAGCATCAATCAGTGATGTTAATTTATAATATTCATGATGACTGATCAGAATGTTTTGCTATTTGTGTTTCATTATGTGTTTATAACAGTATAACAGAATAAGTTATCTTGTTAATACAAGTCACAGTGGTGACTTATTTGTTAGTTACATTATTACACACAGTCCGGTTTTCCATGACATGGGCATATTATTGTGTAATATGTTTATTAATCTGATAAATCAGATTCCGGACCAACAAAGTAAAAATCATTTGGTTTTGTGATCGTTTGTGAGGAATGCAAATAATGTTAATAACTTCAGAATCTGCATCATGAAGTTAAGGTAAGCATCAGCATCATTTTACTTTTTAGATAGTTTTGAATAATCATACTTATATATTAAGTACTTAACTGGATATATTTTTTTGCATATGCCAGTTGTCTGAGCCTGTTAATCTTGCTTATGTTTATTGTTGTAACAATGTTTTAATGGTGTCCTCAACCAGGCCTTTGTTGAAAAGGAAACTATTACATGGTTAAATAAAAGAACGTTGACAAACTCACATGTAAATAAAAAATAATAAAGTGGAGCTTTAAATTAGAAGTCTGTTTATGCAGCATGATGTGACTTTCTGTGCTGGGAGAAATAGCGTTACACTGATTAAATGTATTGCTGATAGCAATGTTTTGATGTGCTTACATGAACCTGCAACTCCACATTTGAGCCAGGATTACTCAGAATCGAGTGGATTTCAAAATTGCAGGTGGGGATTACGGTATTATCTCCTCTATCCCAATCATGCTGAATATTTCTCCTGCAGATTACAGGGACACACAGCCTATGCGAATCTTTCTGTCAAATGTATTCGTCAGCAGAAGTCCGTGGCCACTGGACTGCCATTACGTAAATCTTATTCACATCTGACACATGATGTAAATCTCTTCAGAGAGAATCAATACTGCCCTCACTGGAGCAGATGAAGACGTAAGGTGTTCCCCGTTATGGGTGGGGGTTTAGAAGACGTATGGCTGTTTCCCCTGATGAAAGACTTTTTTCCTTATGCTGTCAAAACAGTAGCACACCAGCAGCAGGGAGGACCACTCTTACAAGAATAGGCATCCAGCTGGGGTCAAAGGTCAGTGCCCTCCCTGCCAGTCAGGAGGAGAAGAGTGTTAACAGAGGGCTCTGTCCATCTGCAAGCTGAACTCAAACCAACATCTTAGGTTTTGACTCTTCATCCTGCTTTGCATTGCTGCGGTGTGTTCTCCTCTGTCTGTTTTGCAGACTGTGACAGAAGATGGATTGAATCATGGGCAGAAGAGTGAGTCACCTCTTCTACCTATCATCTATCTTTATTTAATTTGTCACCACAAAGCTTATAAAGACAGTTCATGACCTTCCAAGCTCAGCTCCTTCATCCTCAGCTGTCTTGAAAGGCTTAGCGAACTCAGATTTATATCCACTCAAGGCTATTATAATGTTTTCCCCCTAATTTCTGACCACCTTTTGACATATTGCCTACTTGCTTGATTAGTTAGTTACTGAGCATGTGAGGGCAGCCGTCTCTCACCCATCTTCCACCATAAGTTTAGAGAGACTTACAGTAAATTCCTTGTTTGAGTTGGAGACGATGTCCTTTTCCCTTGTGGCTTTAAGACGTGTAATAAATCTGTAAGAGGAGGTATTTTTTTTCATTCCCAGAGGACTGTGAATGCATTGTGAAACGTTTCAGTCTGTGGTTGTCACAAGAGATTGAAACTACAGCTACAGTTTATGTTGATGCTGAGTCTGAACTTTGGGTAATGTTTTGACTATTCTAAACATTCACTGAACAAATTTAAGACTAAAAACAGTTATTTATTTGTCATTTAATTTAATTAATCATTGTTAGAGGCGGCACGGTGGTGCGGTGGTTAGCACTGTCGCCTCACAGCAAGAAGGTTGTGGGTTCCCCGGCCTTTCTGTGTGGAGTTTGCATGCTCTCCCCGTGTCTGTGTGGGTTCTCCCCGTGTACTCCAGCTTCCTCCCACCGTCCAAAGACATGCAGTCTAGGTTAATTGGCGACCCTAAATTGTCCTTAGGCTTGAGTTTGTTCGTCTATGTGTGGCCCTGCGATGGACTGGCAACCTGTCCAGGGTGTACCCGCCGTGCTCCCGATGACAGCTGGGTTTGGCTCCAGCCCCCCCCGCAACCCTGTATGCAGGATAAGCAGTTGATGATGGATGGATTGTTAGAGGGGCAATAAACTCAGTGTGGCTACTTTATTAGGTACACCTGTACAATCTAATGCAATCCAAGTCTACTTTTATGATGCATATGATGTTCAGTTTTTGTTGCAACTGTCATAGAGGTGTTAATTAAATAAAAAAAAAACATTGCACTGAGGTCATAGTTGGTGGTGTTGTACTGGACAGCAATCCCCTATGAGCTCAATAATAAACATATAATTGGCCATACACATTTCTGACAATGTCACCAAAAACTAAACATTATGAATTTCATAAAGGTAGAATTTCTGACAGTGCTATTGTATTGAATTGCAAAAGAGTCCACACATACCTAATAAAGTGGCCACTGGCAGTGGATGAACTGATGCTGTCGTTCTTCTTGGAAGGACAGTCTCCAATTTAAGGTTGATTTGTTGCAAAGATTTTCAGATCCTGTAGTAGTTCACCTTCTTGCATAGACCTTCTGCCTTTACAGGATTCATTCTTTATGCACGGGTTGATTCAGTTCAATATAACTTTATTTATTCCTATATGGGCAATTATATGCAGCAGCTTGCTGCCCAGACTAACAGATAGAATTAATTAAATAATGTAGAAGAAGAAAGAAAAAACACTGTTAAATGCAAAACTAAAAGCTAATAATCAAAATGGATAAGCTTAAATAACTACATGTGGAACAGATAATTGGAATCTCATATAAATATCTACAAAAAACTGTTGATTTTGAGGTATTCAGCCTTGAAATCTCTGCTTTCAACCAGTTTGTGGTGCTCAAAGGATTAAAAAAAGGCATTTAAAATACATCTCTTTTCTGTGGAATTTCCAGAACAGTCAGGACACAGTTTCTGGAAAGACAAGTTGCAGTTGAATTATAATGTTATCAGCTTATTTTAGTGCCACAAGCTCCACAAATGACAGGCTGTTCACTTCCCTGTTAGTGAAGCAGAAATCTCAGACACATATCTCAAAACCTGTGTGAATAAATCCAAAACTATTTGCATGGCTAGATACATTTGGTTAAACTGACCCTTCTTTTAAAGCCACAAGAGTCGCTGTTGCAGAAGAAAGAATCTGACATGTGAATGACCTCATCTTCATGTTTACTTTCCAGACTAAAGATAACCATCTCTGAGTCACTCACATAAGCATGTGTCAAAGATCCTACGCCAGCCAGTATTAACTGTGCCCTTCTTCGTATGTACAACCTGTCAGTGTGACACTGTTACAGACATACTGTATATAAGACTTGAAGAGACAGTGCTAATATTACCAGAGCAGAGCATAGCTCCTTCTAAAGGAACATGATGGGAACGTGAGCCATCCTCTGACATCTTCATGGGACTGGCAGTGATAGTGTATGGTCTCAGTGACTGAGATAACACATCATTATCTAAATTCAGTTGGCTTTGCTGAGTCTAGCCTCTTATTATGTATGCAGTGTGGAGAGAGAGGGGTTATAGACAGGAAAGTGACAGGCGGCACAATGTCTTGTTTTTACACTTCGGTTATTATCTGGATTAAAAAAACAAAATATAAAGTATTTATTTGTGAGCTTTGTAGGTGGTGGTTGGTTGATTTTGTTACCATTGGCCAGAGTCCTGTTTCCAGTCTTTGAATTAATAGAAATTAATAGTGATATATTACATAAAAACAATGATCCTGTTTCTCTGGTGGCAGAAATCTAAGGAAAGACCTTGGCAAAGAAAACCAAACAAAAACTGTCTGCATTATTACAAGAGGTAACTGAGAAAACATTTTTTTATTTTGTAATGTGGGTGAGCTGACCCATTAAAATGTTTGGAAACCAGTTTGTGCTGTTTTCCTTTGTGCAACAGCTCACTGGTTTTAACCCAAGCAGGCAAAGAGTTCATTGTGTTAAATGGCAATCTGAATGCAGCTTGAAACTGGACTCCAGGCATTACATTGTTGTCTCTTGACACATTCACCAGCTCTCAGAGCTTCATCAGCTCCCCCTTTCTTCACAGGAGTTTTGCAGGCTGAACCCTTGTTTTATCTAAATTGACATTCAAAAAATTAGCGATAAAGAGTGGGACAGCACCTTGCGGTTTCAGCTCCAGTGTTTCCAGGCTCTGGGACTGTAGCCCATGCTATGAAAAGGGAGCAGTTCACTCATGTTGCGTTATCAAACGGTTCCAGTGGATTATCATTGGTGGCCCATGATTCAGGCTGAAAGTTTCTGACTTGTTCGACAGTTGAACATGGTTTAATGTTTTACTCTTCCCCCAGCTATAAAAGTCTGCGTCTATATAAATGGAATGTGTGAATCATGCCGGGCAGCTTTGACAATTACACAAAGGACGCTGGAGTCACTACAGTATATATAAAAAAGCAGGAATGTTGAGTGCAGTCTAAACCATGAAGTCTGTGTGCAATGTACACACAAGCTAAATGAAGTCATGCAGGATTTCTGAAGTGTCCTTGTGCAAAACACACACAGACCTAGGCTGCTGCACTGAAGCTGACCCTGCATTTTAATCCCTATGATGTAATTCCCTTCAGATGGTCAATAGTTTCACACCTCACATGTGTAGCCTGTGTTTAGGATTTTTTGGGGAAACTTTACTATTTGCTCTGAAGCAAATTCAAGAAGAGGAATGATACTGAATAATAGTATGAAAAACAGAAACACTGGTGTGGATGATGGTTTTACAAAATTAAAAATTATTGTGGCTTTGAAGCTGCACTTTTCAATATTTTTAACATTTTTAACATTTAATAAAATGACTACGTGAAAGGTGTCAAACCCACAGAGAATTATCACCCAACTTTGCAGTTCTGCTCAGCTCAACGGAGCGTTTTAATGTTTTTCAGCTCATTGTTGTGGTTTTTATGGCCTACTTTAACGTTTTGGTCCACTTTCAACACTGTCATCGACCCCTTTTAGACCTCCAACAAAGAAAGCAGCTTTAACAAAAAAAACTCTGATAAGACAGCTGTATGCTACCAGCTAAACACCAAATGGCAAAAAGACACAGTTAGCAACCAGTTGGTGAACATTAGCAGAGCATTTAGCTGACTAAAGAGACTATTACTTAGTAGAGAGGTTGGTGGAGTTACATAATGGAGTGGAGAGCAAAAAACAGAACTAAAGAGAGTGAAAATTGGCAAGAAACACAACTCAAAATAAAAGCTAATGTTGCTACATCTTTGCTGGATGAATAAATAGGCAATTGTTTGCTAACACATTTGTTAAATATCAACTTTACATGTTGATAATATGTCAGTAGTGTATTTTCAGCTTGTTCTGCTCTCACAGGTAGCCAAAAATATTAATTAATTCCATTTTACGCTACTTAGCTACATCCCTCTCTTAACAGTGCCCTTGGATTAGCTGTATCAAAAAGAAACAAAACTACATTCATTTGAGAGAAGAAGAAAATGAAAACTTCAACATAGAAGCTATGGTTTACTCCAAATGAAATTACTTTTCTCCTCTCCAATAGGTGCCAAATTCCAGCAACATTCCTCAGACTGCTTTACAACAGTGGCCTTGGCTGCAGTAAATGGGCACCATCCTGCAACAACAAGTCTTAAATGTACATTGTGTTTACAGAGAAAACAAAGCGGGACCACCTAACAAACCAGTCACTGCTTGGTCTGGGCAGTGTGGTGGACGTTACCCTGGTAAAGTGGCACATATAGTTAATTCACTCCATGTGCTTGAAACCCGACACAGTGACCGAGAGTGGAGGAACAACAGGATGGACGGCCTTGTCAGTGATGGATGGTTCCCCGGTGACCCATCAATATAGAACAGCACTGTGTAATGATCATATTCTTTATCTTCCATCACCCACCTCCCCAAGACTTGCAGCCTTGTCAGCTCCAGTTAGGGTCCATAAAGCAGGCGACCACAGGGGCCACAGTGCATACATCATATATACATTGAATATTTAAAGCCCTAAAATCTGTGTCTTACTATGAGTGATTGGTTTCTAAACAAATACACAATTTTCTGCCAAAGTTAGAACTGGTATGACCAATTCCACATGACTATTCTGTTTTTGTCCTTGCTTATCTTTCCTGGTTTGAGGTGGACGGGGTTCATTTGGTATTTTGTACCTCATGTCTGAAGAAACTTTGCCGAAACATGGTGGTATATTAATAAAAGTTCATGGGAGCATTAACTAGTGTGCAGACTCTATTTTTCACATGAACTTCAGCCACATGAACTTCAAGTATTTATCACGTTTGGAAATGAGTGCTATTATAATCTTTTTCCACGTATTTCTGTGCACCAGTCAGAGTTTCTCTACATTTGAATAAAAAACTGATGACAGCTACCTCAAACAAAACACACCCACACAGTCCTGATTAAGCATACTACCTGAGTATTACGAGATTTTAAATAATAAATGAGCATAATAAATGAGCAGCTGATTCTCATTAGTTATTGTTAAATAAAAGTTTTCAGGGCTTTAAGTTAAAAAGAGAGGTTTAGATAAACTTGATAGTTGTATATTAAGCAGAGGATGGAAGGACTTTAATGTTTGATGATGAGACTTTTTCGGCTCAAATGTTATGTCCTTTGTGTGACACAAAGATGTTAACCATGTTCAGAATCTCCTTTTAACATGTTTGCATAATAACAATTGGTAATTGGTAACACAATGTATAGCTGAGGATGGTGGGAACATCATTAGTTTTGCATGTATTTGGTCATAAATCAAAGCATTAGACACATAAAATTGTAAACCTACAGATGAAAGGCATCACCAAAGTTGCTGAAATTCATTCCAAGGTGGACATGGATGTCTGTACCAAAGTTGTTGAGATATTCAATATCCAGATAATCTGGATCAACAACAGTGGCACTCTAGTATGTATTAACCATCATGCCAGAGATTTTC
This sequence comes from Micropterus salmoides, assembly GCF_014851395.1. NCBI lineage: Eukaryota > Metazoa > Chordata > Actinopteri > Centrarchiformes > Centrarchidae > Micropterus > Micropterus salmoides. The sequence goes on from NW_024042261.1 coordinate 29,418,749, forward strand.
TGCCCTTACTCTTTATAGTTTTACTCACAGAGTGACATACATTTAGACAGGCATTATCCCTGAACAATGGATTCCCATGAAAGTCTAGATGAAAGACTACAGTTTTTGGGTTTTAGGGTGGTGCAGGATAAAAATATTCTCCCCCAAAAAACGAGTAATCAACCAGTCCTAATCTGCATTCTCTGCTGCCTGAGTTTCCACAGATGTAATTACCCAGCTGTATTTGGTATGTATTTTTTTTCATTCAGCTCAGAAAATTAGCAATAATCACAACTCTGAGCATGACAGTGAAGTTTCAGTTGGCCAATCAAGACAATAGTTTTGGATCCCGCAAACCCGGAAAAATGTACCACGGATCCCTCTCTCAGCATCTCTCGTCCGACGTGTCTTAATCAGAAACAGGCAGACTGGATCAGGTCCTGCATGTGGAAGACTGGATTATAAAAGCTGTGAACAATTAACATGCATGAGGCTTTGCCCTGCCTCATTGAGAAAGGAATGGTATCTGCTTATGTTAATTTCTCAGGATTAATTTAAGAAGCTTTTAAGGGCTCTTCAGTGGGAGGAATTTTTAAAGTAGAGGGACTCTTGTCCTGCTTTGTCGAACCAAGTGAAAACTATTCCTTGCATTACTGAAACAACTATGTCTTGTACTTCAGAACTTCCGTATGCATAAATAATGATTGTGAGTAACAAAGTCTCTGGTGCCTCCACACACTTTGGGACACACAGGGATGAGAGTGTGTTTCTGTTTGTGTGTTTCTGTGGTGTTGGCTCAGAGCTGCGCTGGCGCCATGTTTGGCCCCATGGCTGCGGCTCCAGATGTGATCTGTCTCTCTCTGTGAAGGACTGCTCAACACACCCCAGAGGAGGAGGAGAAGGAGGAAAACACTGCAGCAGGATTGAGAGGGAGGAGGGGCCATTGAAAATGAAACGCGACCTCCTCCTCCACCCCGTCGCCCTCAACTCTCCCTGCACCACCCTATGTGACACATAACTCACTCTGAGAAGTCTGAGTTTTCAAGGGACGGAAGTTATTTGGGTAGGGTGGGTGGGTTTCACTTTTTAAAAAAGCAATGCCCTGCCAAGAGTTATTAATATTTTCTTCCCACCTTTCAGTTCTACCGGTTAGATTTGACAACCTTTGTGGTCATGTCATTGCTGGTAAACTTTGAAACCAGCTGTTGAAAAAGTCCTTTAACAATAATGAAAATATTTGTCAACAATCGTTTGACTTTTCGAAGTAGCCTTTGAAAATTTTATTTTACCTTTATTTTACCAGGAAAGAAATCCATTGAGATTTTTAATCTCTTTTACAAGGATGTCCTGGGTGATGCCTCGGAAAATGAGAACTACGGTGGAAGGAAACATTTTTTGACAAAGAATATAAACTAAACAGTAATTTCAAAGATAGACGATCTTACTGTTTTAATGCATGCACCTGCTGGATCACACATTACGTTCCCCTGATGTGAAACAATCTCCTCCTCCCCATCTTTTAACCAAAAGAAAATGTACCATACCCTCACCCTTTTCTGACACCCTTTCCCGCCCTTATAATTTTCATACAGTTCTAAAACAAAGCCAATGAAATCATCTCATCATTCTCTGATTAATACAATGATGTGTGCATGTGTGAACAGATCCCTGTGGTCTGTTTCAGCCTCCACCAGTGGACGCCTGCCAGTGCTGTAAATCAAAGGCAGTGGACGAATTCCTTTATCACATTAACTCTCCCCTCTTGTTAGGAGCCAAATATGACTGATTTACATATGCAATTAGCAGTGCTGAAGGGGCACATTTCAGCTTAACAATAGTTGTCATGGTCCAAAAGAGTAATGCAATTAGAGCCAATTGTTTAAGCATGCCCGCCCAATTCAATTACTCGTGTGCAGCTGACAATTACTGTCTGGCTGTTTGAGATGCACGCCTAATGAATGACATCAGGACATGCTTCCACCTTGCATTTCTGCACGCATGAGTTTCCACAGACACGATCGTTAAAATATCACTAGATTTCTTTTAAGTAAGTAAAATGTTTTCACATCAACAAAACATTTTTAGTGATTAATGATGAGTTAAATTAGAAGATTCACTCATTCTTTGATGTTTTTAAGAGGACTTTCCCCTCTTGAATGTGTAACATGATCTAGTAATGAGTTCAATTTAATTCAATGTTACACCCAGAGGACTTTTCATTAGCATTAGCTTTTTTTACATTGTAAGAAGGAAATAAAAATCTGCAAAAGAAGTTTTCTTGATCAGATAAAGTTATAAAAACTTTAAATACTAGTCAGAAGCCTCCATGGAGCACACTGAGCTCATTGTTTTTCAAGTTCAGAAAGTTCATGTCCCACAGCTTTAAACAGCCTGAAATCACAGAGGGATGTGATTTTATTAAAAGCAGGGAGGATCTGTTTGTATGATGTTCAAATTTAATAAAGTATGTAAATAATTCCTGTGTATTACTTATTACAAGCCCGAAGCGTACAGTATGCCTTGTTTGACCTATTCAGCTGACTTTCAAGGTAATCTGTCAGATACGAGAATAGACAAGATCAGCATCTTAAACCTGCAACAGTGCACACTTTATAATGATATTAATACTTCATGCAAGCATTAGCTGCTCATCTCAGGGGTTTTGATGCTACACATGCTCCATATACATGAACACCATGTAGCCTAGAAGTTAGATTTTTTTATTTGGCTGCCGGCCGTCAGTAATCAATACCCAGGGGAACCCCACCCATTTTACACATCAAAGTCTGTTTACAGGTCTTGAGGAGTACAACTGTATTATGTGAAAATGTTGTATGATGTCTGTGGCTCCAGTGGGAGCTGCACAAGTCTGATAAATTGCATCAAGTGATGTTACTTGAAACTTCATCGGATGGGGCTTAAGACTACACATTTGTGTAAGAAAAAAACGGTGTGGAGTTGGAAATAAGTGAGCTTACCAGACCTTCGCAACTCTACTTGAGTCTAGTGGCTCAATGCTACATTAGCTGTTACTAGCATAACTCACCTGAATCTCATACTCAACCGTCAGTGGTCAAGTTGCATTGTGGGTAATGTAGGCACCAATTTTCTTTACTTTTGCAAAACTGTCCATTATTAGATTAATGCAATGGTAAAATTGTTACTGTGCTGCACTAGAGTCTAGAGATGTAAATTACAGGTTATCCACACATGATAAATGTTGTTGTTGCCAAGACACAGTAGCTGAAATTTGCATGCTTCTCTTCACGTGGGGGGAAATATTAGATGGTAAGAGTTCATATTTACTGGGAATTATTTGAACATTTTATTTACATTGAATTATGTACAGCATATCTGTGAAACATCATAAAAACATTTGATGTAAAATGGGCTGGATTTGGTCCATGGGTCTTTATTATTCATCCCCCACTTATTAAAATGTTGTTTACACATTAAGCAAACAATAAAATAAAATAATAATATATCCTATATAATAATATATGAAATGGGACATTCTGAACAGGGGAGTAATAAGTCCCCGATGCAAGATCATAGGTCATAGTGGGCCATCACAATCAAAGTAGTACTCAAAGCGCTGTTACACTACATCCCATTCACACATTGAGCATTGTGCTCAAACAGAAACAAACATTCATACACCGATCAGGGGCAATTTGGGGTTTAGTATTTTGCTCAAGGACATTTCAACATGGAGGAGCTGGGGATTGATAGTGGGCAACCCACTCTATCTCTTGAGCCACAGCTTCCCTCCACCTTGTCCCTCATCCTTGCAGAGCTGCTCTGTTCCAGGTCGGACCACCAGGTGATATACATATGAAAACATGACTGGTGACAGCACACCATCACACATATGAAAACCTTTGAAAACATGACTGCTGAGAGCCCACCTTCACACATATGAAAACATGATCCTATTAGTGCAGCAATAGGGGCAGGTAGGGGTATTCTCAGTGTGTGACAGTGTGTCAAGTCCAGATTAATGGGTCTGTCCCAGTGAGCTCTTCAGGTAAGATTTGATAAGTTCTAGTTTGGAAAAAGATTGTTCTGCAGAGGCCAAACTCACTGGAAAAGCAGTAAAACGGTGCAGATTATGCCAAAGCTTGCATAGCTGCAGTTGTTGTCAACACCTTTGTAAGTTCTTAATTTTCGCTTTTCAGATGCTGTCTATTAAACACCCGCTGAATGACAGGAGTTGCGAATGTCGAGGTTAAGTCATATTTGTAAATATGGCATTACTCGCTTTCTCAAAAAAGTCCATCTGTTGCAGTGTTTAAGGCTGTAGAAGTTTGAATGTCTTTGTGGGCATGTGATGTTATACATCCTCATCATCACCACGGTGGATGGCGCAATGCTGTTGCTATAGCAGCAGGTGTTCCCTTTGGCTCTTCTTGCTCACAACTCATGTTTGCTGCTATCCCGTCTTTCTGTTTACGGAAAATTTATATCTTTGGTTGCATTTTCTTGTTCTTTCTCAGCTGCTTCTTTAAAGTTTTGCTTCTGAAACCCACTTTTGTGTTTGTATGTATTAATTTCCCAGTTGCTGTCACTTCACCAGCCAGCTACTCATCTGTGTGGTTTTGCTACACAGCAGTGCACAAGTCAATGAAAATGACCCAGAATTCTGTGCAGGCGCACAATATCTTTAACATAAAATCCCATGAATTGATCCTTATTTAAACTTCATTTAGATGTACTTACTGTAGAGTTATGTGGCAGTGAGTGTTTGTATGTCAAAGTAGTTCACGTTATTGTATTGTTATTTAATTTGATTCAATTGATCAAGTGGGAGAAAGAAAAGGCTTAACTCACTGACTACTATAAAAAAGGTCAAAAGGTTGAATACGATATCAGTGACATTGTCATTTTACTTCACTTAAATTAAAATTAAACTAACGAGGTAAGTTACTGGCCCTGCAACGAATGCGGGCCCCTATACAAAGTTACATTGCTGATTCTGAATAATATATATACATAGCTGTTATGAACTTTTACTTGGGAAAAATTCTGAATGCAAGAATTTTATCACTTTTACATTGTAGTATTTTTACTTTTTCTTAAGTAAAACATTTGAATAATTCTTCCACCAAAAAATGTCCCAACAGCAGCACAAATGGCTATATTTGTGAGCCCATTTTTTTAAGTGTCACCTTTTCAAACCTGAGGAGCAATCTTGTTGCCAATAAATGTCAGCTTTGTGTCAGGACAGCTTGGCCCGGCAACAAAACACCAATTGTTTCCAATTGGCAGAATTTCCTTCCCTCAGCTGTGGCTCTGGCCAATCAGAGGCCAGCTTGGTGGAACAGAGTGCGCTCACCGTGGCAACCACTCCACTCTACCTCTGCTAGCTGACACTCCTCACACCGTCCTCTCTGTCTTCGTCAGATGGCCAAAATAACACCCACCGGTGAACTGAAACTGGCCTTTCCTGCAGCTCAGGATGAAGTAAATCCAGAACTAGCAGAGGTGGGGGACTGTGAGTGTTTCACATACTATATCCTGCTTTGTGAAAGACCTTTTTCCCAATAAGCTGGTGCTTAGGAGTCAATATTTCACATTAGGAGGTGAGGTTATCTCAGGGTTGAGGGTGGTGACTACAAATGAGTAAGACATGAGACAATCTGAAAGCAGAGGCTTGTGCAAGGCGGTGTTCTCTGCCTATAGCAGATGCTTGTGGGGGAAGCAGTGATATTTGAGCCACAGCACAGATGTGGGAATACAGCTCAAGACAAGTGTGGGTGGTGCTGTGTGCTTCAATGCAGCTGGGTCAAAAGACAAACCACACTTATTTGAGTAACCCTTCCCTGACTGCACGTTAGCAAACACACATCTGTGCGCAGGAACAAATATACACAGAGATACTAAACATGCAGACCCCCAGTGGAGAGACTTGCTTGACACAGAGCTGAATGTGTTTACTCCCCTACTACTTTGAAACGACAGTGTTGCCACTGGGGGCTCATAGAGACTGGGAAGCCATGTTTATAGGATAATCTTGGCCGGACCATCTGGTCAAGATTTTCTCTCTTTTTTTCTGGATTTTCTCTTTTTCCCATGAAAAGATGAAAAAAAATATTTTTGTAGTCTGGAAATTTAACTGAAAAGTCACATGGATTTGTTTACTTCTTCAAATGGATAATTCAACAGCATTTGTTGCAGAAAGGGCAGCTTGTACAGCATCCCGAGCCAGCAGTGAACTATATAATCTATACTTACACTATTACTGATCACTTCCAGTTGCTTCTGCCCATCTGGATGCTTCAGCAATCCCATTTACCTCCCAGTATAATCGCTGTTGACATAGGAAATTTAATCTAGATATCTTGGTGATGATGAAAGTGGTTGTAATAGGATTAAACTGGGCTTGACAGGAGTGTGACATCGCTACTGCAGGGCATTACTCCATGAGTACAACACTGAATTATACTTTGGGTAGGATGCAATGTGTAGTGTATCCACCACAATGTCCAGGACTGAAGAAAAATATCTATTCAACTTAAATTAAAAAAGGAATGACATATTGTATATTTTCCCAAATAAAACCAAAAAAGCTGCCATTATAAAATAAGTACCAGAGTGTTGGCAGGTTTTAATTACTTAACTACAAATCATTGATCATTTTTAAGTGCAGGCTGTAGACTTTTTATCCTATTTTTCCTGGCAGCCATTGCTTTACATTCACCTCTGTACTGTTTAAAAATCAACTAGCACTCTTGAAACTTGCTGATCTACAGTGATTCAAGTTTGCATTACATTCTGTCATTGTTGTGTGATGATGCAGTTTAAGGACAGATGATTTGAGAAGTTTGCAACACATTACTATAATAATGTATTTTGTGTAATTTTGATGTAATTATCTCCTCTCTTGATTTGTGAGTATTTTTTGTCTCAATACGCTTAATAGTCGCTATTTATGTTTGAATATAATAAAAACATTAACACATGAGAATAGAGGCAAAACTATGGGTATATCGATAGGGATTTTGGGCCTTTTGGGTCATATTTGGAAAATGTTCAGGTTTGAGGACTTAGTCTGTATGCACCAATTTAATGTATAAATTGCATGGATTAAAAGAAAAAAACAAAATAAGAAACTTATTTACTGTTTTGGCAGTATATCATCAATGCCAAGTTATATCTAGTTCTTAAAATTCTCTATCTGTATATAAATTATATTGTATGACACATCAAGTCTTTCTCTCACAGCAAACATCACTGTTATTGATCAATTATTATTAAAAGTCAATGCACAGTACAAATACACATTTATAAAAAATCAACCACATGCAGAATACAGACTGAGAGTTATTCCATTATTATACATGAGTTTAAATGCTTAATCAGACTAATGCCTCATCTGTGGGGTAAGAGGTCAAGCATGAATTAACGTGTAAAACAACAGCTTCATCATGTGCAAAAATAACTTCATGTGCCACTTTTAGCTGCCAATACCTGCTGGTTATCTTACAAAAATGTCCAGTACAACTCCAGAAAATGGGAGATAAAAATAAGCCAAAAGACAATAAAATGTCTATTTCGTCTGGACTCGACAATCTTAAAGTTTTGTGGTCTGCTCATGTGTCTGCCATGTGGCCTTTTACCATACGGCAAGATTATGGGTTGCATGGTTGGAGCCACAGAAAGCCATTACTTAGGGGCTAAAGGCAGGAGTTAAGATTATCAGCAGGACTTCAAGTGAAAGAGATTTGTTTCCACAAGTACAACACAAACCTGTGTTTAGTAGTGAGAGGATTCTGGGGTGGCAATAGTTAAATCCAAGATTAAGCTAATTTAATTCTTGTTGTTGAACATTTTGGTTGAATTTCTGGGGAAACTGTACTGTTTTTCCTATCATCCCTGTTTGAGCGTGAATGTCATACGTCACTAACAATGGGAATGAAAACTGATACCTAAGTGAAGCCTTACTCAGTATCAGTTAGAAGAACAAGAAACCCATAGAAATATATGACTTGAAAATAAAGACATTAACACAGAAATTACCAATTATGGAGCTCCCCTCAGAAAAAAGGAAATAGAAACCCAACCCTATTCCGAGTAAGCTCAATGGCTCGTGCTTATGAGCAATGGCTATGCTATGTAAACCACATCAGTGCTGTATATTGGTGGCTGTCTAAACTAGTTAATATATTAACTTAATTATAATATATTAACTTTGTTTGACTTTGTCTGTTGTTTGGCACCAAAAAGGCAGTGTACAGCTGCTTGCTGCAGACAAAAACGAGGCTGAGAGCTTTGAGAGTGAACCAGAATAGTAAAGCTGTGGCTCTGTAAAGCTGAGTGGAGCTGCAGACTCAAGTGATAATTGTCGGTAGGTTTATCACTACTGACGACACCTTTCACAGTGCCATTTGTTACATTACGATTATAGCCTCTTTAAGAAAAACTCCACTGCTATCTTGACAAGACTGGCCACTTTCACTTTTAACAACTTAATCGGTTGATGGGTTGGTGGGGAGATAGCCACATGCCTAATCCTAAGTGAAGACATCAAACTTACGTACTCTAGTGGGATCTGTGCTCAAAGCCCAGCACCATGCACCTTTGTTGGCTACTGTTGGCGCCACATTCTTTCACTGATGAGAGCAGGTTCACAATGAGCACATGTGGCAGACATGAAAGAGCCTGTAGACGCCGTGGTGAACTTTATACTGCCTACAACATCATCCAGCATGACTGGTTTGGCAGTGGCTCAGGGATGGTCTGGGGAGTATCCTTGAATGGTTGCACAGACCTTCATGTGCTAGCCAATGGTACCCTGGCTGCTCTTAGGTACTGGGATGAAATCCTCAGTCACTGTCAGACCTTTGCTGGATCAGTGGCCCCTGGGTTTCTCCTGGTGCAGGACAATGCCCGGCCTTATGGCTGGAGTATGCAGGCAGTTCCTGGATGACAAAGGCATTGATGCTATTTACTGGCCCTCCCAGACCTGAATCCAATTGAGAATGTTATGTTTGTATATTCACTGCCGCCAAGTAGCGCCACAGACTGTCCAGGAGCTCAAGATGCCCTGATCCAAGTCTGGGAGGAGATTCCCCAGGACACCATCCGCCCTCTCATCAGGACATGCCCAGATGTTGTCAGGAGTGCATACAGACTACATACTACAGGGTCACATTATGAGTTGCTGTGATGAAAGTCACGAAAGTTGGATCAGCCTGTAATTTCAAGTTTTTCGCTTAGATTTTTTGTGTGATTTTGAATCCAACCCTCAGTCAGTTGATGATTTTGGTTTCCACTGACTGTTGTTAAGTCATTTTGTTCTCAATAAATTATAGGCTCAAGTGTACAGTAAGTTTCGAATTTGAATTTTTCTTAGATAAATTTCATTTATCTAGATCTGAAGTGTTCCCTTAACTTTTTGAGCATTATACAATACAAGAGTCACATCACTGTAACTGTGAAAAAGATAACTTAAACTTTTCACTTTGAATATAACTGAAATCGAAGATCCTCCTGGGTAGCAGGATAATTTGGAAGATAATGTAGGGGATACTAAGCCACAGTGACACACATTACAGTCAGATTGACATTCTTCAACAGAGCAGAGCAGAACAGAGCAGGTAGCCTCCAGACATTCGCACGCTGCTTGGATGATTTGTCAACATGAACGGTCACTGAAGAACCCACTGTACCCATGACCATGAAAGTTAAACATGCACTGTTTTATCTGGGAAGATGCTTAATAAAATGTTTAACCTTGAGAGTGAGTTTCATTATCATATGGACACAGAAAATAACTTGAAAAATAAGAAATTCACACATGCTTGAAGGCAATAGGTGACACTGAATATTTGAAGTAAATGTTTGACATCTGTCCTGCTTTTTTCTCACAAATAACAATTTCTGCACTATGCATGACTGTGCCATACTAAACATTTAGCTTTGTTTGATGTTATAGTATAGTGCTGTTATAGCCATTTTAGTTTTTACACAATGCAGTGATTAAAACATCAGGCTTATCAAAAGATGCAAAACGTTCTAATTCAAGATCAGTATTATTTTTAACAGCAGAGAATCAACTCTGCAGAATCTTTTGCTATTTTGGCCTACACCACTTTGCAAACGGTGCACATGTTTAGAAACGTACATTTAAAAAACATGAAACTTCACTCATTTCATAGGCAGCATAGTGCTGTGCACGCACACTGTCAAACACAAGTATGTTTGTGCAGTCAGCAAGATCATAATTATCTTGAATCATTACAGTTTATTGAGTCTATTGAGCTGTGTAGTGTTCAAGAAGTAATGAATTTCAAGACACCACATCTCAAAAACTCACTTTTCTCTCTCACAGTATACCAACAGCGGTTGACAGACTCTCACACCTCTCCGGATGTTTGCATCAGAGCTGTCGGAGAATCCTCACAGGTGTCAAATACTGACTCTTTTTATGGCGTCGCATTTGCTTAAAATATCAATGAGCAGATTTGAGTCTGAATTGCTTTTACAGGCCATTTTGTGCTTCTGTGCAATATGTCTTTCTTCAAAGGTGTTCCTGTTAAGGTGAGAACAAAGATAAGCCCAAATCTAATAGAAATTGAATATCATATAACATGAGAACCGCACACACTAGAACAGGCAACACTTGGAAGCAGTAGAAACAGTGACACTGACGTATCACCTTTTAAGTTTACAGTCATTTATTTACACATGTGGCAGGTATGGAGCAGCATTAACATTAGTGTTTCCTAGTCCAATATTAACTCTCTTTTAACTCTGTTTTTGCTCTTTACCAACTCCTGAGGAAAGTATCTGGCTCTTGAGCTGCTCAATGCTACACTATGTTCACCATTTAGTTGCTAACTGTCTGTTTGCTGCTTGGTGCTGAGCAGGTATAGTGGGCAGTAGGTTTTTAGAGCTTTTTCGCTAAAAGCAGCTGTCTGCTGCCACCAGACATTACACTATGAGAGCAGTGAGACTGAACCAAAAAAAACAGTAAAGTTGCAGCTGAAAAACTAAAACAATAAGCTAGAAGATGCTAAAATGCTCACAGAGTCAAGGGTGGGTTGCTGTGTTTCTATCTGTGTGTTTCTATCTAGCTGTGAAAACAATGCTCCCTCTGGAGCAATAAAGTCTAAATCTAATCTACAGTGTAATTTCTTTAATCAAAATCCTTTGGGTTACTGAAACTAGTGATATGTTAGATGACTAAAAATGTTGACATTTGGGAAAATAATAAAACAGCAGCTGGAGTTGTCTGTTTGCTTGCAACAATGGCTTTCAGCAAGTAATCTCAATACTAACAGAACCTCATTTCATATATGTTCTGTTATGTTTTTGGTTTTTACTTTTGATGCTGGATTTACTCTGCCCCTTCGAACTGTAATTATTATGATCAGTGATTTCATCAATGTGTATGGGTAAGTGTATGGCCTGTGAACACCTCCCCAGGGCTAGTGTGTTAGTGTGTAGTGTGTTATTCCAGTAATCCAGGCCAGTGATTGATCCGGGCCTGGCAGGATCGTGCTGCTGGCAGGTAGCCATGGTGGGTCTGACTGACCTTTGGCCTCAGTTGACTGCTTCTGGTCTTACTCGACTGGCTTTAAAAAGAGATGAAAACAATCAATCATTCGCTAGATGGATGCACATCAGAGGGAATGCATAAATCAATCAGTGGGAGAGGCTGTCTTTTTCTTTGCAAATAATATATCATCTGTGTTTTGTTGGTTGTTCTGGACTCTGCACAGTCCAGCTGTTGCCAGCTGGGTCGTTGAGGTGAGTGTGGTCAGACAAGCTTATCATAAATAGTTGTGGTCTACAACTCTCTGTCATCAAGTCTGTGATTCAAGAGAAAGATGCTAGGGAATACTTTGATGATAGAGAATTAAGACAAATCAGAGCTCCAGCATCTGTTATATCTGTAGTCTACAAGCTTTTAATTGATCCAAACATGGAAGACACAGACACATAGAAAAGAATAAAATGTTGCACAGTGAAAGCATCAAACAGGGCTCTAATTGAATTACAAGACTCATATGTGGTTAGGGTCTCAGCTGAGTATATCAGATATTTATTATGATTTATGTATTAGATGTGTGTTAGTTACATACTCAGTGCACATCACGATATACACAAATTATGTACAATAAATGTACACCTTTGTAGCTGTCCCAGTTTGTTGTAGAATTATATTAGTGACTCACAGTTAATGCCTTTTGGTTTGGAGGGAGAGGTGGGGTGGAGCTGGTGACTAATAGAAGATTAGATATTGTATAATCCAAGACAGAACGTGCAAGAAGGTCAGATTACTCAATGAGGTTATTCTGATCCTCAACACCTTTCAGGTAGACTCAATCAATGTTGAAAATTTGTTTAACATTTTACCCCACATTCACAGTGTACATACATATGTGGTATCAATAACATACTTAATACCAGGACAAACATATACTGTAAGTGCAAGGGAATAAGACAAGAGGTTAGGAAAAGATGGGGTAAAAGCTTTGTCTATGTTAAAAATAAATTGTACTTAAAGTATTAATAACTAAAGGGTACCTTGATATTGTTATCGGGTAACAATAGGTAACAGTTTCTATATTGCATTGTAACGAAATAAATGATTGTTTCATATATTTAAAACATGTATACTAATTTACAAAGTATTAATTTAGTTTTTATTTATTTCTAGGTCCCTCCTGAATGAAAATACCTTTACAAGCTTTTTCCAGAGCTTTCAACCAGATCTCACAGTCTGCCCGAGTGCATTTTATTGCTTTTGTCAAACTGATGTGTCCAAGGTCAAGAATGAACCTTTGTCCTCAACCAAAGAGTTTCTTGTCAGATGATTTGTCCAGCTTGTGAGTGAACTCCTGCTGTGCATCTCAGATATTTATCACTCCTGGGAGGTTTTTCTTTGCTGTAGGACACCAATTCACCAACTCACTCACACACACCCCCTGCTCAGTTCCTGCGCTGTGAGGCAGAATTGTTTAACTTCAGTATGAGGGACGACAGCATGGCACCACTTCATAAACCACAGCTACTCTTTGATGTGTTATTTTTTTATGGGCGAGGAAAGCCTCATGGGTTGGGCCTTTCTCCGCCTTCACAACCACCACCACCACGTCTCCTCCTCATCCTCTTTTAACCCAGCTGGCATCTAGCTTTCAGCATACATTGACCAAACATTGGGTGAGCTTACCAAGCAGGAATGACAATGACTGTGTGCACTGTGACTATGAGAACAGGACTGTACCTGAAAATCATTTACCAAGTGGGCGAGGGTGTGATTTGAAAGAGAGCAAAGCCAAAGGACAGCACTGTACACCGAGCTGCATATGACTCCCGCTCTGCATGGGAAACATGGAGCTTGCTAACATGTAATTAGCTGTTGCTATTTTCACTCTGCATTGCCCTGAAGCAGCACAGGGCTGTTGGTTGTACACCGTGTGCCAGGAAAGTTTGAGGCTGTCAGTATGGCTTTTGAGTCTCTTCACTTTAGCTATTAACTTTCTGTATTGGTCTAAGGAGAGACAGAGGGGACTGCCCTGACCAGAGGACCCCTCCCTGAAATTAATGAATGATCCCTCTCACTGTGGGGAAACTTAAAAACAGCTACCCTGAATGAAAAACAAGTTCACTCAAGAAGTTTTTTTTTCAAGCATATTGGCTATATTCTAAAAAGGAAGACATTGTAAAGAAGCAAATAAAAGTCATGCAGTATTCCTAAAGCAGATGTTGTTTTCATTTTAAAGGGGGAAAAAGTAGACTCAGAGAGTTGAGATTATATGTTCTAGGACGACTTTGGCCAGCTATTGCACAGTAAGTGGAAAAGAGGACTGTCCTCCTGAGGGACCTCTCAGTGACTTTGACGTTAAAGCTCATTTTCCTCTTTCCTAAATCCTGCTGCACTGAACATCATCCAAACTGCAAGCTAATGCAAACTCCTGGCTTCGCATCAAAGCAGGGCTGGTGTCTGCCTTACTTCCTCTGCCCCCTTTCCTCTGCTCCTTCGCTCCTTTCCATCTTGAGCAGTGTTGGTGCAAAGACTACAAAAAAAGGCAGGACAGAAACTTCTTTCACCTCTAACCTAGATCATTGAGTAGGTGAGGAAATGAAAATAAAACAAATTTTCTACTGTGGATAGTTCAGAATAGAAGTAGTGCCTCTCTTGGACTGGAGTACTATTATGGCTTGCTGTAATAAAAGTTTTATTTTGTTTTTTTTTTTAAGACAAACAACCACTTGGCTGCTCTTCGCCACTGAGCTAAATGTGAATGCTGAAACGAGCTTTATAGCCTTTCAGTATCATTAAGTATTAATATTCATAATACAATTCATTAATAATTCAATGGTGTCCATGTGTTTTAAATGCATTCAGTACTTAGTGATCAGAACTGTAGTTAATTCAGAGAATCAGTATCTAGCTTCTTCAGTCCAAATATATCAAACAAAACTGAGGATATACTGAGGAAGTAAATGTTTTAGTTGGTAAATCATCAGCAAATATTTCCTCATCAACACATTTTTCCATGAAAACCTTTTTTTTCCTTATTAAAGGAAAAATCCATAAATGATACTTTAGGTCTTCATAGGGTCCTAGTGACAAAGGGTAGGGTTAGGCTGAAAATTACATATAGTCTAACCAGGTTGGGAAAGGTCTTGTTTGTATTGATTCAAGTCTTTGTTGTTTGTGTGTCAATATATTTAATACCTGAGTGGATCCGAGTGGGCGCGCAATCTGCTTTGATGTGTTTTTTAAGGTAAGATAAGGAGTGTGGTACTGTGAAGTGCAGGAAAATGACATGGCTGTTCTTTCCGATTGCTGTTACTAGTTGCTTGGTAAGTGCTGCTGCTGCCAGTGTTGGCGTTCTCTCCACATTAAGGTCTAATTCACCACATTTTGGGTCTTGGCTATATTCAGATCCGGTCTGACTCCCTTTTGGAATTCAAAATGAATTTAACTACGTTTATGTTTTCTACGGGTGAATTTCAGAAGTCAATTTACTTGTCATGGACTACAGATGTTTAACGAAAAGCTGGTGTTACAAATTTGGGTTGTGGAATTTGAAAGACGATCAAAGAAAAGACTACCAAACTGAATTATGGGAAGTGTAGGATGCAGGTTTTTTGGAGCTTGACACATACTTGACTTAAAGCCAAGATGTCTTGGCCTGTGCCGCTTTGATTTTGACCACTTTCTAATATCTGACCTGAGTACCCCTTAAATACACACGTTTTTTCTGCAAAGGCGTTATTAAAACCAGTGAAACATAAAGTTATTGTCAAGTATTATTCTTGACTTTTTATGTTCACAAAGTGTTTATACAATATGTGCCATGGCATATGGTACATTATATATGGAAGTATGACGGGACATAAAAACATAAAGTCGTACCAGACATAACAATTACAAGGAAGTTCTTGTACACCATAAATTCTAGGTGTGTAGGATCAATTGTTTCACCTAGGATTCAAGTGCTCATTTCAGGAAAGTCACATTAAAAGCATCATCCAGTTGGAAGGATGCAGTAGCATAACTGTGAAACTGGCACTATGAGAGAACATTTACCTTTAGTATGATTTGTACTTATTTTATCCATCCTTGGATAATGATTTTTTTATTGGAGGTTGGTTTATTCTTTGAAATTGGAAAACATGTTTGCAAATATGTTTCAAGTTGGTAAGGATGCTGGCAAGTGCTGCTGGCATCCTGTGATTGGTATTTTTTTCCCAGGTCAGATTTACAAATATGGTGTGGGAGCTGTTTGACAATTTGAATTTTACCTGAAATAAAAAAAAACTGAGTATAAGTTATCAACAGTGTGCGAAGTCTGCACTGTTCAAAATACTAATAGGTAAAGCAACTATAATATATGGTATTTTATTTCAGTTAAGAAACTGACAAGCACTCACCAATCAACATTTTAAAACATTTGTGCCATCTGTGCAAACTCACATGACGGCTCCTTAAAATAAATACTTTTAAGAGGAAATAATACAGACAGAATATGTGAGGCTCAAACCACAAGTACAAACAAATTATCCAAATGTCCAAGAGACAAAAGGGTCTGAAAATTCCCAAAGTCAACCCCGACTCTCCAAAGGAAAAGTGTTTGTATAAAACAGCTAAGTATTTTTAAAAATACAGAATCTTACAAAAAAGTTTCATCTTCTCACTTCTTTAAATCACTGTAAAATATCAGCTGGTATTATGACAAGAAATCATGATTTTTTTCCCCATGTATAATAAAAGACAGAATGTGCTTCTGCATTTTTACATTAGTATTCACATACATCATGAGTGCAGTGTATCATTAAAGTCCTCCAGCCCTCTAATGGTGCCGTGATGGAGACAGGTGTATCGCACAGGGCTGCATCCCTCAAAGCGCTCCTCGTTGCCACATTGTGTGCCTAGCTGAAGATAGACACCAGTGACCATGGTAACAAAACAGGAGTAGTCAGTCCCACGACACATATTTGCAGAGATCAAGTCATTAACCATCTTTTCAGACAGCACACCATCCATGCCCAGGCTATTCACAGCCAAGTGTTCATTGTCTTTATAGGTTATATTTCCAAAAGTGTTCACATTTTCTGTATATAAAACAAAAACAAACAACATTAAAAACAAATATTTTTGACAATGTGTCAACTCTCAAACAGTCCAAAAAAAAGAGACAAGATAGCCATCAACGGGAGAGGATTTCAAGAATACAGGTTTCAGTACAAAAATGTGGTCCAGGTGGTAGCACATGAAGCATGCATGTGTTTATGTTGCCCTGCTCAACCCTAAAACCCTCATGCGAAGACATACTGTATAAAAAGGCCACATGGCTTTTCCTTCACTATTAAATGCGCATGTACTCCCCCGACAACTGGCCTCTTTGTCTGCTCTCCTCATCCGAAGACTGACGAAAGGTGCTTCCCCCCCACCCCCATTGGTGGAATCCACAAGACACAAAGTCACTATGAATCGTGTGTTTGGTTCATCTGCAGGCTCCTGAAGCTATTACGACTGGGTTAACTACTGACAAGTTACAGACAGATCTGTAATTTCAATGTTGTCGGGTAAAAAACTTGCAAACTTTTAAAATAAAAGAGGCCTGGTTGAGCTTGACAGAAATGCAACCTTTCTTTTTGGTGCAGTTTTGAAAGCCCAAAAGATGAATGATTATTAGTTTATAGTGATAGTTAAAAGGAATAGTTTGACATTTTCACATCACATATCTTTCCATTTAACACAAGGCTACAGCTAGTAGCCAAGTATCTTATCTTAGCATAAAAACTGTAAACAGCTGGCCTGGCTCTGTCTAAAGATCTTTGTATGTATTAAAAACAAGATATAAAATATAATGGATTAATTATTGAGCTTTAGAGGTGCTCGTAAGCAGATTTTGTTATCTTTGGAGAAGCAAGCTGTTTCCAGTCTTTATGCTAAGCTAATTTAACCACCTGCTGGTTGTAGCTTAAGGTTTACCATACAGACATGTGAGTGGTATTAATCTTCTCATCTAACTCATGGTAAGAAAGCGAAAAAAGTGTGTTTCCCAAAATATCAAACAATTATTTTAAATATGAAGTTATAGCCAGAAGAGAGTTAGCTTAGCTTAGCATTGAGACTGGATAAAGGGTGCTGGCTTTGTCCAAAGCCATCAAAATAACCTACCAGCACTTCTAAAGCTCCCTAATTTACACATTGTATTTTGTTTGTTTAATCTGTACAAAAAAAACAAAGGGCAAAATTACAATCTACCATTTGCTGGAAGGCTATTTCTCAGGAGCAGTTGCCAGGCACCCAGTGTGAGTTAACTGCGCCCAGTAGAAAACAATTGTTTTTTTTACTAGTATGCACATATTGAGTATGTAGTGCATAGTATGCGATTTCAGATGCAACCATTAGATATAACATTTTAATTAGTGCATGTCTGAGGTGGTGATTTTGTTTCCCCATTTTCTGAAGATTGCTAAGCTAACTGGCTGCTGGCTGTAACCTTGTATTGGACAGATATGATAGTGACGGTGATCTTGTCATTCAACTCAACCAAAGTGTCAGGCTATTCCCTTAAAACACAAAAATTGCCTACATTTAAGCTGCAAGTTTCTCACTTGAAAACATCCACTTGATGTTTGTGTGTACACAAACCTCATGAGTAGTCTCTTACCAAGGGCTCTGTGTTTGTTAAGGGATCATTGGAAGTATACTGTATGAGTGTGTAAACAAAAGGCAGTTGGGCTTGAGCTTGAGTCTGCTGAGCTTCCTCTTCTTTAGATCTCCCTAATGGGCGTCTCTAACCAGCTTCTAACGTTCTCTTTACTCTAAGTACAGAGGCTTAGTGAAGCCCTTCACACTTATTTTTATATCTTTTCCATAATCTTTAACATCTGTACTGCAGTAATAACAACAAAAATATAACTTAAGATAAACTCTCTAGGCACTGTTTGATTTCCAAGGCTTTTTGTTGTAGACTGTGATAAAAGGTCAGCAAACAGATAAAAAAATTAATAAAAAGAAACACCAGAGAGTGATGGTTCTGCAGACCAAACACTTTCTCCTCCGCGATATATCAAGGTCCTCCGAGTCAGCTCACACAGCCAAACAGACTCGCTTCAAGCTCTGTGGTGGAGAGGCTGTAAGGGCAGAAAGTATCTAAAGGGTAAGTGTGTAGAAGTTTTCAAGGTTAAGTGTCAGTTTTTGCCAGCCTTTAGTTCATCTTTCTCCTTCATAAAAAGAAAAGAAAAGATCAGATCTTAAGCCATTATCTTCTGGGGAATCTCTATAGAAGCCTTGATGAAGATGCAGTTGTCTCGGATGTAGTTCCTCTTCTTAATCTCCTCGTGAGAGATGAACTTGGGGTAGCCGAAGCCCAGGGTGCTCTCGTCCAGCGAGTTGCGGCTGCTGCTGGGCTTTTGGAAGTTCTTCCAGTTGGGGTCAGGGTTGAAGGTCTCGGTAATGTGCTGGGGTTTGGAAAGCGACGGGTCGCTCTGGTCCATAATGGAGAAAGTCACCTTGTAGGAGAAGGGCCACTCCAGCAGGCTATCGTACTCTCCGGGCAACACGCGGATGTAGACGGAGAGATGCGAGCCCTCGCCGCTGCCGTTACCATTCAGGAAGGCCGACACCTGCAGCTTGTAGCCATAGCGGTGAGTGTAGAAGGGTGGGCTGAAGAACTCGTGGTTGCTTCGGAGTTTGGCCTCCTGGAGTTTGCGAGTGTAGTCGTTGAGCTTCCAGATGAGAACACCGTCATGACTGACAGACAGCTCCTCCATCTCTCTTCGCAGCTCCAGAATCTCCTGCCGCTGACGCCCCACCAGGTTACACATCATAGTCAGGTGAGACTTAGTTGTGTCTTCCAGGTGACGCCCGATAGCCAGTTTTGGGCACTGCCAGAGAGACAGCAAAGCAAAGAGATTAATTATGTAGAAGCTGCTGCACAGTGAGTAAGTGAGGAGATGTGTAATACAAACAGATTCTATGCATACAAAGCTACATCATAATATAAATGTCCATATTTGGATCTAGATTGCTTGATTTGTTTTTGTTTTCTACGCCCATTTATATTTCTCACATGTTTAAGTCATAAGTTTAGCTGCCCACAAAATACAAAAAGCAACACAAAATGTTAACCGTGTACCTAAATTAATCTAATAATAAAGCTTGATTTGCATGTGAAACCCACCTTCAAAAAAAGAAAAAAAACTGTCTAAACTGGGTCTAAAAAACTATGTAACAGTTAATAGTCCGGATGGAAATGAATGAAAATAAATTAGGAATCGCATGAGGACATATTTCATGTTTTGATTTGAAAAACATGAGTTTTGTTTATAATGACCGTCACTAACTACATCTTGTCAACTACTACTAAGTCACGCATATTGCCAGGCTTCAATATCGGACAATGAGAGAAACATAACACCTGTGCAACATCACTTTCAGTTATTGAGGATGAACCTCGCCAAAGGTCTGAATATTGAACTTTAAAGTATCTATCTATCTAGTATCTGTAGCCCGTTACCTAAAAATAATGCGAAAATGTGTCTGTTTATCTGATGTTCTTGTATTTGTTTACATCCCCAATATACCATTTACAACTGAACACTACATCCATAGGTGTGGACACTTGGATTATTATATTTAATGATCCCTCTGCTGTTGTTGAGACGTGTTTTTGTGTTCCATAAGGCCATCTGTTAATGTTATACATCATGCTTTCCAGATGCTTTGTAATTCTTAACAGATCGAGGAGCCGACAACAAAGAGTATGATGCTCATCTGCCGCTCTTCCTCGAGCATGTCCACATTTTCTCAAATTGATAACAGTTTCAAAAATAGACTGAAATGCGCTGTCAGAAAACAGAAGCGTTGCTCTCATTAAAACAGACCCTACAGACACTGTGTTGTATGTCAAAAGGAGAAAAATCTTCATTTTGAACCCGATGAGCAAGGGCAGTGAAATAAAATTATAGTAAAAACAAGCTTATAAACAACAACAAACAAGCTTGGCAGTTAGATAAGAATATATCAACAGTAGTGTTGATATTAGCTTATAAATGTTCCTCCACAGGCAGAAATAATCTTTTATAATAATCGTTCAATGATGCAGGTCAGTCTTACCCGGTGTTTGCAGCCGGCATCTTTGAAGGGGCAGAGAACGAGTGCGCTGCCACAGTTGTCCTTCACATGGTTAGCCAGATCCTCTCGGGCAATGTTAGGAGTGCCACACTGGTTTGGGCACTGAACAGGAAACCGAGGGCAGTGGTACTGGTGGTTCTGTAGAGGAGTCAGGAACAGTGTTTAATATGCAAAAATATAACAGAAAATAAAGAAAACAACTCATCATTCAGCCTGAAGCCACAGAAAATACTGCGGTCACTCTGCCAATAGCATATGCAAATATGCAATTTACTCCATTTTATAGACTAAACTATCAATTGAATAATCAAGAAAAGATTAATCAATAATGACAGTCAGGGAAACAAAACATCATAAATGCATTATAAAACACTGAATCCAAGATTTTGGTAATAACATCTTGGGAGAGGAGAGTGACTGCTCAGCCTCTGGCCAGATGTGTACTGAGGCAGGTGCTTCCACATAAAAGCCCAAACAGCAAAACAGCCAGCTGCCACAGGACAGAGACACCATGAAAGGCAGCATCCTACAGCTGCAGCTGCTCTACTGAGGCTGGAAACCCTGTATGAAGCCACATGCAGGACAGATGACAGGTACTAATAATCTGGCAGGAGTCGCTTTTCACAGTTTTAGCACTTAACTGTCTTAAAGATCAAGTTATTTCACTAATATAAGCAGTCATTTGGGGAGAACTGACAGATTCTGATAGTAAACTTTGTGTGACAGACCTGGATTGTGTCGAAGACAAACTCCTTGCCGCAGTACTTGCAGGGCTGCGTGCGTTTGGGACACTCGGCCATGCCGTGTTGGGACAGCAGACGACGCATCATCCTCGCCCCACACTTGTTCTCACAGTAAACGCTCTCCTGAGGACACACACCCTGGTGGTTCTGGGATAGATAGGAAACACGTGATTACAATTAAGAACAAGTAGATACAGTAGGTGTTACTGTTTACTCAAATGCATTTTATACACTGCAGTTTGCACTGTTCAAAATCAGACCATACACGACCATCAGTAAAACC
Organism: Micropterus salmoides; assembly: GCF_014851395.1. Taxonomy (NCBI): domain Eukaryota; kingdom Metazoa; phylum Chordata; class Actinopteri; order Centrarchiformes; family Centrarchidae; genus Micropterus; species Micropterus salmoides. Next base: position 29,440,365 of record NW_024042261.1, read on the forward strand.
AAGTGTTCTAGTACAGACTATTAGAAGTTAACAATTAGCTGCTGGAAGGGTTAAAATAGGGAGTTTTTTTATTGTTTAATCAAATGTTGCCGATTTTTTGTTGCCGATTTGAATACAATTTTACTTTAGGCTATTTGTGGGGATAGCTGACAATCAAATTTAAGAAACGTTTATAAAGCTACATTTACTCTGCTGGCTTTTTAATACATGATATGCATTCCTTATAATCGGTCTAAAAGTTCAGAAAATGTCTGAATCAATCCAGACAAATGTAAAAAAGTAAGCCAGTGTGACAAAGTACATGACACATACCAATATTATAAAAATACTAATCATATCATATATTTATTGTTGTTAAAGATTATTTTAACATAGGTGTGTGCCTTCGTTTAATGCTATAATTTTGTTGTTAACAAACAGAGAAGTGTGTCTAATTTTCTTTAATTAAAAAATACTTTTGTAGAAGTTGTATTTATGTCAAGAGTAGGCTTTTTTCTTTAGTATTGGTATTGAAACTCAAGCAGTGGCGGAGAAAGTACTCAAATCTTTTATATGTAAAAGTAGCAATACCACAGTATATGATAGTATACAAAAGTAATACACATCAAAATATACATGTATAAAAGTACTCATTATACAGAATGGCACATTTCAGAATATTGATATTGATATAAGGTGGGGCTAATTCCAACTACTCTGTATACTAGTCGGCAGATTAATCCAAATTAATATGTTGTAATTTATTTGTTGATTTATATGCTGTATTAATATTATAAATCTATAAAGTATCTACTACCTAAAGTTATCACATAAATGTAGTGGAGTAAAAAGTATTGTAAAATTGTGACTGGAAGTGAGTTACTCGGGTATCATTTGTCAAAATGTTTTGAATGACATCTGGTGATAAACATGACATGCATAGTGTAATTTCTATGCCAGACCCAAAAGCTGGATGAAGGCCCCTGTAACTGTGTGCACATGGGGGACCATGTGGGCCAGAGTAAACAGATGATGGGGGGGCAGCGTAGTAGAAATGACAGAGGTGTTAGTGAAGTACAGACCGCTCATTGAGGAAAACACATTCAATATGAAAGACCCAGTCAAACCTTCTTTCCATCTGCCAACACACGTGTTATTTCAAAATAGTCCAAGACTCTCCAAAGGCAGTGACACACGTGCTTTAGTCTCTCCTGCTGCTTTTCACAAAGATGTCTTTCATATAGGGATGGAAATTATATGGCGTCACTTGGGGGTAGTTTATGAAAAGTTCCTGCTGTATTGTAACAGGGAAAGAAAGGTTATGAGTTGGTGTTTACCTCGTAGGCTTCACCCGTGAACTCGCTGCCACAGAACTCGCACTTGACCTTGCGTTTGGGGCAGTCGTGCTGCAGGTGGTCGGGCAAATCACGGCGCGTCAGCTTGACAGAGCAGCGATTGGGGCAGGGTATCACATTGAAGGCGCAGGTGGAGAAGTGGCCCTGAGGGAGACACAACGTCAGAGAAGCAATGTGTCATAAGACTCTCACACATACACCCGCATGTTGGGCATTCAGCCAGACCGTTGCCAGAAAACAACACAAGGTGAGGGCAGGGAGGGCGGATAACAGGTATCAGAATCCACAAGGCAGAGTGTTTGAAAAGGCAGCAGAGATAAAAGAAAAGATTGAGGGAATGTGAGAGAGGATATCGAAGCTTCTCACCTGCAGCTGCTTCATCTGGCCAGTCCAGCGGCATCCCTCCTCACTGTGGATGCAGCGGATGGGCAGCGCCAAGATCTGCTGCTCCAGTTCTGGATCAGGGTAGATCTGAAGAAGAAAAGCAGGACAAAGTCACAAGGCGTTACAGTTGGAGCTGGTCATGCTGGAAGTCTGTTATATACCACCCTCATACAACAAATGTGTGCATAACATTTTCTCCCCAGTCATCGCTGTCCAATGCAAACCATGTACCTCCCACTTTTCCTTCCTAAAGTTTTCCATCTTGTCAGTATTCATCAGTTCTTTCATATTCTTCACCGCTAAACAACAAAACATATAGTAAGCCTCTCTCGGAAGAATCACACTATATAAATACCAAATAAAGTCAAGTTTAAAGGATACGTTTTCCAATTAACTAGTTGACCTATTAGCAAGTGTTGTTTGTGAAGCTAAAGCCAAAACGTATTAAACTATTAAAAGCACATCAGTGAGCCACACTGTTGCAATGGGTGACATTTTCCTTCATTACCATGAACATTTGGACTGTTGTTTATTTTGTGTCAATCCTACATACAATGTCCTGCTGCTGGAAACACTCACTAGAGCACCAAATGTGTATTAGTCTGCAAGAGAAGATAGTCCCTTACAAATACACTATTTACTACTCATTGAGTAATGTTTGCTTACAGTGTCAAGTAGGAAATAAAATACTTACTTAAATAAAATTAAAGTCTGTATTCGTGATTTAAGATTCAGTCTTCAAAAGGAACAAATAGTCAGTGGGGAAGTCTGATCGACTAATGGATTGCTGTTTTTTGTATTTTCATGGGATTTGTTGACAATAACAAAAATATCTTATCAAGTGTTCAAATCTTTTAGGTTTTCTCTGCATGGTTGCTTTGTCACACTTATTGTCACAATATACTTGCTCTCTTGCTTTCTCTCCTGCCATCTTTTCTCACCTCTGTCTTTTTGGGGGAAGTGCTTTAATATTTTTGCTTGATGAAAGAAAATTAGTATAATAAAGTTATTTTTAAATTCAGTTCTGTCTCTTACCCTTCAGAGAGTTGATTAAAATATGTTTGAATGTCAATATCAATATATTAATATAAAAAAAGAGATAAAAATACTGGGTGCTCAGGGTTGTAAAGCAGTAAACTCTATGTGAATTCAAAGTGCTCTAGCTACCAGATTAGTAAACTACAGAAAAAGGAGGCCTCTTGGCTAGTTTCAGGTACACTTTCACTGAGCAAAGGATGTAGTTTATCTGTTGAGGGCATATCAGAGTAAAAAAAATCACAAAAGGAGACGCTGACTGGTTGCGACCCACACTGGGTCTTCATCAGGGAATGGCTGGAAAGAGAAGTAAATGTAGATTTATCTGGGTAATCTCCAACATGTAACTTCTGCTAGACCAGAAATTGACGATTTAATCTGTTTAATTAAACAAACGGGATATACTGTGTAAGCAAGTCAGCTTTAGTGACACTGATATCCCAGTCCCCCTCCAGTTTTTATGCATAGCTAGCCTAAACACGTCCTTCTTTACTGCAGCTCTGAGTTAAGATTGGTATGACCGGTGTCTCCCAGAAAGAAAGCAAAAAAGTGTTTTTTGCCAAAATGGTGCGATTTCCTTTAAATAATTTTTATTTTACATGTTCATTTCGATATCATATCAGTCAAGGTTGATGTTACATTACAGGAAGATTCTTTCATCCAGACACACATGTACACTGGAAAGTCACTATGTTGGAAACTGTAGAAATCGTGTTATAAAACTGCAGCAGTGAGTCAAGCCAGCCACTGCAGGGATAATGAGTTAGTTTGTGGGTTTATAGGACCTTTGAGAGTGAGAGAGAGAGATAGAGAGATTTTATTTTTTTATTTTAACACACACACACACACTTTTACTGTTTTATTTACTTTATTTATGAACTGTATGAAATTAATTGTTCTTTTGCATTATATTTTAAGCTTTGGCAATATTGTTTTTTAATAAAGCTGAACTGAATTGAAATTGAGAGAGAGAGAGAGAGAGGGAGGAAAGATTTATTTTTCCTTGGTCACTGAGCAATGGGGATGAGTCAGTTTTCTGCCCAAACACCCCAAATCCTCCCCTACAGTTTGCTGTCCTGCGGATTTACAGCTCTGCTCTGCATCTCCATCCCCCCATGTTGTCACACAAGCAGAGCACTGGTCAAACAAGAAAAGCCACTTCCTCAAAATGTCACAACAGCCCTCTAATCAAATAACAGCTCAGTAACAGCCCGACTGCGCTTATGTGTCTCTGTACTGAAAAACATGGGAGCCAATGGCGTTCAAATTGGAAGTTGATTTGGAAAATAATCTACAATCAAACATTTCTATTTATCTCACTCATTGTTTCTAACTGCTGTGTTTGGAGATGCCTCTGGCAGACTAAATAAGTGTATTGAAGTATGATATTAACCTGTTAAATATGCTCTAGAAATACACAGATACATCTAACATTAAAACACATGCTTGACTTGCTGCACTCTACTTATACAGCAGAAGCAGACAGGTTTTTTTGCTGCCATAATCACATTCTTTCAGGGGAGGAAAAGGGGGAAAAATCCTCTAAAGCAAACTGAAACACTCTCATTGTTCCAGACTTGGAATCTGTGGGGAGAAGGCAATAATGACCTTTTAATAACTTAGTCCCAGGCAGATCAGGGGGGTTAAGCTCTTTGGTGCTCCTACTTGAGGGTTTATTCTGTCTGCTTTAGCCATTGTTAGTCCCACACTACTACTATCACTTCAGCTACACAATCCTTTAATGACTGCAACACTCTTCTTCTGTTGGATCGAGGTTGTGTTTATGCATGTTTTCGAAGGATAGTGTGCAGAGAGCAGTACAATAACCCTGACAGCAGACCACCAGGACGGGGTAATTTGTAGGTGACTGGGAGCCTGTGAGGGTAAATAACAATGTCTGACAGGTGTGCCATGAGCACATCCTTCCTGTTGGGAGTCCCTGCTATTACAGGCGCCTGCATCGCTCTCAGCACAGCATGCAGACCTGCACTGCTGCCCCGCTGATCCCAATGCAGCTCCAGGCTAATTGCTCAATGGCTAATTCAGGCTAATGCTAACTAAGTGCATGGAAGAATTACATACAACAGTCTACTCTCAATTGATGGCAAAAACTGCTCAGAAACAGGGATGATAATGTACTGTTCATTTGTCTCTCGTGCATAGTTAAGCCCTTATCCTTGTGCTGCACTCTCTCACTTTACAACGGGGATATCACGTGGGAGATAGACATCCTCTGACTCTGAATACAGTTAGCCACTATCTGTTTCCCCCTCCGGGCACAATCTGATTAACCGCCTTTAAATAACAGAGAAAAGGACTTCAGTTGAAATGTAGATCAGTTTCCTTGTCTGAGCTGACACATAGTAGACTTAGTGGTTCAGATCAACTGAATGCTCTGCTTTCCCACTGTAATGAAATAAAATGCAACCTCTGACTCTGGGTTAAGGGTTATTGCTTACGTGTTACAGAGATTCACTAGTACAGTTTTTCACTTTTACATTTTAATGTCACCATTCTAAAATAGTTTACCTCTTAAAGGCTGACAATTTGCATCTCATGTGTCAAATACTGCATATTTAGATGTGATATAGAAGGATTATATTTATGTCCCTATCTGAGCTGCTCGTATCCTCTCTGATTTGCATTTGTTCCTGGTTGGTGCACACAAGCTTATTTACATTCTTGCAGTACCTGTATGTTAACATTTTCTCTGTTAACAAACCGGTGTTTCTTATTTCTGCTAAATCTGTAACACATTATAAATCACTTTTAACTTTTTAAATATTCCCAATGTTAATAACTTGTTTTTGTTTTATTTTTTGCACGTTCATCAATGTTTTAATATTTTATTTTGTGTTTTACTTTTAAATTGGCTTTAGCATTATAATTATTTTTAGCTATACTAGCAGCATAATGTCAGTCTGTTGGTCAGACTGAACATCTCTAAAACTAGCGGATAGATTACTTTTGAAGATATTCACAGTCACCAGAGGATGAGCCCTACTGATTTTTTCTCTAGCGAGGTTAACATTTTGAGTAAAATATCTGAAAAACTATTGCATGAATTGCCATGAAATTTTGTAACCTTACACATGTTAATTTCCCCTGCAAGATTAATTGAAATAAACTTGGTGATCCACTGACATTTTATTTCTTGCCATAATCAGGTCAACATTTCAATTTGACCAATACATTTGTTTATGACCAAATACCTGCAAAACTAATGACATTCCCATCAACCTCAGCTGTGTTTAGTACTAACTGACAGTACAGCTTCATCAAGTCGATAACACAGCTGTAGAGTCGTAGTCTTGTTATTGTTTACGCTTTTGTTTTACTGTTACACACTTTGTAACTCTTAAAAAAAAAAAAAGTAGATATAAATATAAAGTTTTATAAAGTTTTATTATCATATTTGAGAAGACACTGAGTGGGCTTTAGCGGCACTCTTAAGCTACATATTCTCAATTCATTTTAGCCACAATTTGGGATGAGGAGTCGGTGAATGTGTGATGTGTGTGAGTGTTAATTGTACCTTGGCATAGTCCAACGGCAGCTGATCCTCTGGACACTTGAAGACGCCCTCACTGCAACAAAACAACAGAAAAGTTTTGTTATTTTTGCAATCACTCAGAATAAAAGACGACTGCAGACAAAAACAGGTTACAAGCATCTCAACAAGGACAATCAGCCATTTTTAAAATCACATTCAGCATCCAGTGAGAGGACTAACTGTGACCCTGACTGAGAACAACCAGAGCTAAAAGGCACTTCTTTGACAGTCTGTAAGAGCAGCGCTGCAGTGTCCTTAGTTTTATTCTGTCTCTTCAAACACAGTTAAAATGAGATCTCTCTGACTCATCACACTATATGACGTACAAACACACACTCACACACATACTGCACTTTAAAGTCAGATCTTTGAGACACTGGCTTTAATGACTTTGACTCTTTCATCTTCTCCCCCTCAGAGGATACATCTGCACAGATTTTTATTACAGCAGGGAACAAAATTACAAGTCTGAGCCTGATCGGTTTATTTATAATACATAAAGGGATGATTGATGATTCATTTCCCAGCTACTTTTACCATTTCTCTCACAGCTTAGAGTGAGTGGTTAATTTTTGCCCTTGTTTTGCAGTCTAGATAACAATGTGCTAGTTTCGACAGGCTTCTGTTTCTCTAAACCTCTCCATCCTCCTCGAGGCTTTTCCTCAGGAAAAAACAATGATTTGATGGTTTGCTTATGCAAGAGTGAGAAGAGTTTTTGTTCTTTTCCCCTTGCAGCAGTTCAACACGTTTTACTGCAGGCCCGTGCACAGTTTTTGTGGCGCCACAGAGGAGCCCTCACTGGCCTGTATTAGGGCCAGATGAGCGAGTGCCACAACTCATTAAGGCATCCATACCCTGATGTCATCATGAAATATTCACACTTGTAAATAATGGAGGCAGCAGCCACTATGGGTGAGCTTCTACACAGTGTCTAAGCTTGCAGCTGGACAGCAAACTCATCCAGACACACGGAGGTTACTTAAAAAAACAGAAAAGGCAATCAGTGGCTGATGTCTTGAGATGTCAGTGGTGTCGCAACTATCTCGAGCTCCCCTGCTGTTTCTGGATCAGAGATGCTTTAGACTGTCTTCATTTCCAGGTCTTCTCTTTTGATCATTTAACCAACGGCAAACATTACTGTGGTTCCAGCATTTTCATTGACAATGAAAATAATATTTAGCTGCAGCTCTGACTTCTTATATTACTATTTTTTTTGTTTTTCACATGAAATCTACTGAAACTACAGACAAAAGATATGTGTAGAAATGTGTTTTTGTTCAAAAGTCACATGCCCTGAAGCTTGATCTGACCTCCTGTGCAAAGAGGCCTCTCATAACTCCGACCATGCCTAAATTATGTTTAAACTAATTAAGGACAACAGTGGGCAAACAGTAAGTAGATGTCCCTCGGTGCTTTAATTTGGTTGGCTGCAGTGTCACCTGACCGCGTCTCCCAGAGGCCCAGGGACATGTGACAGGATGGGATTGCATGTGCACTTCGCCCCGTCTACCCAGCTGCTATGAATCCAGGGAGTGTGCTGCGGGGGGGATGGAAGCAGAGGTTAGGCCTGAGAGGGTGGGAGGGCTGATGAAATGGGGGTGGAGGAGGGAGGTTAATGCATGACGAGACAGCAGTAATTCTCCTCCATTAGGGTCACTGTGTCAGCAGGGAGCTGGAGACCAATTAACAAGCCACAATAGGCAGTAAAAGAGGGTCAATCGATTAGAGGCTAAGAGAGCCCAGTCAGCATCTCATGTGTAGTGTGAAGTAATTTACAGTGCTCATCGCCATCACCAAGGAATCATCTCACATTGTGGAGGGAGAAGTAAAGAGAGCACTGCCTGTCCCACAACCACACAGCAAGAGGAGATGGGAAGCGACAGGCTCTCAGCTCTGGACAGGGGATAGCCAGAGGCCCCGTCCAGCTCGGGCCCCGTATCTGATGCACAGAGAGGCAGACAGGCGAAAAGAGCCTAGTCACAGACTGTCAGGATAATTCCTCCCCTTGTTGCAGAGAAGCTCCCGCAGCCTCACATTCATGTGTTCGGCCCCGCTGCTGATAATACCGCTCGACTCTCTTGGTCGCTTGTGAGTCGGAATTGCTGCCACTTTGTGACAGCACATTAGCAGTGAAAGGTGGGGCCTATGTGTAACACAGCGCCAGTTCAATTCCATCCAGCTTGTCTCTGGATATTGAGAGGAGAATGGCAATAAATAATTGAATATCACAAATAGGTCTGTTGAATAATCTATTGCGTTATTTTTCAAATAAATTGTTCATTATTTTGTCCAAAATATGACATATGAAATATGAAAATAGCAACAACTTCTATTACAGCTTCCCAACCCAAACCGCAAACCCAAAGTTTCGCAACCCAAACCCAAAGATACTCAGTTCACTGTGATAGCAAATACTCAGAGAAGCTGCATGGGTCAAGTTAATGTTTTGCATTTTTAGCCATATGCCTACTAGCGGTGTCGCTGTAAATTAGCTAATCGTCGCATGCTAACACGCTAAACTAGGATGGTGAACGTGGTAAACATAACACCTGCTAGCTACACATCAGCAAGCTAAAACTGTCATTGTAAGCAGGTAACATGCTAAACTACAATGTTGTATAATGGTAAACACTGCGACACATCAGCATTTAGCATTTTCATTGTGAACTGCTTATTCTACACCCTCACAGAGCTACTGGCATGGTTGTAGACTAGCCTTTTGCTTGTCAGTTACTTGGTGAAAGGAGTAATTTAGAGGCCAAATGCCAGGTTTGCTCCCCCAGCTTATCAAATGTGAGTATTTGCTCTTTTTTATGATTAAAAACCAAAATACTTGGGGGGTTTGGGGCCGTTGGTTAGACAAAACACTAGGGCACTAGACTAATTGTACAAATAATGCAGAGGTTAATCGTTAGTTGCAGCCCTAATGCAGTCATTGAAGGATAAACATTGTTACACAAAGCCCAAAGGGGAAAATCCTTTGCATTCATCCTTGCAAGTGGGAACTTGCACCTCACGAACCGCCAGTTTCACACAAATGTTTGTCTACCACAGTTCTCTGACCACAGTTCACGCCCTTGTCAATGAACATCCAGGGTGAGAGGCTGATAAACAAGTGTTTCAGTGCAGTGTTGGGATGTCACAGGGGAGCAGCTTAAGACTGGACAGCATACAGTATAATACAATCACCTCATTAAAATTTCATTGCCTCCTTCTGTCCGCTGGTACTAGGAGAGCAGTAGAGGCTCTACAGCTGCTCTGCTGCGAAGACAATCATGTTTAAATCACCTCAAATTCACTGTCAGACAGGCGTACACACATTATCACATTTTGATACCGTGTAGAAAACACATTCACTCCTCTGCAGGTGAAATGCACCCACTAGTCAAACCCATCATCGCCTCGGACCTTAAATCCCTCTCCCCTCTTATTGCCCTCTCTCTTCCCTGGCCTCAAATCTTCTTTTCAGGCACAGATTAAACAGCCATCCATTCATGCAGCTGATACCACGAGGACAGCCATCACAACATGCTTCGTCACTGTGCGCACGGCTTCTGACAGGCAGACGGTGAGAAGTACAAATCCCTCAGGTTTAATCTCACCGGTGCAGAGCAGAGGAATGTTTTTCAAGCGACAGCGACCAGCCTGCAGGCCACACAGAGAGAGCATGTTGGTGACAGGCCCTCGCCTCACAAACCAGGACCACAGAGTAACCTTGAAACCTGCTCTATATTAACCAACAGAAAGACTACTAAACAAACCTTCCTTTGTTTGCCAATCTAGTGGGTAGGACTGTCCAGACACACTAAACAAACTAAATCAAAAGCATGAGGCCTTTGGAGAGTACAAGTCTACAGCACATTAACACTTTAAACAGACCCCTGTCACACTGGGTATTTTCTCAGATAGCATCGGGAGCCTTGACTGAACTTCCTGCTTATCTCCTGCTGGAGCTCACCGTCAGCATCCATATTTATCCTCCCGCTAAAACCTTTTTGTCTTTTCAAGCTATAACCAGGATTAACTTTTATATACACAAACAAAACCTTAAATTCCACCAGTGCCCTCAGTGCAGGCATCTGGTCTCACAGCTGAAGCCTGCATCTCCTCTCAGGAAGTTGGGAGAAAACAGGAATTTTGTTTTATCTCAGATAGAGTTCCTATAATCTCCCAAATCCATCTGGTTTTGAATTTGTGTACATAAGACTGTGTGCAGTCAAGACTTCTTTCTTCTGAGCCTCGTATAGTAAACAATAATGACTGCTGACAGCATAGAGTGTGTGGTTTTCTTCCATGTATCATCAGTCTGCAATATCAAGTGTTTTCCAGGAGTTTTTCTGATATGTCTGAAAGCTGATTTTTTTTGTTGTTGACACAAATGGCTGCTTTTCTTACATTACATTAAAATTTTATATTTTAGGGTTTTGCACTGTTACTTGGACAAAACGACATGTGAAATACTATATTTGATGACATCACCTTGAACTCTAGAGGATTTTTCACTGGCATTCACAGGACTTTTTTCCCCCACTATTTCCTGAGGAGATTAATTGATTGAAAAATCATTGCAGCCTTACATTTTCTTCTTAGGAATATGAAAACATGATGCCAGATAAAATATTAGTGAGCTTTAGAGGTGCTTATAGGAGGACTTTGTTACCTTTACCTTTTGTTACAGAGCCAGTAGTAAGCTGTTTCCCCCCGTCATTGTGCTAAGCTATGCTAACTGGCTGCTCATTGTGTGTGTCATATTTAGCGTACATACATGACAGGTTGTATCAATTTTCTCCTCTAACTTGCAGCAAGAAAGAAAATAAGATTAATTTGCAAAATGTTGAACCATTTCCATAATAATCTTCTGTTGGTGCCTTAAATTACACAGAACTAAAATATCACTGTCCTGCGGAGATGAAGTAGGCTACTGTAGCTCTACTGCATTAACTAAATGAAATATGATTAAGAAGAAAAGCTGATAAACAATGTCCGCCCGAATTCAACTTGTAAAAAAACTAAAACAAAACAGATCTTTGAGGCCAGCATAACTGATTCCACATTATACTAATATTATATAAAGTACTGTATAAAAAGTACACTACTTAACAAACTGGCTTTTAGTATAGAAGAAATCAGTGTACTTAGCAGTTTTGTACTGACAAATTATGTGTTATTTTGGACAGCTATTGCACTTTAATTATGGAAACTTCACAAAGAGAAAGCAAAATGTTTTTCCAAATATTTAATAGTTTTTTTTATGTTTTCCCAGCTGTCTCTGGGACTGTCTTACCACAACCCACAATTTATTTTAATTTCTTCCAAATGAAAATTGAGGAACATTTCTGTGGCTCAAGCTATTTGGAATAATAGTGTACATCCACCCCTACAGGCGCTGGCACTTCTCAAAGCAACTGACAATCCATCCTTGAAACATCTTGTTCTCACTTCCTGGACTATAAAGCAAAAGGTGTTTGGCCTGCAGAAATTCTTCCTCACGACTAGCTGGATTAACGCCCTCATGTAAGCAGTCGGCACTGAGTAAAGTAGCCCCTAAATGAGGTCGAGTGACAGGGGCTGAGGCTGGTTGGTGTTTCCACCAGTGAAACCTTATACACCGTGAGCACAGAGCACTCTTCGCCCACGGCGGAGTTGGCTTTGAGCCGAGCTCTCTGCAGCCCTCTTGTTTGTCTGAAAAGGGAGGAGCAGCTCTTACTTTCACAGAGTGTGATGACACACCGGCCCACAGGTGGATCGACTGCTCCTTCACAGCCTTTATGTGTGGGACATCCACACAGAATGATGCTGTGACAGCCTCTTGTGTGGGATTTAATACCTACAAGATAAGCTGTCCATACCTGTGGTTTGCCAGAGATTATATTGTGCATAAGCCCTCTGACGTTTGTGGTGACGTTCTCTTCTGCCACTTCTAATAGGAAGGCAATGCTAATGTCACCTGCTAACGCACTAAAGCAACGTACCTGATCTAATTAAATGAGTCCACAAGAATTTGTCTGACACTGGTTGGTCATGTCTTCCAATATCTAACACTAAAACCAACCAACTATCATCCAATCATCATGTGAAGAGGAGCTGAAATGATTAGTCGATTGACAACCTGCAGTGATCAAGTAATCACTTATCCGTTTTATAAGTAAATAATCCAAAAGTTCCCTTTGTTTAAGCTTCTCAAATGTGAAAATGTCTGCTTTTCCTTGTCATGACAGAAAACTCAACATTTCTGAGTTTTGGACACTTGGTTGGACTCTTGGTTGGACCTTGGTTGGCAACTGTTATGATGTCATGCAAATGATTGATTGATCGATGTGGAAGATAATCTGTAGTTAGTTAGATGCTGCCCTATACTGAATATCTTTCAGTTTTTGACTGTTAGTCGGAACAAAACAAGTAATTTAGAAATGTTGTCTTGGGAAATTATAATGAGCATATTTCACACATAATAATCTATCAATAGGGAAAACAATCGGCAGAGTGATCGACAATGCAGAGATCTAAACCTTTTAACATGTTGGACCTGGTTGCTATTGCTATCATCTGTTGATTCACACTACCTTTGGCAAGTTTCCCTGTAAACAAAGCAAGTTAGATACAAAGTCTTACAGGATAACATCTTCTTTATGTATCTTAGTATTGTCCTTCCAGCACCTTGCAAAGCCTTTCAGCCAGTTAAGCAGTGGATACTTTAATCCTTAGGAAGAGAGTCTGAAAATGATCATCCACTTTTCTGTTTTATGGGATTGGTACAACCTGTCATCCTCCTATAATTTTATAGAATTTGTTAAATTCTTAATCAAATAATTATGTCTGGTGCAAACAGGCAATATTTCTCTTAAAGTATGTGATAACTTTTTGAAGGATTTCAGGAACCTGTTTGTTGAGTTTAGCAGAAGCCTGTCTACAATATGACACCTGTAAAATCCCATCTGACTTCCACTGCTCGCCACTAACAGCCACTGGCAGCTGTTTCATAGGAAGTAACAATGGCTGACAGTGTGCAGGTCATGGTCATCAACAAGACAGAAATAAATTATATCTGACTCTGTGTCAGACAACCCTAAAAAGACAGGCGGAAAATTAAACTGCTTCCAATTGCGATTACACATATTCCAATAAATCAAGCAGAGCTAAACTTTTTTTTCCGGCATGTTTAAAATCTCTATTTTATGCTTACTTATCCAGACGAATGCTATTTTTTTATTGTGTTGCTTTGCCAAAGCAGGAAAAATGATGCAAGTGGAAGAAAGGCACTACTACGAGAGCGTAGAGTGTATGTGTGTAGGTGGATGTCTGGCCTCTTTCCCTGGCTTCATCTCCAGCACCCCATGTAACACGTTCACTGGGACCAAATGTGGACCAAGATAGAAAAACCATTAAAAGGATATGAGCTACACTGGCACTACCTAAAAAAAATGTGAAGAAAAGAAAGCAGGTTTTTGATGCTGCTGGGATTTTGCTTCCTATCTTTTGTAATATTCCTACGCAGAGATAATTTGTACAACCACACAACAAACACAGTGGATCCTGACTGTCAGAACGCTTGAGGCCATCCCCGCTCATGCCATCATCATCGCTTATGTAATGATATTCGTTTCTCCTTGCAGTTCACCTCACCATGCTGACATTTATGAGCACAAGCCATATGTGAGCGGGTTCACACAGCTATAAAGCATCCAAAGGTTAACAAATTCTCCGCTTGTTTTTCTTAAATGTCAGCTTTGCAGTAGCACTGGCAGCAGATTAAGAGTTATATTACTGTGTACTGTGTGTTGTTTAAGGATTCTGATGGAGCTTATTAATATTTCAACCTAACAACCCAAAATATTTGGTCTTTTTCATAATAGCAAAAAATTGTTAAATAGAAAATGAGTGTGGAACAGAAGTTGATTGCTTATTTGTTACTTTATACCTGGACAGAATCGCAGATAATCTTTTGGCACAGGATAAATATCTATTTAAAACCATTCTGGCTGCAGGCAAACCCTTACAACAAAGAAAGACAGGACTACAATATGAACAATGTATCATGTATACGTGCCTATAAGATGTAACCCATGTCATAGAAAGACCATGTTCCTGTACAAATATAGTAGTACCTATGTCAACCCACTCCTGTTACTTATAAAAATTATAAAATATAAAAAATAAAGGACAAAAAAAATGACAGGCCAGAAAATCTATTGAGAAGAGGTCTTCTCTCTTTTTTCTGCATTAATAATTGCAGTTAATGGTGTAATAATCCTGTTAACATAATGAATTTCCCAATGATGATACGGTTACTTTTATACATAAGGGCTTAGTAGAACAGAGATTAGACTTATTGTTGTTGGTTTATTATATTCTTTCCTGAAAGCAGACCTACATTTCCTGGATGGAAATATTTGCTTGTGTAATTACAAAAGAAGCTCTGAGAAGCTGCTGCGGCAAAATCAGTCGGTTTGAATTTGTGAGCAATTAGACGATGACTCATCAGATTGCCAGAGGTGCATCTTAGACACAATGTCATGATAGCAAACCGTAAAGGAAAGAGCCACCTGCCAGAGGACAAGCTGGCTACAAAAACAGAGTAAAAAGGAGGAGATGATAGGGAGGAAGGAAGGATGGATGAATAGATGGAGGGAGGGTCAGCGGGAAGAGGAGCAGCCATCTGCAGGCTGAGCGCAAGCCTGCGAGATGCCATAATCCATCCTTAAGTGTGTGAGGAGGGGAGACAGCCTTTGCAAGTATTCATAATCCCCTCAAACTGTCTCCTTCCATCAGTTTGATCGGGCTTTGACATTGAGTCTTTATCACAAAGGGGAGCATTGACATGAAATGCTAAACCAGCTCTTCTTAGTTTGTTTATGTTGACTTTATGAATTTATAGTCCTCATAAACTCAAGTTGTTTACTTCCTCCTAACTCATGATATTATGAATTTGGAAGAATTTGACATTTGGGGAAATACGGTTATTTGCTGTTTTGCAGGGCATTAGATGAGAAGATTTATACCACTTTAATGTGTGTCTGTTAAATATGAAGGTAGCACCAGCAGCTAGTAAACTTAACTTAGCATAAAGACTGAAAACAGGTAGTCTGGCTTTATTTGAAGTTTTTTGTATAGATTAAACTAACCAGATGTAACATTAGTGAGCTTTAGAGGTGGTGTTACCTTTAAATAGAGACACGCTTGCCATTTCCCCCTAATTCAAGTGTGCTAAGCTAAGCTAACCAGCTTCTGCCTGTAACTTTATTAGGGCTGGGTATGTTAATGCGTTTACACATTAATTAATTAACGCCGACAATTATTTTATCGCACGCTAATGCAGTTTTTATTATTATTATTCTCCTCCCATTACTTTCTGCTGGTGTTTCTGGCTCGACACCTTCTGCTACAATTAATGTTACTAGTACTATTGTTATTAGTATTATTATCTTTAACATTTTGATTATTATCATTAACACTACTATAAATATCTGTACCATTGTTCATTCAGTCTGTACCTACATTACCTTTACTATGTGTATATTGTGTAGCCTGCCTCCTTCCCCCTCTCTCTCTCTCCCTCCTTCCCTCTCTCTCTGTCTCTCTCTCTCTCACCCCCAACCGGTCGAGGCAGATGGCCGCCCACCCTGAGCCATGGTTCTCCTCGAGGTTTCTGCCTCTTAAAAGGGAGTTTTTCCTTGCCTCTGTCGCCTAGTGTTTGCTCTTGGTGGGAATTGTTGGGCTTCTGTAAATAACATCACAGAGTATAGTCTAGACCTGCTCTTTTATGAAAAGCGCTCTGTGATAACGGTTGTTGTGATTTGGCGCTATATAAAAATTGAATTTAATTATTTTGAAAGTCGCTGCTTACTGGCTCTGAATACATGTACAGTTGTACTGGCTCTAGACTCTGATGGTAACTTGTTTTAACAAGCTAGATAAAAGGTAATGCCCTGGTAGTGGCAAATAGCTTTGGTTTAATATTTGATTTGATTGCATTAATGTTTAAGTTGAGATTTACAAGAAATATTTTATTGCTACTGTGTAAAGGGAATACTGCTGGTAAAAATCACCTTCTTTGTTTGAAGTGTTTGCAAACCAGGTTAATGCACTTAAAGCAGTACATTTAAATTAAAAGTGCGCAATACACTACTTTCATTATTCAATTGCGCGTAACTGTGCGATTAAAATTTCTAATTGTTGCCCAGCACTAATCTTTATATTTGGCAGACAGATAAGTAAAAAGTATTGATCTTCTAATCTTACTCTTGACAAGAAAACATAATTCACAAAATGTGCACATGTGATGTTACGAGTTTAGCTGAATAGTTTGACATTTAAGGAAATATCCTACATTTATTCATTTTCTTGCCAAGAGTTAGGTAAGATTGATACAACTCTGTCTGTCTGCTAAATATGAAGCTAGTGCTAGCAGCTAATTACCTTAGCTAGGCACAAAAGCTTAATTAACAAAACGCCTCAAACAAACAATTCAGGAATTAACATGATATTATATTTAAGGTTTAGTTTGTTTAAGGGTGTCATCTGCCAGGTTTTTTCTTGGGGGATGGTGGTAGGCGAATTCTGTTACCTTTGGGCAGAGCCAGGCTAGTTGTTTCCCCCTGTTTTTTCAGACTTTGCGCTAAGCTAAGCTAACCGTCTGTTAAAGACATGAAAGTGGTATTAATCTTCTCATCGACCTATTTCTTCATCACCCTGTGGAAAGAACTGCTGGACATGGATTTCAGTTATGCAGTTCCTTACAGATTTGTTTTCAAATGCGCTTGACAGGCAATAAAATAAACAAAACTGCAAATGTAATAGAATGCTGCAGGATCTTTTGTTTTCCTGGTCGATTTCATTCCCCTAGATTATACGCTCTATGCAGCAGGTACAGGAAAATCAATCCACTTTCATGAACTGCTGCTGATCTGGGTGCAAGGTGGGGGGTTGAGAGACAGAGAAGTCTGTTCCATCGGTTGTAGCGGGAGCTGAGCTCATGCATGCATGAGTGCAGTCACCCTCACACACGCAGTACACAGCAAAAAAAAGAGACCACCATAACAGAGGCGTACACACACACACACACACACACACACACACACACACACACACACACAAACACACACGGGCCTGCACTGCGCACATGAAAAGAAAGGAGGGCTTGAAAGGAGATGCTTTACGTTTGATCTGGTTGAAGGAGGACTGCGCCCAGAGATCAATGAAAGTCCTGAGCTTTAACATATCGCACATGTGAGAAGGACCTACTGGTCTGTAAAAGAGTGCTAAAAGCTCCTGTCAAGGTTGCAGTAGGTGTGAAATACCCCACCCTCCATTTTACTACCTTCTGTCACACATTTGTGAAAATTCAAATGCTGCGAAAGAACAAGAGAGTGATTTGCCAACTTAGAAGCCCAAATGGAAGAACTTAACAAGCTATAAATTTCCGCAGGCATGTGTAAATTTTATCTATTTTAATCACAGATGATTGATCTAATTTTAGCTCAGATTCAGAGGGCAGATTTCTGCTCAAAAGGCCGATCTGCAGCGACGGTGGCTGGCTTCGAGGAGCTGCGGCACTGCCACACTAATCCTGTGGAATGCTTGCACTGGACGGAGGGGCTCTAGTATGCCAAGGCATTGCCTGGCCTATTAAAAGGAGAGCTGCCTGCCAAATGTATCCATATGGCATTGGAAAAGCAGTACTAGATACAGTCACTTCATTTTGCCTTCAAACAAGCATTAATGAATCAGCTATTGGGAGTCACTATCATCAAGAAGAACAAGCTGCCTATCAAAATAGGAGTAAATGGATTATATAATAAAGGTGTGTCATCCAGAAGACAGGAACTTGCTAACGTGCAGGTGTTTAGTTTGAGGTCATTTCTGTTCCAAATTATTTGCCACTGGTTTTCATAACCATATCTGTCCATGATGATGTTTATTATAGCAATAGCTTGACATTTTGGGAAACATGCTTATTCTAAATTCTATATTTTAAAGTCTACCTACAAGCACCTCTAAAACTCACTAATTAACCACTTTATATGTTCTTTGTTTAATCTGTCCAAAAACCTGTTTCCAGTCTTCATACTAAACTAAGCTAAGCTATAAGCTAGTTGATAGATATGGAAATTGGATCAGTGTTATCTAACTCTCTCCAATGTCCCAAAAGGTCATACTATTCCTTTAAGTTTCAGGAAGTGTTTAAACCTCTTTATAAACTTCTGACTGAGTGAACGTATTGCTGATGGCCAGAATATCGGACAGATGGTTGATAGGGAGGTTAGGGTAATGCCCTGTAAATCCATATTCTGTATCATATAGCATTTTACTTTTAACACACTTTCTCTGATTAGTTGGGATAGTAGCAGATAAATCTGTCCTAAACAGGAGATTCACAAAATATTTAAATGACATTTAAGCATCCAAAGGACAGGTGCAATCTTGAAATATGAAACCTCCATCAGTCAAAGACAGGATCGAGCTTTAATGGAGTCTTTCTACTATCCTCCCTCACAGTAATAAAGATTAAAAGAAAATCAATCCTGACACAAATCCCACAAGGCGTTTGTGTTAAAAAGCCATTAAAATTTTTAAAAAAGATTTTACATCCAGAGGTTTCATGCTCCTTTAACCAATTAAGACACAGTGTATGAGGTCATTCCATAGTAGGATAATTCACAAGCCTTAAGCTGTGTGGATTTCAGCAAAGCGTCAAAATGCCTTTTTTTGTCAAGACAGTCTTAACTCCATTGAAAGAATGAATAGGGAATATGCCAATGGCTTGTTAGCTGTTCCTAACGGCTCATTATTCCTGTGTAACGACCTCAGTTTGCTCACTGTAGGGTTTGTTTTACGAGTTTCAAAACCACCATGATCTGTTTCCCCCAAGCCCAGAGGCCAAGAGGGACAGTTCGTCTTTAAAGAGAATTTACTCTGCTCTTGGTCACCAGAGGCAGGACATCAATCAGAGGCCACTTATAGTAGAGGTAAAGTTTCACGATTTAGCAGCACCTATTATTACACAAGCTCATAGCACCAGAAGAGGAGGAACGACGCTCTACTGCTTTGCATGCCCTCATCATGAATCACATTTTATAGCAATTCGTAAGCAGAGTACTTCAGTTCACTCATTTATGGAGTCTTCTCTCTATGCCAAAGCCAATAGCAGACAAAGAAGACAGTTGTTTTTACTGCATGCATAGTATACCCCGGGGAAAGAGCCTCAGAGAAATGACAGCTTTCATCACCCTTTAATTAAAGCTATTCTTTTATTGCACAGTGACTGTCACTCCTAAATATGTGGAGCAAAAGTGAGTTGTAAACAAGCTGAGAGGGAAAACAACATAATATCTGCAACCAGACTAAAAATTAACAAAAACAGCTACCACAATACCTTCTTATATCAGACCGACAAGCAGATTTCCTCCAATGCGACCAACAGCACCAGGTGGGCCTTGCAGATAATCCCTCCAACCAGTAACATCTTAAGGACAATGGATCTTTTAATTAACCCACACCTGTTAACCCCGTGTACCAGAAACAGAAATACCTTCAATTTCAATCGGTTTTAAAATGTTTGCTTGTAAGATGTTGAACATTTTGATTAAATGAGCCTGTATCAAAAGACACATAATGTGCTTTGAGTTTCCATCTATTTGTTTTAGGCGCTTTATGCATTTCCAATTTGCGCATTAAAAACAAATCGCGACAAAGTGCAATGGAAACAAACTTAGGGAATAAATCATGATAAACATGAAGCATTTGTCTTAAACGTCCACTGAAGAGACAGAAACATCAGACCTGAGTGGAGCGACGAGGAGACTGAAACATTCCTCAAATTAATACATTAATGATATGTCATATTTTCATCATGTTTTTTTTTTTAAATCTAAGGTCTGCTTGGCACTCATCTCATTGTGCCCTCTTCTTCTGCAGTGTGCACCCAGCAGGAGAATTAGCACCCCCCAGTTGTATATCTTGATGAACCAACTTCTTATATTCGCATAAAACCAGTGGATGGAAATTCATTTGCATTTTCTTTTGTTGATTCTCTAGAAATTATGTTCAAATTTATGCTACATTTGAATGAAAACTTGGCTTGTGTCGGCTCTGCATGTAACTCAGGAGAAAAAGGATCGTCCACCATTGTTTCTTGTCAGTAGTTCACTGCGGACATGATGCCCTGCTTTGGTGCTTTGAACACAAACTCATCAAACCGCCACTAACACCAGAAAGAAACACTCTGCAGTCATTAACCAGCTGTCTTTTCTTTCCTGTCCTTCATAGATAAGTACTCAATTACACACACACACACACACACACACACACACACACACACACACACACACACACAATTCTCAAGCTGACCTGCTATGTGCGTGCGAGATAGCAGGTGTGGGTAAACCATTATCAGCTTTGCTATGTGAGGGAGTATTTTAGTCCGATCGCACAAGAACACCTTTGAGAAAATGTGCAATTAGCTAGGGGTGGAGGAGTCCCATCCTACAGAATCAGAGTACAGATTGAAAATGTTGTTTTACCTGTAGAGACAATGACTTAACCTCATTGATTATTTGTTTTAAATGTTGTGAAACTGAGGTCAGCGCCTGAGGTCACACTGAAGTAAAGACAGTGCAGATATAGGAGATAGAATAATGATTTGGATCTTCCCTTGTCAAAGTCTGTGACCTGCATCGCAGTGATTCACCGTTATCACTGCAGAATGCGGGAAGTACAGACACGAGTCTGATGTGTCATGAGTCACTTGTGTTCCGCTCAGGCTGGAAAACTAAAAACTTTTTTCATCTCAGCCTTGTACTAACTTTCTTCCTAGATGCTGCTTACCTTCAAAAAGTTGTCAAATTGATGCCTCACTTTTCTTCCAGACATCCAAAAAGAAAACAGCGTTATATAATGTGAATTTGCGCTTCTGGCTCATTTGCATTTCCATTGAACTGCGAGCGGAAAAGCTCCTTTTCCTGATTTGTCAGTCTATGAGGTGTGCACATCACTGGCAGTGACAATTTTAGGTCCTGTGCTTTTGTGTCCATGGTAACTGGGAGGGAAGGTGAGGGCTTTTGAGGTGGGTGTGGGTGTGTGTGTGTGTGTGTGTGTGTGTGTGTGTGTGTGTGTGTGTGTGTCAGGGAGCAGTTGGCAGACAGTGAGCACACACAGACACATGCACTAATTTACAAAAAAACAAACAATCACTGCTCACTGCTCCTAAGACATGCTCTGGCTGCTGTTTTTCCTTATCGGTCTGAATCTGGGAAGAGTACATAAAGATAATGTCCAAAAAAATACAGAAAAGCGCCCCAGGCCTGGACATGCCCTCCTGTGACTGACTGTGAGCCAGCTCTGAGCTGCGCCTCCCGCAGTTGTCTACTTCTCTGCTTTGTGGATGCAATTTCTTTGTTCAGCTAGGCGAGGTGCTGACGTCAAATCGCCTCCTTTGTTTCAAAACGCTTCAGCTGCATTGTTCGTCTAGCATGAATTCTTCAACCTGCCCCTGTTGCTGGGAGCAACAATGAGATAAATGACAAGATTTTTTCAATCAGCGCATAAAAGAGCAGCGGAGGAGCAAAGAAGAAAATGAAAAGAAGAATTAGCAACAAATAGAGACGTCAACCATTCCCCCCAAAAATTGTTGTTTTTTTTGGCAGCTAAATTATATGCTTCAGCTGCAGCATGAGAACTACTCAGTTGTTTATTTTTTTTTACCGTTACATTCTGCAACAAGTTGGTTTAATAAGCAGAGGTGTTCCTTAAGTCCTGCAATTGACCAGATGTTTATGCATTGTATTGTGTTTTGAATAATTTCAATTACTGTCCCAACTGAGAATAGTTTCTGCCTTTCTTTGTTTTCTATGAAAGTAATCTCAATTTGTTTTGATTGCGGACTGTTGGTCCAACAAAAAAAGCGATTTCAAGATGTCACTTTGGGCTTTGGGCATTTTTTTTTAATACTATTTAATGATTAACTGATTGATCGAGAAAGTCATCTTAAGATTAATCTCTACAGAAAATAATTATTAGTTGCCAAGTGCAATGTCCCACTTGTTAATCTACCACCATAATCAGCCAACCATTTCCATGATGGGTGAGTTGAGAAAGTCTAGAAAACAAGCGCTTCTTCATCCTGAATGATCCATCTGGACATGCACCTGACAGTGACTTCCTGTACGACCCTTTCATGGGATCAATAGTTGATTTGTGCTGAGGGAGGAAGGAGGAGGTTCAGAGCAGTAACGCTGTGTTGACATATATGTGAAAATTAGCTGCGAGTGAAAGCCTGAGACACAACACAAGGGAGTTAGTGTACTTGACAGAGTCATTGAGCTGTTTGGTTAAAGGGCCGCCGCAGTAAACACACCAGCTGATGAGAGGAAGATGGAAGAGTCTTGGCAGGAAGGAAGCCCTCATCGCTGGGAGAAAAAAAAAAGGGCGGAAAGGCTGAGGGGCAACTGGACAATGACCTTAACATTGATAGGGCCCCTGTGGATAAATGACTATAATTCAGACTGTGTGCGCTTCAAGTGAAGGGCTTAACTGCTCTGCCGACACCTGTTCAGCTCTACAGAGGAGCCTTTCACCGAGGACAGGTGCCTCGGCAGCGAGCCGCCAACTTCCCTTCGCTCTCTGCTCCGCTCCCAGCTGCTCTCCTTTCAAACCTCAGACAGATTCCTCACATGCCTGCCTGTCAGCTCAGCAACCACTGCAGCGGTCACTCAGCTGCCTGCTACTATATGGACAACTCCACAAAACTAACGAGGCATCAACCAGAGCATCACAGGATTATCTCACATTATGTGGACATTGGTGATTAAGTGGAAAACTGCAGGGTCAGTGTGTTAATGATAAATGTGTACATGCTGCATATTTGTACACTTACAAAACAAAAAAGATGTATTAAAGCACTTTTCTCAATCTATTCTTGATGGGAGACAAGTTCCCTAGAGTATGTACAAGCTTCACTTCCAATATGAATAACAACATGACATCCGTTACAATCATCTGTTCTTGTCAAAACCAAGACAAGAACTTGCTGTGTCAATCATTTCTTGACTTCATTTCCTAACTGGGAAATTGCAAGAGGGAATGATACTTGTGGGAAGGGCTGCTGCAACTAATAATTATTTTCATTACTCGTTTAATTGGATTAATGAGCAAAGTACTATTTAGATTAACCTGTTAATCATTTGATCTATAAAATGTCAGAAAACAGTTTTTAAAAATGCCTGTTCCGATTTCATAAAGCTCAAGGTGACATCTTCAGAAAGAAAGAAGAAAGCCTCACAATTCAGAGGCTGAAACTAGGGAATATTTTGAATATTTAAAAAAAAGACTTAAACTGTTCATTGATTATCAATCAGTCCTAATTGCAGTCTCATGGATATCTGACTCTGCATTCAGAGATTATTTAACACCCTGTTTTGGAAATTCAGTTATGCAGAAACGCTTGATGCAAATATGACTTTTTCTTTTTTAAAGCATCCTGCTGGAATAATATTTGTGGGAGTTTGAACATGTGTGTTGCTGTATGCCCACTAGGTCTGTCAGTTCCCTGCGTTGCTCAGTGACCTGTGCAAAAGACCAACAGATTGGGGGCCTGAAAATGAACAGGCATGGAGAATGTATGATAAACATACCTTTATCTAAGCTGTTTCACATAGCATGCATACCCGGGCACGTGTAATCATTAGCCATGCTTTTCAGATGTGGGCCAAGTGGCTGCAGTCCAGCAGCAGCAGGGCTGGGTTTGGCGGCTTGGTCTCAGCATGCTCGCTGTGTGAGTGGCAAGGTGCTTCGCTGCATAGCTGGAATGTTTTCCATCTTTGTCTGCCCCAAAAGGGTGGGAGACTCATTTTAAAGGGTTTCTTATGGAAGAGGGCAAGTTGAGGCATGTCTATAACTGGCTGCATACACATTGCTGCTGCTGCTGCTCCACTCAAATCATATGAGCTGTCATTTTGTAGTCATTGGATTTAGGGATAGTAATATTTTAGTTATCCAGCAGAGTTTACACACATAACCCTGTTTGAGTATAAGATTGAGAATAAGAATATAGAGACGTAATCACCGACACACAAACCTCATATCTTTACAGAAGAATTCCATTTTTAAAATTTATATTAACAACTTTCAATCAGTATTGTTAATAATAAAGAAAAGAAGCTTTATGGGGCCAGAAACACGAGCGGTCAAACGACCAGACAGGTGTTGAACAAATCACCTGGACAGTTCACTATATTTGGAAGAGAAAACAAATTATTACCCAAAACTGTCGGTTGTAAAATTGCCTGTTTTGTTGCACCAGCTGTCCAAAATCTTTGAAGACTGAAAAGAACAGCAAATATTCATATTAGAGAAGTCAGAGACAGTGAAGTTTTGGCACTTCATTTTAGAGAAGTCAGAGACAGTGAAGTTTTGGCACTTAAAAGATGACTTTTGAGAGAGAACATTAAAATGCTTTAAAATGCAATTTAGCATTTACTCAGCAGTTTTGTCGATAAAACCTTGGTTGGTCTGGTATGAACCGTAACTTGTAGGGGCTAATGTTAGCAAACTTTACATAGATACTGTTTTAATAAAGGACATTAGTGAGTAATTTTGCTGTCTTGTTAGCTCTTCTCTTCTTGCGAATGTCACACTACTGTCAACGGCAAAAGTTACATAGTATCATAGTAACAACTCATGTTTTTTGATCCGTTAAATGTGTTTTTAGCGATGCCTTAGCATAGCCTTGTTCCCACATCAGAAACTAACTTGGTCAGTATTTTGTCACCATAAGCAGCAGAAATGACCATGAATTTCCCCTTCCCCTCTATTCAACAACAACCAAACCCCCTGTGACAATGAGTTCAGCTCAGCTTCATGTAACATGAAGGCAAACAGTAATTGCAGCAATTTGAAGTTGTTCTCCGTGAGTGATTCACGTGTATGAAGTTGAGTCACGGCTTTAGGACTTTTACTAAACCACAAATTGCCTTTGTCTAAACGTTCATATTGTTCTCAACCACATAGCAGATAAAAGACACTGTGTGTGGTCACTGATTTCGACAAGCAGTCACGTACAAGTCAACCAGAGTTGAGTTAAAGTACTCAGAAATGAGCAAGTCGGAGCATTTAGGATGTATCCTTGTCTAAAGCTGCAGTTGGCTGAAATCTCAAGGCTGTTTTGCTTGTGAATGAAGAATCAAGTCTTTCAAAGCAATGAATTATGCTTGAACTGTCCCTCGCAGCAGACAGATGATGTGACACGTGGAGAGTTGCCCCGTCACAACAAGAGGCTAAAACATCTCAATGACAAGTCCCCCTCCATCTTCCGAGAGTTTCATCCCGACACAAGTGCCTTCTCTGGTTCTTTACATTCAGCTGTCACAATACTGAGTCTCATTATATCATCTTCTTTGTGTTGGGGGACCTCTGCAGCTGTGTGAAATGGTCAGGGTACTTTCTCTCAGCGATGTCATCATCACAGCTGCATCTCTAAAGCCTCTCGGTTTCCTCCCGTGAGATTCGCCACAATTACCTTATCCTGAAACAGGCCATCTTACATCTATCTGTCCGTCCGTCTCTGTGGTGATGGAGCTTTGTGAAGAGCAAACGCTCCAGAGCAAATTCACAAATGTCTTCCTCTGCTAATGTCTTTTTGGCCGTCAAAACCACAACTAGTTACTGGATAAGAACAAGCAAAATTCTGCAATTTCTTTGTTTTCTTTACTTCAAACCATAGTGGGAAAGTGTGCTTTTAGCTTACAGGCGAATCCGGGCATGTAAACAAAAGTCAAATGGGCTCACATGTCATCTGTCATGGTGTTTGTTAGAGAAACTGAATTATTTGACTGTCTGTAAAAATCTACCTTCTCTGGTGTTAGTCATAGTGCACTCCTTTTTTAACTGCAGATTGATTCATTTTTTTCATTCTAGCCTTTCTAAACAAACAACTACTGGCTATCGAATGTCAACATCCATTTCCTTACACCCATTAAACACTGTGATTTAGGGTTGTTTCCTGTTGTTTGTTTAGATTAGATTTGTTTTCATATTCAGCTTGGTGCTAGTCTCTCACATGTGTGAATTTGTTGCTTTATAACTGTAAAGTAAAAGATTTGGGGGTTTTATGTTGTTTTTGGTTAAAACAAGCTATGGAATATGCCACCTTTGTCATTTTAAACTATTTTCTGAAATCTTGCAGACAAAATGATTCACCAATTCATAAAGAAAGCACCGTCAGATTAATCAGTAGTGAAAATAACCGTTTGCTGCAAATTGAACCAAACTCCATGAGTCATAAGTCTCCATAAGTCCATATTTTGAATTAAACGCTTCAGACATGCCTTTGCTGCAGGAACTCTTTTTCGAATTCAGAGAGTAATATGTAAGTAGCAGTAGAAGTAGTAGTAAAAGTAAACAACCGTGTTAAACTTTAAAGATCAACGACTTCTCATGCAGTCATTAGTGTCAAAGTCCATGAGTGTGATGACGTGCAAAGTTCAGTAGCATTCAGCAGCCCTGCTAGAATAAGGCTAAAAGAGTGGGCGGCACTACTTCACAATAGCTGGTGTTTGTCCCTTGACTTTACAGGTACGTCACATCATGGAAGTGTAGGTACATTAAAGTAGAGTACGAGCACTGACTGTTCTTCTCCCAGACAAATGCTTTAGTTTCTCACAGCATTTCTTTTCTCTGCACTTGTCTCTCTTCTCCGAGTGAGCGTCTCCTTCTATGCATTGATGTGTTAAAATTTACTGAGCTGTAAAAAAGGGCGGAAAGGCTGAGGGCTCCGTCACCCCGAATACATCAGCTGACAGCAGCCTCAGTGGCCTCCACAGACCCCAAAGTGCAGAACGGAGGCCTGAAGGCTTTTCACTCAGCAAAACACAACATCCCTCTGTGTGCAGCGCACTGACCAGCGTTGTCGTGAGAGAAGGATGAGACAGCAGAGTCCCCTCGAACTCTCCGGATCTGGACCCAGGATGTCTGTGCAGCCTTCGGACACCTGCGGGGGACTTTGAATGTCTCTGTGATGGGACTGAGAGATGGGGATGGTAATGAACACACAGTCATTCATCAGCCATCCATGGCATTTCTCCCATTCAGATACAGATACCCACTGAGACACAAAGCCACAGCTGCCTCAAGTGGCAGACTTACACACAACATTGAACACCAATGCAACACAGCTCCATTTAGCCCTTTAAAAAACACCCTGTCACAGTGGCCAAAGTGCCTCACTTTACATCCCTCTGCACGGTTGTCCGCACAATGGACAGAAGTGGATTCATCATGTGTTTAAAGGAGAGAAATAACCTAGATTACTACATGTTGACAGAGCCAAAGGCATTTCAGATCTTCTGTTTGATTTTAAATCACTTTCTACAGCTTTACAGTCAGTTATCAGCCATTAATCAAAATAACTTTTGGGTTATCACATTGTGAATGATTCCTCTGGCAGGTGTTTCTGTTTCTGCTCCACCAGGACATTGTCTTTTCAGCTTCAAGAAACAGTTTGACATTTTGGGAAATCCACCTACCAGCACCTCTAAAGCGCACTATGGGGTTTATGTGCCAGATATATTTTTGTCAGAGAACAATGACTTTTGCAAATTGTTGTTTTTCCATTTTGGTTTTTGTACAGATTAAACAAATAATTAATTAAATTAATCAATGAGCATTAGAGGAACCAGGCTAGCTGTTTCCCGGTTCCTTTTTTCTCTTTATGCTAAGCTAAGCTATGCTAAACTAAGCTAAGAGGTTGCTAGCTGTAGCGTTTATGGCTTAATAGAAAGCATTTCTTGATCTATTCCCAATGTTTATAACTGCATCATCACCAAAAAGAAAGGATACATAAATAAATACCAGTCAGAGGGATTCTACACAACCTGGTAACCCAAAAGCTGCCAAAAGTTAGTTGATTGGTCAATCATCAGAAAATAGCTCAAAACTATTTTGATAATACATTAATCATTTAAGTTGTTTATCTTGCAGCAAAACATGATCCTGCCTTTTGCATTTGCTGCTTTTCTCTGTTTCATTTAACTGCAAATTGATTTTGGACAAGACTACACATTTGAAGAGGCTTTATGTGATAGTGATGGCATTTTTTACTATTTTCTGTTATTTTATCTACTAAACAGTTAACTGAATAATTGAAAATTACCCTAAAGATTTATTGACACATTATATTCCCTTAACTTATAAGAAACTAGTATTGATTTATCTCTGCCCACATACTCAAATGAGACAGACAGTTGAAGGTGGAAGAAGAGTAAATTACGGAAGAGGTGTTGGGCTGTAGAACTTATAATGCTGGTGATTGTGCATCAGGGCATTCAGACTATAAAAGCGTGGGAGA
The DNA here is from genome assembly GCF_014851395.1 of Micropterus salmoides. NCBI lineage: Eukaryota > Metazoa > Chordata > Actinopteri > Centrarchiformes > Centrarchidae > Micropterus > Micropterus salmoides. The sequence continues at coordinate 29,469,007 of NW_024042261.1, forward strand.
GCGCAGCAGAAAAAGTGAGTATCACCTACTTCAATGAGAAGAGAAAAAACTGCACTACACACAGAGGATGTGTCAAAGTTAAAATGAATCACGGCCCATTCCAAAAAACACTCCCCTGGCTTTTGGAAAGTGAATAATCGAGCAGTGAAAAATTCTCATATTAGCCCACTTTGGAGTTCCTCGTGACTCTGGGTAAGTCAGCAGTTGCAGCACTACACGACTGCATGGAGGCCTGTAGGAATAGGCTCCCGAGCCGAACAAACCAATTACACCCCTGTCAAGGTCTTGGCACAACACTGCATCATCCCCATAGAGACACCACTGTCACATTGCATGGCATTACACTGGCTTAGTACTCCCAGGACTGATGAGCCATAAGACCTGGCATGTGTGGTACGGCCATAAGCCCTACAATTAAGTGTTGATTCTCCTTTATTAAGGAGGCAGTGTTGCTAAAACAAAGGCCTGCCCCGGTCACCACGCACTCATTGTTAAAGCATGTGACTCATGTTTGATTGCTGTGAGTGTTAAGGCCGCAGGGCTGGGCTGCTTTTTACCCCATGACTCTCCCTCGGAGCTGGGTTAGACTTCAGGACTGCTTTAGAGTATTTACACATTCCTCCCAGGGCGGAAACACAGCCCATTAGCATCACATGCTAACATGCCTGTGGACATGGAAAAGTAAGAACAATTTATGTGTTTCCTCGAATGCATCTCAGGAAAGTTTTTTTGAAATCCTTTGAAGTGAAAATACAAGATTAACCCTTTTTGAAGTAACCCAGTGTGACTGAAGTAACTCTGACTGAGAACTGGAGAACACGTTAGCATGTAGTAGATAAACATCTAATAATGGTTTATGACCATTTAAGGTGGCGTTTAAGCAAAGTGATAAGGGACTATTTCTTGAGATAGGATGATTACTACTGAAGCAATGCCATGCAGTAGCATTCTTGGGTGGCTTGTTGCAACAGAGTAGCACGCTCTAGAGAAGGCTCTAGAGAAGCTGTCAGTGTAAAGTGGGCAGACTCGGCTGGCAAGCCCGGACTGGATGTTACACAGCCTTCAATAATTACAGAAAAAGGATCAACCTAGTTGCACAATGGGCAAAGCATTACCTAACTACTATCTGTCAGCCTCAATAAACTTGACTTGTAGTCTCCTCACAAAAGATGCATGTGCTTGACAGAACTGGGCGAAATTGGCACACTTTGTTAATTGAAGAGGTGAATATGCAGCCGGTCGCCTCAGCTGTGGTTTTGTTGGAGTTAGTGAGAAGAAGAGCAGCTGAAATATCATCTGCTGTTGATGTAAATGTTTATTTAAGTTTTATTCTACTTAAGAAGTGAACCAGGGACTCTTACGTAAAGCAGCAGCTGAAATGAGTTGAGTTCTCAGTGAGAAACAATGTGATCTCTCACACCGAGATGCCAACACATTGATTATGTGAAAAATCTGAACGACTGAAACAATTCCTTTGGACTATCTGATGTCAAATCTGATATACGATCATAAGGTTCCGCTTTTTAATAAGGCACCCTTTATGAAAAGTTAGAAAATTATTTATTAACAATTAATGAAGCCATTATAAATCCTTTTTGAAGGGAGCCTTCAAGAAGTATTTTCCTGCAGATTTGTGCACGCATTGTATAAAAGTTGTACAGATCTCACAGATATGGCACCACATCTTTAGGCCAGGTCAGACAGGGAGGAATCATATTCATATCTACACTCACATCCAGACCAGTTACTCAACAAAAACTTTTAGAAGTTGGGAAACTTTTCTGAATTCAGTCTGTGGGAGTAAATTAAAAAAAGAGCGTAAACTGGAGGACGAAGGTGGAGGCGGGCAGGATGAGGCAGACAAAGTGGCGGGCCAAACTCATTGATCAGCAGCGAACGCTGTTCCTCCCTCGCTCTCTTTGTTCATCTGAGTTTCTGCTTTTCAACCAGATGCAATTTGCTGCTGTTTAGTAAGCCAGAGGAGGTTTCCTGATGACTCAAGGTGCAAAGTAGGAACTCACGACAGAACTACTCTGTATTCAGAGCATTTACATCTCAACCTCCCTCCTGTCAACTAGTAGACTGTTTTTCTGACATAGGAAGGTAATGAAAAGTTGATATAAAGATGATACTTTATAATTACATTAGATATTCTTCATTCCTAATAGGAAGTGTTGCTTTCAAACAAGTTGTATTTGCTTGTGAGCTTCCCTCAGCCTGTCTTCAAGTTTCATGAAGTAAAACTGAAGATATTTTAAGATCTTTTTCATTGCTGGTAGCAGTTAAATAACAGTAAGACCATTGTGTAACTGAATAAAACTGCAAATCGGTCAGACTGAGTTGATTTCTCATTAGAAATACAGCACGCAAAGAAACCAGTGTTAAAACTGACTTTAACATTAAAATGCTCTTTAAGTACATTTGAGAGCCTTAAGGCTTTAACTTCTCAACAGAGAGTGACTCAAACAAAAATGAGCAAACAGCAAGTTTCTGTTTTGTCTTCCTCTCTTTATTTTTCCATCACTGAAACTCTGGTTTCATCACGCAACATATCAACATCCCAGGTGAGCAGCACAAAGGCTGCTCATATTCATCTAGAAAACACAACATTGCACTGTGTGTGAATTATGAATATCTACTTTCATTCACAAAATACAAATTAATTCCGTTTTTAATTTTGTGCCATGCATGGCATTGACTGACGTATTAATTAATCAACTAATTGTTGCAGCCATATTAACAACCATTTCAGAGATTTGTGGGCCATTTCATAGGGACAAAAGAAGACATGTGAAGGCGTCACCTTGGGTTCTGGGAAACTGTGATGAACATTTTGTGTTATTTTCTGACATTTTAGAGATAAAATAACTAATCAGGAGGAAGGAAGGAAAATAATAATAATCATTAGCTGCAGCCCTAGTTTGTGCTGTACAAAAGAACACCCAAAACAAATAAACTCTCATTTTTGAATCTGCCAGAAGAATACACCTTTGAACTATTATTATAATAACTTAAGATCTTTGTCTTCTAGATAAACGAGACGTAACATACAATTAACTTTTCTTCAAACATCAACAAAGGCACAAATTATTCATGTCCAGAATATCATCCTACTATCATCCTATGTTATCCATAACATCCCCAAAGACTGAACATGGTTCTTCTGCACATGGAGAACTGTGTGATTTTCTCCTCATAAACACCACACACAGAGACAAATCTCCAGCCACTCTGTCTCCATCTAATAGAAGTTTACTTAATGACAAGGCCACACTTGCAGTGTATCAGCCTGGCAAAAAAGTTCATGATTTGCAGGTAAGTTGTGGTTGGTATTAAAGTTGAGTGCATCATGTGAGTTTCTTCCTTCTGGTGTGTGTGATAATTAGTGACTGTTTTAGGACAGTGCAGTCTACCTAAAGATAAAACAAAGGCTTTCTGTCTACAAGTCTTAACACAGACTTCAATGTTCAGCAGATTAGGAGGTGAGGGGGGCAAACTACCCACACACACACACACACACACACACACACACACACACACACACACACACACACACACACACACACACATCATCCTCCAGTGGAGACCCATGTAGACTCCCACCCCGGGGCAAAAACACAGACAGGATGGGGAGACAGGGGCCCTCTGCAGGACACACCACAGAATGAAAGATGAAGCCTATTAACACTAAATCACTTTACCCTAAAATTGTTTTTGTATTTAACGAATAAAATCTGCAAAATCACAAACTAAATAATAATTTGTAATAATAATTGCAAGTGTAATTTTTTCACTCATGGATGATGAAGCCAAAACAAAACCCCTCAGCTTTGTTTGAACAATGACAACATTATAAACCTGTCCTGTATAATACCCCCATGACTGATCCAACGAAAATGATCCTCAGTCATGTTTTTATGTTGAAACAGCTCATTAAATCTTTATGTGGAGCAGAGAAACACACCTGCGACTAAAAGGACGGGGGTTCAACCCAGGCGCTGTTTACCAGGCCCTGTGCACTTGTGCAGCGACATGAAAGACTAAAATAAATCTAAAATCCTGCTGAGAAAAGGTGAGGACACACCTACACACCCTTTTATTTACTGTCGCTCGACCGAAACTAGACAAGGCTGTACTGTCGCCTCCAGTATCGCCTACAGAGAGGCGGCTCTCTGTCTCAGATTTCTCCTCTGGACAAACACACAACGTACCTGAGGAATTCTTGCAGACAGGTGTCACAGAACCGATGTCCACAGGTAGACACTTGGACGGGCTCCCGCATAGCCTTGCTGCAGAGCGGACACTGGAACCGTCTCTTTGGCTTTTCCAGAAACTTGTAATCAAACCCGGGCATTTCTACAGGTTCCGCCGATATTTCTCGGCCTTCTACTGCAGGTTAAATGTATTTAAGTGTTCTCTCTGATCCTCAGTTAACCCCCCACACCCCCTGAAAACGGAGCTATTTAAGCTGCACGGCCGTTTAAGCGGATGAGGGGTTCATATCACGTCCCTTCCTTCCGCCACCGACCGATCGGGCTTCAAGGAGGCGAGTCCTCCCCAGCTTTTTCTTCCTGCAGCCCGGCGACTGATGGCAACAAAAGAGCAGGACTGCACCGTCCAGGAAAAGGCTGCAGCAGCGCTCTCAGATATGTCCTCTGTGCAGGTTTACAGCTCAGAGTTAATGTGGCCGTGAGTGGCCCTGTCTCCTCTCTCTCCTCAGTGGATGCAGCACTGACACACTGAGCACAATGCATTCATTACCCCACCGTCTGTTTAGGTGCACTGAGTCCCGCCTCCTCCTCCACGCAGGAGGAGTCAAGAAGCCGAAACACTCTGTTCACACCATTTTATCCCTCTGATCTCTCTTTATGGAGCTTTAATTGAGCTTTTGTGCGGCTGCAGCATCCTCTAATGAAATACACTGTTTTCCATGCACATGTTTAAGATTTATTATTTATTTGGCAGATGTAAACCAATATACTTTAATACGTACACAAGACATAGTCATTACTTAATTAAATATTAAACAAATATAGGTCTAATTAGTAAAAAAAAAAAACAGAGGTGAGGAAGGTTTTGTTGTTATGGTATAAGTGGAATTAATATAAAAAGTGACCTAATACAGAGGCCTACAGTAGAGCCAGACATGGCAGGTGCCCTCTGGTGGTAGAGCAGGCAGACAAAGTGAAGAAATATAATATTTTCTCCCTGTATTTCATGTTGAAATATTGCCTTTGTTCATAAAATAAAGCCTGACTAAAATTGTTACACTCACACACTAAACGAAACGTAAACTGGATATCATTTTTCTGACAGTGAAAAATAAAGAGTACATCCACATATTCAGATCATTTTTCACCTGCTGGATTGCCACCAGATTACATCATCATTGCATCATCACACAAGACAACAATGGTAAACGATCCATGTCCTCAGAAAAGGTGTGAACCCATCTTAAATACGAAATAATTACTCCAAAATTTCTTATTAGATTATTGATATATTGATGAAAAAAGCATATTAATCTACAGTATAACTGAAAAAAAAATATTAGACAATATTGATAACAGCTCTGTGAAAACTACAGATTAGTAACATTTCCTGGTCACGATATGGATGTTTAATATTTTATTTCCAGACATTTTATGTTTAGGTTTATTCATTTAGCTGACGCTTTTATCCAAAGCGACTTACAATTGCTATACATGTCAGAGGTCACATGCCTCTGGAGCAACGATCGGTTAAGTGTCTTGCTAGGGGCCACAATGGTGGATGGTTCACAGTGGGAATTGAACCTGGGTCTCTCACACCAAAGTCATGTGTCTTACCCACTGCTACATCACCCCCCCACATCCATTAGCAGCCATTTTTTTCTCTGAAAAAGATGTGTCTGATGACTTTTCACTGTGAAAACTCATACAACATATGGTTTATCACAGGAGTTGTACATCTTATTGCACATTTAAGTTCAGATTTCAATTTCAGATACTTGTGACAATAATTCTTGTCTTTTTTGCCTTGTCTTGTTTTTTCATCATGACAATAATCATGACAATCATAATCATAACATTTGATAACATTCAAGAAATGTAAATATAAAAATACATATGTACTACAAAGATTTCCCTCCACCAATGGTGGAGAGTAACTAAGTACATTTACTCAAAAATGTACCCAAGTACAGTATCTCCATGATACGATACTTCACTACATTTATTTGGCATCTTAAGTTAATAATTACTATGCAGATTCAGATTATTAATACAAATTATAATCAACTAATAATTGATAATGTATTATTATAGATTAACCTACCTGTAAGTATATACACTAATTCAATTTTATTAAGCAATTAGTACTTTTTTGACTTTTGCTTACACCGAGTATTTCTAAACTGTGGTATTGCTAGTACTTCTTCCTTCACTTTGGCAGTTTTCAATTCTCACTTCACTTTGGTAGACCAATGAATACAGTTTACACAATACACAATATACAATGATTAAGCAAACTGTAGATGATTCATACGTGTGAAATCTCAATTTACTGCTCGCTACAATGTAAACTACTGAGTGTCTACTGTGTAAGGAGCAGTGAACAAGTGAACGAGTGAACAACGGAGTGATTTCGGACACAGCCACATTCTCTAAGTCATAAAGACGTTGTTCAGTTGAACCCTACACAACACATCATTATCTGATTTGAACGCTTCTGTTGAGTTACAAATGTATTGGCGGGCTAATCCAATAAAGCACAATGTGGCCACTGACGACGTCATCAAGATTACTGTGTTTGGTTCATTTGACTGATGAGTTACTAAACACTCAAGTGGCATTTATTCTTTGCGTTTCTTTGAATTGTATCATCTCATTCAATAGTGGCTTAAGAGAGCTCAAACCAGTTTGGCTTTTACTGGTCTTTATCATGCTAACCCTGCACGTGAGAGAGGACAAAAGCTCACTGCGTGAAAGCTGCCTAATGACTTCCTGTAATCCAGCTAACAGTGTTGCAACATTCCTTTAACTCACCTGTTGTGAGATACACCTGCCGCAACACACAGGTTTTGACCTTTTATGTGCTTTGCTGCCTGATATCAAACCACCAAATGAAACAAACATTCATTCCAGGAGGAAGGGGTGAAAAAACTAGATGGAGAGGAAGACCAAGTGAAAGTCTGAGGCCACAGCTGCAGTATGAAAGGGAATCTTTCAACTGCAGCACAGATGGGCCTCTGGGAGGAGTTATTCCGAGGAAGCTGTCTTTCACCTCATGCCACCGCCGGGCTTCATGACGAACGCTGAGTGGGTAGGTTTTTAGAACAAAATCATCTCGGGACAGGTTCCTCAAGCAAAGCTGAAACAAGGGGAAGAAAGGGACATGGGTAACAAATCAGTACAGCTGAAAGCACAAGTCAATTAATCAATGACTTGCTGATTTTCTTCATCATGGATACTAGTTATCTCTTGTTGTACACACTGTTTTATGCTCCCTTTAAAATGCATGTTGTTTTAATTCAATTTGTTCTGTTTTCCTAGATAAAAAAGAAGTGGGCGTGTCTTGCACACAGATTGTACAGTTACACCTGAAATACCTGTACATTGCTTGTTTGTTGCAAACTCACTTACAACACATGACTTGTTAATTCTCTGGCTCTGAATAGGTGGGGTAAAGAGTTTTAGTGTCCGATACCAGTCCAAATTACATTTTAAATGCTCATGTCATAAAAAATTACTAAGAAATACCTGGTATAAAAGTAGTCCGATTTCAAGATATTAAATATCTGCAGAATATTTGGAGACTTAAAAAAACCCCATCAATATTGGTTTCATGTCTCATCATGACAAAAGTCAGCTGTTGTCACAAAACCTCTGTTCTGGAAAAAGACCTCACAGACACACTGGAGAAAGGTTTCTGACTCAAATCCACACCACCACCTAACTATGATTTTGTTGGTTTGTTAGTTTACTTTAAATAAGCCCCCCTAAAGACATGACTTTCGCTTCCTGTCCATTCATGATAGAATATGCATTTAATTTTTTTATAAAATCACAGTGTTTGTGTGTTTAAGATTAAGTGTTCAAATACTTATTTTTGATCCTGTAAAAAGTATATACTGTACACAAAAACATACATCATTACTGTTCAGCTTCCGGTACTGTCCGATCAGTATTATGTAGACCCTGCTAATGACATCTGTGAGTGTTAGTCCATGTTGGTCTCCATGTCCTTGTCACACCTTGCAGGTCAAAGAAACATTTAAACATCAGCCTTGTGGCCTGTAGCGAGGATTACCAACGTCTCTGTTACTTATGAAATTGTGATGCAGTTTAATCTTCTCTAAATCTGCAGCTATTTTTAATTTAGAGTGTAGAGGGATGATTTAATCCCACCTTCACTGTTTTTCAGTTTCTATTAGAATCTGTGGCTTTTGCACCGTCACTGTTGGGAAAAAGGTACAACTTGCTCTTGTGTGTTCCTCTAGGTAGGAGGTCTATGGCCATTTCATTCAGTTCAGTCTAAAATCTATCTAATGTAACATTGGACTGAATTATTACTTTTGGCATGCAGATGGAAAGATTCTGATCCAGTTTGCAAAGTATAGCTGAAAGTGAGTAGTTTGTTGAGACTGGAAATTCTTTATAGATGTATTAAAGCTAGTGTCATGTCTTTAGCCAGTGAGCTTTCAAACTTACAAATGACTCCTCCACAATTCTGCATGGTAAACCATGCGTCTGTGTTGACGTTATCAGAAAAAGTTTATCTCAAGTTCTTTCATCTGGGGATTAGCACTCTCTGAGATAGATTTCACCGCATCCCGACATCTCCCAGTGCTTGTTAACAAAGGAGTAATAAGCAAAATATTACGTTTCACTGCCAGCAGAGTGTTGCCATGACAACAGGCCACTGATGTCACTGCGAACGAGTGACTCTCGTCAAGCTGCACCGCCTTCGGTATCCCAGAATCCTCCTCTTTTCTTCCGAGGCGGCCTCGGGCGCCCTTTCCCCAGGTGTACACCTCCCCTTCTGTAGAAAGATGGGAGGAGAGCTGGTCACCGTTTCTCCAAATTCACAGCACAAACCACAGGATGCATTAATCCACACAAATCTTTAACTGACAGCTCTGTCTCTCCTGCAGTGGCAGCATAATGGCTCAATCTGAAGCAAGTGAAAGCTGAACAAAGACTTTCCTCAACAAAAAACCTACAGGCAAGGCTGGCACTGCTGGCTTTCTCCCCAGGGAGCCAATCGCTGGCACAATATGACATTTTACCCTCCGGTGTAAGAAAAAAAACATACACTTACAGACACGTAAGCACAAACACACACACATATGTTACCGATCTGTTAACCCACATGTTTAAAGAACCATACTAAGGGTTTTGTATGTTTAGCCCACTAGCTAAAAACCTCGTAGAGTCACATGACTGCTAACCATTTGCATGTACTACAACCATTAGTTTTAAACTTTCAATTTGTTTCAGTTTGACATGAAAATAAACTTCCAGATACTTAAAATCCCTCACAATGAACATTTAATCTGTTTTGTTTGAGTTACACTGCTGTTGCGTGGTCACATAGGGCCATTTGAAACAGGATGATTCTCATTAAAATGCAGACTCCTCCCCTTTTCTTCCAAACCTCAGATATCAGTGGTGTTGTCTCAACTCAGAGCTGAGATGAACCCTATTGTATTTACTCCTTCTCAAACATATCTCTAAACAACTTCTTTAAAGCGAGTGATTAACAGTAAGGTAAAATAAAGAGAGGCTTTTAAAATATCTTTGCTTTGTGCTCAAAAGCTTGTTGGAAAATCAGCAATCTCAAGTCAGCTGTAAAACCACCACCTTTTGCGAGACTCTTCAAAGTCCAGTTGGTTTGGATTGACCTCTCATTCATGAAATGTAGTTTGTTTATTTTCTTGTTTTATACCTGCACAGTGAAGTAATATAAGCCCCTGCTTTTGGCCACAGCATACAAGGAAATTTCACCTGGCTGGTCTGTCTGCAGCTTAAGGCCTACGTGTTTTGTGTGTGTGTGTGTGTGTGTGTGTGTGTGTGTGTGTGTGTGTGTGTGTGTGTGTATAGTGTGTTTTATCAATATCTCCATGACTCTCCTGTTAGCCTTGTTACACCTGTAACAATGGGACAAATTAATCACTCTTATTAGTTCACATATGCCCCAGCCCATCTTCAACATGAGCAGAGGTCTCATTAGCCAAAATAAGTGAAAACGCCTGTGAAGGTGTGCAGGGCCTTTAAAAACAGACACAGTCCTCTCTACTCACCAGATCCAATAGCTAGGGTGAAAGCATCTCCACAGGCAGCCATGGTGATGCCCTGCAGCCCAGGCACCGGGTAGGGCACACGGCTGTTTCGACGGGAACTGCAGCCCATCTGGCCATGCTGATTGCTGCCAAAGGTAAAACACTGACCCCTTTCTGTAGAAGGACAATGTGGACGAAAGTGGTGATGCTTAATTTAAAAATCAATATCAGTGTTAAGGCTTTTAACACAATAAATGAAACCATGCTTGATTATTAGGTGCTACAACTTTGCTGAAGAAGTTGAACAAGTTGGAAGTGATTTTCCCAAGCAGCCTTCATGTAATCTGGTTTTTAAAAAGATTATGGAGGCAATCACACAAAAATGCATATAAGCAAAACAAGTCTGCTGAAAAAATGTTATTTTACTGGTTAATAATTATAATATTTTACCTGTAACAGCCACAGAATGGGCAGTCCCAATGTCAATGTAAACAATCGTCTCACTGCTGAGTGGGGCTGACTGGACAGGAGTGTAAGAATGAACTTCTTCCACCTGATTCGAGGGATTTGGTTCTTCTCCAGCTGTTATTCTATCCAGCCCAAGCTTGTTGAACCTGACCACAACAACATCAATGTACTTATAATAGAGAAAAAGATATTCATTTTAAATCACTTCTTCAATATACAATGTATGTTTATCACAATAATATTGTATGTATGTTTCCTTGTCTACAGGTAGATACTGAGTTAAAGGTATTTGAACAATGCTGCTCCTACTCCAGAAATGAGTGAAATGTTATTTACTGTTGCTTCTCTGACTCATACACAGCTATACATCTAGTCCAAAACCTCTCTGAGAGAGAGAGAGGGATTAACAATTGACAAAACAAGAGTTTGTCATTTTAGGAGAATGCTGTCTCATACGTTGTGTATGAGGAAAGTACCTCTGTGCACCATAGGAACTCCTTTCATCTATCACCACCCCACGCACATGAGGTTTATAGCATACCTACACCTACAAATCGCTTACAGAAAATTTACAGTGGCAAATGGAAAACAGTGAAATTAGATGTTTCACTGCTGATCACTGGCTCAGGTCAGTCAGTGACATGTTTACAGAGACTACTGGCCATAGTTTTGGGTGGAAAAATATAGAGTAACTACCTGTTGCTTCCACAAGCCACAATGCTGTATTGGGTGCTGATAATCATGGAGCAGTCAACTCCACACACCACCTTCTGGGCCTCAAATTCCACAGGTAAACACACCTGCTGTGGAGAGTTATGTGTGTCCTGGGTGCCTAGCCCGAGGCGACCTACCAGAAAGAGGAACAGGGACAGAAACCCAACAATTCAGCTGTGTACTGAGTTGCTGCTGTCAAAAACCAGTCACATGCAAACAAACACCAAAAGATAAATACTAAGATAGATTGAGTGAGTTCAAAAATAACTGGATCGATTATTATACCATTGTCTCCTCTTCCCCAGGCAAATACTTCTCTTTCATTGGTCACAGCGAGTACGTGGGAAGCACCACATGACACCTGAACCAGCTCGTAGCCGAGGAGTGCCTCAACTATCTTGGGCTGAGTAGAAAAACAGAGAGAGAAAAAAGAAATGTGATCATTGTAATGTTTATATTACAGCTTTTTATCAAACATCTGAAGGGAAGCGGTGCCCTGGTAACCCAGTCATTAACAGATATACAATATAACTTTCACATCCCTGGTTCGATTCAAGACAGGGACCTTGTGTCACACCACTCTTTATCTCTTCCCTTGTTTCCTGTCTGCTCTCTACTATCAAATTTCCGCTAAAGGTTAAAAGACCAAAAGAAATTCTTTGGCAAGTTGCTATAATTATGGACATTTCCTAACATATAAAACACATGTAAAAGAACTTAGGACTGTGTGGAATTCACAGTATATGTTTCATAAGCACATACAGTATGAAGCAAAAATCTACAGTAAGTAAAAACAAAACTTTGGAAGACACATGGATGTATTAATGCACACTGTATTAGATTAATAAAGATGTTGCTGTTAAAATGAATGGGATCCAGATGGTGTTGTGACTTAAAATTGCATACTTTAAATCAAAAGTTAACAAAATCTGTTTACTGTACATAGTGGAGAAATACTAGAAATACTATAATAATAAAATGAAGTCTTGCAATAAATCTGGCGTCCATGAAAGTTCAAATTTTAGAAAGGTGTTGATGCAACTTTATGATCACTGTGGAATATAGAGTTGGTGGTTCTGTTTAACCATATTGTATTGTACTGAGAGTTGCATTTCTAATATTTAGCCACAATGATACAAATAATATGAACAAAATATTAGAAACACCAATAGACCTTATAACAGGACTGTTTTATTAGACTGCATCAGTTTTAGTTAGGTGTAGCTCACAAACTGCCAACTGAGTGTGCATTTAATATGAGTGCAACATTCAAATATTTGCCTTTAAATGGTGGATATGTACCTGTGTTACATCATTGAAGTTACCGTGTCCTAGACAGCCATTGCTCCCACTCCCAAACGTCATGATAATACCCCTGTCTGCAAATTGAAAATAAAAAGAAGGGATTAAAGACCCTATTAGTTGAGTGTTTAGTGTAGGTGTATTCTTACGTAGACCAACAGAATGCTTCTAATCCACATCTAGGAAACGCTAATCTGCGTCACTATAGTGAAAAGCGATGAAATAGAGGCCACTGAGCTGAGAGGAAGGGTCTTTAATCCTGTGTTATCTGCTTTGCAATGCTGGATGGACTGACAACAGCCTCCTAAAGCACACTGACTAACAGAGCACCAAGAGAAACTACTTCCAAACTGCTAGGTAAGCATGGTGAGGTTTATTTTATCCACACTATCTGTTAAAATCTGGAAAAGAGCTGACTGTATCCACACTTTCATATGTACGTTCAAATGCTGTCTCAGTGCTGCACAGCCATGTGGTGCAGTGTGAATAAACATTGATTTCTTTTAGCAGAGCTCCCTGCTAAGCTGACTAGGCACGGATGTGATGTCTTACTTATACAAAGCGTTGTGGCCCACCAACCTGTCATGCAGGTGGTAAAAAGATCGCCGCAGGACACAGACTTGATGGTGACTCCAGACTGACCCTCAAGGAAACGTGAAATGAACTGAGGCTGCATTTGCTCCACCACACCAGGCAGATTGGCCTCACCAGACCCCACTGATGGCGCCTGTGATAATAAATTATTATGAGTGTGATTAGCAGAGATTTGATTAGTCTTAATGGGGGCAAAAGAGTGATAATGTAATTCTTTCCTGGAAAACATAAGTAACTAAAAATGTTAAAGAAAAATCCACCATCTGATACACCATTAGGAACCATCAATCTGTGATGTTCAATGCCTTCCAGCAGATATTTTATTATTAAGTACCCATATTCCCCAGCCAGCCTCATTTAAGTCTACATATCCTAGAGTTTCCTAGAATCCAGGAAATCCAATGCAATACATGTTGCTTTTAGAAAATTGGTGGTGGCTGTTTGCACTGATGGTAACTGCTGGTGTAGAAGCCAGAAGGGGCTGATGCCAAAACCGGATTCTTATTGATATTTTTGATAGCTGAAAAAAATGAACTACATTATAGCTGCAGTAAAAATATATCAGCGTAACAATCGCTAAACTGTATTTGACTAGTTATCAGTGAGAATAGGAAAACATACATCCTCGTACATCAACAAGTTGACCCAGGAGTGCAGAGTAGATCACAGCTGTTCCGTCCTATAGGGAGGTTTTTTCCTTTATAATGCATCACTTTGTAAAGTCAAAACATGTAAAAACTAAAATAAAAATAATTAAGGGTTTACACAGACCTCCCATGTAATCAGCCGGCCTGACTTGGTCACCCCCATCTTCTGAGTGCGGCCCAGAGACACCTGAAGTACCTCTGTGTTGAGCATCGGCAGACGGAGAGGCGCTGATATACCACTTCCCCACGTATACACAGAGGACAGCGGCAGGGAATGTAGCTTCCCTGATCCCAAACTGACTGATCCATCTGTTTATGCCCAAGAAATAAAAAACAAATTGGTAATTAAAGTACTATGATCAACCTGGTCCAGCTACTTCTCTTGTCAGATAACGGTATATTGTTCCTAACCTCTCGACCTGTTGGTAGGAACTCTCCCTCCTGGTCTACCTTGACAACCAGTTTGCACAGCAGACAGTGGTTTCTCAATCCTAGAAAAAGCCACAGGAGGATTTGTTTCATAGAATAGAGAAGAAAGAACTCATTACACAAAATATAGGAAATCTTAATCTCAAATCATGTATTAAAACATCTATCTAGGAATTAGTCATGCATTCAGACACCTGCGCATTTTGACATTGCCTATGTCTGTGTAGAGGTTAAGCAGGGGCCTGATGCATATGGGCAGAGCCATTATTTCATTTAGTTGAGGCCGTTTGGATGGATCCAGATTGAGCATGTTGAGGATGAGCTGTCGAAGCTCAGGGCTGTACCGGTCTGAAATTGGAGCAAATGTTCCGCTCATGATCTTCAGAACGAGGGCGGGTAGATTCTGAGAGCAAAAATAAAGAGCATTATAGAGTAAAATTACAAAATGCATTATAAATATGATGAATCCCCTCCAAAAATCTCTACTAAAAGATTTTCACATGTTCAATTGTGAATTATCGATCTGTGTTAGAATCAAAAGCCCAGGCAATCTGCTTTAGAGTTAAACATGGGGACAACTTCATATTAAATATTATGAGCAATTGTAAGAATCCACTCCTATGGTGTACATTGAGTGTAGCTCTGATGGTTTCCTTGCCTTTTTTCACAGCAATATTTTATGCATTACACTTTAAATTAGATGGAAAATACTGCGAAAGTTAACACAAACATTGTTGCATTACTTGAATCACTACATCCAAGTAAGCGAGGGATTTTTGTAAAGAAAATGTTTTAAGTACAGCAGCCTCGAATGCCTCTTAAGGCTCGCTAGCTCATAGAGCACACAGCCCAAAGCCCAGATGTCACTCTTCTGGTTATATGGCTTTCCCTCACACAGCTCTGGGGAGATGTAGCATGGGGTCCCGACCACCTGCAGAGTGAAAAACAGAGGCATCGATTTGTGCTTGCACATGTTAGGATTCAACACATAGGGAAATGTATGTTACTGAAGTCATTACAATTTGAAAACAAAGGCAAATCAACTCACCGTGTAAGCTTTGCTCTTGCTGACAAGGATTTTGAGATGCCAAAATCACCAATTTTGACAATCATCTGGTGCTTGTCCAGAAGAATATTCTGTGTCTTAAGGTCTCTGTGTAAAATAAGTTTGTTGTGGACGTGGTACAGGGCAAGTAAGATCTGTACAAAGAAGTGAAGGATGGTGTCCTCGTCCAGCAGAGAGTTACAGCGCTTCTGTATGTAATCAGCCAAGGTTCCACCTGACAAAAACAAAACATTGTTTGTTAAACCCATAATAAGTTAGAAATCAATCAAGTTACTGGGCTGAGCAGTGAGATGATGATACCAAAGCCAATAAGAAAAGGATTTAACAGCTGTTCAGAACACAGCAGGGGCTCTTGTTGCTCAAGTGAAATGTTAATGTCAACAAAAAACAATAATCTAGTGTAAATATCTTTTTATCTGCTACAATGAAGCAGTGTGCTTTAGATTTTTTTTGTATACCAAGCTAATAAACAATTCTTGCTTCAAGAAATGTTTCAAAAAAACTAAACTTTACACCCTCCTTCAGTGATTTGCCTTGATGTCAGGAAACATGACCCAATCAACGATCAAACCATTTTGTAGCAAAGCAGGGCATTTAACACAAAATGTTATTTTGTACCATTTGTCATTTTCCTACTAAACTTTAATTTAGATTAGTTGAGAGTCTGAGGTAACAAAGAGGACATTAAATCACAGCCCTGAGCCAACTACAAAAATGTGAAGCATGACAAAATAAAACTTACCTAAACCAAACTGAACTACTAAAGCAATAGTAGGATAATGACAACAACATGGCATGATAATGACAAATAATTAAAACAATAAGAGAGAAGACTTAAAAAGACTGAACTATGTCAAGTTGCTATGGGAGTTTAAATATGGGATAGCTTTGAATTTCACTTTTATATCTAACAAATATAAATATATCAGTTTTAGTAATATATGGTGGTTCCACCTGCAAATCAAGAAACCCAGGCTGAATACTGGCACTGGGTCTTGCTGCAGAAATTTGGACTAACCTTTTTCACATTATGCTTTGTAATATAACAGAATGATACCTGTCCCTAAAAACAGCACCACACAGATTAGATGTTCTCGTTTGGCCTTTCCAGGCTGACATGGGAATGAGTTAAGGTATGGAGCCCTACAGCACTAAACCATGGGAAAAGTGAACCGCTAGACAATGAACAAAAGGCCATCATGTAATAAGATACAGTAAGCTTACCTGGTGCATATTCCATAGCTATCATGAGGGCCTTGTCTTCAAGGAAGTTCTCATAGTACTCTATGATGTTTGGATGGTTGAGCAGTTTCAGGACCTGACACTCGTTTTGAGCTGCCAGACGTTCATCTCGTGACATCTGCTCCACTGGGATCTCCTTCAGGATGACAAAAGCCCCGTCGTTGCGCCTGCGGCACAGGTGAACAATCCTGACAAGGTAGGAAAATGAAGAAAAATTAGATGTATATTTTATTCCATACACAATATAGTAGGATGATCTTTTGTAGTTTAGGTCTGGTGTTCCAGTGTTACTGAGCAATGGCAATCATCAATCTGAAAGCAATATATATATATATGTATATATGTATATATATATACACACACACAAAAGTGAGTACACCCCTCACATTTTGTAAATATTTGATTATATCTTTTCACATGACAACACTGAAGAGACACTTTGCTACAATGTAAAGTAGTACCCTCAAAATAACACATCACACACCCATTAACGTCTAAACCACTGGCAACAAAAGTGAGTACATCCCTAAGTGAAAATGTCCAAATTAAGCCCAAAGTGTCAATATTGTGTGTGGCCACCATTATTTTCTAGAACTGCCTTAATCATTTTGGCCATGAAGTTCTTCAGAGCTTCACATGTTGCCACAGGAGTCCTCTTCCACTTCTCCATGACAACATCACAGAGCTGGTGGATGTTAGAGGCCTTGCGCTCCTCCACCTTCCATTTGATTTGCCCCACAGATGCTCAATAAGGTTTAGGTCTGGAGACATGCATGGCCAGTCCATCGCCTTTACCCTCAGCTTCTTTAGCAAGGCAGTCGTCGTCTTGGAGGTGTGTTTCAATACTGCCCTGGGGCCCAGTCTCTGAAGGGACGCTCTGCTTCCGTATGTCACAATACATGGTGGCATTCATGGTTCCCTCAATGAACTGTAGCTCCCCAGTGCCGGCAGCACTCATCGAGCCCCAGACCGTGACACTCCAACCGCCATGCTTGACTGTATGCAAGACACACTTGTCTTTGTACTCCTCACCTGTTTGCTGCCACACACGCTTGACACTATCTGAATCAAAAAAGTTTATTTTGGTCTCATCAGACCACAGGACATGGTTCCAGTAGTCAGTTTCAGTGTTGTCACATGAAAAGATATCATCAAATATTTACAAAAATGTGAGGGGTTTACTCACTTTTGTGAGATACTGTAGGTGTATTTGCACTAAAATGCAATATAGTATCAAAAGACAAAAACACTCTTTGGATCACACAAGAATATTTCCTATCACACTGCTTAATTACAGTTGTTATTTTTTAAGAACTACTGTACTGTATATTTTAATGTTGTATGTAACCCAACAATTCCACACACTGCTGGTTATGTGTTAAAAAGGGTAAATAATGACAAAGAACCCACCAACATGGTCCTTCCAATTGCTTATTATGTGTGAAGAAGGGAAATGTGTGTTTCCTTCTGTAAAGTCCAAGGCCAGTCAGACAATGATTTCCAAAAACAATCACTACATATTTAACACAGATAAAGATGTAATGCACAAAAATACAGATTTACATTATTTTCTGCAATTGACAGTAAGTTAATAACGCTCTTATATAAAAAAATATTATTATAAATATATTATTATAAACACATTTCTGTCACTCTGGCTCATTAAAACTCATTAAATAATAATAATAATAATCATCTTTATTTATAGAGCACTTTTCAAAACCATGTAACGAAGTGCTTTCACAATAGCGAAGACAATAAAACACATCAAATAAAGGTAAAAACAGAAAGAAATTTAAGAAATTAAAATACAGTTAACAGAAAAATAGATACATAAATAAAATCAACTAAAATCAGAAAAGACTCTCCTTCAAACGTATGATTTAAGAAGGATTGAAAAGAGTTCACTGACTCAGCTGCCCTGCTTTTCTCGGACATGCTGTTCCAGAGCCTTGGGGCCCTGACTGCAAACGCTTTGTACACTTTATTTTTAGGTCGACACTCTGAAACAGACAAAATACCTCTGCCCAAGGATCTCAAGGTACATGCTGGTTCGTATGGGACTAAAAGGTCAGAGATATAACAGGGACTGAGACCATGAAGAGTTTAAAAGTAATCGATATAATTTTAAAGTATTTCTAAAATATGGCAGCCAGTGTACTGAAAATATAACAGGAGTGATGTGATCATATTTCTATGTTCTGGTCAAAAGCTTGGCAGCTGAGTTCTGGACAGTCTAGAGTCGATCAATGGATTTTTTTGGGGTCATGTATAAAGGCTGTTGCAGTAATCCAGGCATGATGATATAAGAACTTTGCATGTAAAAATAAACTTATGAGTGTACCTGGAGAGCATTTAGTTTCACATTTTAATCTATAAAAAGTAACTGGTACATAGTGTATAAAGTACACAAGTACCCTCTGAAATGTTGTAGTAATATTTAAATTTTTATTACAGTTGTACTGTACAGGTCCTGAGTGAACATGCCTCTGCTGAATATTTAATTTTTAAATAACGTTTCAATTTCACACAAAATGAGTAAGGTTACGGATAACTCCAGTTCTGGTATATTATTTGATGTAATCTCATGTCTCACTTTGGAGAGATATTCCAGCAACTTCTTACCTATCTTTAAATATCAACTTTGTCTTTCAGATGTGAAGTACCGTCAAAAGTAATTCAAAGTGATGTGAATACAACAGATCAGATGACTGGCTGAATGTGCGAGTGTGAATGATAACAGTAACTAATGTTACGTAATAACTAGCCTAGCTAAAACGTCAAAACAAAATCTGAAAAGAAAATCCACACAAACTGTAACTGACAAAGCCTACATAGTTTATTGTAGAAGCCCAGAGTGGCTTTGGCATTAAGATTTAACGTTAGCACAAAGATAGGCTCGACATGCTTTTCAAGTAAAGTTAACCTTTTTTTGTTAAACAATGCCCCGTTATTTCTAGGAAAATTGAGGACTTTCGGACTTCTAGCTTACTTAGTTAACACTTGACATATATTTGTAGATAAGACAGAATGACAGATGTGTCTAACACAAAGTAAAGTAAGTTTAGTTTACCCAAAAGCTCCTCTTCCGACAACTTTAATTTTCTCATACTTCTCCATCGATGCTTCCAAACGTTTCCGCCGTCTCCTGGCAACCTGTCCGCAGCACTACAGGACGCAACGAGGGACAAAAAGAAAAGCAAAGAAAAAAACTATCCTGCCAAACATAAAATGGAGGTTTACAGAAGTTTCAGTAATGATTAGTGACTCACATTTAATACATGTTTTCACAGAGGAAGAGTTTGTGAGCCTGCATTCAAGACCAGGACCCTGAAACTGAAGCAGCAAACATCAATATCTTTAATATATAACATCATTAATATGGTGTCTGCTTTGAAAAAGGCCTTGGAAAATATTGTCCTTAATTTCTGTCCCCGTCTTTTATTCACTAGGTTTTAATCACCTGACATTGCTGAATTATAAGGTTTTTAGCAAAAATGTTCTCTATATTGGGAAAGTTTTTGTAATTCTATCTTGTGATCTCATTCTTGTCTTACATTTAATAAATTAATCTAACATAAGATAATTTCTGAATCCCTTAAGATGTTGAGGAATGTCAAAGATGCTTTCTTTATGTGAAAAAAATTGATGATGATGATTGATGTTTTGACAAAGCATGATTCACCATTTTTTGTTGTAGTTGACACAAAATGCATTTTCACTGTTGTTCAATGTTTTGTAATTTGGGACACAGTTTTTTAGTGTATGCATTTGCTTTTAATGCCAGTGACATAGGCCTTTTCAAAAAGTAGGCTATTTTAAACAGGGTAGACTATTGATAATGCTGTTAAAATGATTAAAGACTTAGAAAATATATACATTTTATTTGTTATCTATTTCTTGGATGCCATTCTATTCTGCAACGGACCTTAAATTCATCATAGGTCTGAATAAAACCATAGATTAAACAAAGTGAGTAGACTAGATATTATATTAAAATCAAGCTGAAGCACATGTCATTTTTCTCAACTCCTGCTTTTTGGGATCAACTTCCTTGTTTGATGCAGACCAAGGAACACAGCAAATAATAAGAGGCAAAGAATAATAGTGAGTGATCTGGCTTTATTTTGCTATACTTAATTTCCACTTTTTCCACAAACAGCAATCTGGTTTGAAGTCTATCATCTGAAAAGTCTGAAAACTGAAACGGAGACAGTGAGGCAGCGAGAGAAACACAGAGACAGATATGATTAGTGTAGCTTCTTGAGCATGGACTTCAGATACTGTAGTCTTATACATCCAGACGCCTGGTGATTATAAAGCGCCTTCCCCTTGTCTGAGATAAGCAGGAAGGAGGCTGCATGAGCACTGTTTCCCCTCTCTGCCACGATGGGGATAATAAATGCTTTGTGCTGTGACAAAGCCTGCTCTGTGTTGTACTGAAGTACATACCTCCACTATTATCATCAATCTGAAATAATGATATATCACCACAAACAGTGATCTTCCTGTAATTGAACCTTTTCTCTACAATTTGCAGTTTTAGAATGAAGTTAGTTCGAGGGAAGATATGTGAGTAGGCGGTTTAACAAACAATAGTTAGTTCTCTTTCTCACTGATATAATATGTCAACAAAGGTGCACCTAAAGGCGCCCTGGAGTGTATACGTCATTGCTCAGACCAGCTTAGTGACATATTTGGCCTGTCTTCTGACAGCAGATCTGTCTCCAGATGCAACAGTCAATGTCCAGGAATGCAGTGTAGGATTGTGTAGCCTAAAATATTCAAAACCCCATGAACCTGTAAAGAGGAGCGTTTCATCTTTAGAGATGTATCAAGGCAAGACAGGAAGTTGTGGATGAAGTTGTTTCATCACAGCGATGCTTCATCTCTTTTTCTCAGCCTTTTCATACAATACATTACGACATTACACAAGAGTAAAAGCACATGTGTAAATAATACAGTTAATTAGGGCTGAATTGTTAATGTTATAATAACACCTGAGTTTATGACAAGTCAAAATGTCTAATGCGAAACAGGCCTATTGACATGCTTCTTCCACCTTCACCCTTCCTCTTTACATCCATTCATCCATTAAACCTTTAACTGACATATTGTTGTGGTGTGGTTCTTGTTAGTGAAAGCAACTGTTTAGTTAAAACATGATGAATGCAGTATGGGCAATCAATGTCAATAAATGATTATTTCCACAATTCTCTAGAACGGAAAAGTGCCATTTTACTGTCAGAGAATGAAACTGGATCTTCCTGACCAAGACAGACCTGTATTTTGTTTTGTTATTTATGATGCACTCAATGGAAATGATTAACCCCCAGTTTTTTTCTCTCTATTGGCTGCTTGCAGGGTCTCAACAGTAGCTGTTTCTCAACATCCCCCAGGGGGAAGAAAAATCACCCCAAAATCAATGTGGGTCAAAGCTGAGCCAGGCACAAAGAACCACCTCTCAAACACATCACATGATATTGGGAGACTTTCTCAGCAGACAGTTTGTTGTGGCCTGGCTGCAACAATAACAACTACAGCTGTATGGAACTTTTTGTGCGCTGTCAGAAATCCTGAGCTGTTTCTTTGGAAACCTGAAGCTGTGAGGAATTACATTCTTCTATGATCAAACTATGAAAGCCAGGCTCTCGTCCTCTCAATCTACAGCAAAACTACCCACAGTGAAACACAATAAATGGAATTAAATTACATTTCTCTCTCTAACCATAGGGGGTTGTGTTACAGATAGGCCTATACTACTTTGTTTCATGCTTGAAGTTTCATATTTTAGCATATTTTTAAGAAAATGGAACCTTGGACCTGTTACCAACACTGATAACACATATTTAGTCATCTCTTTCTATTTTGTTTGTCTCTTTCATACACATTTTATTTCAGTTAATTTAAATAATTACTGGAGAACAGTGTAACTTGACTGTTTTGAATTTTTAACGAAAGGAAGCACAGTTTTAAAAATCACAGGGAATTTTCTATCACATCTCAAAAATCACTACCCCAGAGAGGTGGGTGTTCCTGGAGGTTTTTGGAGAGAGACGCCCCCATGTGGTTTGATGAAGAACTGGGAGCCACTGAACTGAAAAATAGAGATGTCACACAAGGCTTTGCAGCCATCTAGTGGTGTCTTTTTATATTGTAGCCGAAGCCCCGTATGATGTCTTTCTGAATAAAGGGAGCAGACTCATTTTCTACAGTAGGCTATGACATCAATTTTCACTGCTTTGACACAAAATGCATGCAGTGACCACAGCTTTCAAAATTCATGAACTGTTTTCTCACTCAAACCAAACACAACAACAAAACTCAATTTTGCACATGTTTACATGCTATTGTAAATATACATATACAGAAAATATCACACATTACTGTAAATTTGTGAGCAATTTGCAACATTCTGCTAAAGAGAAACTAAAATAAATAAAAATATATAAACTCCTAATTGGGGCGGCACGGTGGTGTGGTGGTTAGCACTGTTGCCTCACAGCAAGAAGGGCGTGGGTTCAAACCCCAGTTGCCCCAGCCTTTCCGTGTGGAGTTTCTGTTTGCATGTTCTCCCCATGTCTGCGTGGGTTCTCTCCAGGTGCTCCAGCTTCCTCCCACCTTCCAAAGCCATGCAGGCTAGGTTGATTGGTTACCCTAAATTGTCCTTAGGTGTGTGAGTGGTTGTTCGTCTATGTGTGGCCCTGCGATGGACCTCCCTATGAAAGGGGGCAATTGAGGCAGAATCCAGAACATTTTGTAATTGTATGGGATGATGTGGTATTTCACTGTCCTCTTCAGTCACAGAGTTGTTTACAGCCCATCCCAGGATGGTGTCACTTTTACTTCCACCTTACTCTCCATTCCTCAACCCCACAGAGGAATCCTTGTCTTCATGGAGGTGAAACGTTTGACCACCAGCCACATGATCAGATGTTCCTCTTTGGAACAATGATTGCTGGCTGTCTGGACATATCTGCAGAAGATCTCCAGGGACTGATCAGACATGCAGAAAGAGTCTATCCCATGTATTGCAAGAGAAGAGATAAGGTGTGATGTGGATGAAAACTTCTTGCCAAATGCAAAAGGCATAGTTAGCACTATAACTCTTCTGTAACTGTATCTTTCCTGGACATGTCTGTATAGTAACTATGTATAATTTGTATAGCATTTCAGAGATTAGTTTCATTTTGTACACTTGGAATCACTCATCCATGTTACACATTACTAAGTCATGCAATAAAGATGTGACCTTATTTTTGTTGCAATGGAGTCTTGTTAAATAAATAAATAATACTTCAAATACAATAATGATACATATTGCAATGCTCTACCTGTTGTTGGTGCTTTTTGGGTCACTGTGTAGCGAGGAAGACAAATCTTTTTAGTGTTCTGGTACAAAAGTTGATCCTGAGTGTTTTAGTTGCGTTAGTGCATTTTAGGTGCTGTTGTGCTGAGCTGCATGTTGGTAAAGATAGCTGTTTTTAAAAAGGGTATAATGAAATGTGTGTTACCAATTATAAAAAACTAGACTATGTTGGACTTTAGATCATAGTAGAGGTTGAGAAAAGAGTTAAGAGGTAATAGGAAATAATGGTGACAGGCAACAAAGGTCCCTGGCCAGAAACACACTATTAATTACTTCTAAACCACAGGGATAAAAACACATTAGTATTTATATATAATTAATAAAAATACATAAATAATGAATAATAAATAAAAAATAAAACAAAAGTTGCTGCTAAAATAGATGAAGTATGTGACCTACACAAATGTACACATAGGATTAAAGAAGTTGTGAATAAACTTAAAAACTTTTAGCAGGTAAGAAAAGTAAACTCCTTGTGTGTGGGTTTATATTTCACGCAGACCGCTGTGGTGCAGGCGGTAATGTGTGTAAATGGAAGCCTCTTAGCTGTTCCTCGTGTGCTTTAGTCAGCTAGCTTCCTTTTCCCCCCCACCGGGCTGCAGAGAGGCCAGCTGTGGGGAATGAGGGCCCACTTTGTTTATGGAAAGAGTTATGGCCAGGGAAGGACACTGTTGGGCAGCCTGTTTAACATACCAGATTTACATTGTTAGGTTGCAAACATAACAAAGATGCATTTGGTTATATTATTAATCAAATCTATACTTACAGTAACAGCATTTACTGTTGACATTGCCACCAGTTTACCTAAATAATTCTGTATTTGATCATTAAATACATGCAATGTATTGAAGCTACTATCTTTATGCAAGTATGAACTTCTCTAAAATATTACAAGGCCCAAGAGAACTTTTAAGAATAAAGAAACAAAAAAGATTAGGCCTACAGAAATTTAGTTGTGTGAATAAGAAAATATCTACATTAAAGTAACCTATATACAGTAATGAATCATATTAATATGATAATTATCAGATTGATCCTGTATAGTTCAAATCCAAGTAATAGCAATTTGGGCAGAATGTTTATGATTTGCAGTAGTCCATGTCAGAGGATATAAAAGCATCAACTACTTTCTCAACATCTCAGCTATTAAAAATTATTGAATTTAGCTGTTGTTCTCAAGGTACCACACTGGGTGCTTGTCAAATAAAAAGATCAGAAAGTCAGCTGACTACACTGACAGAACTGGTTTAAGGGGAACAAACAGTGGTGTATCATCAGCATAAACACGTTTGTTAAATATTTGCCCCATTTGCAGCATGCAAATCTAAAAATGAAAGAGGACCTAAGATTCACCTTTGGTGTTCACCACTGGCCCTCACCTCTCAACATCAGCAATGAACCAAACCATTAGGCTATTTTTATCCCCAGTGTTGACAAAATTTATCCCCCCTCAGAGTGATCACTGCTACTTCAGTAATGCAACAGATCACAAAACTTTGGCGCTTATAGCTCTGATCCAGCTGCCTCTCTCTGTTTGTAGTCACTGCTCCCGCCCACGGAAATATCTGATTGGCTACAAGTCACAAATTTAACAGTTATGAGAGCAGAGGACTAAAGCTGATCTGACAATCTGATAATCTGTTTATATGGTGACAAGCAGCCCAGTGTTCCTGTTACACCAGTGAACATACCGGAACAAACAGCTACAGGGTTTCACTAAATGACACTCTTGAAAGTGACGGCTTTTTAATCAGTTACTTTAATTATAAGCAGCGGGAGAATTTGTTTTTGCTGCTTTTTTTTTTTACAGATCGCACCCTGCTAACAGGTCTCTAACTAAAAAAAATTAAATAAAATACTTTTATTTGTAATAACATTGTGGTACTGCTACTGTCAGCCTACTTTTAAGATAGATTATCCCCCTATGGCATATTTTCCTGCTCCAAACATCAAAACACAAAAATGTGGACAATGGCTTATAAATTAGGCTAGTAAAGGAAGCACAACCTGCGTTGGAGATCATTATTAAATCTTTAGTGTTGTTGTTGTTAATAGGCTAAATTAAATGCAGGCGGAGATTTCACAGCGGCCATAAAAAATATTACAATGCCGCTGAAAATACGTGCACAGCTCGGCTCTGTGTTTTCGTTTCTTGCGTAACATGATCGCAGGCTCTGCCCCTCCTTGTTTCTCTGGTTCAAGGGTGCAGCAAAAGCACCACCCACTCCGCTCCCTCTCCACCACTCCCATCTTCATTCTGCAACAGACAGGCGGGCAGAGAGGTGGCACATGACGTTACAGGGCGCTGCGTGAAGACAAACACCGTCGCACTGAAGCCTTCCTCTCCATGATCGGGACGCTGAAAACGTGAGAAAATAAAAGGCTGCGGCATCACTGGGATTTCAGCTCTGCGGAGAGAATACGTGGAAAAAAGGCCCGTCTCCTACAGAATAATCTCATAACATACCGTGCATATCTGTCCATCACCGGGCCGAGCAGACGCTGACAGGAGCACGAAAAAGCCAACAGGAGGAAAAGGACGAAGGGACGTCTAGCTGTAGAGAATAAGAGCACGCACCCAGAGGCAGGGAGAGCAGGGGTGGGGAGGAGAGGATGGACGCCCTGCTTCCTGTGCTGAAGAGTCATCCAGGCCAGTCAGTGCTAGTGTGCTCTCTGCTTTTCAGGGTGGCCCACCGGTTGCTGCAGAGGCTGCCTGTGCCTAAGGTGGTGAAGGAGAATGACTTCCGCTCCTGGAAGTGGAGGAACCTCTCTGTCTCAATGGTGCACTCCCTGCTGACTGGGCCATGGGCTCTGACCTGGTAAGTTTCCATCCAAACATCTATCTGTCCACCCATCCACACTGGGACACCATTGTCTATTCACAGTCCACATGATGTGTTATGTGTGGGACTGTGTGTGCAGCAGTGACAGTCTGTGGCAGCTAAGAGAAGAAGGGCATGTTCAGACAGGGTGAGGGATGGGGGAGACAATGGCATTTTTAAGTGGGGAGGGAAATGCCACTGTACAGTATGAACCACACAGAGCTCTTATTGCTGTTTGCTTGTACTGGTGAATTTGTGTCAGACTATGAGGTTTTGTAAGGAGGTGAATCTTTTCAACCCCACATTCAGCCAATAATCAGGGCTGCTCAGGCAACAGCTCACAAATATACAAACTTGAAAAACCTGCTAGCCAAACGAATCTTATGAAAGCATCACGAGAAACTATTTTTTGGGGCGGGTACCATCTTTGTGACTCATCTTTTAACATTTATCAGTAGAAGCAAGGTGACATTTTTGAAAGCTTTCAGCACCCTGCTACAGCTATTGCTGCATTTAACATGTGAAAGTATGAATTGGCAATACCCCAGATGAGGGCTTCTGTGGAGGTGAAAGAAAGAAGTTTTCATAAGTATTCAAAAGTAGGTTTTTGGGCACTGAAAGTACTGCCAAGGAAACACATGAAACAGTACAGTGCCTTATATGTCACACAAGGCCTATAGGTCATTTATTAGCAATAATTATGTCATGGTATGTTTATACAGGGAGGGAACACACATAGAAACTGTTGAGGTGTGTCCCTTTTGCCAAACAGTAGCAAGAAGCGACAAAGAATATTGCAAAATCAGCGACTTTAGTGATAAATACTTGTAGAAAAATATATTTTTAGATATATAGACACCGATATAAACTAGATAAAACATAGTATCAAAATGAAATAAAACATTATAAGCAGTATTTTTACAACTGCTAAAAAGATGGATTTTTATTGGTCAGGTGGTTGAACAAGCACCTGATGTTAATGTCTCTGCATAGTCAGGTTTTTTTCTCCAGGAGTGAGTCCTTGTACTGTATGTCTGAGTTAGGCGAATGCGCATTTATCCACAATATGTGTCCCTCTCCAGTGCGGTGGTTTGGCCAGAGACGTTGAGCAACCTCCACTCTTACAGCACCCCTCTGTCCTACATGCTCGTCTGTGTCTCAACAGGTCAGTGAAAAAACAAGTAACACAAATGTAAATTTAGGTTTTGGTATCTAAATGAAGATGGACATTTTTGTTTTTGGTACAGAGAAGTTTGGATGTGTTTGTGAACTTTTCTTCAAATAGGGTTATTACCTAGATTCATCCATTGATGTTTTTGTCCATAAAATATTGAAAAGTGTTACAATTTCCCACAGCCCAAGGTAGTGCCTTAATATGTTTCCTATGACTCAAAAATATATAATGTGTGACAGAAAACGATCAAATCTATACAATAGAGAACAGGAAAGCAACATATATTTGGCAGTTTTTGCTTAAAAAATTACTACAGTGATTATTTGATAATCAAAACAGTTGCAGACTAATTTCCTCATTGTAGCTCTAGTTTCATGCATGAGACGGGAATGTGGGAGAGGTGTTGATTGATGGCATTTTCTCATCTACCTTTCAATTGAACTGAACCCTCTGGGGACGTAAAACTTCCACCTTTCCAGTTGCTTTTCAGAGAAACAACCAAAATAACCGCCCCTCTCACATGATTCTCATAACAGACAAATGTCTCCTCTAAATCACCATGGACACCAAAGGTAATTCAGGTCAAGGCTTATGTGCATCTTTGTGTTACCATGAAGAGACAAATCTTTGGAGATCTGCCTTAACAACCACAAACAGCTATTTGATCCACTGAGGCAAATCACGCCAGATACTGAAGGTCATGTTCTTTGACACAGGGGCTGGTTGTGTGTCTCACTATCCACAGTGTGTCAGTCACAGACCTTCAGTTAAATGATGCCTTCATGGTTTAATTAACCTTGCTTATGTTGTGAATTGTTTAGTTGGCATCGTCTAAAGATAATGATGAAGATAGACAATTAACTATGCTGTCAGATTGGTTAAGCAAACTTTGACTCCTAACGTGTCTTGATGACCCCCTGTAACAAAAAGTAAATGTTTGCACGTCTGTAAGACATCTGTGAATTCAAAGCTGCTGTTATTTTGGACAAAACATGTTCTCACACTGGGAACATGTCAAACAACAAAACAAAACCCACATTTTTATTATTAATTACTTGTTACTGTATCCATTTTTATGAAGTAGTGAGGTGAACAACAACACACTCACTGTGAACAGAAATCCAAGATTTGTCTGGTTTATCGAGTTACACCTGTCTGGTTGACAGTGCCAGCGCCATCTAGCGTCATCATTTCAGTCAATGTTACATTTACACTACTGCACAAACAAAGAAGTAGCTTCTCTGATTATCTGAGCCTTCCTGGTTAAGCTGTAGTTTGAACAGACATAAAGTTATGTACATGCAGATTTAATGCGAAAGATCGAAAAATAGAAAAATCACACCAAACTCCTTGCATGTGTATATTTACTGTAATCAACTCCATTTGTCATGACAGTAAAATAAAAAATGTTTTTTTTCTTCCTGTCCTTATCTTGGACTAGAGAATAGATGATGTTTCCCACCATTGTATCACCTGAATTTGTACACATCTTAGCATTTGACACTAGCTTCACTATCAGTACTGGACTTTCCAATTTTATAAACTGACCAAACTGTTATTTAGCTGATTAACCCTGAAAGACATTTTCTCTTCTCTGTTAGGATACTTTGTACAAGACGCAGGTGATATTATCCTGACAGGACACGGAAGAGGATCGTGGGAATTCTTACTCCATCATGCACTGGTAAGACGTTACTGATCTATCTGTAAGTCTGCATTTCTGGTTTCTGCAGCAACTCAGTAAAAGGAAATTAATGTCAAGGTGACCTGCACTGGAGAGAATGTATACAGGGAAATAACTAGAGGTGGAAAGTAACGAATTACAATTACTCATGTTACTGTAAATGAGTAGTTTTTTTGTGTACTTGTACTTTTTAAAGTAGTTAAATCTGTAATTTTACTTTTACTTCAGTATGTTTTGTTTAAAGTATTGGACTCGCTATATTTTCAATCACATACATTACTGAGTAAAAACAAAAGTGCAATAAAAACTTGCGACCACGTTGGCTTCAAGTGCAAGAGAACAAGAGCTTTATCATGCTGTGTAAGCTGTAACAAAATGCTGTATTAAGTTACTGCTAATGCTAGCTGAACAGTTCCTCCTGCTACAGCTTCACATTAAAACCAAAAGCAACCGTAGTGATGAAACGCGCTCTGTAGCACTGTCCGTTTTCAGCTACTGTAGAAACATGACGATGCAACGTGGCAACATCCATGGAATTAGTGCCTGCGGTTATGTAGATATAAATGGCTCAATCTAAGGTAATAAAAACATAATGGTTTATTTGTAAGGTCTTTATCCACTACTGAAAACATAGTTATGGATCCTATATTGCATTTCTGTCGATAGATCCTCAGAAATATTACACACTGAACCTTTAGGTAGGCCTATGTGGTAGCTTATGTAAATTTATCATTATGGATTTAAGTCTACCGTGTTTTTTAGGAGTCTGTTTACAGTGATATAAGCTAATAAAATTGTTCATTTTGGGAAAGTTGGAACTATTAAACAGTAAAATGGCAATTATTTTTGAAATTCCAGTCCCCGAAGTGTCTGCTTTTGTGCCCTTAACAAATGTAGTTTAGGACCCCTGATGTAGAGGTCAGTTAAATAATAGCCTAGGCCTACTTCCATTTGTTTCTTGTTATACTTCCAAATAAGTTTTCAGAGTTTGTTAAGATGCTTTGCTCCAAATAGCCAAAAAGAAATGGGTGGAAGTTGGTTGGCATTACCAACCTGCTGGTAACTAGTTATTTATTATACTAACGCTTATGATATCCCATTAAACTTACCACCTGTTTATATCTAAATAGGGATATGACTTCATACTGTCCTGTGTTTCCCGCCACAGTTTCTTAATGAAGCGAAAACTTTCTCAAACTTCTCATTATAACATAAAATGTCATTGTTTTTTGCCATTGATTTGGCGAAGTGAAGTATCAGTCATACAAACTAAAATTGAAAGGGCCACATGGATTTGATCCCTTATCAAATTGCAAAAGACTGTAATTTAATTAATCAAACATATTAAATCAAGATAATTAAGTTCTTTTAGGAGGTTAAAAAAGTAGCTAAGTAACTTTTACTCTGAGTAAAATTTAAATGAGCTACTTTTTACTTTTACTTGAGTAGATTTTCATACCGGTAATTTTACTTGTACTTAAGTAAAAGTTCATCAGAGTAATCGTACTTTTACTTAAGTAGAATACTTTTGTACTCTTTCCACCTTGGAAATAACACAGACTGTTTTTGTAGCCTGAGTTCAGCTGAGCGTAACTCATGAGATCAACTGGAAGACTTGTGTTATCTTATTTGCATAATAGTATCTTTTTGTTGGGTGTTTATTCCTAAAACATCCAGTTTCCCTTTAAGTTTCCCTTTAAGTTTGTAATGCAGTGAACGACACAAATTAAACTTTGTAACACTGAAGGAATGTGCATGAGATATGTGACAGTTTAATGTAATGTTGACACATAAAGCTAAATTGTTTCTTTAAGTTTGATAAGTAGGCCTGCAATGGCATGTTTATTGGTTAATGTCAAATTGTCATAAGACATCCCACACAATGTCAACTTTGCATTAAAAATGATGGTAATACTTTCTATGAAGGTCATCCCTATAATGACTTAAATATATTTATAACACGATATAATGCATCCATAAGACATTATAACAATTGATATAATCACTTACAAACATGCATTAGGCGCTGTAGCAAAGTTCATAATGTATTATGAACCTTTGATTTAATGTTTTATAACTAATAGTAATACCAGTTTATATCAATGTGCGGCAAGAATCTCCGACCATGTTCCATAACACATTATAACGATGTGATATAAGTGATATAAAATGGAATAATAGCTTATAGTAATGTTTAAAGTTATATAGCATGTCTTTGTTTGCTTTAAGTAAACTGATAAAATGTCTATCACTGTATAATATATTACAGGTGGACATAAAACCATATGAACTAATTATAAGACCTTATAAGACACACATTTTGCGCAGGGAAACAACTTTTATTTATGTTTCTTCATTTTATGAACAATCATGCATTTTGAACATTTTGCAGTTTAGCACAAAAACACAACATAATTACATCAAGAAAAATCATTGTCAGGGTGGTGAGATCTCGCTCAAGAGTTGCCGACCAACATCATGAAAGAAGAGGCTCAGATGTTGTCACAGATGAATGGCGAGCCTATGGACAGACCCTAACAGATACAGTGGACAATTAAAGACAACCACTTCACCAAACGTAGCCTAACACTGCACATGTTCTGCCAGACTGACAACTTACGAAGTAACTTAAATATTTTCCTCCGCTAACTTTCACCGTCACGTTCTGCTGCTCGCTCTCTCTCATTCATAATCAATTCAGAATCTTCCACGTCCGCATCGCAAAGAAGTAAACTATACTGTACTATACTATACTATACTATACTATACTGTACTGTACTAAACTATACTGTACTATACTATACTGTACTATACTATAATGTTCACGGAACGCAAATGGCGGAACTGCGGAAGTGCAGCGCCCGGACAGTCGCAGGTGTGCACATAACAGAGACCCGTGATCTCTGTTACTGGTCTGAGACCAGTGTTGTGTTCGAGGCATTTCGCTGCTGCTGAACGAATGACCACGTTACTAAAATTTCACAAGGTCATCAATATGACTGCGACATTGATTTTCACCTGCAGCAACACTCATCGCTGTTTTGGTTCCTGTGTGCAAAGAGTGTGTGTGCGAGAGCGAGCAGCAGAACGTGACGGTGAAAGTTAGTGGAGGAAAAAATTAGTAACGGAGTAATGTTAATTAGTTGCGTGTCATTACTACCTAACTTGTTGAGGAATGAGAACAGCAGGTTGAAGCTAAACTGGTGTCCTGTACACAAACTGTACATCCTGATAGTTAAGTTAAATTATATTTCAGTGTCCAGAGGAGTCAGACAACTGGTTGTTAAAGGAAGGATGCTGGTGACCACGGAGGAGCTGAGGCTACTAAAGTAAATCAGGGATGTAAACTAGTCCTTTTAAGCAATTGAGGAGATATTTCTTTTGGATTTTAATGTGCAAATGAAATGCTTAGTAATGATCCAGAAATTACACAGAAAAAAAAAATCTGAACTGTAATCAAATCGAATCTTAAGGTGCCAAGAGATTCTCATCCCTACTGCCCAAACAGTATTCCCATTCAATAACTTTAAAATGTCTTTTCATATGCTACGTTTTGTGAAGTGGTTGTCTTTAATTGTCCACTGTCCACAGGCTCGCCATTCATCTGTGACAACATCTGAGCCTCTTCTTACATGATGTTATATGGTTCTCTTGAGTGATCTTTCACCACTCTGAGAATGAGTGTCCTTGATGTAATTAAGTTGTGTTTTTGTGCTAAACTGCAAAATGTTGAAAATTCATACAGATTGTTCATAAAGTGAAGAAAAATAAATAAAAGTTGTTTTCCTGCGCAAAATGTGTCATTTTACTTAAAGCAAACAATTACGTGTTATAAGGTCTTATAATTAGTTCATATGGTATTATGTCCACCTGTAATATATTATACAGGGATAGATATTTTAACACTTTACTTAAAGCAAAGAAAGACCTGCTATATAACTTTAAACATTACTATAAGCTATTATTCCATTTTATATCACTAATTCTAAGTGATGACTAAAGTGTATTTATAACAAGGCAGAGTCGTTGGTTACAATGTGTTATGGAACATGGTCGGAGATTCTTAACCCACATTGATATAAACTGGTATTACTATTAGTTATAAAACATTAAATCAGAAGTTCATAATACATCATGAACTTTGCTATAGCGCCTAATGCATGTTTGTAAGTGATTATAACAACTGTTATAATGTCTTATGGACGCATTATATCGTGTTATAAATATATGTATAAGTCATTATAGCGATGACCTTCATAGAAAGTGTGACCGAAATGATATAATTAACAATTTCACGTTCATGACAGGTGTCATGTCATGGTTATGAAGGTGGCATGTCTTATGCACATCCCTTCAAATCAAGTGTTAACCTGAAATTCTTTTCACCCCACATTGTCAAGACCCGGGCCCAGATCTTCATACATGGATAAGGGAGTTAGCTTGATTTGTTTGTAGATGATTTAACACAAGTCGGGCTTCTTCAGTTCTTCAAAGTTGATTTTAAATGTATCTGCAGCTCATGACGGAACAAAATGGGCAGGCATATTTATAGTTAGCTGGATCATGACCAAGACATTTTAGAGTGAGCTTCCATGTATAAACTCAATTTCAGAAACAAACGACTACAAATACCTAAACAAAAAAATACACAACAAAAAAAAGGTTACGCTCGAAGAACCAATCCAAATATAGTTTTAGATTATAGCAATAAGATATAAACAGAATGTTTCTAACTCGTAAAAGACCAGTGGAGCGAGAAAACACGGCATTAAATTTGACACAATGATAGGAATTTGTTATTAGAAGACTTAAATGCATGACATGTATTATAAGCACCTAACTTGGATTGAAGCAATCAAGTAATTTTAATTTTTAAACACTGTAGATCAAGTATTTTCAGATGAGTGCGGGACTTTTACATACAAATGAACATCTGTTACATTCAATTAATACTGATTAAGCCTCTCACTGCCAGGTAAATCTCTCTGTACTTGCAGTAGAGTTTTTAAATCTGGTGTCTGTGGTGACGTTCCCATGGTGGTACACTAATGATGGTACATTTAATGAACTGTCAAACCAAATTATATATATAATATAGCTTTTTTTTTTAACTATGTTACAAAGTGCTTTACAGGGAACAGAAAAAGTCAAACAATAAAAGCAAGAAAAAACAAATGAAAACAATGAGACCATCAAACACACTGTTGTGTAACTGTACAAACACCTCTGTCTCTTTGTGTCTGTCTCCTTATAAGGTGATCTGGTGTTTCCTGTACGCCCTCTACACTCAGCTGTATGTAGCCGGCGCTGTGGTAGCTCTCTTCGTAGAGGTCAACAGTGTCACTCTGCACCTGAGACTGATGCTGAAGCTGGCGGGCGTTCAGTCCTCCTCCTTGTACCACATCAACAAATACGCCAACCTGTTCACCTACGTCGTGTTTCGTTTGATCACCCAGTTCTACCTCACCTGGTACATTGTCCACAATTACTCCTGGCTGGACCACGGTGGTTGCTTTCTCATCTCCATAATGGTGATGAACATTATGATCCTGATCTATTTCTACCGCCTGCTCCGTGCTGACTTCTTCTCCTGGAATAAGAAGTCTGTGGGACAAAACGGGACACATAACAACTCCAGAAAATTTCTCAGTGATTAACTGCGGAACGGAATAATACTACGTTGGTATTGATGGTGGGAGTGTACACATTTTGTTTTATTCAAAATGTAACTAACCATTCCTCGTGACGACAGGTTCCCTTGTTGTGTCTCACTGCCAAAGATCAACCCCCACCCCACACCCGCCCCCCACAAAACAACTTTTGGTGGAACAAGGTGCAGCCTTGTTCAGGTGCTGGTACTTGTGTTGGAAAGTCAGAAATGTGGCTTTTTATGGGGAAAAATACAATGCAACACTACTTTTATTGAAGCCAAAATTCCAGGTTAAGTGAGAATTTTATTAAAGTTTTTTGCAAATATTATTTTCAATGTAAAAGTTATCATGTAACTTAGAATAGGGAAATTAGTTGCTAATTGTAAGAATTTGATGAGAAGATTGACACTCACATGTTTGTATGGCAAAGCCTACATGAAGCTACAGTTAAAAGCCAGTTAGCTTAGATTAGCATACAGACTGGAAACAGGGGGAAGCACCTAGCCTGGCTCTGTCCAACAGTAAAAAGTCCTCTCATAAAACTAAACTTCTTTTTATACACACATTTTTGTATAAATTAAACTAACAATATATAACATTTATGCTAGCTACGCTAACAGACTGCTGGCTGTAGCCTTATATTTAGCGCACAGACATGAGAGTGGTATCCATCTTTTCATCTAACTCTCAGAAGTGTATTTGCCAAAATATCAAACTATTATTTTTATTAGATGAAATTTCAACATTATGTAACTTTAAGAGAATCATTTTATATTTGGGTAAATAAGCTATTTCACTTTCTTGATTGATGCTACTCATATCTGTTCACTAAATATGAAGCTACAGCCAGCCTTATCTTAGCATAAAGAAAGGTTCTGTCTTATAGCTGTTTTCTCTTTTTTCCAGTCCTTCGGCTAAGCTAGCCGGCTGCTGGATACAGCTTTAGTGTACAGATACAAGAGAAGTATTAATCTTCTCATCTAAATCTCTGCAAGAAAGCTAAAAAGGTCTGTCAAAAACCTGTGTCTATAAATAGTTTAACATACATTTGAAATGTGAAATTGCTTTTTGCAGTTGCTAATACTGTAACTATTGACAACCTAGCTATATGTTATCTTTAACATTTGCATGGGAAGCAGTGTTTTTATATAGACCCCTCCCAGGGTGTGTGAACAACCTGCCAGCTGTGATTTTTTGACACTGACTCACATTTTAATAACATGTGTATACAGTACGATCTCTCTCTATGATGCCATTTGTGGCTGAAGAGACTGACCATGTGGGGCCGAAGCTGGATCTTCCTGCCTTCTAACAGTCTGATAATTGAGCTCATCAGGAAATGGGCACCATAAGAAATCCTTCATAATGAGCAGGTAGCAGCACAATCAGTACTGATATTGCACCACCTGTAGTTAGACTTGTAGATGTAGTGTAATAGAAGAGTTTGGCTAATGTGTGTCCCTCGTGATCCCATATTTAAAAAATTGAAAGACGCCCTTTGGGTGAAGATATGTTTTCTGTTCCTCCTCTCTACTCATAAATGGACATGTACATAGAATTGTGTAAATAATGTCCTTAAATGTGGATTCCTTTTTCATACATCTTAAATGGTAATACAAATAAACACCATTAGTGGACTTCAAATGGTTATTTCCTAGTCATGCCATAAATTGTAAGTTCTGACAGTGCCATTTACAAGCCTAATAATCAGCACATTTCATTTTCTATCTATGGCCAAGAATGGCCAATGCCAAGAAAGTCCAAACAGACATGGACCGATGTGTCTGACCTGTGTTACAGTGCCTTTACCACAGTGCGTTTTCCAAAAATATAGAACAAAGCACATAAAAATATAATCTCCGAATAAGAAAGTGTAGATATGGTGCAGAATGACGTCTGTATGCTTTGTAAATGCTGGGCCAAGTAGAGAGAAACATACAGTAAATACATTTGGCCACAACCACAATAATGTATCTTCTATTAAAGAGACAACTGTTTTTTATGAGCGCTGTGTTTTTGGATGGTTGAGTGATATCATGAATTAAAAGAGTATTTAAAATCACAGGGTTGTTGAAGTATGTTTTTGCAATATGTACTCGATTGATGAGGGAAGGTATTGATTTATTTTTTACCTTCATGTAGTCACATTCACACCTGAGAGACTTATGGTAAAGCTATAGTCAGACAAGAATATTCTTAGGTGTCTTAATTGATGTCACAGGGAAAGGTAAGACAGCTTAGAGTAATTTAACTGATCCCATAAGTGTTTTCAGTGTTCTCTTACAAGGTTGTGTCTTACAAGAACTCACTGGCTCCACAGATTACAGTACAACTTATACCTGAGGTGATGTGGAAAACTGTCCTGTGGTATGATGAGTCAAAATTTGAAATTCTGTTTGGAAATCATCTGGCTTGTTATAAGTGCACAGTGTAAAAGCTAGCATTTGTGATGGTATGTGGGTGCAGTTGTGCACATAGCATGAGTAACCTGCACATTTGTGAAGGCACTAGTAATGCTGAAAAATATAAACAGGTTTTGGGGCAACATATGCTGCCAAGGAGATGACATCTTTTTCAGGGAAGGCCCTGCTAATTTCAGCGAGACAATGCCAAACCACATTCTCCACGTATTACAAGAGCTCAGGTGCTAAACTGGCCTGCCTGCAGTCCCGACTGTTTGGCGCTTTATGAAACGTATGACAAAGGTGACCCCAAACTGTTGAGCACCTGAAATCAAGCAAGAAATGGGAAACATTCCACTTTAAAGATTGCAGTATTCATCAGTTCCCAGACGAGTGTTGTTAAATGCAACACTATGACCCTGTCCCAAATTTTTTAAATCATGTTTCTGGCATCAAATTCAAAATGGGCATATCATTTTCAAAAAACAAAAACATTTTCAGTTTCACATTTGATAAGTTTTCTTTGTGCTATTTTCAATTAAATATGGTTTTGCACACCATCACATTTTATTCTTATTTACATTTTACACAGCATGCCAACCTTTTTGGAAACAGGATTGTAGCATAAAATACTCAAAGTTTTACTTAAGTACACTACTTACTACTACTACTACTACTACTTACAGTAGTAATTTGCTTAGTTTCCACCATGCTCAAGAGTAACCTGGCAGTAAAACATGTGCAGTCTGTACAAAATCAACTATTTGTCACCTCAAATATTAAATAATATTAATACATGTAAGTAATTATTATATATTAATGTAATAATAACACTAAAGACATCAATGATATTGTGTTAGTGATATTGGTATTTAATGTTATGCATCTTTTGTTCGTATCTTTTTATAAATATTTAATTATTTTACAGTAGGCCTCCATTTATCATACAAAAGAGGCTTAGAGCTCTCTATACAGTCGACCTTTTTAATTGACGGTCTGGAAACAATAAAAGTTATCTGTTTTTCTCCGGTGTGAAATTATTACTAGCATTAAATTAAGTTATATAGAAGTTATATAGTATCTTTGCAGACTCTCTACTGATATTTTCCTTAACATGACCTTATTTTCTTAGTCTTACCTTTACTGTTTTGCTTTAAAAAAAAGGACGGTAAAAAACAAAGGATGTAATAGAGAAGTAGAAAGAGGTATGCATAAATAAATAAGAATAAAATCAAAATAATATAATATACAAGATAAATGTTGAATTTGTTTTACAATTTCAGATAGACAGACAGACAGACAGACAGAGATAGATAGATAGATAGATAGATAGATAGATAGATAGATAGATTTTTCTGTCTTTCCCAGTTTCCGCTTATTCCTCATGTCCTCCAGCAGGGGACCAAAGAGAGAAAATGGGGGAGGGAAGAAGAAAACCCTCTAGGGAACTGAGTCAGCAGCGCGTCCAGTTGGCTGCTCCAGCTCAACTTCCGTGGATCTGCTTCAGCTCTGTTCACCGCAAAACACTTTAATACTTTACTAAGACCTTGAATGGGTTGATATTAGATTAAGAAGCATCTGTGGACGGAAAAAACAAGCCGCAACGCAGAAGAGAGAAGTGGAAACCTGTGCAGACCATCCCGTCTCGCTGAGGTAACATCTTTAGACTACTGAGTTTTTGCAACTTGAATATGCTGTTTAAAAAAGAAGTTTGATTTAGCCGTGAATGTGTAACTCGCAATGGTCTTCTTCGTAACGTGTACTTCACATGGAGCTTGGATGTAAGATTGAGCTTTAAGGGTGCCTGCTTTCAACTTTATGGGTGACCAAACCAAATCCAGTCAATTAACGTTAGTTCTTCTTCTTCTTCTTCTTTTTCTTCTTCCTCGCCAGGAGATTTGATGAACAATAGGATTAAAACAGATCTACA
Source organism: Micropterus salmoides (assembly GCF_014851395.1). Classification (NCBI taxonomy): domain Eukaryota; kingdom Metazoa; phylum Chordata; class Actinopteri; order Centrarchiformes; family Centrarchidae; genus Micropterus; species Micropterus salmoides. The sequence goes on from NW_024042261.1 coordinate 29,508,762, forward strand.
CTGTAAGTGGATCAACACTGATTACATCTTGTCTGGTCTGGCGCTGTATGTGATCATGTATCTACACAACAAATGTTTTCTCTCATTAGAGTACCGCCGAATGTTTGACTTGGGTCTCTGCCTGGCTCTCTCTTTATTTCCAGGCAGCTTCTAGGCACTGTGACTGACAGGAGGTAGGTTTGTGTATTTTGAGGGTACAGTCTGTGATCTGGTTGCCTTGGAAAATTACAACACATATAACTTGAGACAAAGATAACAGAGCTGATATATCCCTGATTTAATAAAAACAAATAGTTTGTTTCACTGAAAAGTGGTGAGTCAGTTTCTTTGTGCTGTTTGGGACTAACATTTTAATTACAAGGCAGTGATTATTAATCTCTTTTATGGTATTTCTTTCTAATTATCTTTTAATATAAACATAGCTTTTTATACATGTCATGAATGTCCAGAGATTTACATCCACTTTAGTTCAGATGAGATATTTATTGTCCCACAAGAGACAAAACAAAACGATGAAAACCGAAAAGAGCTGTAACTAATGATCATTTTCATTATTGAGGTTGATTGTATCTGTAAAATTTGAGAAAATAGTGAAAAATGCTGATTGCAGTTTCCTAGAATCCAAGGTAATGTCATCAGATGATCTTTTCTGTTCAACCAACAGTTGAAAACCCAAAGATATTCAGTTTACTATGAAAGGAGACCAAGAAAACCAGGAAACATGCTGTGGCTGGGGTGGGTACTGTCCTTTAGTATCCTTTGGGCTCTGCTCAGGCACCTCAACCTCACCGATATCACTGATGCTCGGGAGATGGGTACCAATGGGTACCAAATCAGTCATACATCTTCTGTGGATCAATAAATAAATGATGTTTCAGCTTTAGTACCAACATTTTAAATAAAATGTATATGTTAAGTAAATTAAAAGTTGTAATTTGTTAATTAAAAGTCTTTGGGGTTTTGGAATGTTGGTTGGCCAAAACAAGTAATTTGACAACATCTTAATCGATAAATGATTTACTTACTAATTGTTTCAGCTCTAACATTAAGTACTATAGAATCTAAACCAGATCCCCGACTGTAACAAGAAAAAAACAAAGCACCAGTTCTAATGGCGGCATGGTGGTCCAGTGGATAGCACTGTGGCCTCGCAGCAAGAAGGTCCCGGCATTTCTATGTGGAGTTAGCATGTTTTCCCTGTGTCTGCTTGGGTTTCCTCCGGGCGCTCCGGTTTCCTCCACCTTCAGAAACATGTTAGGTTCTTCAGTGCCATTGACCAGACCTGTTATAGGTTGGTCCTGGGCTATGTTCAGCGGCTGTCCAATGCTCCCTTGAGGGATTGGTTAATACAGAGAGTGAATTTTGCAACATGTATGTGTATGTGACAGTAAAGTACCTTTACCTTTAATGATTGGGCCTAAAAATCCTTCACTGCAGTGTGGATGTTATGAAGAAACCGTATTAACTAGTTCAGATATCAGGTTGTTGATGCTGCTCTCTTTCTCTCACCACATGTCCCTTTTTTATAAACATTTACCTCGAAGATTCATGTCTGTCCGTGTCTCAGCCATGAGTGTTCTTCCTCCTGTTCGAAAGGACCGCATCATCGCTAAGCTCCCTCAGGTAAAATCACAATAGCCTTGTTGTCCATCATCACTCTAATACAATGTACACCCTCACAAATTTTTCTTCCTACCTTGTAGTATTTCAGGAAAGAGGCAGCTCTGCACACTAAGGAGGATTTCAACAATAAAGTGAAGACCGCCTGCCAGGAGCAGCGCACCGGCACTGTGGGGTGAGCACAGGAACCAGAAGCTGGATGAGACTGGCTGTGGGGCTTTTGTTGCACTTATTAACTTGTTGTTTCATCTTTTATTCTTCTCAGCAGATTTAAAATCGCTAAGGTCATTGTTGTGGGTGACCTGGCTGTGGGCAAAACCTGTCTGATTAATAGGTAAGCAGGGTGAGGTGCAGCTCTGGGAAATAAATAACCTAAACAAGAAGAACTGAGAAAACATGTGCCTCCAAGCACAAGTTATTTTATTGTTAAAACGTGTAGAAATGTTAAATCTGCATCTGGATCCAGGTTTTGCATTAAATACACACAGAAAATACTGTACTTAAAGGGTAACTTAAGTATTTTGGACCCCATTTTTTAGTTTGTGTTATTGTGTTGAACGGTTAAAAACACCAAAGTCACACAATAACACAAACAAACCAACTGATCAATGCAGCGGTAGACCAGAGAGGTAAAATTACTGTTTTCCTTAATGGTGTCCATTGACGTTATTACTGTCGAGCAGTTAGAATCCTGGACCTGTCTATTTCCTGACTGAAGATGAGTTTTATGTTTTCAGATTTTGCAAAGATGCTTTTGATAAAAACTACAAGGCAACAATAGGAGTTGACTTTGAGATGGAGCGCTTTGAGGTGCTGGGCGTTCCTTTCAGCCTACAGCTGTAAGTCTTCAGTATTATGCATAAAACAAAGTCAGTAAACGGAGTCTGTCTGATGTGATGTCGCTCACCTGTCTCTCTCTATGTCTCAGGTGGGACACTGCAGGCCAGGAGAGGTTCAAGTGCATTGCTTCGACATATTACAGAGGAGCTCAAAGTGAGAGATTTGTGTGCTTTACTGTGGCAAACTAAAAATAAACTAAAGACTCTCCTCTTTCCATGTACACATTGTTTAACATAATGTCAGGCAAGAAGCTGTGTTTGTATTACTGGTGTGTCACAGCTGCATTCAGTTGCTGACATGTTGAAGCAACACTCTGAAGTGTTTTCGTTGATGAAATATCTTCTTTTCTTCCAGTTGTGATTATCGTATTTGATGTAAATGATGTTGCTTCTTTGGGCCATGTGAGGTGAGCTTATTTGTTACATGTAGATTATTTGTACTCTTACAGTTTTGGTTCCAGCTGGAGGATTTAAACTTGCCTTTTTCTGTCTGTAGGCAGTGGCTCGAAGACGCCTTGAAAGAGAATGACCCCACCAGTGTTCAGCTGTTCCTCGTTGGCACAAAGAAAGACCTGAGCGTACGTCTTTAAACTGTTTGATGTGGACATGCCTGTGGACATTTCTGTGTCTTTTACTGGAGTCAATTGTTTGGATCGCTGCCAGCAGCACAAAGCGTTTGTGTGCTGGCTCAAGCCTCAGGAATGTAGTTTCTCCATCCTTCACTAGACTCCCAAAACATTTCTGATAGAGGTGGAAATAATAGGCATACCTTTCTATTTCATGAAGTTTGTTATGCTTCTTGAATTATCTGAAATGAATATCTCTTTTTTTACTTTGTTGTGCTTTTTCAATTTCATAATTTCCCAGAGCCCAAAGTGACATCATCATATGTCTTGTTTTGTCTGATCAGCAGTCCAAAGCCTAAAGATATTACATTTCCAGAGATATAAAACAGAGAAAAGCAGCAAATCCTCACATTGGAGAAGTTGGAACCAGGACATGTTTGGCATTTTTGCTTTAAAATGACTAAAAGATTAGCTTAGTTATCAAATTGATTAGTTGACTAATTATTCCAGTTTTAGTTACAATAGTCTGGTTACAGTCCTAGCTGCTGTGTTATACACTATTCTACCCTTTTATCGATTTATCAAATAAGCAAGAAAATAATTGTCAGATAATCGATAATGAAAACAATAGTTGCAGATTTAGTATAAAGATTCCTTTTGTGTTTAACTGAATTATATCTAACTTGGTCTCTCCTGGTTTCTCGGACAGTCTCCAGCTCAGTATTCTCTGATCGAACAAGATGCCCTCAAACTAGCACAAGAGATCAGAGCAGAGTATTGGGCTGTGTCGTCACTGACAGGTGAGTGTCTGGATTTAAATACAGTGAAATTAACAGTGGTGATAACCTCACCACAGACTTAGGGACTGTTTGCAAACTATTGGGGGAGGTAAATTCTTTTTGCTGAAGGGAGGGTAGTCTGATTTTTTTTTTTGTTGTTGTGAGATTTACTGTAAAAAAAACAAAACAACTGAATAGTTACATCAAAAAGATTCCTTTTATGTGCACCATTGATCATAAAGGTGCATTTTCCATATGCAGATGGTAACAATCCTGTCTCTGTAATAAGGCTTTATTTTTTATTTACTAGTAGAATCAATGTGTCAGTTATGGAGAACATGGATCTATATACTTAGTAGAGATTGAAAATTTTCCCTCAAAAGAGCATGCTATTTGTTTCACTAGCCAACAATTGCCCTCACTTTATTTTGCAGAAGAGAAACAGAACTATGTAAAGTTACATGTATCATACAGAGGTCCCCAGGTTCCTGAAAGTCCCGTTCGTTTGTACCACAGTTTGTACCACTCACAGTTGGAGATCAGCATGAAACTCTCCTGTTTAGATCATCGACCCAAAATAATAATAGTAACAACTGCGTTAAAAATATTTGGTTCTTTGATTAAAAGGTAGAAGGTTCGAGCTTGTGTACATCAAAACTTTGGGGGGAGAAGTTAACTAGCTGGGGTCGGAGCTAAAAATTGCAGTGTTTTCTTAACTGCAACAACAAAGCATCTGATGTACAGCTCGGACTAGATTCTTCTCCGCGGCTAAAATGATGGATAAAACATGTTTTCTCAGAAACGGTGGAAATCATTGAACGTAATATGTTCTGTTCTATGTTAAGCAACATTGAGGATTTTCAAAAAATTTAAGTGGGAATACAGAATGTAGAAAAAACACTTCTGCTCTTCATCCTTCGCAATCAGTTGAGACATTATGGAGGAGGGTTTGGCAGTAAAGGAGGTTCAAAACAAATCCAAGTTTCAGCCCTCCTCCCAATTCCAGTAATTTTCACACAGTTCCTTACTGGTCTACATCTTTTCCATGCTGTAGGGGAAAACGTGAACAACTTTTTCTTTCGAGTTGCATCATTGGCATTTGAGACCAACGTTCTCGCAGAGTTGGAGAAAAGTGGATCGAGGCAAATTGGGGACGTTGTCAGTGAGTATCCAAACCAAAGTCTCGCTGTAATCACGAAAACCATCACATTTGTCCCATAGTTTAACACCCAGCTGATCATTTGTTTCAGGAATTAACAGCACTTCAAACAATCTGTACGCTGCTTCAAAGAAGAAACAGCCGAACTGCTGTCAGTAAGAATGGAGGGAGGATTTTAAAGTCAAAGGAGCAGAATGAATGAAATGAGGAATTTTTTTTTCTCAGTGGAAAGACTGTGGCTGCTCTCCAGCTCATGGGAGGGATTTCTATGGTTGAAGTAGGAGGAGGGACGCTGGAGTTTTACTTCCTGACATATTTGAGTTCAGTTTTTCCTTTCCTCTGTGGGATGTGGATTCTTGTGGTGTTGCTCAGTTTAACTTGTCTGGAGTGAGAGTGACACAGCAATTACAAAAATAAACTGGTACTGCAGAGATGCCAAAGAATGGATGTTTTTAACATGGTGCATGGTGAATGCTTACTTTACTTAAGTCTTGAAATTAATATTCATTTTCTCTGCTGTAGTTTGTTTAACAATTAAGATTTTTCTTCACAATAATACTTGGGTTTATCTTTTAAGTCTGTATTAAAATTTTACTTGGTACTTGATCTCTTTTCATAATTTTGTAGATCAGAGGTTCCTAAACTTTCTGTAAGAAGTAAGATTATAAGAAAAAAAGCAAAGATTTGAGGAAAGTCTGAAAAAAATAAACAGAGTTTTGTGTAGCAGGAATGTTTATTTTTTTTCTGCTTTCCTATCTAGTTAATCTTCTCAAAACCCCTCAGATATACCTTGTGACCCCTTGTGGGGGTCCTGACCTCCATGTTGGGAACCATTGTTTTAGATGCAGTCTTGGATGTTTTTTATCTGCAGCGTATGCTTCATACTTTACATACATGCTTTTTGCTTTTTGTTTACAGTATAATGACTGAATTTGGATTAAACTGAAATTGTGAGTGTGAATATTTTATCATTTATTTTCTTGAGAATTTCTCATGGTATGTTTTTAAATATAATAAAATAAACATTAAAAAAGAGGACAAAAGACCTTTCAGTGATTTGAAAATAAGAAACATTTATTTTAAGAAAATTATTTAGTTGAACTCACAGTACAGCTTGTGTTAGTTGAAAAGATGTCATATTAAACAGAGATTTCACTCTCTTAAAAAATACAATGTCTATGCAGATCAGATTTCCTCACCATCTCCGTCTTAGAAAATATCACTATTCCCCTTTTCTTCTTTACAGAGGTAATAAAAATGTTTTGTTGTTCAGTTGATGAAGTTTTTGAAGGATTCAAGACACTTTCGATCAATTTGGCTCTGGAGCTCTTCGTGGATGCAGTGAGAGTATTTGTAATTTTCTTTAATCCACTTTCCTCCCTCAGTGTTCTCGATGGCCATGGCTGCCACACCTGCAGGAAACAAAGTGTGATATTTGCATTAAAATGATTAGGATCAATTACTCTGACCATCTTGACTGACCTACAACAGTGCCACCCAGCCTCTCCACCAGTTGGATTGCTGCCTTCATGGTGCCACCAGTCTCTATCCATTGGTCCACTAACAGCACCCTCACACCTGCAGGAAGGAGTCAAGTTACTTAGATCCACAGAATCTTAAAAACAATTCTTTATTGAAGTGTTCACATTGTAAACAAAGTCAAAAGACAATGAATACACTACATATTTTTTATAAAGAGGACACAAAGAGAGGGAGAATAGCAAAAATTCTTTCTCTCAGAATTAAGAAAAATATAATTACAATCTTTCTGAAAAGGAAAGTGTAATTTATTATACTCCATCTAGTACAATACAAAGCAAACAACACAAAAAATGTAGTGTTACATAACATAATATGGTGTATACATGTATAAATGTAAATATGCACAAAAAACCTGTAAATCTAAATTAAATCAACATCTGTTTCTGCTCCAAAAACAAAATATCAAATCCTGAAATCTGACCCGGTCATGAAAAATGAATAAATAAATCTCTAACAATAGTCTTTCGAAGTCCTAGCCAGTATTTTTTGGCAGGAAAAAAAAGACAGCAATGGAATATTTTTGTGTTTGTACAAGAGATGATCTTTGGTGTATTAAAGATGATTAAAAGAGAATCTAACTCCAAATTCCAAATGATGTCAAAGATATGTATCATAATCATAGAGCAAAATGTTCTGTATCTTTAATTCACACGTTAACACTAGAGGGTGCCACAGGAATGGACATGAAGTACATAAAGAAACCTGTGGTTTAAACTGTTTTATTGTGTTCAAGATTAGGACAATTTTAGAGCTGCAACAATTAGTCTATTAGTTGATTGTCAGAACTGGCAATAATTTCCATGGTTTCAGGTAGTAATCTTTGGGTTTTGGACTGTTGGTTGAATAAAATAGCAATTTGAATTGATCACTTTGGTGTGTGGAAAATTATTAAAGACGTTGTGAATTGACTTTTTTAGGCTATACGATTAATCGACCAAATAATGAACAGATTAATTAATTATGAAAAAACATTGATTAATTGTTATTTATGAATACATAAGAAATGAGTATGCTATAGTCTGGTCAAAGTCATCCTCAAATCTTCAATTTATGTTTAAATTATTTGAATTTTACATATAAAAACAGCTGTGCATTGAAGCTTTCAATATAGTGGTTTGGTGCCAGATGATGATCTAAATAATCACACAACCCATGTATAGCATTTTGCATTGAAATTATCCCAATAAAAGACTAAATACTTACAAAAACATAAATCTAAACCTATTGATATCATTGTCAGCACTCACAAAATGTGTTCTTTTTCATATTTGAGGCTGTAGCTCTCAAAACTCTGAGGTTGCCAGCTGGGAAAACATTCATCTTCTCAACAGAGATAAGTGACATGGTTAAAGGTTAAAAAACAAAGGAAGATTAACCTGGGTTTAGCACATCCAGCCTTACTTCCAAAGTCTTGTCTCTTCCCGTATAGTCAGTGTAGTTTTGGGTTTGGGTTGCGACACACAGGTGTCCTGCTTTGCGGACAGCCAGAAAACCTTTTCCGAGGGTGGTGGCAACAGAAGCCCCTGAAAAAACACATCATAAACATGCATCCACGCTGACAGAATCAAAAATGATTCCCTTTTGAGGCTAACCCTTAGTTTGAATCAGATGAAGTATGCTTCCACACGCTGTCATGCTATGAGGCAGGATTCAGAAGTGCCAAAATATCTAAATTTAGAATCTGTGCCTGGGGGGTCCTCCTGACTGTACGTAAGAGCACACAACTGTTTCTTAAAATAAAATGAGTGTGAGACACCAAGTGTGATTGCTCTTAACCTACCATTTACTTCACTTCATAAATTGATTTGGTTTGTTTTCTTACCAAGAATGAATCCCATTGCATCTATCCCGGCTACCAGGTCAATGGTGTCGTTGTGAAATGGAATGAGAAGGTCTTTGACACAATCTGCAAGAGCCTTAATTCAAGTGCAAAGACAGTAAATGCACAAAATGCAAAGTGTGCATGTAAAATACACACACAGCTTTATAGCTTTACAGTTTTAAATGAGTTTTTTTCAGTGATAGGGAAGACAGTAGACAGTATCAACAGCTCAACAAACTGCTGGGTAACTAGAAATCATTCCTTCTTTACCGTCATACCTTGGAGTTGCAGTAGAGTCTGGACGGGTCCAGCCAGGCAAACTTCGGTCCTTTTGTGTTGGGTGCCATCAGAGAAAGGTACCATCCTTTATGCCTGTCTGCAGGAATGGCCAACACATCCATTTGAAAAACACCACTTGTCTGCGCTGAGAAACTGGGGTGACTGGACTGTGAATGAGACAGAGAGTCGCCCATATCAGGTTCCAGTGGGGCGAATGGTGGGTGGGAGCGGGCTATTTACAACACTAAAGTTAGTTACTTATGTCCCTGCAGTCAGTGCAGTGTTTTTTCTTATTCAAAATCAAGTCGACTAATGATTTGATGACCAATCTCTGTCTCGCCAACTGTGCTCAATGACCTTTGTGACTGATAGCTCAGATAATAAATTTGCTGCAAATGAGATAAGTTTACAGATGTTTTATCGTTTTTTTCATTGCTGTTTCTTGCATCGACCTCCTTGCTTTGAGGTAGTTTTGCCATTAATTAATCATACCAATGTGTTGTTTGATCTTCTACAAATCCTGCACAATTTACATCACTGCAGACTATTGTCTAAGGCACACCAAAGTGTTTTAATTGCTTTAATGCATGTTTCTTGCATTTCAGGCAGCCATTACTTTCCGTTCATTTAACTACAGTGTACGAATATAATTTTACAGAGACTTAAAGAGTAGATAATTATCAAAACTGACATTATTGTTTTATGATAATACATGTCAAAGAGAACACTCAATGAAAAACTGTGTAATGGCCTAACTTGTTTTTGAACGTGGTTTTAACAGATAACATTGATTAGCAAGCTAAATGAGGATATATTTTTAGGCTATTACATTAAGACACAGCTACAGCTCATATGTGGAATGTCTTTTTACTGAAATCACAATTACCCTTTTAAACTAGTCCTCACATAGGAATCTGTTAGTTGTCAACATCTTGACCCTGATGTTCTGTTTGGGGTCACAAAGACCCTTTAGCATCTTAAAAAACACACACAGCATTGTTCTTACAGAAAGTTTGGGAACCTATGATCTACAATATTATGAAATATGCATAGAATGTGCCATTTCTATCTACATACACCGTGGGTCCTCTTACATGGAAGTCTCCATGGTACGCTGCCATGTTTCTACAGTAGCCCAAATGGACAAACTGCTCTACAGAGCACGTTTCCTCACTACATTGAATCAGAAGAGATTATTTGGACAAATGGAGGCCCACGCATATTATTTAGCACAAGAGCCGACAGAGTCAGCCACCGTAGCTTCTTCTGCACGCTTGAAATGGGAGGGGTGAGCAGTGACTGATATAATGAATAATCAGAATTAGGGCTGAACGATTAATTACATTTATAAGAGATTTTGTAATTGCAAAGGCTGCCATAACACTCTGGTCACATGACACCCAAGAGTCAACCAATCTGCAGATGAAGCATCAATTTAGCACATGACGCTGTAATTTTTGTACCTTGACTTGTTGTACAATGGGCTTAAGCTTGACAGAAGCTGACGACACTACAAAAACTTTAGTGTCACACAGAGAACGAAAATAGCACCCGTGGTTAACGTGGTGATGGTGGATGAAATCGTCTGGCCATCCGCCGCTTTTGGGGTCTGGAAAAATGCACAACAGAAAGACCCGTGAAGCCTATTGTGGCGATCGGCGCATGCGCCACACACACACACAATGTGTAATATGGTTGTAATGGTTAATTTGCTGCCCATGTAGAGTGAACTACATGTCTGCATGTTATTTATATGCTCTGATAATGCTAATGTAACACATCTTTGTAGTAGCATCCATGTTGATTCTACATTCCGACTTAAGAGTGCATGAACACATGAACTCAGGAAATGGGACCATCCGAGGAGCACATGAATGCACAGTAAGCTGCTGGTTGCAATTCGCAACACTCACCACTAGATGCCACTAAAACTTACACACTGAACCGTCATGACTTTTACTAATTTTATGAAAATTGGTTATAAAAATGAGACGAATAAAATAATAAAATAAAATAATAATAATAATAAATAAAATACGATTGATTTTCGTTGAAAGTATACTTTACATATTACTACCCTCCTAAAAAACTCTCAAGTGATGAAACACAGATATTAAAGAATTTGTTATTTTTTGTAGGTGGTCACTGGACTGGAGAAACTGTGGCTGATGATCCTTTAAAAATTATATTGCCTCAGGTTGTTATTCTAAATCCTGCTCAGAGCGGCGGTCTTCAGGTGTTTAGAATCGCCAGAGGACCTGTGTCTAAATAAGCTCAGGTGGAGATCTTGTTCCCTGTTCTCAGACTGGAAATGTTATTACAGTTATTAAATCAACAGATCTGAAATATCATCCTAGTTTTGTTCAACAGAGTTCAAGCTGAGTGTTCACCTTTCTGCTAACATAACTGTACTTTCCCACAGTTTTGTCTTAGGTGTATCTCAAACCAAATGAACTTACAGTGAATGTAACTGCTCAAATGCTTTTGTTTCCACGTTTGCATGTTTTTTGCACACTTACAAGATTCACAAGGTTATAAATCTGAGCAGATAGTGCTGTATTATCTCATGGTGATTTGAAGGTTTTAATGTGTATAGTCGTGGAAAATCTTATAGAGAAATGCTTAAACCTAAAATAACAAATGTTTTGGCCACTTGGGGGCAGGCTGTAAACACAACACTGACATAGATAATCATCACCTTTCAAGTGATATTGTTAACTTATTAGTAAACAGTTGCTCATTTACACATCCAGCAGATATAGAGCAACATTAGCATTCACTGGGAGTCATTTTTGTCCACCTGGGCAAACGCAAGTCCAATATTCATTCTCCTTTATCTCTGATTTAGGTGCTAAATGCTCCAGAATGTCCACACCAGCTAGCTGCTAACATTGTCTGTCTGCCGTTCGGTGCTGGGAAGGTTGGGTTCAAGTGGGTTTTTAGGAGCTTTTTTTTTGCCTACAAGCCACCCACTGATGCCAAAAAACAAACAGATAAGAGCAAAGAGATTAAATCAATTAAGTAAAGTTGTGGGACGTTAAACCAAAATAATGAGCTGAAGGATGCTATTAAGCTCTGAGTTGAACTGAAGAGTAAGGTAACAATTCTCTGTGGTTTCTTCACTAACTTACATGTCACACATTCATTCACCCAAAACACAAAAAAGATGAAGAAAGAGAGTTTTAAGATGCAGTTTTAGCAACAACATGCCGATTATGGCACTGGGACACTGTAGACGGATCACTGTTGAGTTTTTCAAAAGTTTAATGCAGTGATCACCACAAACGAAACCCCTTTCTTACCACCCCTATTATATTGGGTGGTTGCCAAAAGATGCAACCAACTATCTGCAGAAGTAGATCCAACTAAAGTGAGAGGAGAAGGAAAATATCCCTATAATGTGAGTAGACAGAACCTTTAACACACTCATTGGACTTCAATGAATTTGGGCGTGTTTCAATAAAGGAATGCATTTTAGTTCTTCATGCATGTTCAGTATACGTACTTGTAGCACTTTTCATACATATTACCATCATTTATACCGATGAGGTAACTGCACTCCCTATTAACGTTGCAAGAATCATCCTGCATCTGTAAACTCTGCAGGCTCATCAGCATGATGCACCGAACTCACAGAAAGGTGTCCTTGAGTCAGACACTGACTCCTCAAGTCATTCGGGGGACGCTGTTCTGCAGCTGGCCTCTCTGTGGATGAAATGCACAATGGAGCAAATGAAAGGAGCCTTACTCAGCAGGAATAAATACAATACATATTTCATTAAGTGTCACCTATCTGTTTCACTGTGCGGTGTTAGTCGACTCCAACTCTTTCCTGGTGAACAGCAGGATTATTTTCCTCATTTCGCCCTAAATCCTTCCTGCAGAGACCACTTTAATTCATGAGAAACTTTTCTTTTTTTTCTTTGCCCTCCCTCAAGATTTGGTCGGATGTTGCCTCTGGTGATTTTACATCATTTCTCTCCGCCTTCCAACAATCCGATTTCAGTGCCTTGAGTAGGCTGGATCTCCACCTCTAGAGCTCCCTGTAAGACCAACCATGTGACAAAACACTGGGCTGATTAGAGAACCCAACCTGACAAGAGGTTTTTCTTTTCTTTGGGAATGGCCACTTGTTCACAGATGCAGAGGACAATGCATTGCAATTGATCAGCAGCAACTCTGCAGTTTTGTAAACATTGAATTAATTAGTCAGCAAATAAAAAGAATAATTTCATGTCTACAAGTCACTAACGAAACAAGTGCTATATAAAGTGGAGACATCAGAAAAAATAATAATTAGTGAGTCTTAGTCTTAGTGAGTCACATATATACACACTATGAACAAAAACAGGCAGATTAAGACAATAGTGCAATGAGCAGAGTGAAAAGAATGTGGGAGAAAAATTATTATTACCATTATTGTTATTATTATGTACATATTGGAGGTAGATGTGATATACAGGTGCACATACACATACAAGCATACATGTACACAGTGTGATGAGTGCAAAGAGCGCTGGAATAAATAAGGACTATGTGTGGTGTTATGTACATGAGGAAGGTGGATTGGTTTCCAGTATATACAATATAGAATATGAACAGTATGAGCAGCTCTGAAATAGAGAATGATGAATATATAGTGGTAGGCAGTAAAAAGGTGGCAGAGTTACTGGGTGATTCAGTGTCATTTTTATTTAATATGAATAAATGTTTCTTCCCATTATAAGGTCAACATAATCATATTTGGAGATATTTGACTGACAGAGAATTTGGTTTTGACCACTTTGATAACAGAAGCAAATATTTAATGGCCAACACATTTTAACATGATGTAATCCAATAAAGAAATCGTAGTTTTGGAGGCAATATGAAGCACTAATTTTGGACTAATTCTGCTGATAGGTAGCCCTCCATGCCACACAGTCAATTGATCACTCCATTATTTTAAGGAGTTTTGTCTGAATACAACCATCAGTTCAGCCTCAGTCTTGTGGTCTGTCCTTCAGTCAGTGGGGTTTGCCTGTGACAGCACCAACCTTTCTCCACATTCCACAATGAAAGAGTTTTGTCCCTACATTGTGATTTAGGTCATCGCCAATTCAGTGCTTGTTTTGTAGCATTTGAAAGATGTCCAATCTCCTGGGTTGGCACAATCACCCCATGCTTGTTACCATGGGGAGTGGGGTGAGCTAGAACCTCCTCCTTGCGTGTTCCCAAAGTAAATCTCCACTTTTGGGGGGCTGGGCTGAGGGGGGTTGAGAGGTAACCTGCGGTCATCTCTCTCTGCAGCGAAAGATGCTGGAGGTTCGCGCTCCACACACCCACAGATTAACCCTCTCTCTCCGTCTACATGTTTTAATTCAGTGAAGTACTGGTGGGTAGCCTAATATCTACTCTCTGGTCTGTGATTATGTAGGACAAAGATACCCTACCCGGGCTGGAAATCTAAAGAGGTTAATTCGGCTGACTCCTCCCAGCGTTGCCATTTATCGTATTAATAATCACACCACTTGAGCTTCTCCTTAAAAGTGGGAGGGCTGCTCGAGAGCGCCTAAAAACGCTAGGAGCTGTCTCCGTTACGCGAGGTGCTGAAAGTGCCACTCGCCGCATCATGTGGTCGGTCTTCTTTGTCTTTCTGTCTTATCTGGACAGAAACTTCGTCAAGGGCGACTTCCTGAGCCGCGCTTTGGACGCAGAGAAGGAGAGCAAAGAAATGTTCTCCATGCTCAATGGCACCTTTTGCGCAAAAATGTCAACCGTCAGGGAGAATTTCCTCTACCAGGTGTCAGACGGAGCCGAGGCGGTGCGCTCCGTTGTCAGTCCCGCCGGGAAGCTTGTGACCTGCTCTGTCGTTGTGAACCAGATGCTGGTGAAATCGTTCATGCACGAGTGCAGGTTGGGACTGACAAGGCAGAGAGCCGGGCGGCAACTGGAGACGCGTTTTGCACGCATGGATGAAGCTAAACTGATGTGCCGGGATTTTAAAGAACGGTCGGAACGCAGAGGCAGGGTGAAGCGTCGCAGCGATGACCCCGCGATGAAAGAAAAGGTTTTAAAAAGATCCAAGAGAGGCTTTACTTATCCTGGGACCCTGTGGTGTGGAGCTGGAAACATGGCTGATCATTATGACCAGCTCGGTAGGTTAGATTCCAGTAAGCAAATTAAGTTAAATGTGCGCCTTGTGTGAGTGTGTGTCAAAGATCCACCGGTTTAATAATTCTGATTGTTGCAGGAGAGTTTGCACAGACCGACAGCTGCTGCCGTATTCATGACCACTGCCCTCATGTCATCCACGCCTTCTCCTCAAAGTATGGCCACACTAATTTCAAGTGGCACTCCATCTGCCATTGTGACTGTGATACTGCGTGAGTACCAAAAATACTTTTGTTGATTGTTGATGCATTTTCACTACAAGTCTTACGACAAAAATGGTTTCTGCTTGCATACAGTTTAATTAACTGTAAATTGGACCAGTTTTTCAAGCATATGCCCAATTACATCTGTGTTAAGGATACTGGTTGGTAATGCAAATGATGCATGAATGTGACAGCATGTGGAACAATGAAACTATATATGACATATTTTCATAAAAATTATGCATCTATTTGTGCATCTATCTTTTAAAGAATCATCCAATATGGTGTGTTAAAAGCACAATCAACACAAATAACTGTATGGGAATGAATTTCAGATATCAAAAGTTGTAAAAACTAATACATTAAACTTCAGACTTTAAGTTCAGTAAACCGCTGTTAAGTTCTGACAAACTTCCTGGAACTCTTAAAAGTTAGGTCATATTTTGCATCAACTTTTAAATTTTAAAACTATAATAAATGTATTACAATTAAAAAATGCATACAAAGACTACATAACTTGTTACAATAAATTTAGTGATTTGCAGCTGTTACAGCTTATTAGGTTTTAGCTTTTAAGTCATTTTGACAAATGTTACCAGTCACATTTGTTTTAATCTACAGGTTCTATGGCAGGAAACTTTAGCTTTTGAGAAAATTGAAGGCAGGTGGCTTTAGAGACAAAATAATGTCAGAAAGTTTCAGGAGGACCAACAAACAAATGAATTGCTGTTGATTAGACCGTGACACCAAAGAACACTAATAAAGTAAGAAGTGTACATGACACCTAAAAATTTAGTTTGTTGGTTAATGCAAACTTTTTTGATAACTTTACACAAAGTTTTGGAATTTAGAAAGCGGGGAATATCTGCAGGAGTTGAATCGAAGAAAAGAGTCAAATATGTATGTCCTTTTTGCATTTAAATAATTTCTGAAAGAGACGACTTGAAACAAATCTATTTGTCACTCTCTGCAGGTTGAAAGATTGTCTGAGGAAAGTCAATGACACATCTTCCAGGGTAGTTGGTCAGGCTTTCTTCAATGTCATCGGTGTGCCTTGCTTTGAGTTTGCCTATGAAGAACAATGTGCAGAGCGGCACTGGTATGGCATGTAAGTATCAGTGGATTCCGGTGTTAAGCTTTTAAGTAGATTTGCAACATACTGAGTTGTATTACTTTGTGAAATCACCTCACACAACACCTCCTTCGTTCACTCTCTCGTAGGTGTAAACGATATGAGAAGCTGCCCGTTGCTGTGCTGAAAGAGGCGGTCCCGTATGACTTTGGCGGTATTGATGTCATTGATGAGCTGACAGTGGCTCCTCCCAAGAAGGAGTCCAAGAAAAGCGAGGAAGAAAAAACAGAGAGTACAGCACAGTCTCCAATGTCAGGCCCTGAAGAGCCTTCCCTCAGAAACGTTGTCACTGCTGCTGAGGACTTCATCAAGGTCCTTGCTACTGTCTCCACCTCTCAAAGCTCCACCACCGACTCTGATAAAGGGGAGTCGCAAAGCTCAGAGAAGAAGAAGAGGAAGAACACAGGGAAGAAGAAGAAAACCACCAAAAAGCAGAAAGGAAAAGGAAAGGGAAAGGGGAGGAAGAGAAAGCAGAAAGCAGAGGCTGTTAAAATAGAGGAAGGAGCAGTTGTTTCAACATCTGGCTGCAAAGCAGAAGAAGCCATTGCTTTAAGTAACTTCATCTGTGAGGCACGCACACATGACCAGTCAAGTAGAAACGCAAACAGAGTCAGTGACAGTGAACATGTGCTCCGGGTAAAAGAAGAGTCCTCCAATGAAGTCATGAAAGATGAACCAGCGATGGATAAGGAGACTGTTTCCATTACATCATCTACGATAATCCAGAAGATACCGGCAGAGTCGGACAGAGATAAGATGACCACAGAAGAAATCACCCTTTCTACGCCATCAACAGTGGCAACTGTTCCACAGAAAGCAAACACCAGAAGGCTAAGAAAAGGGAGAAAGAAGAGCAAGAAAATTCCTCTTCCTTCTTCTGAAGGACTTTTAATGAGTACAACAGACAACTTAAGTGCCATTTCTGTCCCCACCATCATTACCACAACCCCAGTGGCAAAGCCAGAGCAACAAAGCTTTGGGAGCAACACTGAAAAGCGACCTGTCTTCATCTCTGCCAGGACCCCCATTGTAATCACCAAAGTCAAAAGGAACAGGTCAAAGGAGAGAGGAGACAGAAAGGAGAGGAAAAAAAGGAGGAAAGTCAGCTCAGATTCTCCCATTGTGACTGCTGCCCATGAAAATTCCTCAGTGGACAATCTGAAAGTGATCCCTCTCACTGGGGCTCCCACCGTACCATCGGTGCCCACCACACAGCAGCAGGTTTCACACAGGCTGGACATTTATGGAGGGAAGATGGCCGTCCAAGTTAAGGCTCAAAACTCCTCCTTTAGCGTTTTGAAAAGGCAAAAGTCAAAAGAGAGAGGACTGAGAAGCAGGAGGAGGAAGACAGTCTCGCCTCTTTCAAACGAAAATCCTCTTTTTCATTACAGCTCTGAAAATGTGCTTCCTGTTCTTCCAACTCCAGAGACGATTGATGCTTTAAGCAGCCCTGCATCCACGGCTGCAATTAGCAGGCCTACAGAAGAAACAGATACCCACAGTGAATGGAGGCTTTTGACCACTATCACAGCAGCCCCTTCTATCATTACGAAACAATACAGGCAGACAATCAGAAAACCAAGAAAGGAAGCCTTGCCTGCGGCTCTCAGTGTTGGAGTTTCTATCCCTAAGACCAAACAATCACCAATGACATTTATAACCACGCCATCCATAGTTGCCTCTACTGAAGAGCTCAATCTACAGAGGTCTGAGAAGCCCCGCATGACCACCTCAGCAATTGTCACCATGAGTCCAATTCAGTTATCTATTGAGAGAGCAAAAGCACAATACACCAGGAAGAAGAGAAGGAAAGCAGCACTGTCTATTAGACATAAGTGAGTCATGTGGTGCAAGCATGGCAGGATTGGCTAAAGCTGATGATACACGGTGCAATTTGAGCAGTGTTGCTGGGCAATGTTGCTGGTGGCAAGTCCGACTATGTTTTGAACAGATAGCGGCAGGGCGGGTGGCGGAGCGGGGGGGAAGGGGATTACAGTAGTAATCTTTACTCATTACCACTGACGCTAACATTGCCCAGCACCATTGCTCTAAAAGTTGCTCTGTGTATCATCAGCTAAGAACTTTAGCAACTTAGCTGGCTAGGCTAGCTCCTGTCAATCAGATACACTTGCTACACAATGTGTTAAATGCTATCAAAAGCATTTACAGTATAATCTTTTCTGGTTCAGCATTTAAATCAGATTGACAAAAATCATATTTGATTGTAATGTGAGAATCGTGTTTTGTAATACTCTATTGCATGCATATTAAAATTTCTGAATGATTATGAAAGTTTCTGACAGTGCCTATGTTTCTATCTAGTTATGAAATAAATATATTTTTTAAAATAATTTGACATTGGGAATTAAGATTTTTTTTTCTTGCTGAGAGTTAGATGAGAAGATTGGTACAACTCCTGTCTCAGTACGCTAAATATGAAGCTACTGCCAACTTTTGCATGTTGGTTTAACACTTTAACACATTTAAATTAAAGAAATTATATCTGACATGTTAATTACTTTAGAGATGCTGGTAGGTGGCTTTTGCTACTTTTGGACAGAGCCAGGCCAGCTGTTTCCCCCTGTTTCTAGTTTTTAAGCTTTATATTTACCTTCAGACATGAGTGGTAAAAATATTTTAATCTAAGTCGAAAGAAGAAAGTGAATTTGTGCACAATATCAAACATTCCTTTAAACTTTGTAGATAATCTGAAAACCCAAAAATTCTGCTAAATATGATAATATAATAAGCAGAGAGAAAGCTAGCTAGTTGTAGATAGACAAAACTCTAAAGGATCTTTTAAAAATAATTTTGTGCGTACATTTCCGTGTTATCTCAGCTGGAAATATTTAATCAACAGGAGAAAATTGAAAAATCTAAAGCTCAGAGGCTTAACACTGACCTGCTCAACCTGATATTAATCTTAAGTGAACTGTTCTTTCCATACAGTGTGCACAGAAACCACGCCAAGAATATTCTGCAAGTTTAGGCACATACTGTGTCCTTTTGTTCTGAGGGACTGGGGACATCGGCCTTATAGTTGCCACGCCCCTTAACACAAGGTCACATTCTCCACACAGATTAGGTGCTCACTTTACGCATTACTTTCACCTCTTCACCTCTCATGAGGGTTGAAATATCCAATGCGGAGGCTGAAATCCTCCAGGTCAGCTGATTCTCATATGCTTGCATACTAGGAATTCATCTGGATGAGTCTGAAAGGGTGTCCAAATAAGATCTGAATCACATCTGACACATTTAAAATCGTACAGCATCAGATTATCTTGTGTAAATCTTGCAAACCGTGGAAATTATGTAACAATGCTGACTTTCATGCTACAGCTCAGCATTTTTGGAAGACACCCAAGCATTCAAAGGAGCTTGGCATTCAGACACAAGCATAAGCTGAAATGGCAGAGCGACTAACACAGTTGGATCTGTGATAAGACCATTTCTCACATCGAGGGAAGAAAGAGTGGCTGGAATTTTCCATTTCATGTGCAAGTTTGTGACCTCTGGGAATATCTTTTGGGTTCATGTTCATGCTTTCATGTATGTTTAAGTTTATAAGCACAACATCTGCAAATGGATTTAAACTCTAGGTTGGGATTTTAAAACTCATATAATTGCAGAAATACACAGAATGCTCACACAACTTTCATTTACATAAGAAATTAAACACAGAAAACTTTAGTGTCTGTCCAAATGAGAATTATAAGGGGATAAAGAATGATTAACACAGAGGTCAACACACACACATAGACATACAGTATTCTCTCTCTCTCTCTCTCTCACACACACACACACACACACACACACACACACACACACACACAAAGGCTAATAGTTGTGGAAAACTTCTGAATGTCTACAGCATTTTTATGTCCATATGATGTTTCATTAAATGTATAATTGTAAAAATTAAAGAAAGTTTAATCTGACACATTAATTCTCTTGTGTATGTGTGTGTGAATAAATCTAGAGGACACTTAAGAGGTTAAAACCTGCAACAAATTATTATTGTCACTTAAGGGCAGTGAAAACAACATTGATATTGGGAACTTGTTAGCAAACATTTGCTAATTTACACATCCAGCAATTATTGAGCAACTTTATCATTCTTTAGAGTTGTTTTTCTGGCTACTTGGCAAATGTACTGTAAAACTTAGCCCGGGCATTTATTTGCTAAAATCACTGAATTGACCCTGCCTATATTTGGACAGGTGTCCATATGGGACAGACCTTTAATTCCTTTTGCACAAAACTGAAATAGGCTACTATGAAACAGTTTATTTATTTTGAACAGTATGAATATTACTCGTATAAAAATCATCAAATAATATCAAATACACGTCATTCATTTGATCTACCACTGACAGACGGCTAATGTACTTTTATTTTGTAGGCAGCAATGTAACGAAAACATGGTGCAGGATAAGAAAAGCATGGCAGAAGTTAGCAGACAGAGAGCAATGGACTTCACATGACAGGATTCACAACTTGGATTCATTTTTATGAAAAGCTGTTTTGATTCTTTTGATCGGTGAGTAAAGGAATTTAATAATCAAGGAACTATGCAATTGGACTTAACAAGTGCTTCAAAGGTAAATGTAACCGGCTACCATGCTGGTTACATAGGTAAATCCATATGAAGCTTGTTGTTTATGTTTAATGAACTGAACAATTGAACTGTGGAGAATCTAATGTTAACGATTTAAGATAGTCATGTCCATATTAACATATGTTCATATCATATGTTTTTATTTGTATTATTGATCTAAGCAACTTATAAGCAGCTAAAGCGGGCGGCGAGGTTTAGGAGGTTTTATACATCCAAAGAACTTCTATAGACACCAGACCAGGCGTTTAATCGAGTCGTTTATTTGTCAAAATCATCTGGCTCTGATCGTTGCTAAACGGTCCACTGTGTTCACCTATATACAGTCTATGGTGTTCACCAGCTAGATTTTAACTGGTGCTGATAGCAGGTAGCATACAGAGGGTTTTTAGAAGTTTTTCACTGGAAACAGCTGCCTGCTTCAGCATTAACGACGCTATGAGAGCGGTGAGAGTGAACCAAAACCATAAAGTTGTGGGCCAGACAGCTCAACAATGAGTTGAAACTGGCTATAAAGCCCCTTAAAGAAGACTATAGCTGCGTTAAAGATCTGAGATATATAAAGAGGCCAGCTTGTGTAGTGCCTTAATAATAGCCATTAAGATCTGAGGCACTAAAAGGCAGTGAAAAGATGCCAACACCAGGTGATGTGGACTTTTTGTCCTTGCAGCAGCATTTTGACAAGCAAGTTGCAAAGGGAGGTAGAGGCTGGCTATACAGAACTAAAAGCAGCAGGAAATGAATGTGTGAATAACTTCCTCCAGATCATGGAGTTAAAGGAAGGAGCGGATTTTGATATTGTCCTCACTGGAATCATTTAGGTACTATGACACATTTCCCTCGGTAATGATAGGGTCAATTGCTAGATAAAGTAAGCCAAAGTTGACAGCCAGGGACTCTCCAAATCTCTAGGTCAGATGCTGTGCCTTCTCTCTCCCTGCTTGTTGACTGACGCAGCTGACTTGATAATGATGCATGTTTATACATTTGTTATGTAACCAATGATCTAGATAATCTGTGTTTTGTTTCATTGCAGACAGACAGACTATCACAAAGTAGAAAGTGTTGCTAATGTTGCTTGAAGGACACACAACATATCTTGAAATGAACCAATAACCAAAAGACTCTTCGCACACGAAGGGGTGAACAATAACCTTATTTAGTCAGTGAATCTCTGTCAATCTAGGAAGGATAAATATCCCCAGACAGGAACTCCCATCTCGTCACATATGGACGAATGGTTAAGACCATAGACTGTATATGGTGACAAGACCCGTCAGCATCAGTTTTTAACTCACTGGGGATCCCCATAGCGTCATACTTCAACGCAGTCTCTGAGGGGTATTTCATATTTAACAGAAAATCATAGACTGTATAAAAAAAGCAGAAAAGACAGAGTAAGGAGGTGGATGGGGGCCAGAAACCAGACTTCCAACCAGGAGACCGTTGGTTGTTTCCCGCATGAAACAAAATTCGACTTCATTAAATGTTTTTATTTACGTTACGTAGTTTTAACCCATGATCTTTTCCTAACTCTAACCACTGTTGGTGCCTAAATCAGCATTTTATCGACAACCGTTTTATTTTGAAAGTCTAACAATACGCTGCATATTTATCGTTTCTATTTTTGCCGGATGTTGCATATTTATTGTTGCTATCCTTTGCTCACTTGACCGCAGAGGACTAAACGTTGAATAACAAAAAGCGAGTGGTCTTGACCAAGCATCAATATGTGAGGAGCAGGGAGTGAGAATGTGCTTGTCCTCGGCCAAGTCCCATTAAACCATGCTATGTTAAAACTTCATCTCGAAAACTTCTTCAGCTCACCTCAACCTCGCTCACAATAATTCTTCAACACTCTGCAGAAGGGAATCTTGCTTTAAAATGACAATAACAGCAGTTATTTATGTGCAGTACATACTTTCTGGAAGCTATGAAGTAAGCAGCAGGGCCTGCAGCAGTGGGGTTTTGAAGCTAAACATTATCTGAACCTGCAGCTGATGCCTCCTCCCCAGTGGATTGGCTGGAAGCCCATTGGGCAGGGGTTGTGTTAGGGGTTTGACCCCAGCCCATTACTGAAACATACCAGAGGTTGTGTTGGGGGGCAGGAAAAAAAACAAAAAAACACACAAAAGGACATACAATCTATGCAATAATGAGAGGACATCATGGTCTGTGGCATCCTATTAGGCGAAGAATCCAATAATCCATGTATTCAACAACACAGGAGAGAATTTATTGATTGAGAGAAACTAACCTAGTGGTTGAATTGGTGTCACACTGATAGATGAGCGAGAGGAATCATCTGAATGAGAGGCAAGACACCAAATACAGACAATCCTGGTACTCCAATTTGACTATGTAGGTTGTGTGGAACAGTGTCATTCTAGTAATTCAAATAAGTATGTGGTTCTTTTTTTTTTTTTTTTTTAAAGGCATACCAAGTAAAAAGCATTCGAATAAAGATTTTAGTCAAAATGATTAAGAACAAATCAGGACAAGTAAGCATAAATAAAATCCAAAACAGTTTCCTGATAATTGTAATGGCAGAAACTTGTTTCCTCTGACATTTAATCTTTTATACATGTTCGTTTCCCTTATTACTATTACTATTGTTTAAAGTTGTGTGTATAAATATATATATTGTTTCTCTCGTGGTTAACTTTTTATTTATTATACTCATATTAGTCTGTTCACACATGTACAGTTTATGTCAGAGCTGTGAGATTATTTAGTGTTTTCCTTTCTTGCTGTTCCTCTCTTCTCCTTGAATGTTCATTCAAGGCTGGGAGTGGATCTCTGTTCCCCAAAACATAGAACCCTAGACTGTGTAAATGATGATGCATTCCTTTTCTCTGGGCCACACGCCTGAAGCTGCCCTAGGCAGCAGGTCTCTGGACCAGCTTTATATGTCTTATAGTACTTCTCTGTTTATTCTCTTTTATTAATAAATTCTTCAAAGACAACGGTTTGTTGTAACTCAATTATTTGCTTAATTCCTCACCAGCAATATAAATTTCCATGACAGTATTTATCCTTAAAATAACTAAACCTCTCTTTTGACTTTGGGAAAAATCTCATCTCCTTATCTGAATACGTCACATGATGGTTAAAAATCCAAACCTGTCAAGCAATATTTGCCACTCCAGAGGTTTGCAGGGTATTTGAAAATTGATTTTTTTCTTAATCTAATTTTCTTTTATTGATGCAAAACAGTTCAACATTTCTGTGATGATTTTCAATAAAACTGCGGGAAACAATAATCCCTGTTGTTTTACATTGACTGGATCAGGTATGGTACACTAGTCAGCATATAATATTAGCTTAAAGTGTAAAATATTACATTGTGTCTATTGATGTGCTGCGTTGACAAAACATGTCCAATACAATACAGCAACATGCCCTTTTCTGCTTCTATACAAGCTCAGTAATCATGTTTTATTTCTGGCAGCAAGTGATGATGGCAAAGACTACCTACGTTTCTTTGACACACATTTTCTGTTTGGGTGCGAGGAGCTGTCACAGTGTGTTTGGCCAAAAACACTGAGCCAAGTGCTTTGCCAACATTTGTGTAGAAAAGTAGGCTCCGTATAAACGGATGTTCATTAACATCAGAAAGACGGTGGGTGGTGGTTGGCAGTCCCCAGCTGACTTTTCTCTGGACTGGAAACTGAGCAGCTCTCCAAAGGAAGAAACACATGAAGGGTTTCTCTTTCAGCAGGACCTCCTCCATGTTCTGTTAAACAGCAGCTGGTGAGTTTAAGGGAACAGTATGTTAATGTTATGTTAATGAACTCTACAGTCTTTGCACTCACCACCACCAATAAGTAGATCAAATTTTTCAAACCACATAAAAAGTATTGTTTTCATGCTGTTGCAAATAACCCATATTGTCAATATATTACTCCCTGTCTGTCACAGCCATTGCATTTTTGAAAATACTTGATGAGATAACATGAAATGCGATGAGAAACAACAGCCATGCTAGCAGACAGGTGCCTTGAGCTAAATGCTAACAGTGTTTTCAGCATGTTAACACAATATTGTTAACATGCTGATGTTTTTTAAGGTAACATGTTTAGCATCTTACTTTTTTGTGTTAGCATGTTAACATTTGCTATTTAGCACAAAACACAAGTACAGCTGGGGCTGATGTAATTGGTATGAACTGATGGTGGGACTAGATGAAAAGTCAGAGGATCACCACAGTTATTACAATTCATCCTGAGGGGGACATGAAAATCTGAATCAAATTTCATGGCAATCCATCGTCCTGAGATATTTACGCAACTAGCGTGGCAAATAACCTAAACAAAACACAAAAAAACATCCTGATTCTCTTTAAACAATTTCTTGCATCCTCTCCTCTCATCATCTGATACTTTTCTCTTTTGCTTCTTTGCCTCCTCCTAAGTGTGGTAACATTTGGTAACTGTGCCTGGAATACGGAAGACGGATATTACCAGTGTGTGTTCTTCATATCAGGCAAAAGAGAATGACCAGAGGATGTTTTTTTAATAGAGTCTCTTTATGAAACTGTCAGTTGTTTGTTTGTCTGAAGTCTGAAACCCAACAAGCTTCTCTATGTGAATCTTCCACATTTTGCTTGGCACCAAAAACTATGAGCACCCTCCGTGATAGCACGTGATTTAAATAACTCAATATATACTCTCTAGCTGTTATCTGGATTTTTATCATTTAGGTTAAACCAGCCCAGGTGGTTTCAGAAAAGTCAGATGGACTAACAGGTACAGCAAAAGATTTACCTCATCATTTATCATTTTGTCGTTCTGTAAAGGCAGAGATTTTAGCCCTGGAAATCTGTGTTTGATTAATTAGATAGTGATTAAATAACTAGTAGCTTTAAGATATCAACATCTGCCTCCTGTCTCCCATAATTGTATCATATCCTCACTCCTAACAAATGACTTCAGGAGTATCTTCAGGCTATTTTCTCATCCTCTCTGTTCCCCTCCAGCTCCTTTATCCAGTTCCAGGTCTTTGTGTCAATCCAACGTTTACAAGGTGGCTTTTTCCACTGGCTCCTCACACTTGGAACTAATGGACCATCCAGAGCCTCTGCGTAGGAGCCAGTGCTGTAATTTCAGACACACCACATACAGGCAATGACGCAAATAAATGAGATTTTGTTAAATCACACTAAAGGTGAGTTGTATCACAGTTAAAATGTGTGATATGATGTGTGAGTTAAGTGTGCTCTTGCTTTCATTCATTTGCAAATAAATAAAGATTCTGAAACAGCCGAATGCACGTCTCATACTAGGATTTATCAATGAGCTTTTTCAGTGACATCTAGTGGACATTAAAAGGACAGCCTCTTCATGATTTGACTTTTTCTCGTTACTTTCAGGGGTGGATTAAGTATTCAGTTCCTTTACTTAAAGTAAAAGTACTAATATCATATTGTAAAAAATCTGTTACAAGTAAAAGTCCTGGATTGAAAATGTTAGGCTACTTACGTAAAACTATGTGAGTAATATCTGGAAAATGTACTTAATTCTTTTAAGTACATGAAGTCCTCCTTCACAGTGCTTGTTTTGTCAACCAATAGTTCAAACTTGAAAATTAAAAACATTCATTGTTTCATCTGTATTTGCATATTTTGAAATGTTTTGTGTGCACAAATCTTAAATTTTAAAGTAACTAAAGCTATCAAATACTTGTAGTGGAGTAAAACGTACATGATTTTCCTCTAAAATATAGTGGAGTAGAGGTAGAAAGTGTTATAAGAAGAAAATACTCAAGTACTACATCTTTGTTAAAATATTGCTAATGATAGTTAAAACCGGTGTCTGTTCCTCACCTCACAAAAGTGAGTTTGTGTGGCCGCTGTCTACTTGTGCGTGTCCCAGGACAGGACGTGTTTCAGCATCTCCCCTCGTCCTCCACATCTTTGCTGGCCACATCATCTAAAGTCACGATGTCCAATATCTCCTGCAAAGCTCTGTGAGGAATGTGTGGATGTCTCTCACTGACATCTGTTACACTAAAAAAGATGACAATTTTTGAAATGAACGAAAACAGTCAGTCAGCTGAAAACCACCTGTATCTTTATCTCAAATGTCCTTTACCATCGACATCAGTGGACACATTATTAAAATCTCAGACTATATTCAGCCTCACATCAAGGTGTATTTATGTATTTATTTATGACCACCCAAACATATTTATCAACATCCTTATTCTGCACTGAAGCAAGTTTGAACTGTATAACTATTATTTTATATTCAGTCATTTGATTTATTGCATTATTTGTGAAGCCTTCTTAATTATGATGTTTAGTAGGTTACGTTTCCTGTTATGGACTTTTTTGTGACAATTTTCCCATGCTGTAAAAAGAACTGTAAAAAAGGCCGTCGGTCAAATTGGACAAAGTCTTGTAGACTTGTTTTTCATCCAGACAAGCTCCAGTATTTCTGCAAAAAGTTAATAAAAAAGATAAAAGATAAAAAACACTGTGGTAACACCCAACTAGATGCCTTTACTACTGGATGGAATACTAAAGGCATCAGGTTGGTTGTTACCACAGTGTTTTATCTTATCACTATCCATATAAATGGATCTGATAAACATTTATAGAGCTGTTACACGAGCATGACAGAGCTGCCGTTTGTGCATAAAAACTTTATTCAACTAAAATATTTAATTTTAACAGCTTCATTCTGAACACGAGAAATGTCTGAATTTTCCTGATATTTTTTCAGACATAAAAAAGAATTTACAAATACTTTACAAATTCTTTTCAGATTTTTTGGCCTTAAATTTTGGTAGTATTTTTCAGTTATTTTACAAATGTTGTTGGATATTTCATTATTTTCAGATATTAAAATTGTCCAAACATTTTAGTAATTGTGTTTCCAGATATTTTACATTAAATATTTTTCCAGGTATGACTGATTTTCTTCTTCAGTTTTTTATTTTAATACTTTTTCTGATGCCTTATTCATATTTTGGCGGTATTTTACAGATTTTCTTTGCAGAAGAATTTATTTTATTTAACTATAAGAAATTAGACTGACACAGAAAATATATATATAAAATATAGATATAAAATCAAATTTCCTTCTGTATCATAAAGTTTAAGTGCAACAAATTTCATCTTCAAATCAGACATTTTAATTCTGAAAGTGCAAAATTACAATACAATGATCAGATAATGTAATTTATTTCACACATGTAGTAAATCAATCCGATGAAGAAGGTGCAAAGACACGTCAGGTGGTGCAATACTAAGACACCTGCTCCACAGGTCGCATTTGAATGTCTCCAATCTGGAAGAAAATATATGTGAACGTTATGTCAATATGGTTAAACCACTGATCTGTCAACAGTCAAAGAGCAAAGTTTGAAAACAAGTGTGATAAGTCACTAAACATGTACATGACAAAAGTAACAACATACCTGCACATGGGGAGGAGCACTCAGGACGTATGTCACTGAATTTGCAACATCTATTGCATCCAAAGGCTGCAGGAGAAGTGAAAAGTGAAATTATTTGAATTTCTGGTTCAGATACTTTTTTATTCTAGTATTGAAATCAGCATTATAGGAATGTAGGAATACTATTTTTACTTTAAATTGAGTGTATGAAGCAGATGCTTTATCAGCATCGTCTCTGTAGAGACGTGGAGCAAATTCTGTCTCCACTACACCAGGAGAAATGCTCTGCAAAAAGAAGGGATACACTTAATGAAATACTGTGCATTTGTCGTATAACTAATAACAGTGTTAATGGTCCTCGTGGTTAAGGGTTGTGGTAGACTAGGTCCAGCAGTGACAAAGTTTTACTGTGGCTCTGATGTGGGAGTTTGCCTCACGCAGCTCCTGTCTTAGGCCCTCTGTCAGGGCCGTCACAGCGTACTTGCTGGCGCTGTAGAAATGTACGTCAGCCTTGTGAACGACACGATGTCCGCTCATGCTGCAACAGAAGAAGATGCAGGATTGTAGAACAGTTAACCAGTGGCCTGTACCACGATACGAGGTAACTGGCTTATCCAGGTAACTTCAGGAGTAACTTCCCGATTAACCCGTACTACAAAACGGTGGATAGGTGTTACCCGAGGTCTGTTGCCATGGTAATTTATGCTGCATCTCTAAACTGCTCCGAGCAGGTTTTGTTCATGGTTAACTCGAGGTTACCCTGTATACGTGGACTAGACACCACATCTGTACTCAGTGTTAATGATGAGAAGTAGGCTATTATTACACATCGGTTGATAAAATACCGTGGTTGCAGCTGAAATTAAGTTATTTACGTTCATACAGCGAGCCCTGCATCCTCTGTGATTTTAGAGAGGAGATCTTTAATTAATTAACGGGACAGTTTCTTAGATGTAGCCCATGTGTAGGCTATAACTGAATTCTCCTAAAGTGTTAAAACAAAGTGTTCACATATTTAGATTGAATATTTTAAGTGTCCAAAAAATATGGAGCCAGGATGAGAGTTAATAAACTGAGAAAAAAAAAATCTAAACTCTAGATGAAAGTGTCAAATTTACAAGAACAAAAATCGGAAATTCCCCGAAATTAAAGTCACAAAAAAGCACTCTGGTGTTTTCTTCTGAATACACCCAATCCACAGAAAAGTCTAAGGTGTATGATAGTTATTGTGGGCTAAACTCACGAGCATTTCCTCACCGCTAAATCCGATTGCAAAGTCTAATATAAAACTTTCCACTGCATGCCTAATACACGGCAGACGTGTGTGTGAGTGATGTTGCAGCCTTGCAAAGTTAAGTTTCTCTCATAAATGTGTGACTATAATGTCAGAGAATATTCAAGTTGTTTACTTGTAGATTAATCTTGGAAAATAACTTTTGTCTCGGATTATTACCCCTCTCCGCTGGCTCCTTTTTCCCCTATTAGAATGGACCTTCTGTGCAGTTGTACCTTTACACCTTAAATCATATTACACATAAAAGAAGAGCCCATAACACATAATACAGATTTAAACTACAACAAGAACACTTTGAAGATAATTACAAATTTACTCAATGCGATGCAAACAAGCCTCCCTGGCTTTGTCGGCCGCCACGATATTCGATTTAGCCGTTAACTTGTCTTCACATTCGTCATCTCCTGACACAATCAACGTGCATTCTTCTGGAGAAAAAGCTCTGCCTGCAGGGATGAACACACCCCTTTTACGCAAATATGCACCAACTCCAATTAAGTTAACACCGACTCAACTAACCAACATCTTATTCACCGTCGTAGTACCGTTTTACTCCAGTGTAGGCGGTCAGAGTTTGTCAACCTTGAGTTTGCCTGATAACCCCAAGTTAACTCTGAATAGGTTGAACTCCCTTCGTAGTACAGGCCACAGGTCAGCACCAGTATTTATCAATGTGTACTGATATGATCTCAGTCCAAACATTTTTGATTGTCAGTTGTTCTTTGAAAGACAAATTTGACTATGTGATGCAAAATTTGTGTCCCACAAAACACTATTAGGTCTAGGGCTGCAACAATGGTTAGTTGCAGCCCTAGTTAGCTCAATAAATGTGATGTATTATTTTGCTTCCCACATGTTGTAATCACAATTTGATCAAATCCCCAGCTGGTGAGGATGGACCAATGGACCAACATAGTTGACATTTGAGCGGTGATTATATTTGTAGACCAGCCCCTGAAATATTACATCAACAGAACTGTCCATCATTGTACGTCGCCAGTAAATAATACTGTACCTGTTAATGTTTATGATGTGCCCGTCATCAACATTTCTTTCTTTCATTGACTGATAAGCTTCACGTGTGCATATAGATAATGCAAGAACGTTCACCTGCAAGACACCGAGCAGAAAATTCAAAAGTTGAGAAACACTGACATTAATGATTTCCAGATAACGGCAGTTAGTTTGATGGTGGAAAACTGGCAACAGTGTTAACAGAATCTCTCTGATATTTTACTAATCATTGTTAATAATATGCTAATCATTTAATATATTTTTTTAATATTTTCAAGATTTTTCCTGATTTTTTTTTAAGTCTGATATTTAAGAATTATTTGGAACTATTTTTCTATTATTTCTCTGATCTTTTATTAATGTTTCTGAAATTTTAATATTTTCTGATACTATATTTCCCTATACATAAATATGATTATCTTTGAAACAAAATTCACACCTTTCACCCAGGAGCCCGGTGTCTGTTTCCTTTGTGAAACAAACAGTCAAAACTGATTCCTTTTAGTGATGTTATGCAAGTTACGTAATTTAAGTCACATAAGTAACATAGTAATTTAAACCCAAACCATGATCTTTTCCTAAAACTCCCGAAGTAGTTTTGTTGCCTTAAACTAACCAAACTGCACGTTTCACAACATTAACCAGTAGTTTTATTTTGAAAGTATAACCAGATGTTACATAATTCTTCTTGCTAACTTGACCGTGGAGCCCTATAGTACAAAAACTACGCTAAAGGAAACCCAGGGCATTAAAAACGACGCCAAGGGGTCTTGACAAAGCGTCCATATGTGTTACTCTGGTATGACAACAGGTTGTACCAGGACCCTGAAACTAAAGAAACTAAATGGAATTCAGCCATCATAAATCTTATGTTACTGATAATGTTTAACAAGACCACTGCCAAACTTGCAACCAAAGTATTGCAGTTTAAAAGATATATTTAATTATATTTAATGTCTAAAATAAAAACACTACGCTCTTACATCCAGCATGTTTTTCCAGCCACTGGTTTTGCCATTTAACAGTGACTCAGGATGAGCCAGGCCAGCGTTGTTGATGCACACATCCACACCTCTGTGCTGCGCTTTGATGGCAGAGAACATGGACAGAATCTCCTCCTCGTTACTCAGGTCACACTTGAAAGGCACCAAAACACCACTGTAACCTGCACTTTGACACTCAGCTGCCAGTTTCTGAAATCAAAACAGAAAAGATGTCAGCATTATCATCAACTTTCTGAAGCGGGTCTCATTTTCAATACGTTATAGAAGGGAATATAGAAGAGATCTTTTCTCAGTTGTTCACACAATCCACCCGACCTGCCATTCAGAGGTTTTATTTTGACATCGACAAAAATACTTTTACAGTAGAAAAATCTTGCACAACATCTAATGCAACTCCCAGAAAAGCCTGTGAATACAGTATTTAGTATTTACATTTGGTGAGGTGAGGGAGCCTACTTTGGGATACACACTTTTTCAAAATGAACATTTTAAGACAAATCTCCTGAAGCAACTTCAGGAGAACTTGAGTTAACTCTGGGTTTTTCCTGGTACATCTCTTGATTGACTCAGAAGAAGACAGCTTAAACAATAGCCACGCTGATTCAGTTTCATGGAAATTTCTGTGTGGGCAGAACATTATTTTTTTCCTTTTAAGAGTTAATGTTTTATTTCATAAAAGTGTTTTAACTTTTGCAATGTTAGTGGAGGTGCTCTTTGTTTCAGGCAAGGTGACCGCCTCCACAAAAAAAAACACAGCAGGAAAGCTTTTATTACTTGCCTATATTGATTGATGGATGATCTTATTAAGGTTTCTTACTAAAAAAACCAACATACAATCATTTTGAGCCAATAACAGCAAGGTTTGAGACAGAAAAGAGTTTACAGTTTGTTTTTCAGGAAACAGAAGGAGACAATTTCTTGTGTTTTGTGCCGTGTGACTTGGCCAGTGATCAGGAGAATCCCTGCAACAAAAAAAAAAATCAGTTGCACCTGGTTTACATAAGGCTTACACAACTGATTTATTATTGGTTTAACACAGCAACTTCAGAGATCAATAAATAACCTACGGTGTGTTTTTTGCAGCCTAAAAAGGTTTTATATGCTTTTAATGCAAGATATATGCTTTGTTAATGTAAGAAAGATATCTAAAACAAAGTGACTTTCCATTTATCTACGACCTGCCAAAACAGTTAACTTTAACAGTTACACTTTCACCTCAGCACGTTTGAAATGTTAGCTAACGTCAGCTCAGTAAAGGCTAGCTTCTGCTATAAGTTACTAACGTTATAGTGTCACAATGGTTTGTACTTCTTGCCTTAGGCTAACTCTTACTCATTAAATCCTCCTTAAAGTGCAGACATTAAGTTTTAATTCTGAGCAGACCTGTATTTTTTCGACGTTCCTGGCACAACCCATCACTTTCATACCGGACCGGACTAGCTCCTTAGCTATGGCCGCCCCAATCCCGACCGAGGCTCCGGTCACCAGAGCCACTCTGCCCTTCCAGCGGTCCATCACAACCGGTACACCTGTAACCTTATGGAAATTATAAACCCTCACAACAATGAGAGCGATACTGGAATCGAGCCCTAGTTCCTACAGTCAGCTACTCGTGAACGCAGCACGGTGAAAGTGATTCACAGCGCCGTCAACTCTGCTTACGTCGAAAACGTCACTGTGCTGCATTCACGACAGCGAACTGGAGAATTTCGAACAAGCTTGAGTGATCGAGGGCTAAACCACTCAGTTCTGTGTTAAACAGATTGTTGCAATGATGGAACCAAACATTGAGTTCACCATACACTAAAATACTATTCAGTGTCCATAATAAAACAAGCACTGTCTTTTTCTCTTAAACCTGCATAACAGATTTTTTGAGGCCAGCGGAACCAAGTTGTGAATACAACATTAACATATAATCACCTTTTAAAAACTGTTATTATGATGGTGCCTGGCCATTAAGGGTTTTGTGGGTCAGAGGAGAAGGATTTTAAATTATATGCTAGATTTTACAGGGAACCAATGCAGTGAAGCCAATATGGGAGAAATATGATCGCTTTTCCTAGTTCTTGACAGTACATTTGCAGCAGCATTCTGAATCAAGTGGAAAGTCTAAAAAGATACTTATTTGGGGAACTTGATAATAAGGAATTGCAATAATCCTGCCTAGAGGTCACAAACACATAGACTAGTATCTTGCATCATTTTGAGATAGGATGTTCCTGATTTTTGCAATATAAAATAGCAGGCCTTGAAGTTTGTTTTATGTGGGGTTTAAGGACATATCTCAAACAAAGATAACTTTGTGATTCTTTATGGTGGTGCTGGAAGCCAGGACAATGGAATCTAGAGTAAAGCCTTGGACATACTTAATTATAATTATGTAACTACGCGTTCACATATGCAAGATGCCACACCACGTGTATCCTGCGTTCCTTTGGAGCGTAGGTTGTGCATGTCTCCAGAAATGAACGCTACGTGTCTGCAAGATGCAATTCAGCACATGAACGTGGGGGCAGTATGTCGATCTGATAGGCAGGTCAGCAGCAAACTCCTGTTCCACACAGACTTAAAAAAAAGGAAATTTATGGCTGGATGTTTACAATAAAACTCCTGGAGCTAGTCCTCAATTACCAAGATCGTTAGGATGTCCCATTAAAATCATAACCTCCTCGAGGTTTCGCTATGTTTTGTTTGTTTACGTTGTGCAAATTCGCAGGTTGTCAAAGAAGATAATCCGGTGTCATCGAGGGAGGATTTGGCCCTGATCTGCCCCCTAGTGGATTCACATTTAATCCTCCAGGTTCACGCAAAGAACGCAGACAAGTATGTGAACAATGCCGTTTGCGTCGCAGCTGCCGGTCTACACCTACACATTGTTAAAAAGCAAGTATGTCGGGGGCTTTACGATATCTTTAGATAATGTGTTACGGAGGTGCAATAACTTTTTGTCTTGAGTTTAACCCCAGAAAATTACAAGGTACAAGGTACATTTGTCATTTTACAACACAGGGTTGTATAATGACATCAAGTGTGTCGTTCCTTTTATGCTACTTACTAGAGCTAGAGCAAACGTTTTATAGTAATGTGCAGTTTTAGGCAGGTGTGGAAAAAATGCTGTAAATAAAGAATGCTTTCAACGATAGTCATGTTAATGGATTATTTTTTTAGCAATTAACAAAATGCAAAGTGAGTAAAAACAGAAGAAAATATTTGATTTGACCACCCTTTGCCTTCACAGCAATTGTTCTAGGTACATTTTTGGCTCCGGTGTTGTGCACTAGCTGCCAATCCTAAGTATCCGAGGTCTGTTTGGAGGAAGTCCAATACACAGATGCAGAGGGCAATACTAAAGCCCAGAGTGCTAAGTTTGCCAATCAGTTTAATGGGGGAGGATGGTGTTGAATGCGGAGTTTAAAATCATTCTGATGTAGGGGTTGTTTTTCCTCAATGTGTGATGGCAGAGTGGAGGGCAGTGGAGAAGGCATCCTCTGTGGATCTGTTTGTTCTGAAAGCAAACTACTGAGGCTCCAGACTGACTGGGATGTTGTTCTTTATGTGCTGGCGAACCAGTTCAGAATGGGAGTGAGTGCCACAGGGCGGTAGTCGTTCATACTACGCTGCAGACTTTTTAGGTACAGGGATGATGGTGGCTGTCTTAAAAGTAGATGGGAACCCTCTCCTCTGACAGTGATATGTTTGAAATGTCAGTAATAACATCAACTAGCTGAATGGTACATGTTTTAGTACACGGCCAGGGATGTTATCAGGCCCAGCTGATTTGCTCATTACTACGACTCTTCTCACATCTGCAGTGGATCTCGACAGTAGCCTGTCCTCTGGAGGAGGAGTAGACTTTCCAGTTCTTTGATGAGGAATTTCATGGGAGCATAAAATGTGTTTAGCTCATCTGGTAAGGTGGCATCATGCTTTTGTAGCCTGTGATGTTTTTGATCGCATGCCACAAATCTGTGGTGATGTTGGTGTTGAGGTCTCTCTCCAATCTCTGCTGATGTCTCCACTTCGCCTTCTTGATGACAGCTTTCAGTTACGCTCTCGCGAGGTTTCTGATTGCAGGTCATCCAGGTTTTTATGTCCTTAAGGCATGCTTGAAGTTTCATCGGTTTCATCTGGTTGATCAATAATAATTGGGTATCATCGGCATAACAATGATAGTTTATGGAGTGTTTCTTAATAATATTGCCTAAAGGAGGTATTAGGTGAATAGAATAGGTCAGACGGTCCGTGACCAACTTTGGCGTGCAGTGAGGACTCATTGTTAACATGTACAAACTGAGAGCGATCTGATTAATAGAACTTAAACCAGCTTAGTGCGGTTCCTTTATGCCAATTAAATGTTCTCTATATTGGGATGTGATGGTCAATGGTATCAAATGCAGCACTAAGATCTAACAAGACCAGTACAGAGGCAAGTCTTTTTCAGATGTAATTAGAAGGTTAGTTGTAATTTGACCCATGATGATTATTGGCCAATACATCGATTTAGATTCCCTAGAGCCGTGCACTCTTGGATCTGTATGCAGAGTCCAGCATTAGACAGCCGTAATCCAACAGAACTGTACCATCCCAGAACAAATACTAGCCTACTATGGAGTTTCTGGCAGCTGGCTGTTAGTAGTGGGAATTTGCCGACAAGTGTATGTTTAATAGGTTTATTATGATCAACAATATGTGTTTACCTTTCTAAAATCGCTGCATTTTATTTTGTTTTCGAACACGCTGCATCAACAAAATACGTGCTCATAAGCGCCTCGATTTTCTGTTGTTGGTGCTGCCAGACACCAGACACCATCTGGCCCACACAGTGTGTCACCATCCTGCCTGAAAATCTGTGCAGACCACCTGGCCCCATCTTCACACAGATCTTCAACAGATCACTGGAGCTGTGTGAAGTTCCCTCCTGCTTTAAACGCTCCACAATCATCCTGGTCCCCAATAAACCCTCCATCTCTGGATTAAATGATTACAGGACTGTCGCCCTGAAATCTGTAGTCATGAAGTCCTTTGAAAGATTGATGTTGGCACACCTGAAAGACATTACAGGCCCCTTTGCTGGACCCCCTACAGTTTGCCTACAGGGCTAACAGGTCAGTGGATGATGCTGTCAACTTGGGACTGCATTACATCCTGCAATACCTCGACTATCCAGGGAGATATGCAAGGATCCTGTTTGTGAACAGCTCGGCGTTCAACACCATCATCCTGGACATCCTCAGCACCAAACTCACCCAGATCACTGTGCCAGCCTCCACCTGTCAGTGGATCTCAAACTTCCTGACTGACAGGAGTCAGCAGGTGAGGCTGGGGAACATCACATCCATCACCCGGACTATTAGCACTGGCTCCCCTCAGGGGTGTGTGCTCTCCCCACTGCTCTTCTCCCTCTACACAAACACTGCATCTCAGGAGACCCTTATGTCAAACTCCTGAAGTTTGCTGACAATACAACGGTCATCGGCCTCATCAGCCTACAGATGGGAGGTTGATCAGCTGGCTCTCTGGTGCGGCCAGAACAACCTGGAGCTTAACACGCTCAAAACTGTGGAGATGATCATGGATAGGACCCCACTCTGCCCCCCATCACCATTCTAAACAGCGAGTAACTCTTGTCTCTAATCAGCCACCTGTTTACTGGCTACCACTTATTATTTATTCATCATTCTCTATTTCAGTGCTGTTCATACGGTTCATATTGTTATATTGTCATACTGTATATACTGTATTCCAAATCCACCTATCTCAAGTACATAACACTTGCACATTATAACTTATTTATTCCAGCATCCTTTGCACTATGCTCCATCGCAATGTATAACTGTGTATGTATGTATGTGTACCTGTATAACATCCACCTCTGACATGTACATAATAATTATAATAATAATTTATTCCTGCATCCTTTGTACTCTGCTCATTGTACTATTTGTCAATCTGTATAGTTCTCTATACTGTAGCCTGTGTCTGATTGTATTATTGTATGAATAAGCACATCCTGAGCAATGTACAATCCCGAGTGAAATTCCTCATATGTAGGGCCACATACCTGGCAAATAAAGCTGATTCTGAGAATCACGGTAAGCAGACTCATTCACGTCAATATCGATGAGGTGCTTTGCATGACCATTTATGGCTGAATGTGGGCATGTAGAGGGCTGGATATGAAGCTGATCCACGTGCGCACATTTCCAGACGGAGTATGATTTATAAAGGGAAGGTTACCTGCGCCTACACCTTTAGTATGGGTTCTACCGCACTGTTTTATAAATGAGGTCACTGGTCTTCTTAACCAGCTCCCCTGGCAGAACCAAGATTTTGTTTTTCTCAGAGCATGTTGGACCCTAACGTTACTTGCCAGTGCCTGATTATTGTAGCTATTAACGTTAGCAAAGTCCTTCTGTGACGTCAGTCATGCATACCAGCAAACAACAGGTAACGTTAGCCTAGGCTAGTCTCTAATGCCTCTTACCTGCTGCACTGTGCGCTGCTTTGCCGCTGTCAGACCGATTGCACTCCTTTACTGGTACTTTTTGTGTGAGGCCAACTGGACAGAAATGTTCCAAAACTTTAATCTTGTTGAAGCCATCTAAAAAAAGTGATCTGGCTTTAAACTCTGCCTGCAAACGTTAGGCCACGCCCCCTCTTTTACTTACAATTTAAAAAGCGAAATGCATGCATCCCTGCTGACACTCCCATTTTCCCGGGTTTCTTCCATACTTACAATCCTTCGGCGTCCTCCCGTTTTGTTGGCTCTCCTGGGAAACTCCCATGATTTGTACAGCCCTCAAACTTTATTATAAGTGCCATACATTAATCCAGGTTTTGAACGTTAGTGACCAAAATTGCCAGATTGTCTAGGAAACCAACCGGTCACTGCAACCTGGCAACCCGATCCAATGGGCATGGGCGCAGCTGCTCTATGCGCAAGAAGACGGGACAGCGTTTTGCATTAAAAAAATCCATGTACACCTGCACATTTAAGTAGTTTGAGTAAAAGGAGTCAGAGGAATTATAGCTAAAAATGTGGCACACCGAACAAGAGAGAGAGGGAAAGCGAGAAGCCATCGCTAGCTCCAAAGCTAAAGCGACCGTGTAAACACCTGTAGGATTTAGCAAGAGTCGTTAAACGAGTCATAAAGCTGTGGGTGGTGAAGCAGAACTAATTAAGTTTAAATTAATAGCGGATAACTTGCAGTTGTACTAAAGAATCTTCACAAAATTTACTGTATTAAGATAGAGCATGCACTGAGCAGGAACACGCTCCGGGGTCCAGCAATGAGACAACACGTTTATAAAAGAGGGGGCCATGCTAATCTTCTCTTTACACGCTTACCACAGCACGCCTGGTCAAGAGTCCGCTCATTACCTTTTGAATATATCAGTCTTCAGGTATAAGTGTTGGCTATGTGTCAGTGGTAACAGAATTAAGACTCATAAAACCAATGCATGCGGCGTGGGAGGGATTGATTGATTGATTGATGGGTCTACCTGTCTTATAACTGGGTGTTTGAATTCTGTTTGTGGCATCATCTCCTGAAAAGTTCAGTGCAGGCAGATTGGGACTAGACTTACAATTTACAATGCTGCTTGCAGCTGTGTTATTTTTGTTTGCGTCTTCCGTGAAGGTTGTCTCAGGGGCAGGTAAGAAAGAAACTTATTGATTAAAATTCTGTCAAATTAGACACACTTGAAAAATCTACACAGGCATTTTTTTTTGCATTTGTGGTGTTTTGTTTGTCAATAAGTTGCATCACATTGAATGTTATTTAACTAATTCCCAAACTATTTGGGAATTGTTTCTCACCCGTGGGCTTGTATTTCTTCTTGTTGTTATTTATTTTCTGTTAAATTACTTATTTAAAACCTGTTCTTGTAGATTGGTGCTATCAGTCCCAAGTTACATGCAATGAAACCTGCAAAGGTAAACATCAAGACAAGTCACTGACATTAACAGTTTCAACAAAAATAAAAATATGTAGTAGTGCAGTTTTGTTTTGTTTTTTGGGGTTTTTTTTTTGTCCTATCCTCTTGTCTTCACAGGTCCAGACCTATGGGGAGTGGTTTCAAAACAGTGCAGCGGCAGAGCTCAGTCTCCAGTTAACATTGTTACAGGGAGAGTGCTACCAGATGAACGTCTCACTCCTTTTCAATTCATTGGCTATCAAGACACTTTTAATGGTCACCTCATAAACAATGGTCAAAGTGGTATGTGTTTGTGATTATTGCAGATTTATTTTGTAAAAAGACAATGTGCTTCTGAAAGACTTAAGTCAAAATTATGTAGTAATTTTATCTTAAAATAACAGTTTTAAAATAATTTTGATGGTACACTGACTTGAATGGCATCTGTCACTGTCCCACACTCCCTGCCATTGAAATCCCAGCCAGGAAATGTTTGACAACAATG
Source organism: Micropterus salmoides (assembly GCF_014851395.1). NCBI lineage: Eukaryota > Metazoa > Chordata > Actinopteri > Centrarchiformes > Centrarchidae > Micropterus > Micropterus salmoides. Next base: position 29,548,612 of record NW_024042261.1, read on the forward strand.
GAGTAATGTTTTACGGCACCAACACAACTCTTCAGTAAAGATGCGGTGATTGCAATTTTCCTGGCTGATTCTGATTTACAGAGTTTTGTTAAAGGTCTAACCTGCCAATTCCAATTTTTGGCTGATTCCGATTTTCTTGCTTTCCAAGAACTATGATGTACAACATGCACAAACATTTGTGCAACATCTCTTTATTGGAAAACTTTTACTTAATTAGGATCCCCATTGTCATTTCTGACTGGGGTCCATTCAACTGTATGTTCAAAATAAAACACTGAATATTAAATAACTTTAACTACAAAACTGCAATATAACACAGCTGAGTGTCAACCACTGAATGACAATCTAACTATGCCGGGAGGGAATTATTTTTTTTTCATTTGAAAGAATGCATTAGCCTATTTCTAGTAGGTTAATTTTTTTTAGTTCTACCTAATTATCCATTTAACTTTAGAGTTTTAGTGTCGACTGAACTGGCTGTAATATTCTGATAAGGCACTTGCCTCCAGTTGTAATCCACTGAAATAATGATCACATGGTGTAAGATGTGGCAAAATGGCTATTTGCAAAGAAAAAAAATCTGCAGCCCTCATGTCCTCAGGTTTAATAAAAAAAACACACAAAAAAAACCACTCCCAAAATATTAAATGCGCAAAAGCTGAGATACTTAAACATGAAGAGGCTGCAGAACATTAATGTTTTAAAATGTCCACTGCATAAAAATTCCCAAATCCTTTTTTCAGTCATTCAGGCAAACATCATCTGGTGATGGTGTTTGCCAGAATTCTTAAATTATGACTTGACTGTTTTTCTAGTTCAACTGGATTTGCCCTCCAGTATGAGGCTCATGGGAGGAAATCTGGCTGTACCATACAAGGCATACCAACTTCACCTGCATTGGGGCCAAGATGCAGGGCCAGGGTCTGAACACACTGTTGATGGAGAACAATTTCCAATGGAGGTAAGAAATATGGAGATGGAGGTGTGTCAGAATCTGGACTACATGTGATGTAGCCATTTGTGCACACTATTCAGATAAATTATATAATGAATTATTTTATGCCATCCACAGATGCATATTGTCCACATAAAAGAAGAATATGTCTCTTTGTCCCAGGCTGTAAGAGACCGCACAGGCGTGGCTGTTCTTGGATTTTTCTTTCAGGTGATTTTATTTGTTCATTTGGCAATTTTAAAAAAAGTGGAGATCAGCTTAAAGTTGAAGCTAAAATATTAGTAAGATGAAAATGGGTATGGGGTAATATGAAAGGTCAAAAATTAACAGTATGCACGGAATCTGGACAACTGGCAATTTGTTGTTCTGGACTAGCATTCATCTTATGAAAATGTAGTCACGGTTAAATAATTGCAAAGATGTCTCAAATTCTGGGTTTGATCCCAAAGTATTCACGCAATCAGGGATTTTCAATGAGATCTGATCAACTGGCATCAGAATTTTGCACATTTTAAAGTAAACACATACTACAGTGATCTCCATTTAGCTAATATTTAAAAACATAAACAAATAAATGGCCAAGAATTGCGCATTAGGGTACATCCAACTAGTTAAACAAATTTGGTAAAACTAAGTATTCACCAGAATGTGCAATTAGTTAACGAGTAACTATACAAAGGGCAGTTTTAATGTGGTGATAACTGAGATTAAATTTTTTTTTTTTTGGAAATGGCATTGTCCGCAGCTTTGTAGATCAAAAGTAACAGAGAGCAATAAACCTTTTAACAAGGTTAGAGTTTAAAACTCTATTCTCTTCTATTGCGTAAAAGGTACAAAAGGTTCAGAATTGGAAATATAAATCCCTCCGTTAACTTTATGGTTCCAGTGCGTTTCAGAGAACTGCCTCTGTCATCAGGAAACCAATGCTTCAATCCACCATCTAGAGCCTTCTGTGCATCGTCATTTTCCAGGAAGTGATTGAATGCCCTTTTAAATTTAAGCACCCTCATCTATTTGAATCAAAAAATCTAATGTCTGTTGTCCCAACTTTGACAAAAATGTGATTTCAGCTTGCTAAGTAACTTGAACATTTTATTCTTTCATTTCAGGAGTCAGAGTCTGCAAATAAGAAATTTGATCCCTTTATTAATGCTCTAAAATATACCATACAACCCAGTAAGTCATATCTGCTTGCAAAATAAGATAAGTGTGCTTCATTATCTTCCAGCCACACTGTGTAAGGTCCTAAATGTGTTGATTGTTCCAGTGTTAAGATATGCTAGTAATGCGATAACACAATGTCATGAAAGACCTTTTCTTACACCACCATGAAGTATATCGATTAGAGCAGCATCACAATATTTTATATTACAATTTTATTGTTTAATGATATATTTCTTGCTAACTTTATTGTCTTTTTAATATTTTTAAAACCAGCAAACAGCACAACATTGAAGGGTGTCTCTCTGGAAATGTTAATTCCTCCTCAGAAGAATATGACCAAGTACTTTCGCTATGATGGCTCTCTCACTACACCTAGCTGTGCTGAAGTTGTTGTTTGGAGCCTGTTTGAGAACACCATTCCTCTCAGCAGGAAACAGGTAACTATTGTCATAATACTGCAAGGAGGTAGAATTTAGAAGGGATGGTAATAGGACATACCCCTACCAATTTCCAGCACTACTGAATTGTCCCTAGCAATAACCTTGATCAAAACATTTAAATATAACCACTGTTGTCTATCTGTCTACTCAATGTGTTTCCTACACTGAAAAGGCTGTTAGCTGTACTTTATTTGAGGTGAAGTTAACATTTGTGTGGAATTGTGGTGGGATTTCTGCCTGCTTTGATTAAGAGCAGCACACTTCTAGTTCATTCCCAAACAGGGTTCGGTGTCTGTCAGATGGTCTGAAGTGGATACTTCCGTATCAGCAGTGCAATAATGCCGGCTAATACACAGCAGAGTATAGGGCAGGTAGATTTAAAAAAAAAAAAAAAAAAAGTATTATGACTTTATTCTCCTTATATCACAACTTTATTCTCAATATGTCAGAACACAGATGTGGGATAGATTTTGAATGTGCACAAAGTTTTGAACATGAGCAGAAAACTTGATTAAATACAAAAGCTATTAAAGTTCTGGGCTTTATAAATAATTCAAAATGAATTCATGTATCATTGACGTAAATGGGTGCCACATTTAAAGAGATTACTTCCTTAAATAAAAGGCACACAAGACAAATCATGCCTGCATGTGTGTTGACTTGGCAGGGATGGTATTTAATGAGAAATGTTGATCTACAGGACAATACATATCTGAAAGCAATACAGAATAGACCTAAGAGCATTATATTCTGTTATCTTAAATTGTCACCTAAATTTTTCCACCTTTACATAAATAGGTTTCCAACATAAATTGGTACAAAATGTGTGGAGCACTAAATGTGTCCCCTTCAATGCTGAAACGAAACCTACACTGTTGTACTGTATCATCTACCCAGAGGAGGAAAGGAATTCCATTTACTTAAGTATCTACACTTAAGTATAACAGAGGCAGCAGTAGTACTTTATTATTTTCCTCTGCTAACAAAAGTATCAGACAGCTATACTTTACGATGCAGATTCAGATTTCACATTTAACGTGACAGAAACTGACTATATCCCAGACAGGTTTCTAAAATTCCGTGTGTGGGATTATTTATTTTTTATTTTTTTCCCCCCGAATGCATGACTTATGTGATGTGCTTTTGATTACTAAGGTAATTAATGTGATATTTATTCATTTCTATTCACTGAGCCTCCATTGAAAGTTGAGACCCACCTCCCACTTTGAAAACCTCTGCTCTGCGGGGTTGTAAATGTAGTAATATGGTCTATTGTTAATATAAAGATATTGAATAGGAAAGCTCATATGCAATATGAGCAGCCCACCCTTTTACCACTGCATCTACCTTGTGTATTTATCAGCTTTTCCATTTTATCATCCTGCTAAATCTTTTTCACCTGTCTGTTGGGATCTCATCTTTGTTATAGCTCGCCGCATTCTCCCAACTTCAGTTTGCAAGTGGGACGCAGATGGTCAAAAGCTACAGGCCAGTGCAGCCCTTGAATGGACGGCAGGTGTATTACTCAGGAGGCCATGTTGCTGTGCTTAGCAGTGGGTTACTCATGTCAGTGCTGGTATCCAGTGCCTTGTCCCTGCACACTACAGGGTGAAAGCTCTGTTTATTTACTAAACCTTTTTAATGAAGAATTATTGCTGTCTATGTCCATTGATTGTTAAATACATGAAATATAATGTACTTGATATTTAAAAGTAATCTACTGTATGCACTGTTTGCAAGTTTCTGTGCAGATTCAAAGAAAACCTCATGTATATTTTACAGCTCCCCTCCATAGCTTGGAATTTTCTACAAACTGCACTGAAGATGAAAGTTGCCATGTATGATGACCCAGAGTAATTTACAGACTAGGGTGCTAATAGTTGCTATTACACTCTTGTGCGATACTGAAGTGTTTCCTTCCTGTCCTGCAGATATAAGAACTCTGAACTTTCCCACAGTGCATACTGTATTGTCTCATCTGTTTGAAAAATATTGTGCAATTAATAAAGTATGTTTTATTCCTGCTTTGTAAAACTATTTTATTTCACCAGGGGCAGGGGGTTTGTGAGACTATAAATTTGTACATGCTGTTTTTGTCTTTTGTACTACTTGGTTTACTGTAATGTACTTGACACAGGTGTCAGAGCTCCTTCCATTGGCTCCAATTGCACAGGAAAAAATTTGTATTCTTCAGCATAAATAACAATTATTGGTAATGTGTGTCTTGTATCCACTAAAGGAAGTTCTGCTAACTTCATTTAAAAAAAAAAAAAAAAAAAGTTCTTTAGTAATGGGTAGCTTATTTGCATTCATCCAGTGCATTTGGGTTAAAATGTTCCAGAAATCCTTATTTTGATGGCTTTTTTGGGTCTCTCTGATCAAAATTAAAACCGTTCAAACCATTAAGAAGATGAACTTCAGACACATCGGGTGCCCCCAATTTGCAAGGCACTTGATATCATGGGGTGCTTTGTTTCTTGGTTTGTTGTGACTGCAGTACAGGAAAAGTAGTAATCAAGGATAAGCTTAAGGCTTAAAACAAATGGAATCTATGATTAGTTGAAAGCTAAGAATTTCTCATGATTACATCACATATTTGGGTTAATTTAAGTAAAATGTAACTATTCTGAGTTGGCTTGACTTGGAGTCCCTTTAATAGCATTTTCATTTTCTAATAAACTAAAATTCTATTGTCCACCTTTTCATATTTAGATATTTCACTTCTTCTCTGATCTTTATATTTGCCTCATTTCGCCTTTTCTTTTATTATTGATCAGTGTGATTTTAAATTGTTAAATGTAGATCCCAAGAAAACTAGTGACCTCTTTGTGAAAGCAAAAGGGGATCCAAATAAAGAACATTCACCTTTAAAATGACATCACTCCAGATTGTTATCTCCACTAACATCCACTGTGTGGCAGCACAGAGCAAATCTGAATGGCTGTTGGGATTCTGCTTGGATTCAACTCTGGGTAGCACATTTGCAAACTATATAACATACAGGATTTTTAAAAGGTGCATGAATATCCTTTTATCTTTAGGAGTCATGGGGAAGTTTCATTCCTCATTTGGTGACTTGCTAATGAACCCACTGCCATGATGTAATGAGAAAGTTAAGTTAGACTGAACAGAAACAGGAACCGTGGCTTTTAGTGTGTTGTGTTATTTTGATATATGCCTTTTCCAGCTGCTGTCCACAATTAGACCTGTTCAAACATGGTTCAGTCTAATACTCTGACATCTGACATGTTATGATTGACTTAACAATTGCAATACCCATTCTAATGAAAAGTTACATTCTCAGCCACTATTACACAGCACAAGTTAACTTCCCTCTCTGAGATCAATCACCATAGGTTAAGCATAATTCAATTTGTCCTAAGCATAATACTGGTGTCATTAGATGCTGCGCTTGTTTTTGGCACCCTGGTGCTATCTATATCACCCTAAGTACTCAAGGAGATCACTTTGGATATAATCCCAAATTGCACCGGAATAGATGTCTGAGGCAAACACATCCTCTAGCGCAACAGTGTTGAGATAATCTGCAGGATGCACAGTCATGTTTGCCTGCTGCAGAGTTACATTCTTTGTTTTCTTGGGACACATGTGGACTCAGTATTACAAACAATTACAACCTTTGTGTGTGTGTGTGTGTGTGTGTGTGTGTGTGGGGGGGTTTGGCTTGCAGTATCTGATTCCTTGCAGCAGATTCAACTTTTTGTTAGTTGCTGCATTTGCAACCAGTGTTTTGTCTACTACACAACACATTACTGTCTGCTAGTCTTTTTTTTCTCAAGGACATCTTTTCTCGGTTTGTGTGCGCCACCCATCCCCCACTTCCTCTTATTTTGCTTGGTGTGACTCTGAGGTTTGGGTTGTCGTGACAACAGAGGACACAAGCCCGTCTCTTTTCTATTTGCGAAGTTTCTGTTGTTGCAAGCATATTGCACATTTGCTGCTGGGACAGGGAAGAGCCTTGCACCACCAACCACCACCTACGCATTGTCACAAACATGCAAGCGTGAATGAGTTCTCAGAAATAAAAACGAGATATGAATCTCTTCCTGTCATCTACACAGAAGATTTCGGACTTGCACTTGCTGTGTGTATATGACATATTTGAGGATAGTGCTGAAGAGCGCAATAGTTCTTTGCAAACTAACATTTAACAGTTCCAACATCTCCAAAATGAGCTCACTCAGTGTAAAAGTCTGCTAAAAACCTTTCATTTAATTTGATCTTTCATCATTATGTTGTTATTTCAGTCAAAGCATAGGCCTATTCTCACACAACAGTTACTGAAATTTGAGTTAAGAGTATTTTGTCCTGAGATAACTGGTACACATCCATATTATGCTAAATATCGCTAGGATCAATATGTATCTTCTTTAGTGTCTGACTTCTTTTGTAAAGCGATGTCGCCTCATAGTCTATGTCCTTAAAAGGGATGAGCTCACACTTGGCAGCGACGGAGTCTGCCAGAAGTTTGTGGGTGTAGGCTTTGAATTTGCATGGGTGTGTGTGTGTACTTTTATTAAACATTTTTCCACTGTACTATATTTATCTGATGGCTACAGTTATTTTACTAAGATTGTACATAAAAAATAAAAAATACTGTTATAATAGACTAAACAAAACTATATGAAGTAGTTGGACCTATAATCACCTGCTCCAGATGATAGGTCATACATACAATGAATTAAAACATCTCCCGAAAGAGAGATGACTCAGAAACATGGACACATTTTAAACATGTAACAACAAATAATCCTTTACATATGTTGACATACTTACAAGTACATGTTTCAAGCAATATTCCCACCACTGTTGTGTGTGTGTGTGTGTGTGTGTGTGTGCACGCATGAGCATGTGCACATCTGCATACACTTCCATGCATGTATAGTGTGTGTGTGTGTGTGTGTGTGTGTGTGTGTGACTGTTAGAGCTTTTCCTGTGTTAACCACGTGGCTCAGACAGGGTTAATAAAAAGGTCACATTCACTTCTGGGTTTCCTTTCTTCTTCGGAGTCCAAACGCTGGTAAGACCCTGACAGCAAGTGACTGTATTTAAAAATCTCATTGTCGCGGCTTTTTATTTGTTGTACTTTTTCAAATAAATTGTACTTAAGTACACAGAAGTTGCTGCTTTATGTCTTATTTATGTCCTGTATCAGCATTATTTTTAGAAACATTACTGTCAAACAATGTGGATGTGACTGATAAGCTGTTTTCATATGTCTCAGATATAAAATAATGTTAGAGAATGTTCTTTGTGTCAAATTTAATTTGTGAAGACCTGCCTTTACTCAACCCGCCATGTCTTCAGTGTTTGCGGTGGAGCGACCAGAAGCTACTGATGTACAGTGTTGTCACCCATAAAGTAGAAAGCACTACTAAACTTAACTACACAGTGTAGTGTTTCCTACTTTATGGATGAGTATACTGTTGGCTGCAGAGAAATGTAAAGAAGAAACCAACGGATTGTGTGAAAGATTTTAAAACTAGTAGGCCTGTCATGAAAACCTGCTGAATTTCTCTGTTGTGTTTGTCGTTTAATCTTGTATTGTGTTCATTTAATGCAAATTGATAGAATAATGGTGAATGGAAAGCCTGTCAGAATAGATAAGAATTGAAATCAACATAGTAAAATCATAAACCAGTAGTTGAGATCTTTAGACAAAAGCACGCAGTTAAGCATTGTACAAATTCAAGTTTATTTTAAGTTTCTTGCATTTCCATTTCCATAAGAATTGCTGAAATTCTCAAAAACAAAAAAATATAATTTCTTATACTTTCTCCATATGAAAAAACTATGAATATATAAAGAGGATATAAGGCAAATATGGACATACTATGTAAATACACTGGTCTGCAAAAAACTGAGACTAGAAGCATATTATTAAGGCTAAAATAATGTATCCATTGCCATCAGGAATGATTGAAATGATTACAATTTGTTCATATTGTAATGCATTTATGTATCATTTTGGCTTGAGTTAAAGATCTTCCGTGCTGAGTTGTTTACGTTTTTTAAAATATACATGCTTTGTAATTTTTTTTCACCAAATGATTTGTCATTTTTGTTAATATTTTTCAATAAAGAATTATCTGAATTGAATGATGAGAACTCTTCACTTTGCTGCATCTTGATCAATACTGGTGAATTAGTTGCTTACAGTATTTGCATAGACAATCATTGTTTTGCAATCAAAAGCAAGTGCAGCGCAGTGCTTGTCTATAACATAAAAAATAAAAAAGATGTATTTTGACACATAAAAATGTCCATTTAAAAAAAATAAAAACTGCTAATTTCTCACTGTGTCTGAGACTTGGCATTTGTAGCAAACATCCTACTGGAGCGGGGACTTTTCTTCTAATCCCAGGGCAGTGGCTGCAGGAAGTTTGATGGAACCAAACCTCGTCGTCCACACAGATCCCCCTTAAAATTGAGATGACAGTTAAACTTCTGTGCAAAAGTCAGTGTAAGAACTAAGCACCGATCATTGTAATTGTAGAGATGAAACTCACATAGTAAAATCCGTCTTGATCCATCTCACCTAACACATATATAATGTCTCCTGAACGAAAACCAAGTTCAACCTTTGAGAGACAAAAATAGAATAAAAATATTGTTTTGAAAATATTACCACAAACCACATTGTTGTATTTGAAACAATAGATAAGAATGGACTTGTACAAAGTGGTTAAAACATAAAGTGGTTCATGTGTCATTATAGTGCGTACTTCACTGTCCATGTTGGGTGAACTCTCCCACGGATCATAGTCAAATAAGGCCACCATTCGTCGAACAATCACATCATCAGGGATGCTGGCTACGTCGCTCAAACTTGGCGTTAGAGACATATCTGTGGGCCAAAATAAAAAAATTTGAAATCAAACAACTTTAATGCTAGAAATCAATGTGCACAAACCTCAAAGAAATAACTGCTTAAAAGCTTACATACATGTGTAAACTACTGCATTGAATTGTATTCACTTTATTTAAAAGATAAATTTTTCTGGCAATGAACTCAAGATTTCTGTATTACTTTTACTTCCTCTTATTTGTTGTAGTATCTTTTTTTATCTTCAGTAACTTCCTACGGTTACAAACATTCTCCCCAGGGAGCAGCTCAGTGCAAAGAAGCCTTCCTGTAACCCCTACGTTACTGTTCTGCCAGCTTGTTAAAACACAATATCCTGCAGAGTCAGAGGTTATACCTGTGTGGTCCACAGGCAGGAATCCCTGCTGCATGAGTAGATGCTTCAGGTACTCGTCGTCCACTGGGATTTCAGCCACCATGTTACTTGGTACATAACCGGAGAGACCACCAGACTCACCATGAAAGAAACCATCATTGTCTTTGTCTCCAAACACCTAATGCATGGAGAGAGTTAGTTTTATGACTTTATTTTAAGTTTTGGAAGAAGAAGAAAATATGCATGTGTATATATGCATGTTGCAGCAGTTACAGAATAAGTAAAAAGGCAGCAAATTGCATCAATCAGATGGAAATGGTGACAGGAAATATAGAAGAAAAGCTCATATCTTTGTACACACAAACAGGAAACACCATGTTCTTTCAAAGAAGTTTTTCAACTGATGATGTGAGGAAATACAACTCAAGCATACAGTATGAGTCGTCCATGCCAATGCACTTGAAGAGAACAATAAAAAAAGTTGTACAGGATTTTTCATCCACAATTTTTACATTAAGTTGCTAAAGTAGAAGACAGCACAACATTTTTACCTTGATTATCTGGCCTGGTACAAAAGGCAGCTCCTCTGCAGCCGTGTCATGGTTGGGAGACATTGCAGCAGGATTATATGGGTAAAGTGCCACAAAGAGTCGGACGGTGGGTATGGACACCTGGCTCGCAGTCTCAAGTTCCCATTCTATGAGTTCCTCCGGAGTAACAATCCTTACTTCATCTGGGTATATCAAAACATCCAACTCCAGACTTGTCTCCATTTACAGCAGCGTGAGCGCTTGACTGTCCACAGACAGATGGCTGCTGTAGACTGCTCTCCTTACCCTTATCCTAATTTGAAGTAACTAAGCTAAGCAGAAGGCACAGTAATCCTCTTTGAAGCAAGTAGAGATACATTGGTTGAGCACTGCCTGTTGCACTGTAAGACTGTGCAATGCAAATAAATTTTCTTTAAAAAGAAACCACTAATATGTTATCTGTCTCGTTATTTTAGGCTGCTTCTAAATTGTGGCAGCTGAGAGATCTCCTAGTGTCTGTCATATGCTACTAAATTGTATATAATAAATACATATCTGAGAAAAGGTGTCATGGAAATAGAGGTTTTCCAAAAGTGCACTGAAAAATCATTAGTTTTTAAAGGTAGATTTTTGCGGTTTATTTTTCAGGAGAAATAAATTTATCCTCTTAGAAAACAATTAAGTTGAAGGATAAATGAGAGAATAAATAAAAATCTGACTTTTTTTGGATAGGCTCTGATCTTATGGGCCTGACCTCTGCATTTACTTGGCACAAGATAAGGTGGTGAAACTACACAATACAAAAAAAATAAACGTCTCAATGTCCTTCTACACTTCAAGCCATATCAGTGCAATATTCATGTCTTTGAAACATTAAGCTATGGTTAAGTGTGAAGAGACAGTGTTATTTTTTTGGCCTGACTCCTCCTCCTATCCTCTTGACCCAGTTTACACGTTACTGAAAGTCAAGAGTTCCTCTCTTGACCTCTGGTCAGGTCAGCAGGTGATAATCTCTTCCTGCAGAGGAAGAAAGGGTTCAACACCATGTGTTTGTGTGTGGGAGAGAGAAAGAGAGAGAGAAAGTATTGAGAGATGGACGGGAGAAAAACAAAGAAAGGTGGAAATTGGTGACCTCTCATAACACTACTACTAAAAAGAATGTAGGTGGTTTTATTCCCTCTCAAATGTATCAATTTATGTATTATTTTAATTTACACACACCCACCTCTTGGCCTTCACAATTTTTAGATTAACTATGTTATGGGAAATGTTCTGAGAAGCTCAAAATTTAGAATTATTCATGCTCCTCGTTCACTGTTACATTCATGTGTGCTCTCCCAAACAGGGCATCACACTACAACACATCTCCACAGTCTCATCTTTGACAAATAAGCTAATGGAATTTTATAAATTGTGAGCTGTTGATAAAAATTAACCATTTAATATTTGTTTTAACTTGCATGTGTTCCTCCATTAGTTGTTAATTAGATTTTAGTTAGTTTTTATTTAGGTTCAGTCATTTGCCTCATTTCCTAATGCTTTGGCACAACCTCATTACTTTGTGTACCTTTTATTTATATATTCAATAATGTATTTTGCATACATTCCACATATAGTTTTTAAGCCTAATAGCCTTTGCCTGTTTTTAGTTTTGTGATTAACAGTTTTTGTTCGTTCTTCTCCTATCTATTGTATTAGGATATATAGTACTATACATAAAAAAAATATATTGCTACTGAATATACAATTGTCCTTATAGGAATAAATAAAGTTGATGCCGATGAATGGTTGTTCTCGGTCAGTGTTCCTTTATAAACTGCTGACCAGAGAACAGTTTAATTCATGAATGTTTTAAAAGACAGTCCTGTGGTTTCAGATGCTTTTTCACAACAACAACAAAATCTTCAACTTTTAGAATCCCACTGCAGAACATGATGTCTTATCCTCAGACACGTTCATTTCCATTTTGACCAGAAGAGGGCTGTGTGACAGTAGTCTCTTCATCTGCTTGAGTAGCTCACATTGCTAGTTTGGTCAAATTAAATAGTGACTCTAAGTGTGGTGCTGAATATCAAGAAGCTGTGATATAAAACTGCTACCTTTGATAAGCATGTGCTGCACTCCCTATGCTTATAAAATAGCTGCACAAATCTAACCTCACCAGCAGAGTTTCCCCTTTGCTCACTAGCATTTTGGCCTTGAGGAGGGGAAATGCTGTGATCTCAGATTACAGTCCAGTGAAGCCCTGCCACCATGCAAAAATGATTATGTCATGATTCAATATGTCAAATCAAAATGTGGGATGTTGATAGAAATGCTGACAACAGTCTATTCAGGATATCAGAATCTGTGAGGCATTATGCTTACAGTAAACAATCATCCAGTCTTTAAACTCAATCTAGCCTTCTGACCAAATATTACTTTCCCTTAAAAAATATTATGAGAATGGAAGGAAAAAGTAAAACAATCTTAACCTTGTTGATCTGATTTATCACTACTCTACCCGTGATGAAAAGGACAAAACCCCTGCCAGGTATAGGCAGCATTTGAGAAAATAATGCAATACAAGGAACAGCACACGTTACCATCCAATCCCTCTGATAATCTAGAAGCTCCCAAAATACTAAAAAGTATCCCAAGGTTCCCCAGATACAATAAGTGCCCATTAGAACCTCTCCCACAAGGCAGCAGCTTCTTACAATGTATGCTCTTGAGGACTGAAGTTCACTCTAGTTATAAGCATGTACAGTGAAAAAACCCTGCACAGTACTGGCCCAAGGGTGTAATTTACACTTGTGTTAGGGGGACATGTCCCCCTCACTTTGATTGTTTCTGGTTGATTTTCTTACTTAATTATCTTTTAACTAATTCATCTTACTGTCCAGGCGCCATAGGCCAGATGAGAGTAGATCAGAGTTGCTAATAATTTTGTTAGTTGCCTTCAGTTATTACAGCGCGCTCAAAGCAATTATCTTAACGAGCAGCATCAAGTGCTTTTCAAATTTTATTTGTCCTGGGTTTGCCTCTCATGCTACATACAGGCTGCCCTACCTTAACAATAAAGGTTGTTGGGGGAGAGGAAGACTAGCAGACAGTACTCACGGCTCAACAGGCACTGCCAGCTTCATATATATATATATATATATATATATAAAAGTTCCCCCTCTCACCCCTGGGGGGGCGGTTTGAAGGTTCTGCTCCTTGGACATTCCTCTCGACAGAGACCTCTGATGTTTTACCTGGAATCTGCTGTAGCCACTCTCCCAGTTTGGGGGTCACAGTCCCCACTGCTCCGATTACCACTGGCACCACTGTTCCTCTTACTTTCCACATCTTTTCTAGCTCCTCTTTCAGCCCTTGGTATTTCCCAAGCTTCTCGTGTTCCTTCTGCTTGATGTTGCTGTCGCTTGGGATTGCAACATCTATCACTGCAGCCTTCTTCTGCTGTTTGTCGATCAACACGATGTTTGGTTGGTTAGCTATTACCAGTTTGTCAGTCTGGGTCTTGAAGTCCCACAGGATCTTAGCTCGGTCATTCTCAACTGTCTTAGGAGGTGTCTTCCATTTTGACCTTGGGACTTCCAGCCCATACTCATGGCAGATGTTCCTGTATACTATACCAGCTACCTGGTTATGGCGTTCCAAGTACGCCCTTCCTGCCTGCATCTTTACACCCTGCTGTTGTGTGCTGTACTGTCTCAGGGGCATCCTTGCACAGTCTGCACCTGGGGTCCTGTCTGGTGTGGTAGACCCCAGCCTCTATTGATCTTGTACTGAGTGCCTGTTCTATTGCCGCCATGATTAGTGCTTCTGTGCTGTCCTTCAGTCCGGCCTTTTCCAGCCACTGTTAGGATTTCTTGATATCAGCCATTTCTTCTATTTGTCTGTGGTATATGCCGTGCAGCGGCTTGTAAACTGCATACATATTAACACATCAATAATAATGATCCAATAACATATATATATATATATATTATAATATTATATATAATAATAATACAACACTGAAAGTAGTAAATCTGCATTACAAGTAGCCTACGTTGGGTACTTGAAGTACATTTTGTTGCTAATATTTTGTTCTTTTACTTAAGTGAAATTTTGAATGCAGAACTTTTACAGTGGTATGGTATTGCTACTAAAGTAAATTACCTGAATACTTCCTTTGCTACTGGATCTGGGTTGCATTGAAATTATGTCCATTGTCCAAATTTAATTGTGTATTCGGTCCAGATTGACTGAGATATGTGGACTTTAGACTATGTCAAACAGTGATTTTATGCCAACTCTGTTTAGGACTCGCTCACCTCAATATGGGCCCAGGGGCTATCAAAAAAGTTTCATTATGAGGTTGAAATCAAATGGTGACCATTGTGCTTTAACCCCCTGCTCCACCAGCAGCCTTCATAGTAAGATGCTGTGTCACACCTACACCCACTCATCATCATTCAGTTGGTAAAGGCCTCTGCCTCCAGTGGACTCCATTTCCCACAAGGCCTTTAGCCCAGCTGCTCCCATCTATCCGTTCCTATGGTGGCCCTCTGGTTCCCATGTATGGAGTGTTACATCACTGGCACAGACACCCACCTTTCTGAGTGATGACGCAGCCGAGGGAGAGAGAGTGTGTGAGGAGGAGGAGGAGGAGGAGGAGGAAGGGTAAGGGAGGGAGGGAGAGTGGAGAGGGTGTCCCGTCTGCACGGAGCACAGACAGACAGCAGGGAACAGCTGCAGCATTAGGTTCGCGTAGGATTTCACTGCATTGCGATTTAAAATATCAATCATTTCATCCCCAAAACCCAAGTAGAGCAGCTCGACACAGCAACCAAATATCATTTAAAACATGGTTGATCGCGAGCAGCTGGTGCAGAAAGCCAGGCTGGCTGAACAGGCGGAGAGGTATGATGATATGGCAGCTGCTATGAAATCGGTAAGTCCATTCAAAAAAAGAAAGATAATAATTATGACTATATGAATAGTGTGTTACCACTGCTCTGTTTGCGTAAAGGCGCGCCCCGCAATCTCGACTGTGTTGGCTGTAAATCTGTGGTTACACCGGCTTGATATTACAATTAAACACCATAGAAAAGTAATGCTTAATATCTGTATTGTCTTGTCGCCAGTTCATCGACAGCTCAGTGCCTTTTTTCCCCTTCTGAGTCGAGTCCAAATCGCCTGCTCCTTGGGCGGTGCCTTTCTGTCGGCCGTGCTCGTTCAATGAAGGGATATTGCAATGAAATGCACACAGGCCTGAGCTAAGTGAGAGGCTCGGATCATATAATGGCTCTGCTTTACTACATTTGCTACTTTTTCTCCCTTTTTACCTTCCCACCTCTCCTCCCTACATTATACCGAATGCATTAAAGCTACTGCTGCTGGGAACCATGTGTGGTTGGTTGCTCGGGAAAAAAGCCCATCGACTGCTCCTGCTGCTCCCTCCCCCCTCCTCCACTTCTTTTTCCTCTCTTTGTCACATTAATTAAAATAACATACATCCTCAAAATCTGCTCATTTTTCATACCTGTTTGTATGGCTTACATGCGTTTTTTGAGAATGCTTGCTTCATAGAAATGCTCCAAAAAGAGCCATTAAACTGCTCTTTTCTCTAAACAAACGTAGGAGGCAGCAGAATCTCTCTAGAATATTCTTTGTCATATTGCAGAGAGTCAATATGATGAGATTTGATTGGGCTTCGTTTTCTCCTGTCCTGTTCGCTGTAGTCCTCATACACACATACATGTGCTGTATGTGATTCCTCCCAACATCCAGCAGCAATTTGAAGTCATTTTGAGTTAATGACCTTGATTATATGGTGTAATATTTAATGCAAAGAGGATTACATGAGTGGCCTGCCTCACTGGATCTTTCTCAGCTCTTATTGGCCAGTGTTCAGGACAGAACCTTTGTCTGCTTTTCTATTTTTTTTTCTCTGCCCCCCTTAAGAAATTCTGAGAACTGGATTCATCAGTGGGTTAAAAAAAACTGCTGTGTCACACCAGCTCACACTGGAACCAATAGCATCCTGGCGTCCTGGGAGTTTTAGCAGGGCCTGTATGAGCTCACTTATAGATTAAAATCGCCATACCTGCTTTATAGTAGGGGAACATTTTGTCTAATGTTCCTCAGGGTAGATGGAGTGAACCCCCGTGGATCGTTTGTCATCAAGGGTTTCTGGTTACAGGAGGTGGGATGATGTGTGTTCAGGGAGGGCTTCCTTTCCCTTTAAACAATCTGCCATGTCAGTGCGGTTCAAACTGGGCCCTTTTGCAGGGGTGTGTACTCTCTAATCAAAGGGAATCCCTTGCCATTGCAGCCAGAAATGACATATGATAGCTGATCTTTGTCTCGTCTTCATGCTATTATTTTCATTACTGATCGATCTAGCGATTATTTTCTAATCGGTAGATCATAACATGTCTTGATTTCTTTGACCAATAGTTCAAAAACTAGATATATTTATAGCTTTCACAGAAGACTAAGAAAACAAGAAAATATTAACATTTGTGAAGCTCAAATGAGTGAAGTTTTTCGATTTTTGCCTAAAAAAAATATTCCGAACAGTTGGAGATAAATTGACTTAATCAACTAATTAATTAATCGACTAATTGATTCAGCTCTAGATATGCGTGTTTTTAGCTCTAAATGGGGATTTTGGTAGTTGTTATGTATTATAATTAATGTCAGGGAGCCCTTAAAAGTCAGTCTGATGCATTTTCAGCTAATTTTTATCAACATAACTGTAATCCAAGTGACACAGTAGTGAGCTTCCCAAACATCAGTGCATTATATTTAGAGTGTTGACCATTGTTTCTGTAAAAAAGCAACAGTTGAGTCACTTGATTAATAGAAATCTGCTTCATTTGATTGTAAATTGCACACGTTTGTTGTTTGCATGCAGTAGGTTTGTGTTACAGACAGAATGAAGGTGCCTCCATCTCTATAGGTTCAGCCTTGCTTTCCATCCACTCAGTGTGTGTGACGTAGGCAATCCTGCGCCATCTTTGTGCTCTTCTGGCTGAGCAGTGAATGTCAAAACTGAGGAATGATAAGTGTTAGTACATCAAGGAGGAGCTTTTCAGAAAAATAAGCTATATATATAATATTATGAGTCCCTGTGCACTTATGTCTCTGACACTCTGACAGAAATCATATTCCAACACAAGGTAGCTCTTCCAATCAAATAACCCTGAGAAATACGGTCTTTTTATAGTAACATAGCCTATTTGACAAGCACCCAACTATCAAACTGATCTGTCAAAATCTAAATTTAACAATCTAACTCAGAGTGATGTCACACGTGGTGATTTAGACAGGTAAAAAGGTCAGTATGAGCTGAAGAGAAGGTCACTGGGACACGTGAACTGCCTGTGCAGTGATGGTTTTCACTTACAGTGCAGCGGAGTGCTTGTGGGAACATTTTAGCCATCTCCAGCCTTCCTTTCACCTTGCTCCCCTTTCCTTTCCCAACCCCCCCACTGCCGCTGACTATCAAGAATATTTTTCTCAGTAACTGGCATTAGCTGTCCATGGGGCTGCGGTAGCTACTGGTGCACTAAATTAATGGATTGAAATGGAAACTGGAACTTGCACATGACATGAAATATTACTCCTTTTCTGTGCTGTGAACTGTACTGTTGGTCCAAATTCTTGTGGTTGGTGTATTAAGCTGATGCCACAGGGGTGCCCCTCCAATGTAGCATCTTAAAGTGCTTCTTTGTTTCCTATCAATAATGAATTTACAGTGAGATAAATCAAAGACAAGCAGAAAATCCTGAGCAGCTGGAACCATAAAATGATTGGCATTTTTGCCAAACTAGTATGTTAGTTTTTCTTGGATGATATTTTCTCATTCTTTTTTTGTATAATCAAGGATGGTGCTCTTCCTTCTTTTAGGTAACAGAGCTGAACGAGGCCCTGTCCAACGAGGAGAGGAACCTCCTGTCTGTGGCCTACAAGAACGTGGTTGGGGCCCGTCGCTCCTCCTGGAGGGTGATCTCCAGCATCGAGCAGAAGACCTCGGCTGATGGCAATGAAAAGAAGATTGAGATGGTCAGGGCCTACCGGGAGAAGATTGAGAAAGAGCTGGAGGCCGTGTGCCAGGATGTGCTGAACCTTCTGGACAACTTCCTGATCAAGAACTGCAGCGAGACGCAGCACGAGAGCAAGGTGTTCTACCTGAAGATGAAGGGCGACTACTACCGGTACCTGGCCGAGGTGGCCACAGGCGAAAAGAGGGCCACCGTGGTGGAATCGTCGGAAAAGGCCTACAACGAGGCCCACGAGATCAGCAAGGAGCACATGCAGCCCACCCACCCCATTCGCTTGGGCTTAGCTCTCAACTACTCAGTGTTTTACTACGAGATCCAGAACGCCCCGGAGCAGGCCTGTCATCTGGCCAAGACCGCCTTCGACGACGCCATCGCCGAGCTCGACACCCTCAACGAGGACTCCTACAAAGACTCCACTCTCATCATGCAGCTGCTCCGAGACAACTTGACACTGTGGACAAGTGACCAGCAGGATGACGAGGGAGGGGAGGGCAACAATTAAAGAGAAACCACACTTACCACAAAAAATATATGAAGGGCCGGTGGACTTTGGCAGCCGCTTTTGCCGATGATACTACCGCAGCAGCAGTTCTTTATTTTTCCATGTGTTAAAAGAAAAGAATCAAAAGAGAGGTGAGAGTGGAGGTTAAATCTTAGTTTAAATATATATAGAAATATATATACAGTTGAAAGGGGCCTCCGTCTTCTTGATTTTCTCTTTGACATTTGCCAAAACCACTGATATGTCAATCAGCCTGAAGTGGTTGTTGTTGGATTGAAATGGCAGCCTCACACTGGCATTGGAACTGATCTTGTTCTGTCAAGATAAGCTGCTTAGTTAGGGTTTTGCGTGATAGGGATGCATTTGAGTCACTTGAGAGAGAAAATGCTTGAATGGGAATGCCTCACAAAACTAGTTTGCATTGGTTCCAGTAGTAGTCTATATGAGAAAGGGCCCCGAAAGCCGTTGACATTAAACTGACACTAATATTGAGAAAAGAGAATAATTTTAACCAATTCATTCCCCCCAATTTTGAAAGGTTAAATTACATGGCAGTGAAAATGAGGTCTGGATAGGAAAAATTGATTCCCCTCTTTCTGCCCAAAGTGTATTTGGCATCTCACAGATTAGTCTGTTATGTCACGGGAACCATAGATTCTTTTGGAGGTGAAGATTAACTAAAGCAGAGACTTAACAATATAAAACCAAAAAAATGACAAAAAAAAAACAAATAAAAGCAGCTTCAGAGTTTGTGGTTTACTTCTGTGTTTGTTTTATTAAATGCACTTGCCTACTATACTGTTTCTTCAGTGTAAGATGATGACAACAATAATATCAATTATTCAATATTGTGCATGCTGGTGATGTATTTATATACAGTAGCTTGACTTTATTAACTTATACTGTGGGTGTTAAGTATTCATATGATTGAGAAAAACAGGCTTTGTCTGATGTTAATTTCTAATTTATTTTGTTATGTTATGGTTTTTGATTTGCTATACCAAAATGGTGATCGTAAAAATTGACCTGTAATGGGCGTTGCTATAGTGACATGCAATATGTGTATTTAATTTGTTAATGAAAGAAAAAAAAGGAAGATAAAAAAACTCACCAGTGATCGCTTAATCTTACCAGCTGGTGTTTGTCACAATTGAAGTATGGTTATGATATATTTTGTTCTTTGAACAATATTTAAGTACTTTTTTCTGTCATGCTATCCAGTTTAATAATGGTGAAGTTTTCAGACTCAGTGTTTTTGTTATGAATTCACAAACATGGACCATATTTTATTTCTGACAGTATACACTTTTTTTTGGTTTGTTTGTTTTTATACATTTTAGCTGTTCCTGAGTGACAAAATATCTTGAATGTGAGTCATTATGTAGCAGTTGCACAAGAACCGAAATAATAGCTATGATAATAAAAAAGAATATGACTAAATTATACATGCACCATTTCTGTGGTGGTCGAGTGTATTGCTGTATCGTCACCCATGAGAACACTTTTGTTTTTAAGGAAAACCATTTAATAGAAATGCTTTGTTTTGTGCCCTGAGTACAGTATGTGCTTTCTTTTTGTGCCTGTATCATTATTTAATATGCCTCATTTGCAAGTTAACCTTTACGGGAAAAAAGGATTTATCTGCCAGTATTTGAAGTTCCTGCAAGCATGTGTGCAAGATGTAATATTTTCCCTTCAACGGTTCCTCACTTTTACATGTGTCGAATGGTTCTGCTCTCTGTACAGCACATAGATATGAATATTAAACACCAATGCACCAGTAGTGTCACAGGGAAAGCATAGGCAATTCAATAGAATTGGTTATTGATCAGCAAATGTGAGAATTCATGTCTTCAGAACAAACTTAGACAGTAGGGAGATGCTTAAGAGCACAGAAAGCTGCTGAACAGATTTATCTTCATAATGCTGCTAGTTCTATAGATTATTACATTAATATATTCATACAGATGGCAGTTTTGGGGACTTTATTTTTTATCTCAGATGTGATGGCTTAAGAGAGAAACCAAAAGCCTTAAGGTCAGTAACACAACCTCGTTCATGTATGCCAATTATGTCACCATCATGAGTCAACCTCCATGAGCTCACACTGTATGTCACAGCTGCTTTGATTTATTTTTAACGTAGTATAAAGTTGATTGTTTTGAAAGCTCGCCAGACAAATAGCATGAAATCCTAATACCAATCTGCACAACTGCTTATACAGCTTATGAATTTTAGAAGGGAGTTGAGTCCTACACCAGTTTTGTCTGTTAAAACAAGTGAAAACTTGGAATTTTTCTCACACTTTTTTTGAAAAAATATGCCAGGAGACTTTCACTCATTGCCAAGAACACACGTTTGTGTTTTTTTCTCTTGTGGTTTGTGTTTTTATTTTTACGTTTTCATTATTTTGGATGTAGATCCTTGTTTCTGTGACATGAAAACATACAAATACAAGAATGAGGAGAAAAGTATTATATTTTAATCACAAATTAGTTTAAAGAAAAGCTGACCTACTGGAAATTATCAAGAGGAGGGGCGATAGTTGAAAATGGATACAAACTGTATGATCTGAGGAATTTTTGGTTGCCATCTGTTGCCCATTAAAGTTATTTGTTTATCAGTATTATTCTATATTTTCATTTTTCTCTGTAGCCATTTACAGTCATGCCAGAAACACCACAGCTCATCTACTTTTCATTCTGTAAGTTCATTACTGAACTGAGTTTTATAGCCAGTATGACATTATGTAACCCTTTGTGGGTCACATAACGGGTGTGTGTGGTTTGTGTGTATGCATACATATCTGGATTGGTATGTGTGTACTGTATGTGCCTGCACTACTGCATGTGTTGAGAGTCTGTGGGAGAACATATGAGATGGAGTCTATATCATCTTCAGTGCAGAGACGCTGCCAGCTCACACAACAGCTACAGTATGTCTTATATGAGGCTGTTTTTAAGGCCGCTTTGCTAATCATTAACTAAATAAGAGCATAGATCAAAGAATACTGCTTCACAAGACAACAGGTTTTATGATCACAGAGGAGCACTGCTATAAAATAAAATCCTGCATCTCATGGTGGACAATGGAAGGAGCTTCTGCTTTTCTGAGGCTTTTAAATTGACATGCAAGAAGCACTTTTACACCCAAAGCTCGAGTTTATCTGCGTAATTATACATATCTGTGTGTTTCAAACTGAGCCAAGCCCTCACACTGATTGATAAGCTGAAGTGGCAAACCGCTGGATCGCCCACCCTCAGACTGCAGCCTCTTGCTGCAGCCTGCTGCACTGAACCTTTCATGAGATGAAATTCTCTGCTTTGAGCGGTCCTCCTCGCCAGCCAATAGCTGACAAACTCACTCTCCGCAGCCACCAATCCCGTTCCTGTTGCTAGGGCTATAATAAGTATCCCACTATTAGCCCGGCTCCTTGCTGCACTGCTCAGACACCTATTGCATCCTGTAAAAAATGAAAGCTCAAAGCATACAGGAGGCATTAGGATTCAGCACCAACCTGTGTTTTAATGCACTGCTACATTTTCAGGGACATTGGTGTCTTCATTATTGGTAAATGTTAGTGATTATACATCCTAAAACACACTGGGGCCTGCTGATGGACATAGAGCCTAATTGAATCTCCAGCAGTGTAAATGTAATTTAGTAATTTTAACGACAAATTTAAACGAAATAAATATCCCTCATAGAATAACATATAATTCATGCTGTATATTCTAAGCATACATATGTATTCAAACTAGTTTATTTCATTTATTTTAATCTAAAACCCTGGAGAAGATTATGATTTAATGGTTACATCTACAGGATACTTACAAAACAATTGTTCTGCCGTGATTCATTTCCACTTGTACAATAACTGCTCTGTTGGATCACTTCCATTATGAAGCATTATGTCCCTGAGGTGAGGATGACAAGGCCCAAGTGATCTTCGAGCCATAATTATGTCACACAAAGGCGAACGTCCTCTAAATCACGGGATCAAATTCCTCGTTAGCATCAGCGGATGCTCACTATGATGCCACTTTCAACAGCGTCTTATTGAAAAGGTTCTGATGATATAAAAGAATCTACTGTATATCTAAGGGATAGTGGAGAGTATGTGCACAGAAATAGCTTATTTGATTTCTTAGATGAGAGGATAACACTCTTATGTCTATCCTGGTTAATAAGAAGCCAGCTCTAGTGATGTTCGAATCGATACTAAAGTATCGATATTTCTGATACCAACGTTTCCTTTTCTAGGATCGATACTCGTATAAAAGGATCAATATCTAAACTCAGTAATTTGGAGTGAGTGTGTGTTTTATCATAAGTATCTTACTGTCACCAGGATGGTCATATTATACTCGGCTGATAGGAACTACTTCTCCTTCCACCTGTCAAAGTCATGCTTGTGCTACAGCACTGTGACGGAGCTTCTTTGTCAGCCCTTGCAGCCCTTTACACTTCCCGCGATTGAATACTGACTATGGCTGACTGTGAAAGCAGTCACGTTTGGTGGTATTTTAGCTGTGAAGGTAATGACACCGTGTGTGATGTGTGTGCAAAGACAGTGAAATACTTTTCATTTAGCTAGTAATAAATGTGTAAAAAGTATTGGTATCGGCATCGGCATCGGCAATGCCAGCCTGAGTATTACATGGTATTGGATCGTATAGGAATTAAGTGGTATCGCGCATCACTAGCCACCACCAGCAGCCAGTTAGCTTAGTTTAGCTTAGCATAAAGACTGGAAATGGGGAAACAGCTAGCCTGGCTCTGTCCAACAGTAACAAAACCCGCCCACCAGAGCCTCTATTTTTGGCCATTTGCCTGATGAGGAATCAAAAGGGGTTTTTTTTGGACATCAGCATGTTTTTAGCCATGGGTCAGTCACCACTGGATCATCACTCCACCGTTTTTTTCAACACTGAAATATCTTGACAAATTTTGAATACTGAATTGAAAATTGGCCCTGAAATTCCATGCAGACATTCATAATCTTCAGATGACGAAACCTACTGACTTTCCTCTTGCGCCACCAGCTTGTAGTGGATATATTTGGTTTGGAGTAAAATACTATAGCAATAATTGGATGCATTGTGTTTAGCGCTAATTAGCTAATGTTAGCATGCTAATATGCAAAACTAAGATGGTGAACGTGGTAAACATTATAACTGCTTAACATGAGCATGTTAGTTATCACTGCTGTAAGCAGCCTCAGAGTTGCTAGCTTGGCTGTAAACATTCCAGTTAAGGCCATTAAAATTCCTTCTTTCCTCACACTCATTTATTTTAGATGTCTAAACATCAGATAACCTGTTTTGTTGTCTTTGGTTTGCTGATCTTTATTCAGAAGACATGAGGTCAGTGATTTTTGTCAAAAGGTCATTACAAGGTCTGAGCTTTGTTGCAGTATATTGATTTCATTTGGTGAGCCATTCATTATCAACCAAACCACATGGCTGTCATGGCATATTTTGGGGCTCTGGGGCAAACATGACAGCTCTATGGATTAGACACTTGTTGGCCGCAGAAGGGACCCGAATTCTGACTCACAAGAAAACTTGCGACATTCCCATAAAGAATACTTTTTCAAAACAGGATGGATAAAGATCGATGGCTTGAGGCCTGGAGGTGAAACAGCTAATGACCAATCAGATGTTAGAAATTAAAAGCCTTGGATTAATGCTTAATTCAATCACTATTCTTCAGCAAACACGAGAAGATTACATTTCTGAGCAGTACACCACACAGATACTGATAAGAACAGACAGACATGTCGGATTTTGAAAAGTTTATGATCTCACTCAACGTGATCTGCACCTCAAAGATGCACAGAAGATAATAGCTGTACAGTTCCAGAAATATCAACCCATTAAAGAGGGGTGGAGGAGGGAGAAAGGAGAGATGGCAAGAAAGAGGGGACTGATGTAGAAGCAGAGAACAGAGACAGATCTATAAATAGGCCTCCCTCCAGCCTGTGAGTAGACAGTGAGTAGACCAGAGACATCAATGTGACAGCCTCTCCTCTATAGAGACTATGTGCCTCTGTATGGATGGTGAGAGTTCATATCTTCGGTTAAGAGAGTCTGAATCATCAGTTTTACCCCGAGCTGTGCTAACACATGACATGACATGAAATTACACAGATAATACAAATAATCAACACCAATATCCACTATTTTCTTAAGTTCATTCCGCTGTGTTTTGTTTTTTCCCCCCACAGCATTAAGTTATGATAGGACAAAGAGCACTCTTCAGACTCTTTCAGGCTCAAAGACAGCTGTTATGCATGACTGCTGCAAGATGAATTATTCAAGCTAAAATTTAGACTTTGTATTATTTATCAAAAAAGTGCCATTATGTTCAGCTGAAGGTTTTAAGAGACTATTTTAGGGAGCACTTGTCCAAAAACATTGCAGAATACATTGCATCTGATAGGGAAGTTTAATCACATGATTAACCCCAATTACATTTTCTCCATCTGGCTGCAACATGCAACAATAATGCTATCATTTAAATAGCTTATTTAAATAGCTTATTTGCTGTTTGTCATTTTTGATAATCAAAACTGATTCCACTGGAGGTGATTATTCATAACTACAGAGGCTTGTGTGATGAAGAGAAGTTTGCAAAAGGTAAGTCTAAAATTAAGTGCTCCCCCCTCCTTCCCCTGTCTCAGTTACGTCACTCTGCATGTTCTTTCAAGGCCTCCCATTGCAGGAGAGTCACAGTCACACCACATTCCCTGACAAAATAACATCATCTAAATAAATAATACAAGTATTCTCACACTTCTTCATTTAAACTCTGACTTGACATGTGTATTTCATATTTTGGAATATACTAGCCAATTGTAAGTAATACTCTATTCTCAAATATACACATCAATTTCCTCTAAAACAGTTTAAGATTTCCTTTAAATGCCTGTAAGGTCCGTGCATGAAGTATAATTCATCTGCAGTTGTTCACATTGTATGATGAAAAATGCCAGTTTAGGGGGTATTTCCTAATTTCATTGTCCTACTTGCACTAATGCAAATATATGTTGACCCATGTGAGTCCATTTTTCCAGAGCCAATGCTGCCTAAACGATGTTAGCACTATGTTGTATTATTGTCGCAATGAACGAAGACGCGCAATGTAATCACCAAAGCGTCAGCTTGTTCTATATTATAATTGAACAAGGTCTAAAAACGTAAACAGAGACCACTTGCCTTCAAAATAAAATGTCTGCGTTTTTAACTGTCATTTTAAGGATAGCTAAACTTAATAAATAAACAATTAGCCTAGCCTAAAATTTGAACATAATTCATTATTCTCGTATTAGTTATAATTATTAGGCTATACCACAATAATTTAATTAAATTGTCAATTGGTTTGAAGACTGGAAATTAGGCTATTATAGAGTGCAGTGATTCATGCCAATGTAATCATTCATTTTTATTGCCTATTCATCAGTTTATTTATTTGATTAAGGCTACTTAATTTGTTACTTTGGGTGAACGTTAAAGGCTATAACATAGTATATAAATAGTAACTTGTGATGAGTCTGACTGGTAAAAAGAGTTCCAACTTTGACTTCATTGCTGTGGATCTATATCATGGCAATAACACTACTACTCTATCCTAGTAATTCAGGAACAACTGGTGTTGAAAACGCTACTTAAATTAAGGCTAGTCACATTAAATATAAATATAAACATATAGTTATTATATATATATATATTATGTTAAATATATAAGCATATAAGGTGTTAGGTCTGAGTGACCACTTCTGTAAATCTTGTTCCTGCATTATGAGGATAGAGTAGTAGTGTTATTGCCGAGTTGGAGATAAATCAACTCTTTTTACAAGTCAGACTCATCACAAGACGTAACGCTATGCAGGCCTATAGCCTTTAACGTTCACCCATAGCAACAATTTAAGTAGCCTTAATCAATTAAATAAATTGATAAATCATTAACGTTACATGGCACTCTATAATTCCAGTAGGCCTACCAATGACAATTTACTGAAAATAATGTAGACCTATGGTTAAGTGGCAGGAATACGACAATTATGAATTTTGTTCAATATTAAGGCTAAGCTATTTGTTTATTTATTAAGTTAAGCTATCCTTAAATTGACCTTTAAAAAAGATGGCCTTTTACTTTGAAGGCGGGTGGTCTCTGTTTCCGGTTTTAGAATTTCTTGTTCAATTTTCATTGTACAAGTTGGATAATGGAACAAGCCAACAAATGTCATGGCACATCTTCATTCAATGCGACAATAACACATCATAGTGCTAACATCGTTTAGGCAGCATCGGCTCAGGAAAAATTAACTCACATGGGTCAACATACATTTACATTAGCGCAAGTAGGACAATGAAATTAGGAAATACCCCCTAAACTGGCATTTTCATCATACAATGTTAACAACTGCAGATGAATTATACTTAAGTTATACTAACAGTGCTTTACTTATTTGCCTTTTAGGAATTTGATTTTAGATTATTTTCAAATTTTGCAAGCTCTTCCTAAAAGTCCATGGGGTTTGAGATATAGAGACATGACAATGACGACAACCTTTTTATTTAACATTCATGTCAATAATGATGTTCTTGGTGCACAAAATTAGATGAGCTTGTTGTGTTGTTCTATCATTAACACGAGTCATAGATGGCGGGTAAGTGACTTCCTGAAACCCTAAAGCATCCAAAGTCATACAGCGCTGACCATGGGTGGTAGAGGGGTCTGCAGCGGCCACAAACAGTTAATGCCTAATGTTCTAAATTAAGCTGCATCCGTATTTTAAAAAATTGGGTTTTCTTCTCAGGTTTTTGTTCATGGTCATGCTTGTCATAGATATTTCTACAGAGGGAAAATAATGAAAGTGAGAATGAAATGACATAATTGGTCTAGCAGGTTGTGGTGTGAACCTGCACATTATATCTGTTTTGGAAGTCTTAACTCTGACTCCAGACAGGCACGCTGCCAATGTGATAATTAACTGTTAATGACTAAAATGTAATGTGAAGACTTTTGGTTACATGGATTTGTGTGTTTTGCATTTTATAAAAGACATGCAGTCTGTTGCCTCCTGCATATGATTATGAAGCAGTGTTGAATATTTTTTTGCTGTGTATTTCCAGTGCATTCACTCCAGAAAGAGTCCTGTTTGTGCTGCTGTTCCTCAGTGCAAAGCGTCTGTGTACTCTTTTACCTTAACAGGATCTAGCCAGTCATGCTTTGTTTTACAATTAGCTCCACAGGTGCCAACTGGTTGACAAATTATACCTTCCAGGGTTTGTGGTTCTGCCTGCTGTCTGAGCTGGTGACTCATCGTGTATGTGGGCACAGGGTATTCCCAACAGTTCAGGGAAAAAGAAGAGAAGAAGAAAAAAGACAAACCTTCCCCCACTTTGCAGCCTTGAGGAGATGTACAGTTCAGCTGACAGTGGGCCAGAGGGGTCAGTGGTGGTGAATAACAGGCAGTGAGAGAAAGGGAAGGGGGGAGTGGGGGGGGGGGTGAAACACAGTGTGATGACAGCAATACAGGGTGACCAGTGAGAACCAAGGGTCAGTGTTAAGCTAAATATCTGAGGCTGAACTGCAGCTGGCTCTGGATGTGGAAACTGAAAGGAGACTGGGTGGGGGACCAGATGCTGAGGCAAAGTTTCCCCTGCGCACCCACGAAACAATGACACCACAGTTACAGCCCAAAATATAAAGACCTTATTATTTATTTACCAAACCAAATACAGTAGAATAGAATGGATTGTTGCATTACTACTAATGCAGTGAGCTCAGGAAAAAGAGCAGTCATACAGTGAAGTTACTACTCTGTATGAGCGCCGTATTGTGCTGTTGCATGGCAACTGTTTCTACAGAAATCTTTGCTCAGAAACGTCCTCTTTGGTCTTCACATGACTGCAACGGCAGAAAAATGGGCCGACTGCAGGAATACAAATGGTCTCATGAAGCATTTCAGTCTGCAGAGGCTTAATTGTTTTTTTAAATTTTATTTCAACATATTTCCAGAGCAGCAGACGCCAAAAATGTAACATGAGAGTTGATGTAGTTTATTCTATTCAATTTCATATTCTTTTTAGACTGTTTTGTCCTCTAGGCCACTCAAGGAAATAGGATGTTTATCTGTGATAGAAGTGGAAGTAGTAGTAGCACCCTACTACTTCCACACAATATGTCTCCAAATGATCAGATATTAGTAATAATTTAATGCCAATCCTGAATGATATATCAAACTTTGCACAATCTATAATGCACTTTGATAAAAATATATGATATGAAGCATTCATAAAGCGGGTTTGGCTTTTTGGCTTTGAAATTTTGGGAAATACATTTATTCGCTACTCACAGAGAGTGACAAGAGAAGATCAATACCCCTATGACTGTACAGTAAATATGAGACAGGAGCATGGAGACTGTTAGGGGGGAAACAGCTAGCCTCGCTCTGTTGAAATGTAACAAAATCTGCCTTCCACTCACCTCTAAAGTTTCATAATGATCTTATTTGTTTCACTTGTACAAAAACAGTTGTGAAAAAACAAAACGTGGTCTTAAGGAGGGAATTTTGTTTTACCTTCAGACAGAGCAAGGCTAGCTGCTTTCCCCTGATTCCAGTCCTTATGCTAAGCTAAGCTAACTGTAGCTTCATGTTAATCGTACAAACTTGAGAGTGGTATTACACTTCTCATCTAACTCCCTGCAAGAATGTAAAAATGTGAAAATTTTCCTTTAAAGTTGATTTTATGATCATTTTCCCATGTGATGGTCCATCTTTATGGAAATGTTGTTGCCAGTTAATTTTTTTTAGGAAGTAAACATTGGCCTGGATTGAATGTACACCTGTTTATATTATTTATTAGAGGGTTTTTTCCAGAGGTAGCCTAGTTATAAGTAAATTTAATTGTGTTTGATTTTTGGTATTCTCTTATTAGCAAAACCAATTTTGCTCTTCCTTTGTTCAACAACAAACATGTTCTTTACATGTTAATCTGTTTTCTCTTCATCTGCATCACACAGATTCACTCAGCCGTACCAGCTAAAAAAAAGATTTATTTATACATCTAAAGCTTCTTGTCTTTACTCAGTGTTTGTTGCCATTGTCTCTTTTCCACATTGCATTGTTCTGTCTCATATCATCAGAGATATTGCTCCACCTACTAAACACACCTCCAGAGAAACCTTCAGGCCCACTCTGCAGCATGCTGTCCTCTGTTTGGACCTGTAGGTTTACATTAATAAAGCCTGCCTCTACAAAATCAATAGTGTAGGCCTATCCACAGCTCTCTTTGATAAACCTGAAATTTGTGCTCATCAGTGGGACGGTGACTAGAAGTGGCACTAATTTCTTAGAGACTTTTGCCTCACAGCTGTTTTGGTATACAGTTTGTAAGGTCTGAATGCGGGAAAGTTTCATGGTTTTGGCCACCATCCTTCCATCCATCCATCCACCCATCGTCAACTGCTTATCCTGCATACAGGGTCGCGGGAGGCTGGAGCCAATCCCAGCTGACATCGGGCGAAAGGCGGGGTACACCCTGGACAGGTCGTGTGTTGGCCACCATACCCTGATAAATCTTAAAGCTTGTTGTTGGCCTGGTAGTTGCAAATTGTTTCAATCTATTATAAAGCTTAGAATATCAGGAAAATATAACACATTAAATATTATCCTTGTGAAAAAACAACATGAATAAATTAATCTTTCATATTCTCCTCGTATTTTCCAGGAGACATGAGAAATGGGAAGATGTTTGCATATATATATATACAGCACAGTATGTAGTTACATAATGTTATCATTATTCTGCCACCAGCAGTTGGTTTCAGTTTAACATGGTGCTGCTAGTAGCAACCAGTACAGGTATAGTTTATTACAGCTGTTTTGTTATTGTTGATTTGTGATTTAGCAGCTAGAATTGAGTTTTTCTTACTGCTAATCAAGCTAGCCACAATACTAGCTGCCTGCTAATGTGTTGCTGAAGCAACATTGGTAAGTGATCTGTATTGGTATTGGGCCTTTTTAGTCTTTTCAACCACTCAAAGTGCTTTACACTGCATCACATTACATTTGTCATCAGAAACATAAATTAACTCACACACTTTCACACACCGACAGCACAGCCACTGGGAGCAATTTGGGGTTCAGTGTCTTGGCCAAGGACATGTTGACATGCAGACCGGAACCAGCGAACCTCCGGTTAGTGGACGACCACAGCTGCCCCTTACATTTTAAGTAGAGTCATATTGAACCAAGTCATACTGAACCAAGAGTGTGAAAATAAGCTGCAAGATGATGTTTGACTGAAGTTTAATCAAATTTAATGGTGTAAAATGTTTTTGAACATAGTTTAATTGTTGTGAAGAAGAAATTTGTCAGAGCAGTGTGCCTGAAGCTGGAAATGGCCAAGTTTCTTGCTCAAGGGCACTTCAGAAGGGTAGGTTAACACCTTTAGTGTGAGATACCTCACACTAAAGGGTTTAATTCCTCATTGTGACACATCCACCAATGTGTCCCTAAGCAAGACACTTAACCCCCTAGTTGCTTCAGAAGCATGCAAACTCTGATGTATACAGTATAGCAATTGTAAGTGGCTTTATATAAAAGCCTCAGGTAATTTGTGATTATAACAAGGGCTCAAACTCCACCTGGTTTATGGTTTATCGCTTTACTTGCAAAACAATGCTGCCCTCTAATGGTCTGGAAAACAAAGTGCACTTGATACTGAAAGGGGTTTTAAAAATAAAAACAGGCTGATAGTTTGAGAGTGAGTTAAGGGATTTCAGATTGTCTGTGTGGCTGCAGAACATCTTTAAATATCTGACTACAATACATGGCAATGTGGAGTGTATTTATGCATGAATTAAAATATCAATAAAGACATTTCTTAAATGTTATTATGGCTAAACATTTAAAGGTTCAGTGTGTGATATTTCTGAGGATCTATCAACAGAAATGCAATATAAGATCCATAATTATGTTTTCAGTGGTGTATGAAGACCTTATATAATAAACCATTATGTTTTTATTACCTTAGAATGAGCCATTTATATCTACATAACGGCGGGTCTCCCCTTCCATGGACCCACGTTGCATCACCATGTTTCTACAGTAGCTGCGTTTCTATATACAGTCTATGGTTTCGTCACTAAGTTCTTCTTATTCTACTTCTGGTAGAATTCAGGCAGTGCAGACACTCATCACTACGTTGAATATACATTAGAAAAAGAAGAAGTAGTAATAATATACTGCAGGGGTCTGCAAATAGGTTTTTAATCAGAGCAATATGGATGAGAATATAAGCCATAATTTTACATCGCTGAGGTATGTTGTTTGGTTAGCTCAGTTGTTAAGGTGCAGGACTCTTTCAGAGGTGTATCAAGCGGACTCTTTTAATGTAGTTCAGAGTTTTTCACAGTAAAAGCTCAGTACAATTTAAAATAGATTGCAATAAACAAGCTTTCTCTTTTTCTTTTATTTTGTAGTCAAAACCACTAAAGAGGAAGTGATTATATGAGTAACTGTTGCTGTCATGACTGAGATCTATTTTTAAGCAGAGCTATCAAAGTATTTATTTATTTATATTTTTTTGCCGCTATTCAAGCAACATAATCTGGCAGTGGGCCAGATATTATTGTTGGCGGGCAGTTTTGGCGAGGGTCCATAATCACAGAGAGAATTAATGTTTCCCTTGTCAGTGTTTGTATAAACTTTATTTAATATGTGGTTTATAATGGACTGTGGTGCAGAAACAGTGACAGTGTTTCACACTATTGGCTTACATTTTCCATGTTGTCTGTCAGTGGCAAAGTCGCAATAATATCTGGTTTTACTGAATAATTAAGTAAATATAATTTCTTAATAAATATACCTAAAGAAACCTAACTTCTTGACTGGCCACCCTCTGCTGTCTCAGAAGAGACCCCTTTTGTGCTGTGTTAAACACTGTAGTTGTCCTACCTTCTTTGAAAGGTTAGGTGGCAGTGGTAGAGTGGACAGAATGTTGCAATTCACAACCCTCACCACTAGATGCCACTAAATCTTACACACTGAAGCTTTAAAGGCATACAAAAAAGAAAAGCATAAAGACTTTGTTGAATGTGGAATTAACACAGACGCAAACAAAGGATAGAACAAAGAGAAAACAAGTCACAAGGTTTCCATCTTATGTTTTACATTCACCACAACAAAACTGCTATGGTGGTTGGTATAATATTCACTCAAAGTCTTTGTTTAAAATTAGACCTTTTATTATCTTCAACAGCTGTAGGAAAATGTAAAAATATCTTCTTCATGGAGCATATTTACATTTACAACAATCCAAAGTTACATTCATGAACGAAGTATTAGTCATTAGTCATGTCATCTGTAATTTAAACATGAACAAAACAGAAAACAATCAAGTATTTAATGCACTATCCATAAGTTTATAATATTCAATATATCAGAGAATTATCAGTGTTATGGACTTGAGTGAGAAACATTTTTAAGCATGTAAGCCTGCAAGCAGGAAGCAAAAGCAAAAATTAGGAGAGAAATAGGAAAGAGACAAACAAAAGGTAGAAAAAAAAATTTCTTCACGCTCTTTGTTTTTAATCTTTATGCAGGTGTCAATTTAATCTGTACTCTCGGTAAATGTATCGTCTTCATACAAGTCCTCCAATTCTCCATCTCTGCTCCCCTCGTTGCTGACTTTCCTGCAGGTGACAAACACTCGATCATGTTGTTGAAGGTACTAAGTGAGATTGCATATGATGTGGAGGAAAAGTGATGGAGGGAGAGGGGTTGACACTAGACTAAAAATGTCAATGTAAGAGTACAAGTCCTCCACAGCACAGCTCATCACCTTTTACCCGCATCAACCTCAAGAGGACACAAGAGAAGGACACATACCAGCCAACAACAACTGGGTGTGTCCATTTATTTTAAGGTACAGCTTGTTGCTGAGAGCTTTGTGTTGTCTTGCCTCTCTTAAATCCTCTTAAAGGTTGAACAAACAACTGATGAGCTATGCTGTGAATGAAGCGCATGAGCTCAACCAAAATGCTTTTATAAAATTTACCTCAAGGAAGGATGAGGCTGAGGTGTTGACCCCAATGAGCCCCAACAACCACTGAAAGAAGGAGATGTAATGTAAGAGGCCAGAATTTATAATCTTATTAGTTTGCAACACAGTTAATGATAAACACAGATTTTATTGTAGCAGTACTGTAGCAGTTTAAAGGTCAGACATTTAGGGGAAAAAAGTATATTTGCTTTTTTTTGCAGAGAGCTAGATAAATATGAAGCCAGTAGCCGATTAGCTTAGCTTAGCATAAAAACCGTAAACAGGCTAGCCGTCCTCAATCAAAGCATAGCCACCAACCAGCACCTCTAAAGCTCACTATTAACACATTATAGTTCATGTGAGTGTAGAAGTTTTACGGGGGTTAAAAACTAAAAAACACATTATTGTTTTGACACTTTTACACTAACATGTTAGTGAGCTTTAGAGGTGCCAACAGGTAGGCTGACTTACCTTTGGACAGAGTCAGGCTAACGTTAGCTGTTTCCCTCAAGTATATCCAGCTGCAGCCGGCAGACCTGAAGTTGAACTTCCAAATATGGTTTGTCCCAGAAGACACCGCACACAAAACGTGATGACGTGTAAGGGTTAATCTCGGCTCACGTACAGTATAGATCCTAATGTTAACCGTTTTATTCTTTAGAGGCCAACAACAAACTTTAAATACACTTCTGAGAAGTTTTGAGGCGAGAAATCAACTGTGAAGATGTCGAATATCGGCAGTCTGACGAAAATTGACGGCGAATCGAAAATGTGTTCAAACGTTTTCGGAGTTGACAAGTGCCGACCATGGTGCCGGCGGGTGTCAATTTTTATATACAGTCTATGCTGTCAATATAGCTGCAGTAACATTGGCGGAGGCTGCACAGCAACACAATGGAGGTTAGCTCTATGTGCTGGCGGCCGATGTGCGCCACTGTAGGGTTAACGTTAACCAGTTGATGCATACAATCAATAACTTTGGGCACACACCCTGTGATGGTTAGGGTTAGAGTAAGAGACTTCGGGGGGCTGTCAGGAATAGTTAGCCAGCTAGCTCCGGTTAGCTCCCCCAGGTCCAGTCCGGTCCAGTCACACAGACCACTGCAGCCAACACAGCAGACATGTACAGCAACCGCTGAACGAGTGTCAATGTTCGTAACGCTATTCTATCATTGAATTCTCAGTAATGTTGTAAAGTTTTAACCTATATCAAGATACATCTGACTCGTGATGTACAGAATATTCTTGGTTTGTGAAACTCATCATTATGCTATTATAAATACATATTTACAGTATTAATATATTATAATAATATTTTATAATTATAGCATAATGTACACTGATTGGTACGTTGACACTTATTTATCGGCTCTTTTTTTTTAACGGCTCTGCGTGGGCCGAACGGCCGAGATAAACGTCATCACGTTTTGTGCGCGGTGGCTTGTGGGACGAACCATATATGGAAGTTCAACTTTGTTTGTGTGGTTTGTCTGCGGGCTGCAGCTGGACCCTTCTCGTTTATGCTAAACTAAGCTAAAAAAAAAATCTTCTTATCTAGCTCTCAGCAAGAAAGTGAATAAGGCAATTTCCCAATGTGTCAATTAGTTTAAGCTTCCATCAGGAAATATGTAATTTTTCCTGTAATCATTTTTATTATTGTGGCCCCATATGATGATGTTTATTGTGTTGCAACATGTAGACCCAAAGTGTTCAACATTAAATATAAATATATTATGAAATAAATAGACAAAATATTTAATATTTAAGTGTCCAATGAGAATATGCAATGAGTTTTTGAAATTTAAAACATTTCATCCATCTTGTTTTAAATTATGCCAGATTTTCTTTCCAATCCTCATTTTTACAACAAATATTTTTGATTTCACAATATTTTCAATTTTCCCAACGAAATGTTTTAAGTCATCAAACTTTGTTTTGTTACAAAGTTTGTGTCTGTTAATTAAGACAAACAGAGCAGAGCAAGTTATGTGATTAGCTGCTCTAAACCAATCACATTACTAAATCTGCTCTGCACCTGCTGTAATGGGAAAACAAATCAATCAAGTTTATTTAAAGTGCAAAATCACCAAAAGACATGGTCCCAATATACTTTAAAAAATGCATTGAAATTAAATAAAATGAAAATAAAATAAAATACAGAATGCATGTAAAAAAACACATGATAAAATACAATGAGAATAAAATCAGCAAAATAAAATGCTTTAAAAAACTTTAAAATCATTTAAAGTTTGTTCAATCCTGCCCTAACTAAAAGCTTTATTAAACAGAAAAGTCTTAAGTCTAGCCTTAAAAGTGGTGATGTTGTCCGATTCCCCAACCCAAATTGGGGCCTGGCTCCATAGTAGAGGCGCTTGATAACTAAATGCTCTGGCTCCCCCTCTAACCTTAGTTACATAAGGCACCATAAGCAGCCCTGTATTTTGAAAGCGGAGTGCTCTGTTGGGGCAGTAAGCTATAAGGAGTTCTTTAAGGTATGATGGTGCCAGGCCATTTAAGGCTTGGTAGATAAGTAGAAGAATTTTAAAATCTATTCTATATTTCACAGGGAGCCAGTGCAGGAAGCTACAACTGGAGAAATATGCTCTCTGATATTGACTCTTGACAAAAAACATGCTGCTGCATTCTGGATCAGCTGGAGAGGCTTAAGAAACTTAATTGTGCTGCCTGCTAGTAAAGAATTGCAATAGTCAAGCCTGGAAGTAATAAATGCGTGGACCAGTTTTTCTGCAGTGTTTTGGGACAGGATGTTCCTGCAATAAACTCTGTTACTGTATATAGAAGCTAGATGAATAATAATAATAATGAGCTTAGTTTTAAAAATGTATTAGATTATTTAGCCATTTCATGGTTATATCACATATTTTGTCTGTGTTCATTCATGATTAAGTATTTCATTCTTGTTTATTTAATATTGAACACTTTGGGTCTCCACACAGGACAGCCTCATAAAAATCAGATCAGAGATCAGATTTAAATATAAATTCTATCCCTAAATTGAACTGTCCTTATTACTGCAGGCAGAAAAGTGTAATATTTAATCTCTGGAACACAATGCCACATCATCCCTCCAAGAAGATCAAATTAAAACATTTTGATCTTCTTCTTTAAGACAACTATAGAGCCAAACTACACCTTTCAAATTGGGAAATATTTACTTTTAATTACAGCCGCTCTCTTTAAGCCACTCTTTAATATTTAAGTGTTTTTTAAGAATTCAACGTTTACATATCATATGTGTCATTTCACTGTTTGGGAGGGTGCAGCGCTGTAGTACTGACGGTGGTGCCTGGGCATGTGAGGAGGAGGATATAGCTGCAGCTCCACATCTCTTCACATGAAGGTGTATTTAGCTGTGCCAGAGGCCCCCAACTGACAGGACTGGCTTGTTAATGGAAAACAAAAGACGTGCAGCCATTACTGCTGCCACAGGGGCTTCCATTTAGTTTATCAGGAGAGGATAAATGCATTTATCGCCCAGAGTGTGCTGCTAATTTAAGGACCAAAACTAAACAAATACAGTTTAGAAGAGCTAGCCAGTATTCAAAGATTAATGGTCTAGATATGGTATATGGTATAGATATTCAAATGTGTGAGACACACTGCACATATAAAGTATGTAAGTGACTGATCTATTTTTATTCAAGCATCTGCTCGCTGCTTTGTTTTGTTAGAGGCCTAATCGCAGAGCTGGCAGTTCGGCAGAGCGGAGCATGAAGGATTTGCTGAGCAGGCTACTTACGTAAGAAGACCTCCAGGGGCAGACATGGACCTCTCCGCCCGTCGGCCCTGACACTCAAAGGGATTACTGAAAGACCGCTTCCTCAGCATAGACTTCACCAGAATCTGAAGTGGACATCAGAGAGAGTCTGAATGAAAATACAAACCTTTTCCATATTGCCATTAACACTAAAATATACACTTGTATTTTTCTATATGATATGCCATTAAAAATTCCATTAATGTCTCTTCCTGGTAAGTTGTAAACTGTTTACTCTTCATAGTGTCAAATACTATAATACTAGGATAGGTTGTTTAATCATCTCCCCTTCACCCATCCATCCTGTCAAAACTATGCTGATACATTGCATACCTTGAGATTTGTAGATACACTGCAAATTACATTGCACTTTACATCTTTAAGACTACAGCAGGAAATGAGATTTTAAGAAAATGCCTACAAGCAACCAGCTGAAGCAGGTAAATGTGTGAAATGCAAAAACAGCAGTAGGTATTGTAATTGTGAATGGTGGGTAGTGTAAAATAGTAACCAGAGAGGGAGCGATGTGCGTCTCACCACAGTGGAAAGGCTGGGGATGAGTTTGACGCTGTTCTGCACCTCCTCCTCAGTGACCTCGACTGCCGTGCAGTGCTCCTCCTCCAGAGGAAGAGGATTAGAGCCGTTCTCTGTCACCCACGGATGGAGCTGTAATAACACACATACATATAAAAACACCACAATTGTAGGTAACACAATGTGGTAGTAAAGACATGGTCTTTTATATATTAATTAGATGTAGTCACGTTTCCAGTCACCTTCATTTCAGGGACGGTGATTCTTGTTTCAGGGTTTTTATCCAGCATACTTTCAATAAGCTCCTTCAGTTCATTGCTTATCAGTGGCCTGTGAAAAAAGTCACAGTTTAACAGATCGACATTTTTCCAGATCAACATTGTTGTGACAAGTCGAAAATGTCTGCAGTGAAAAAAGGTATGTGAGTCTGATTCATTTGGGAACAATAATGAAACAAGACTCCTCTGATGCTCATATCGACAGGCATGATATTACAGTATAACTGTCTTCCACTAACATATGATCTTATTTAATCACTCTTTTCTCTCTGATGAAAAAAAAATTAGCTAGAAGCTAATCTTTTAAGAATACTGTAATATTCACATCTACTGTAACACCTTTACTTAATCCGATTGCTACTGTTCATTTGTATCAAAAGCAAAGTCACTTGCTGTCATCTGGAGAAATTCTTTCATTACCGAAATCTTCGAAGTGTAAGGCTTGAACTGATACTGATGTTATGTTGTAGCTGTATCCAGTTATATAAAAAGCCAGAATAAATAAATGTCATTGTTTTTATCAGCTATCTGCTTATCTAAATGTTTGCTCACGTCTCTGGAAACTCCACAGGTTTGCTCTTGATCTTGCTGTGCAGAGAGACGATGTAGTCGTCATAAAAAGGGCACTGGAACAGAACAGACAAAATTAATTCATTAAAATGTTGCTGGCTTATTATTCTACATGCATTTTGCTGTGAACTTTCTTACCTTCCCAAAGACAAAACAGTACAGTGTGACTCCCATCGCCCACACGTCTAACGCCTGGGAAACAAATTGAATTCCAATAGTTTTCAGGGCCAGTCATTACTGAGAAGCTCACAGCAGATGGTTGGAAAACATTTCTTACAATTAAGCACAGACATATAAGATAAGTCACACCTAAAACATAAGTACTTCAGTGATTACATTGTCTGTTTACCAGTTTACCACCAGAACATGTTTTGTCTCACCTTTCCGCTGAAGCTCTGCTCATGTTCAGTCATCATTTCGGGGGCCATGAAGGCCGGCGTCCCCGCCGTGCTCGACAGGAGGGCGTCTGTCCCCTCGAACTCGTTGCTCACACCAAAGTCTGCGATCTTGACGTGACCGTCCTCCCCAAGTAGCAGGTTGGAGGGTTTGATGTCCCTGTGGATGATCTTGTGGTAGTGCACTGGACAATGCAGAAAATGCAAAGAAGTCATGCTGATTGTCTGCTGACAGAAATACCAGCTACCATTGCAATGTAAAGGACAAACACAATTTTCTTTTTAAACAAATTAGGAGTCCTTACTTACTACTAAGTCATTACTTTCTGTATGTTTAAGGCACCAAAGTTGCACAGAAAAAGCCTCAATGTGTAATGGGAACTTTAAAAATCAAAGGTTATAAGTATATTAAATGCTATGATTCTCCATTAAATATTTATTAAATCCTAACATACAGTACTCTATCCCCAGGACGACGTCTCTGAAGTAAAAGCGAGCCTGCTCCTCTGTGAGAGGGTCGTCTGTAGGCACCTCCATCACCGGACTGACCGACACGAGAAGAGGAGAAAGGTAGGAAAAGGTAAAG
Source organism: Micropterus salmoides (assembly GCF_014851395.1). Taxonomy (NCBI): domain Eukaryota; kingdom Metazoa; phylum Chordata; class Actinopteri; order Centrarchiformes; family Centrarchidae; genus Micropterus; species Micropterus salmoides. The sequence continues at coordinate 29,588,647 of NW_024042261.1, forward strand.
TATATTATAATTACCTAATGGGCCAATTTAAATGTGCAAACTACCACAGTTTGGGAATGTGACACATTACATAAATTAACAAAAACATACCCTTTTTCCATCAATTCGAAGGCTTGAGGACAAATTTTGATTTTAATGACTCCTCCATTTTATAATGACACATAAGTAGCTAAATTCAGTCACTGCAAAAGGGATGAATGAATCCATACCCATATGAAGGCCATCTTCAGCAGGATCATCAAGCACCTGCAAGAGGCATTAAATTCAGTCTCATATTGTGCACTGTTTCACACAAATATAAAATAAGTCCAGTTATTTAATCTACAGGAATTATCATTATAGTACTTTGATGGGTTTTTAATAACTCTACATCACCCACACAGGTGACTTCACTTATTTTGGCTGATTAGCCCTCCCCTCATGACAGTTTGGGCATGTTCAGATTATGCTTGATTGGCGTCTGTCTCCTGTTGTCCACCTGTACCCTTCATTATTCTTATTGATATAATTTGGTGACAACTTGTAATTCCCAGTAAAGCTTCACCACCAGCAATCTGAGCAGAGGCATAATTAGCTACGCTAATAATAAAAAACAGCTGTGGGGGTGTGCAAGAGCTTTAATTCATTTTCTTTTAACATCTCTTTGGTTGTATTCTTTTGCTTTTGTGCTGCATACAGACTGACACTAAACTATCACAACAATCCCATCCCCACATCCTTACACAAACATGCCAAACTCCAGCTTTCACAGCAGGTGAGTCATCTGACTGACCTCCACCAGTTTAACAACATTTGGATGGTCCAGCTTCTTCAGGATGGCAATCTCCTTGTACACTCTCTCCAGAGGCAACATGGCTTTAGGGAACGCATCCTGCTGTGAGTTTGACCCTTGAGGAGGCAGGCGGCCTGGAATAATAACACACACAGACAAAAACATATCAGCACCAGCCCCAGATGAACATTGGAAAATGTGAAAACACTAGATATTTAGATGTTGTTTGAGATGGAGATCTTCACTCACGCGGGAATCCACACAGCCTCATCAGCCTCTTCTTGGAAACAACTTTCATTGCCTAAATGAATGAGATAAAGCAGTATACAGTAAACTGACATGTAAACACTTTAATAATAAATGCGCAATTTAGGAGCTTAAACTTACATAGTACTGTTCAGAATCTTCATTATAAGCTAGTTTTACCACTCCATAAGAACCCTAGGGTGTAAAAATAAAAAAGCTTTATAGATGCATCACTTCTGTTTCACCTTGCTCATTGGATGTAGGCTACTGTAATGGTAATCACCTTTCCAATCTCTTTATTCAATTTATACTGGTTGAGCTGGACACAGTCCTGTAGAAAATAAAAATAAAATGCAATCAGTAAAGGATCTCATTAATAACATGTTGAATTAAGTCAAAATATTCAACTAATTTCTGTAGCACAAGTCTCCTCACATCGGCGCCTGTAATGGACACACGTTTGGTTTCGATGGTGGGCTGTCGGGAAATGCGGCTCCCCCTCTCCTGCAGCGACATCTTCCTGTGAGAGTTTGTGGTCCTCGGAGTAACGGACCTGTAGCCATTAGGAGGGGTCATGCGGTTTGCGGCCACGTTCATGGCTGCCACCAAGTCTGCCAGCTCGCCGTTGTCCCCCGAGTCCGGCTCTGCCCTGCAGACCGTGTCGGAGCTCATGGTGGTTAGTTCTGGTTCACGCACAGCTGAGGAGGCTCGGCAGAAGCACCAGAGGATGCATCACTGCGCTGAAAGGTGTAGAGGTGCAGAAGTGGACAGACGTGAAATCACACACACTGCCAAATTACCAAGGGCATCACAGTATGGGTTTGCAAAGACTTGAAACGCCCTTGACTGAGCTGACTGTTTTTGGGTCAAACACACGTTATTGTCGTGTGGTAATGCAAGCACTTGACATGCTTGTGGGGAAACTCCAAAATACACACTCTCAAAACTGGGACTCACCCTGAGTATCAGGTTTATTGCCAAGTCACATACAAGTAATTTGGTATTTTGATGCACAACATTAGACATAGTAAATGAAAATAGCTGTACTGTGTTTAAAATACCTTTAAAATGCAGCTAACCACATTCAAATGTTCCTTTTCGGAAAGTCAGCTTATTGCATCATGTTGATGCAGAGCTTTTTAACAGCCTCTCAACATTGTAGATGTCTAGCTCCACTGAATGCATCCACACTGAACAGTTTTCGAAAACACTGCCTTCAATTGTATTACAGAAATGTAACAGACAAATCCAGTATTTTAAAGGAGTGTGGAAATTATTTAACTTAACATTCTCAGTTCGATGGGTTAAGTTTTAACTCTCTGCAAGTGATCTTCACAACATACTGGCATGAATGGAAAGAAATTATGCTTTGTAGAGAGTCGTTTGCAGAGCAGAGTATAATGAGTTTGTAGATAATTGGTAGAAACATATTAACCACAGCTGGTAAGGCAAACGTTCTCTTAAATTCTAGTATTGACTTTCTCCTTTTGAACTTAATACTTTAATTACAGTGCAATAAATGTGCCAGCAATATAGTATAAGCTTACTCACAGATGCATTTCAGAAGTGCTTTAATCGCTTTGCCTTGAATGAATATAATAATAATAATAATAATAATAATAATAAGCTTAAGCTCCAGTCTTAATTAGAACTGCTATGTAACCTTTCTTTTTAAATAGTGGTATTAGAAGTAGTCACTTGTTGCACCCTACACAATGATATTTGTGTGAATTGTTGTGTTTTCATCAACATGTGAGACTCTTAGTGCCCAAACTGCAGCTTGAAATCTAAAAAACAGGCTGCTGTCAAGCCAGACTACAGTTTTCTTGAATTTCAGCAGATGGCACAAACTGCAGAAAAGACTTAAAGGGGCAACATTAAAAATAAAAACACAGGAAATGAGAACTCTCAGTCTCTGACAACAGTGCAGCAGCAGATAAGAGTCAACTCCTTATTAGGGCGACTCATTGTTGCCTAAAATACAGTACGGAGAACTGAAAAGCTTCTTATGTAAGAAGGTAGAGGGCTTTAACAGGCATGTCAAATCACAATACTTACACACTTAACACACAAGACTGCTACAGTAGGTGCTCACATTTAAAAACAAATATATGCCTTTGCAACATGTAAAGTTAAATATGTTTATAAGAAATGATAAACAAAAGTTACTGTGTGTAGCAAATGGCTTATACACATCTAAATCCCATTTAACATATGACACAAATAAAATACTGTGTAAGATAGAAAATGAGGTAAATGGTTTACTTTACTCACACAGAGGAGGTGTCCTGTGTTGACGGCTGTTGTGCTTAATCTGCATGTCCTCCTGCTGCTCTCAGAAGGGAGAAGTCCTCTGTGTCTAAGTGCAGGCCTTTCACTGACTCTGAGCAGGGTGTGAGCTCTGTAGCGCTCGTCTTAAGGATTAACTGAGTTATTCTGAGGCAGTGGTCACCTGAAGAGTACGCCGTGGTGACATCAGGAGACACACATGGCGATACACATGGCCAGTATTCTTTCTTTTTAATTTAATGACTGTATTTCATGTATTATTCTGATATGATTAACCATATCCCATACCCAAAGTCTGGGTTAGTTTCAATGGGGTGAAATGTAACATTATGTAATAAGGAATATGAGAAAGAAAGAAAAAAGATATATATATAAGTTATTGAAAATTCAAAGAAACATAGCCTATAAATGCAACTAAACATTTTCTTGGAGTAGGTTGTAAGGTTCATTGCTGTTACACCTTACAGCTTACAGCTAATACATACATACACACTTGCATGAAAGATATCTTCATAGACACACACAAAGTAACAGTCTGTCTTACAGTCCCTGTTAGATTTTGGGGACTTCTGGAGGCCTAAGTTCTCCTCTGTCCTCAGTTGACTCAAATGTGTAAAAATGGCGCCTGTTGTTCTGACTTTATCTGAGAATGACACTTAAAATTAACCTGAGGGAATCAAAATCAAATAAAAAAATGAGTTTGTAGGTCAATATATTGACATTCATTGATCAATTCAAGAAGGAATTACACTCTGTTATAATTTATTTCTAGACTGTGCAGGTCCTCTTGTAGGCTACAGCAGACACTATTGTTCCCACAATCCTACCATTAAATGAGGGTTTCAATTTGCCTGGGATTTCTGAACATTTAAGTCTAGGTAACATGTGACCAAACTGTCATGGTCGTACGACTGCAGGCAATGGCACTGTGGTAATGCCATTAATTGATAGCCTACCTACTAATTAGCCCGTTAGGTATATTAGGCTATAAAAGCAAAAAACGTTCATATGAATTCATTTATCAATATAGCTGCAGAATATCGTCATCTTAATTTTCTTACCAGAAATACACTATAAACATGAAACCTAACAGTAGCCCAGTATTGCCATGCATAGCCTATAGTCGTGTAACTTTCCCGACAGTCCCTGAATGCAGCATTAACAGCTCACATTGCGCCCCAGCAGGAAGCACCGGGAACAAACAGGTACCAAACTTTTTTGTGAATGGCCGTCATGTCTCTGTCGGTGCAGTTTGGTGCTCTGAGAACCAGGGGAGCTGCGAAACCTGCTGCAAGATGAAGACAAAATAAATCATATCATCAGGTGTAGTGAGAAGGTGAGTATCTGACAGTGGGAATTAAAAAATAAATAGCCTATATAAGCTAAGTCAGATTGCTCACTAAGTGATGGTCCATTTAAATTCATTTTTGAAAGAGAAAAACAATGTTTGCATATATTACGTTGATGACATTACTTATTCTTCTTCTAGCAAACAAAACTCTCTATGGATTCACTGCTTCTTGAATGATATGTGGTAATTTGCAGTTCCAGGGGCTGCAAAGGGCTGCAGAGAAGAGGCTGCTTTCAAATCAAAAAATGGCAAAAGTCAGTCTTTCTCAAAAAACTCAATTTAGAGACGCTAAGTTGCTACTTGCAATGAAGTACAAGGAACTGGAAAAACTTAGAAGCATCATCCAGGCCAAACAAGAACAACTTGGTAAGTTTTGAAATGTATTCTGTATTTAATCTGGCTACCTTATGTATCTGCATTGCCATTTCCTACATTTGCTGATTTTTATTGTTATGTTTTGTAGTAGGAAAGCACAGTGTCCATTATTATCAGCAGTGCCTCCTGAAGAAGATAAATCGTGCAGAGGAGGAGTGTGAGGTAAGTATTCATTTCTTTTAGTTTGATTTCATATATCATATATCAGCCTTTGACATATTTCCTTTATAAAGAGTGTTAAAATAAAACACTATATTGTTAATAATTTGCTTTAATAAACATTAGATAATGAGATAGTGCTTAACAACTGATCTGGTTGTAATACATCTAAAAGATCTGAAGCAAATAACCCTGCAACTATTTTTTTTTCATACAGCCTTTGGCAAAACAGTATTTAAGTGGTGAACAAGAACAAATATCTGGAGAAAAGCAGATAGATAATACTTGTATTTGTAGTTTTTGAACATTTAAGAAAGCCAATTAAAATGCATGCTGTTGTAGAACAAAGGGGATGTCTAATCTGGTGTAACACAACATCCATTGTGTGTGTGTTTGCAAATAGTGGGATATTTCTCCCAACAGCTGCTGTTTCAGAGGTTTGCGGAGGGGAAAACACCGGTGGCAGATTTCTTGGATTCCTTTCTCTCCCTGCAAAAACTCCAACACATCAGGTTAGTCCTGGTGAAGAAACTCCAGGAAATTACAGAACTCAGATCAACACAAAGGATCAGTGAGATAAACCCCGAAACTCAGCATTTCTCAGCAGGTTTTCCTGAGCAGATCCGTAACATATGCCTCCCAGTCTGCGGCCTAACCACAGCTGTCATCTTACCTACCTGCTGCCACCCTACGTTCCTGCTGCCCTTTGGCACCCATGCCAACACTGTCCATTGTCTACAGCATTTGCCATTTCGTCATGATTACAATGAGTCCCTGCTTGCAAGAGTGCATGGACGAAGCCCCAAATGGCCAGGAAGACCCGTCCGTCTTCAGCCACTGAAGGTGCAACACAGCAGGCATCAACAAGCACCACAATGAAGTCTACTCCAGTCTCAGATACATGTTTTTCATTTAATGAAGGTTAACCCAGTGGGGGGGGGGGGGGGGGGGGGGAGTTTCCACTGCTTTAAATATTGAAAGCCTTAAGCTATGAGAAAGAACACACTGAGAGCTTTAGACATACACGTAATGATTTATATTAGATTTACATAAACCTGCCAACCTTTTTAGAATGTTTTGGCAAGTCAGGTAATATAGTCCTGAGGAGCAAGAACTCTGCAAAACCCCTGAAAAGACAAAAGTTTCAGAACACCCTTTAACTTTCATAATGTAATAATAATTTGAAGTTCAAACCACTCCAGCACCAATTCTGATGAAATACACAGAAAATCTATGGCCTATTTGCTTGTCTTGCCGACTTGGCATTGGTGATTTCCTTCATTTCCCAAATGAGACAGGTTCTGAATAAAGTAACATTTAGTATATTAAAGAAATATCTGTCATTTACTGTAACACTGAGAGTAGGACTGAACAATGTACATTTGGTCACTTAGCTGTAGTAGTATACTAGATAACATGGAATCAGCAATGCAAAGTGTATCATCAAGAGCTGCTAACAGAGATTTAGTTTTTTAAAAGGTCACAAACTTTGATCAGTTATTGCATACTCAATTAAACCCCACTTACTGGATATTCAAGAAACATACGCAAGTGGGAAAACTGCACCAATTTTAAACAGCTGAAAAGTGTCATCATGTCTGGTGAGAACATATTTGTGTTTCCTTGAGTCATAAAACAAATCAACAGAAGCAGTTCAGTGAACTTGAACTGCTCACCGACACTTGATATCGTCGATTGTTTCTGTGCAGAGACTCCTGCCAAGGTCAGCAAAGGACCACAAACAACACTTTATTTACTTTCAGCTCACAGTTACCCCTGTTCATCCTAATATTTACATCTTTTCATAAAAGGCATAAAAGGCAAGGGCTAATGTTGTAATCAACTTGCTTAAACACTCATGAGGGTTAGCCAGAGTATGATATGGCCCAGCAGAGCACGCCATACTAATTCAACCATGGGGAAACCTCACTGGCACTACAGGAGATGAGTAGCAAGGTGGAGCACGTTCAAAGGCTTTTGTTACACCACAGACTTCAGTTACATCTTTGTCAGCAGCCTCTTTTGTCCCACAAGACTCAAATTGGGCAATTTTCTTGTCTGTCAGCTGATTGTTTTGTGCTTTTCACCTCTGTGTCTCTGCATTGTTTGATGGAGAACCTAGTTATTTTGGCAAAGAAACATATGGAGACCATGAGCTTGTGGACATTATTTGGATTTCAAATGGCTTCCAAATGATAGTAATTATTAAAAATGCCACAATAAAGCCACTGTAGTATCTGATATGCTATGAGAAGCCACACTGGATCATATTCCAAAAATATGGAAGACATATTAAAACAATACTCTTATTGTAAACACAGCTGAGTCACGTCCAAACAGCATTTCATTGGCTTTCAGTATTGAGTTGTATCTCACAGCTAGGGGGTGTTATTTATCTTCACAATGTTCCTCTGAATGGTCTCATGTAAAGATGATTATATGGTATATATAACTGCATCTGGTAGTAGAGCAGGTATGGAGTGACTCTTGTGTTCGTTGTAATAAATGTGGGTTAATGTTGGTTGAACTTGTTTTTTGTTGTTTTGTTTTTAATTATGTCCTTTTAAACAGGCTTTAGACGAAAAAAATATTATTAGCGCATTCATACTGCAGTACTTTATGGATTATGTTTTGTGGATGTGGTTCCAGTTTCCTGCTTTTATTATCACAAATACACTTCTTATTACTATTATATAGACTTTCCAATATCTTAAAACTTTGGCAGCATAGTGTATATGACTTTGGTTCATTACTAGCTGAAAAGATAAGACCATAGACAGTATATTACTGGACGAAGCCACCCCGCTGATTTGAATGGAGAGCATTGAAGCCAGTTTTGGACCAATAAAATACTACTAGAGGGCCACTTCCTCTTGGCACCAGTGTCTACTGCGCATGATCGTGCAGCATAACCGTGGTTTAATGACGTAGAACAACTGCAGAAACACTGTAATTCTGGTAGCTGTATAAAAGCGCCAACAAAAAGTGTGTTTGTCTGACTCGGATCGTCACTGATTAATCAGCCCACCTACGAATATTATTTTTAGGTTGCCAAGAGTTTATAATCCAAGCAATATGGTTACATCTCTCATGTGCAACAGGGTGTCACAGGGTTTTGATGTCATTTTTGGGCCTACATGGATCCCTCCATGCAGGCTTTGGTTGGCTTCACTGTCCGATCTCTGGCTTACCCCCTTGGATAAGACTGACAGAAAGAAATAGTTCCCCAGTCATAGGAGTGTTAGTCAGACCAAACAAGAGATCTGATGAAATGGGGATAGACATTTTTCACAATTTATTCTGACATTTGAAAGTGACAGTTAATTGCAACCTAAAAATTCATGTGAAGGACTGCATTTTTTCACGATCAAAAAAGAGGAGATTCACCTGAAACCTGACATGAAATATAAAACCCAACCAAGACACTAAAAAATCTACAAAGCCAATAAGTTACTGTGCTTTACAACGGCCCTGTAAATAACTCACATCCCCATCCACACAAGATTTTACTTGGTAAATAGGCCTTTTTGAGACAGATATTTTGACATGTCATAGTAAGAAAAGCAATAATAAAATTAACAATGGCCCTGTTCAATACCAGGAGCCTGAAACTGCAGCAGCCAAATGGAATTCAGCCACCAATTTTACTGTTTACACCTGTGATTTTCTTACTGTGACATGTCAAAATGTCCTGAAAAAGGCCTTCTGTGCGTACATCAGCAAAAATTCTACATTAATCATCCCTACTGTTTTTCTTTTGAGTGACGCCTCTTTAATAAGATGCACATGCAGTTTAATCCCTGAGGAAGAAAAATCTGGCCCAGCAGCAGGTATAACCACACAGTTGACAGACAGTTGGCTTTGCCACACCAGTAACACCACTCCGGGACCAAACCAGCTGTTAAACAGGTCAGAGCGGAGACTCCCAGAACTGCTGACAACCTATCACAGCTCTCTTAATCTGCTCGTAGCTCACAAACATCACAATGTTCCAGGAAACCAGACGAAGAAACGAGGGGATAAATCTGTAGAAAGAATCAGAAATGTGATTTTCGTTTTAGTGATTCTGACATGCTTACTTATAAGCTAACTAGACTACATACCCTTTATAGAAAGATGTGGACCCCTCTTTAATCAGCATGGTTAAGGCACAGTTAGTAGCACCGCTGTACTGTCCAGGCACTGAATTCATGAAGCGCGTTTTTACCACATCCACTGGAGACGCTACGATGGTGGTGCAGAAACCTGCTGCGAAGGCTGCTGTGAAGTGACACGGCATGTTGTCTGTTGGAAATAAAACATTTGCTTTGGTTATTATACTGAACAAAATTATAAATGCAACACTTATTTTTGCCTCCATTCATCATGAGCTGAACTCAAAGATCTAAGACTTTCTCTATGTACACATAAGGCCTATTTCTGTCAGATACATCTGTGGCATTGTGTTGTGTGATGGAACTGCACATTTTAGGAGAAGTGCTCACTAACACAGATTTTGAAAGATTTGTGAACAATATTTTAGAGAAATAGGCCTTTTGTGTACATAGAGAAAGTCTTAGATCTTTGAGTTCAGCTCGTGATGAATGGAAGCAAGTGTTGTGTTTATAATTTTGTTCAGTGTATAAAGACCACAAAGAAGACAATGTTGACTTATATGTGAGGTGTTTGCACTTGCCTGTCATCAGGTCGTACTTCAGGATGAACTCTTTGATGATGTCATAGGTCACCAGCTCGGAGCAGTTTACGACGGCATTACGAGTTATATTTGGCAGTACACCTGAAAAGACAACAATAAAATTCAACCTGAAGAACTCCACTGATTTGGCACTGCACTCCTGAAACATAAGATAGACCATTGTGAGTCAATCAAAATTGATGCAGCAAAATCAGAGATATCATTTTTTTTATTCTATGTACTGATTTATGTACTTCTCTATTGTCAAAATCTAGTGCCTAAATTACCCACAATGCAGCTCTAACTACCCACAGTTAAAGCTAAGTTAAGCAATTGGAGAAACTAGTAAGAGACAGCTAGATTTTGAAAGCATCCAACTGAAAAATAATCCCGTCACCTCCAGTCAGGCCTCCCTCCTGTGTGGTAGAGATAGACAGGTAGGTAGACAGACAGGTAGGCTATGCTTATTAGGCTACAGTTCTGTGACAGCCAGAGTTACCAGATTTTTGTTCATTTTAGTGTCAGAGGATTTGATTTATTGAATGCTGTAGGGATATAAAGGGAATTTCAACTAATATGACAAAACATGCTTCTGAGACAAACTGCCTACTGCTTTAGGTCGGAGATTCAGCTGTTATGATAGTAGCAGCTAATGTACCCTCGAACCTCAGTCAGAAATGAGGAGCGGGATACTGAAATCTTGTAACCTCACTTCTCTCTGACTCCACACTCCTACTTGTAGTCTTCAGCCCCAACCATTGCTGATTCAAGTGACATCACTTGAGGCAATTTATCGCTTTTTAACAATTTAGTCACATAAAGAAGTAGTACTCTGCAAGACCGGCGATCAGACTTTGATGTGTAAGTTCCCCTTTAAGAATGGGTATTATTAACATATTTAAATTGTACATTTAATAAAAATAAGTAAAGCCAAGTAAGTCATGGCTTAATTTCTAAAATGTACTTACTTAAAAATCACTACACAGCTGCTTACCATTTAGAGATTATTACTGACTTTGGAATAGTAGCACCTGTCGTACAGTAAAATTAGATATGTCAGTATTTATTTTTCCATTTTTATTTACCTTTCCAGAGCCCTTTAACACCCTCATTCCTGGCAATGGTCTTGTAGGCATCAATTGTGCTGCTGTACCTCATCACAGAGCCGCTCTCAGGGAGGCGGACCTGAGCCTGGAACCTGACTTTTACCACATCAGTGGGCTGAGCGAGGGACACCGCCATCGCCCCTGTGGTGCAGCCTGCCAGCAGACGAGTCCCGATTCCTGCACCTGTGACACGCAATAACAGACACTTCTTTTCCTCTGATGCCACAGGCAAGTCAACACAGTAATTAGCAACTGAACAGGGGTCCAGTTTCATTGATAATGACAGTGATTAACAATTGGAATTAGGTAGACATAACAGTAGAAAAATGGCTGTGGAGTTGCCCAAATATCTGCCTGTCAATAAAATATTTTACTGTCAAGCAATTAACAAGCAATAACAACATGCTGCATCAGAGATTTCCCTCAAATCTGAAGCTTAGTTTTAAGCATTTTTTGCATTATATATCATATATATATATATATACACACACACACACACACACACACACACACACACACACACACAAACAGTGTGGATATACTGTGTAATGTTTTAATTTTTGCCATGTTAAACAACTCCAGCGTGAAAGGTGTAAGACTGCAGCAGGACGCAAGCACATTGTTATCTTTGTAGACACAAACCGCACTCAAAAGCAAACCAGTCTACTTGGTAAACTGGTTACACTAGCTAACTGCACTGGATGAAAACTGGTCTGCCGAAAGTCTCATGTGCTAAAATGTGTTCCCGGAAAGAGGAATCTGCCCTGTGCCAAACATCCTGGGGCTAGTTTTCTGTTAACCTTGACATTTGTATTTTGAGCACAAACGTCTGGGCACTGAAATTGTTTTGCAGTTTTATGATCCGGATTCTTTTATTTATCCAACGATATAAATATTTTCTGACAACAGTCTCATAACTCTCCCTCATTAACCTCACTATAATTAGACTTAAACTGGTTTATCTATTTTATGATTTATTCTTATTCAAATAGGTTTTACAATATTCAAGATATTATGATGACCCAGTGTGCCACAGACTATCCAGGCACTCAAACATTATTGTTTTATGTTTTCCACTGCAGGTCACAATAGCTAATGACTGGAGCTGCAACAATTACTTGATTAATCAACAGAAAATTAATCAACAACTATTATGATAATCAGTTAATTGTTAAAGTCACCTTTTCAAGCAAAAATGCCAAACATTCTCTGATTCCAGCTTCTCAAATGGGAAAATTAGCTTTAACTCCTTGTCTTACATCATAGAATTGAATATATTTATATGTTTTACAAAAAAATGTATTGATTTATTGAGAAAATAATCTGCAGATTCATCAATAATAAAAGAACTGTTATTTGAAGCCCTAGTAATTAAATATAATAGTAATATTTTTAAAAAATAATTTAAAATGTTCAATGACTTGCACAATATCTGCTGTTGGAAAAAAAGCTAGAATATGAACTGTACGGGAAGATGAATAAATTAAAGGTTTCAGTCCCTGCAGTGCTCAACTGTCTGCAGAAACACTTTGACACATACTGTCTGACCCGCTGGAGTAGAGCTGCTTCATGGTGTCATACAAGCCAATGCGGATTGAGGCAAAGCTCATCTGTCTCTGCAGCCCTGCCACCAGCCCACTGTACAGACTCCTTGGGCCCTCAGTCTTCACCATGGTAAAGAGGGTGCCAAACACACCACTGTATTTCATCCTCTGGCCTTCCAGTGAGGACTTGGATTCCCCTTGAATCTAAGAAACACAAAAAACAACAGGTCACTGATGATGTTGTGGCCATGAACTAAGATTCTCAATAGTCTAGTGGGAGAACATTGCTATAATAACCAAATCAGTCTCTTATAAAAAACATTACATGACTATGGTTTCATTTTCATTTGTTACAAGTGCTACATTTCTGGTTTGACATGTAGAAACATGCACTCGTCCAAGTTCAAGCAGGGGTGTGGGCTATATGATTGAGGACATTTAGGACATGGAATTTGGACCCGAGGAGACATTTACATTGTACAAAAATTACACATGGTGAGTTTTTAAAGGCTGATTCTGATCATTATTTTAACATTTGGTTGTTTTTAGGCCAAAAGTCGCTGTAAAATGTAATTATTAAATTATATTAAAATCTAAGCTGTCTACCAAAATTATATTGTGTAAAGTCCTTTCAACACCATTTAGACCAAAAGGAAATTACATCAGTGACATCAGCATCCTCACTGACTTTATGTACAGTAGATGATCCTCACCTGCAGTCTGACTTTGGCTGTGTCCAGGGGGAAAGTGACAGGTCGGCCACACAGCCAGCTGCTCCAGCTGAAAAGATCTTGACAGCGACTGTTGGGACAAGATCTGCAGGTTTATCACCAACCATGATCAATGATGGTCACAGGGTCCAACAAAGTCAAAACCCATAAATCAGAAACAGAAAAGGCAGCTGGTTCAGTATCCAAATTAAAGGATTATACCCTCGAATGTAAATATTTAAGCAGGCAACTCATTATGTCCCTTCATGCCAGAATCAGATCGAGGTGAGCGCCACTGCAGTCAATGTCAAGTTTCAAATTTTTTTCTTTTGAAAGGCAAGTCCTCTTGTTGTGCCATTAGCCACAAAAAAACTACTAAATATCATGCCACAAAAAATAGAAGAAGAAGAAAAACACTGACACTATAACAGCCGGGTTCCTCAAATAACCGCACAGCAACACAAACACCAGACCGGAATACAAAGCCACGTTGCTGCTAGACTGAAGCCGCGGTGCTCATTGAGTCCGGCCTCTCCTGCACAACTATTGGCTAATGAAACGGAACTGCAGCTGCACCGCCCTGCATGAAAACGAGACACAATAAGTTGCTCAACAGGAGTCTGTTTTGGTTCATGATTCACCTGCTTTTGTACCACTGGGTGTTTTTTGTCTCAGGTGCAGTGATGAGCCCCGGGTCGACACTTTGTGTTGAAAAGAGGTGGGGACATAAGGGCTCAGATTAGGGGTGTGATGATACACTTGAGTCACGAGATATGATGATGGATGAGAACAACACGGGGAGATTTTTAATACTATTTTGAAGAAACGGGAAATGCACAAATATATGAGAGGGGGTCTGGGGGTCCTCCTGCAGAAAAGTGGAGCATTCATTTGCTGCAACATAGAGACATTTTCTGCGCCAATTTACGGTCTGAAAGAAATGTCTTTATTTATATAAAGGGGAAAAAATCAGCTGGCAGGCAACCACTCATAACTATAAATATATAAGTAATCTGTAGCTTGTTTTTTCTTAAAGTTACTTTTTTGGACAATGCACATTTGTTTCTTCTATATTTAAATTGCATTTCATGTTTTCTTGTTGTGCTAATTAGCCTAACCTATGTCAAAGCATTTTAATTTAATTTCTTTGTGCAATCTTTTTTTCAGATTTTTGTTTTTCAGAAATGCTTACAAATTCATTAATTTCATCATCATTTCAAAATGTAGTGGGACATGTGTAAATAACACTATGAATGAGCCCACTAAAAAGAGACTGACCTGGACAATCCCCCCTAACTTTATGGAAGTCGTCTCTCAAAAATTATGTGCATATTGTAACAGCCGAAATTGTGCCTTTAAGATTTTAAGATACTGTGCTGCCTACATAAGAATGGCCTCCTGTGAATGGATGCTTGCTGCTGAGCTCCTGTTATTGTGGGACTTCTGTTTTACTCATGCATGATAAGACAGTAGCCGTACAGCCAGCTTGATAATGTTGATGTGTTCGTAGTACTATTGTGGAAATACCATTTCCAGCGTGGCTGTTTAAGTCGTCATTTCTCCACCTTCTCCAAGCTAACATAAGCTCAGCCAAGTCACAGTGGCCCCTAAACTTTGACTGATGTAATCATCATAACTTCCCTTATATTTGATCATGCTCAATCCTGTACAATGTAGCCGCTGACTAAATCAACCTTGGACCGGTTAATTATGGCATTGGTGCCCAGTTTGCTTTTGAATGAGCTCTTTGACTTGAGATCAAAGGAGTGTAAGATAACCAGAGGTGGAGGACCAGCCAAGGTCTAAAGAGAGAGAACAGCTTCCCATCGGTGTACATATTACAAACTAAGTTTGTCTTGTTGTGTACCTTGATTTGAACATTTAGGAGTGTGACACTACTGATTTTTCTCTCATTCCTTGGTGTCAAAATGGGATTACAAAATCGCCACGGCACATATCACAAGACACACAAAAACACAGCACACCATCCATGCAGACCTTTTGTTCTCTTCTATTAACCAAATTCATTTACATACAGTCAATGTATTTACATGTGCACAAATATCCTGGTTATGATTGGGTTTTTGGAGTATGCCTGTACACCACATCCTGGCTTCAGAAACCTGCATAAGGCCATATCCTGGATTTAGAAAATTAGATGACTCTGACAGAAACCAGGATACTGTTGAATGTAAACACCTTATCCTGGTTTCTGAGCATTCTCTGCAGGTACAGAATATATTGGCTGAGATTATGAGAATAATT
The DNA here is from genome assembly GCF_014851395.1 of Micropterus salmoides. NCBI lineage: Eukaryota > Metazoa > Chordata > Actinopteri > Centrarchiformes > Centrarchidae > Micropterus > Micropterus salmoides. Next base: position 29,604,139 of record NW_024042261.1, read on the forward strand.
CATAACTCAACTGCACACAGATAAGAAACCTGGAAAATGTTAGTTATGTAAACAGGGACATGTATAACCAGGTTTTTGATGTCCCATGTAAACATTGTATCTGGAATTTGATCCAAATCAGGATAGTAGAGCATGCAAACTCACACATAACCAGACAAACATAGAAAAGGATTAACATGCACTGATGTACAGTAGGCCTATCATTCTGCAGTGAGCCTGCAACACTCTAAATAGGCTATACTTACAAATTACTACATTAAAGTCAGCATTTTGAAACCTAATACATGTGCATCTGATAAAATTTGTAAAAATGATTCTCTAAATCATTTTATTCAAAAAGTAAAACTTTCATATTATTCCAGATTAATTAATTAATTAATTTTTTTAAATCTTGATTATTATAGCTTACAGCTCATGGAAACCTCTTTGTTGGGTTAAGTACACACAACAACAATCATCATGGGGAAGACTTCTGACTTGACAGTTATCTAGAAGACACTCACTGACACCCTCCACAAGGAGGGTAAGCCACAGATGGTCATTGCTGAAAGGGTTGGCTGTTTGCAGAGTACTGTATCAATTCATCAAAAGTTGACTGGAAGGTTTGTGTGGTAGGAAAAGGTGCACAAGCAACTGGGATGACTGCAGCCTTGAGCGATTGTCAAGAAAAGCCGATGCATGAACTTGCATCAACAGCCACCAGGCAAAGACATGTCCAGGAAATGAGCTACAAGTGTCACACTCCTAGCGTTATGCCACTCCTGAACCTGAGACGTCAGAAGCGTCTTACCTGGGCTAAGGAGAAAAATAATGCACCGTTGCGCAGTGGTCCAAGCTCTATGGAGATGCTGATTTCCTTTTCCAGCTCGACTTGGCACCTGCCCACACTGCCAAAATGACGAGACTGGTTTGCTGAACATGACATTGTGTGTGACCAGCCAACTTGCCTGACCTGAACCCCATAGATAATCTGTGGGGTATAAGAGGAAAATGAGACACCAGACCAACAATATAGACGAGCTGAAGGCCGCTATCAAAGCAACCTGGGCTTCCATAACACCTCAGCAGCGCTACAGGCTCCATGCCACTCCACACTGATGCGGCAATTCATGCAAAAGTAGCCCCGACCACGTGTCCCTCCAGAGGGATCTACTTCAATAATGATGCAACTTCTCACAAAACACACGGTTCGGATCGATCCGTAGTTTTGTGGGTTAAATTCATTTTAAAATGCGCTACTTTGGCTCTGATCCAGCTGCCCTCTCTGTCTGTAATCACCAGGCTGGAGTCGCTTAATGTCCCGCCCGCGGCACTGTATGATTAGTTACAAGTCGCGAAAAACAGCCTATGAAACATTTGCTCCGGTGAACGGCGGTTGTTGTTGTTGTTTAACACGTGTTGACTTCAGAAGCAAGTTTTCATGTATTTTTGAGTTATCTTGCAGACAGAAGTGTGCAGCACAGGTTCAAACAGTCAGGACATAAATCTTAACGCAGTCTGAGGCCTGTTCCAAGAAGCAGGTTCTGGTGTAACAAACAAAATCACATACATACACAAAATACAAAAAACACATCCAGTTAATATTTATTTATAAAAATACAAATGTTACATTTAATTTACATGATCTTTCCATGGTCTGAAAACATTGACTATTATAAATGTGATAATAACTGTTTAACACACAAAACCACCACGTAGGCTAACTACTGCTTGTCGTCAAAGTGAGCTGCAAATATTTTTGCTATTCTTTCAGTTTCTTTCTTCATGGATAATGGCGACATGTTGGGACGCTGTCGAGGACCTCTGAGATGTTGACTGCCGTGAACTGGAGAGCTTCTGCCCTGGAAAGATCAAAACAAAAACACACTTGCAGTGTGAGTCCTATAAAACTATGACCATAGGAATACTATTTTCTATTGAACTTAATAATTGGGACACACAAGGAGTGACTCATAACAAAAAACTAATTAGTCAGAAGACATTTTGTGTGTTTGAGGTGTGTGAACACACTCACCAATCAAACATAGCAAGCCTTTCTTTAACCTTCATGTTAATGCACAGACAGTTGTCTGTAGTACACAGTACAATCTGGAGATGAGCAACAAGTGACTAGTTTGAACCGGTTCTTTAACAGGTTCTTGCTGCAAACACAGACACATTACCTCCCACCTCAAAGTCCAGCACCTACATGTATGTGTGTTTTATCCACACCCTACTTGAAACTGGATCCATTAACACTGGTGTGACGCAGAAATACCTTTCCATCTCTACAGCTGACTGGGAGTCACGCTGCTCAGCTGATACCTATACCTACCAATGATACCTACTAATATATTATGACGTATAGGATCAACATGCGTAGATCCCAAAATTTTCTATGATGCAGCAACTTGACTAGAGCAGAGTGATGAGTGTTTCCAATGATGGCAACTACAAACCAAGACTAGTTGATAAAACAAATATTGAGGCACTCTGTACACACATGCTGCACACACACACATACTGCACGCACGCCTTACTAAATTATGGCCAATCGGACAAACAAAATATAACAAATACTTATGTTAATGAGGGATTTCAGTTTTTGATTTTTAATATAAATTGTTTTCGCTTTGTTATTATTTTTTATTGGGAGTAGAATGATTGACAAAAATATTATAAATAAATATAATCCTTTTGAATAAAATGTAACACGTGAAGGGGTCTGAATACTTTCCAAAGCCACTGTACGTTACATGAACATCCATGCTCATGTGGCGTACTGTATATTCGCTATACAGAATCAAAGGCGTGTACTATGACTTCCTCACTCACAAGAGCAGAGTCAAACTTGAGCATTTCTTAGATAATCTTAAGTACTTTTTATAGGAACAGAAAATAATCTTATTTACAGTATGTTGCATACTTGAAAATGTTGCTTTGCAATTTTATTTTTGAGTTGACAGAATGTTCTTTGGACCTAGTGTTTTTATTTGATCATGTCAAGTTATTTCATGTCTGTATTGTGTTATTTAATTCGACAAACTAACAAACCGACTTCCTTATACAATTTTTGGTCATCACAGATGCCTGAGCCCTTACTTATTAATGCTCAAGGCCGATTGTGATCTTGCAAAAAAAAAGCCACCGCAGACAGCAGTGTCCCTTAACAGAGTGTCCTGGAGGTGACAGATGAGATACAAACACACATTGTTCTTTTAATCTTAAGACTGTTCAAACTACTTTGTCAGCTCCTTTCCCAAAGCTAAACACTGCAGACACAATGTACTAAGAAAAAATGACAGAAGGAAAAAATAAGTTGCTACATTATCATTTCAAAAGAGACTGAATGAAGGCAGACAGATAACACGTTTTATATTACAGTGTAAAGAATGGAAGGAACAAAGAACACCAGATGTCCTCATGATGAACAGTATGTACAGCATCTACTTGAATTATGTGAACATACAACGTGTCAGATTACATAATAGTGGGTGGACATGTTAATGCTGCACAAATGAGTTAAATTACACTGAACTTAAGTTGGTACACAATGTTCCTGTCCTTGGCCGGACTTTGTTCAGCATTCATAAAGTGAAGCGTAAAGTGACCTTTTTATAACGCCCGGGTCCTGATGTTAACCGACTATAAATTCTACTTTGCTGTCTTATTTGTCAAAAAAATATATACATTCTTTCAAGAGGACTGTAGGTAATTAAAAAATGCTAAAACTAAGAGGTTATAATTAAGATATTGAGGAAGTCAGTGCGAGGGGAGTGAAAAGTAAAGGGGGAGAAAGGGCGTGTGAGTGTGAATGCCAGAAGCAGAGTTGGTAACAAATACTCACTGGGTCACTGGTTGACTTGGAGAATGAAGGAGCTAATCGTATGACTCTCATAGATGCCTCCAGTTGGTGAGAGGGGAGGAAGAAATTAGGGACCTCCACATGTACCGAGCTTAATGTAAAATGTTAAAAAAAACAAACAACAAAACAGTATGATAGTACAGTACTATAGTTCCTACAGGCCAGCTGAGACCAAAGATTCATGAGATGAAACTAGTAAATGCTGAAAAGGAAAATTTAAAACTCATCTAATAACATCGATGTGACAAACTGATAAATAGCAATAGATTAGAACAGAATTTGAATCCTGGGCCATTCGTGCAGTGTGTTTATATGCGCCAAACATCCTGTGAGGACGTTATCTGTAAATGGACTGCATGTAATGTTATGCAAGTGTGTATGTGTGTGGTTGTTCGCTAGAAACTTTCTTTCCGTCTTTTCCCTACAGTCTCTCTCTTTTTTCCTACAGTCTCTGATGCGACTTTCACGTCACTCTAGAGCAGCTGTTGTGACAGTTCTGCTGTAGACAGAGCTGCAGTGAAGGAAAAAGTTCCACAAAAAGCCATTATTAAACATGTGGCTCTCTTCCTCCTCAACCTCGCTTTCATCTGCTCACAAAATTCCTTTTTTTCCACCTGAAATCCAACAGACCACAAGCTCTCTATTGAATTATGTGCATACCACTTGCTTACTACTTACAGTGGGGGGACAGAGAGAGAGACTAACGTTAGTCAGTTGGGCATTTGCGTTGTCCAGCGTCAGAAACCGTAATGAAAAGGACACAAAGTTGTGAACACTTGTCATAATTTGGGAGGAATGTGACTCGTGAGAGGACAATGAAATACGGGAGTCTCCCGTGAAAATTGGGAGGGTTAGCAAGTAGGAGGTAAACTCTGTGGCTCCTTGATTACTTCTTTACGACAGAGTGCTGCTGCATGTGACATTGTGTTGTTCTTCTGCGCACGCGGGTCACTTTCAGGCCGTGGACAATTCACATCAGAGTCTGATATGGGCCATATTTAGGCAATAATGTGAACTGTCAAACAAAAAAATCGGATATGGGAAAAAAATCGGAATTGAGCATTAAGGCCTGCAGTCTGAAAATAGCCTAAGAATACATCATCATTTCACCTTGAACCTGACTTTCGCTCACTGAAGACGACAAAAGCCACCAGCTAAAAGTAAGCCAAGTAGATTTTTAAGGTTGATTCATATTTTACTTAAATACTGACATTAAAACACATATCTCACATACACTCACTTTATTAGGTCCACCTAGATAAAACTAATCCAGTCTTCAATAAATCCTCCCTTCACGAAGGTTGTAATGTTGAGGTTGTGTTGAAACTGTTTTAGAGGTGCTGATTCAAATGTAGTCTCCTTTTGGAGGATGTAGTTTGTGGTGCGGTTGAACTATATTGCGTAGAGAAAGGTGTTTGTGTTATTTTGATTTCATTTGGGTAGACAGAATATAAGAAACACCTGTCAGCATAAGGTAAAACAAACTACATTTTAAGTGACCCCACTTAGCATCATGGAACCAAGGGACACTCTTAAAGGATTATTCACTCACAGAACTAGTTTCGTCATTAATCTTTTATCTAAGTGGCCGTTTAAAGGAGATAATAGCAAAAACTAAAATGACAGCCAGAAAAACAACAAATACAGATCAAGGATACGGTTGCAGTGGAGTGTCTTGATTGTCCAGGGAGCATGAAGCATCATGGGTATCTGTGGGTGATGAAGCTGACCTCTCATTGGATTCTTTTGCTTGTCTCTCATCTGAAGCTTGTAGTGTCCTTTCATCCTCTCTGTCTGTGTCTGACGCGTCTCCTGCTGATCCATTAGAACTGTCCCTTTCCTCTCGTCTGGCACATCTGTGTTTCACACTACAGTAATAAGTTTGGAGATTTGTCATCTGCGGCTTCCCGTCCTCGTTCTGGCTCTGGTCCGGCTCCTCTGATGCCTCGAAGCTCTCCAGAGAAATCATGTCAGGGTCTGACAGAATGCTGGTCCAGGGACTGGTTTTGTCTGTTAAAGAAGTCACCTCATTCAGATGTCTCGGCTTCACCACGACCTCTTCGTAATCTTCTTCCTCTTCGTCGTCATCAGGTTCCTTGTCCTGTCTGCAACCTTTCCCATCTTCATCTTCACACGCACCTTCTTCGTTTTCATCCTCCGATGCAGCAACGTTGTAGTTTTGTCTGTGTTGTTCTTCCTCAGGCTCAGACTCTATATGGTCTTCAGACATCTTTACCAATGGAGAGAGCAGATGAGACACATCATCTTGGGAAGAATTTGAAGATCTGCGTCGACTGGAGATACTCTCAGGGATAGTTTGAGGATCGATGTCTGCAACAGGGGAAGTTGTTGAGCTGCTCTGTGTGTTTGAGGGAATTGTGTCTAGGTGTTGTCCTCGTAGACCTGGTTGGAGAGGACAGTGAAGGTTTTAGCAACTATACTGATTTGAATGTCAGTTATCATATAAGTGTTTTTTCTTCTTTTAGCGATCAAGGTAATACTTCTAAAGAACTGCTTTTTCCTGTTTTTAGTGTTGGTTATGGCTAAAACCACAACTTGACATTGTTTGTTGCTTGTGTTCTCATAAACCAATGATGTCTGTGTACAAAATTGACAGCAAAGATCTACTATACTAGTACAGTATGGCTGCAACAATTTGTTGATTAATTGATTGTCAATCAACAGAAAATAATCAGAAGCCATTTTGATAATAAATTAATCATATTAGTAATTTTCTGTTTGCAGCTTTTCAAATGTGAGTATTGGCTGCTGGTCAGATGACACAAGCAATTTGAATACATCACCTTGGAATATCATTAATAATTATTAATTATATAATAATAATAATATATATTATACTGGGCTTTTTTTATTTATTTACAATTTTACATTTTATAGACACAGCAATAAAATGATTAAGACAATAATCTGCATATTAACTGATAATAAAAAGAATTGTTAGTTGCAGCCCTGTAGTACAATATATAAACTGGATATAAATAGCATGGGCATTTGTAGAGTGACAGCAATGCAGTGTTGACATTATTCCATTAGTTGGTATTTCAGCACTGGTCCTTCTTTAGAGGAAGAAGTCAGACAGAAAAAGACAGTGATGCCTCCACTGATGGTTAAAGTGTGCAAGCTACACAGTGTACTGTGTCTGCAATGAACGCTGGGTCAACCGCCAGCGTGATCTTTAAATGGTAACTATGACTATTGACTATTGGGCTATATGACTATTGGGCATGTTCCATCAATTGTACCATTTTTAAATACTAAAATAATGTATTCATCAACCATATTATTTTTAAATGATATATTCACTAAAAACTACTGATGGAAAAGTACTGGAAGTAGAACCCCTTCTGCATGGAAGCTCACCACTGATGATATTGTTGACTTCTCCAACTAATTGGTTGGACTTGAGAAAAAGCTGACATGTATCTGTGTTCCTCTGTTCCTCAGGCTTGGTGTGACAGTCTTGCTTGGTCATGGACGGGAATATGGGAGTTGAAAGCTTGCGACTGAAGTATCTCTGGATGTTGTCGAGTTCACTTAGTTTATTCCTGTAAAAACAAAACAAAGATTTATAGTCAAAGCTCAGGTTTAAACCCCCCCCGCCCCAAAATAATGATGCCGGACTGTTTATCAGAGGAATTATACCTGAGTGCTGAAAACAGGAATGAGCTGGAGGGATCGATGTCGCCAACACTGCCACCGACAGAATTAGCTGCTGTTTGCTCCTGCAGACTCTGATGGTAAAGACGTACTTTGTCCATGTGTTCAAAATGGCGGTCACTCTCACTAGACCTGAACAGTTGTAACGATTTATAAATACAATGGTAGACAGACTTTGGAAGCTTTTCTTTTCAGCATGTGGAAATACATTGTACATAATGTGTATATAAAAATGTGTGAGTAATTGTTCGACAAACCTTTCAGAGAACAGCCTGTCTGTGTGGTCAGGTGACGAGATCTTCTGCTCAGGGTATCGGCTGATGTGAGAGGGGAAGCTGCTGTATGTGGCTGTGGTGTGGTAGCTGAGAGGGAGTGCCTTGAATAAAGACAGTTAATAAAACAAATCCACCATCAACTTTTATTTTGTTTTATAAATTATAAAAAACATAATCTATGTATGAATACTTTCTCTCACCGACGTGTTTTTGGAAGGTTCTTCATTCACAATTTTTCTCTGTCCTCGGAGGTCTTGGATCCCCTTTAGTGGAGTGATGGACACTTTGAGTTGACCGTGACACTGACCGCTGAAATCTGTGATGTTGTACCAACCACACACTGACTGGAACCCACAGAGTAAGGGAGACAGGTCTACAGAAGCAAATCCAATCACCCTCTCCATTTCTATGGAAGTAAAACAAACCAAGAGTGAATGAATATGTCAAACAGATCAATGCAATATACATCATGGAGTGAAACTGCTTCCTGTACCCCCTTTGTGCCAGACTTTGAACACCAGAGATTGTTGTGGATCAACCAGTAGCTGCTTTGAAAGCCTGTAAATTTGAAACAAATCATCAGCCTGATATTTGATAAGTGGTTTTATTAATGTGCTTTTGATATCCTCAAATACTTAAGTTAATGTCTTTGATATAACTCAGACCTGCACTCATGATGATGGTCCCACACAGGGCTGTCAGTGTTGGCTATGACAGCTGTGGACGCTGGTTCAGCTGAGTCGGCAGTGACGTATGAAACACAGCAGCATGGTGACCCTTCACTGCGCTCTGCTAGAGGACAGCCTGCCAGAAAAACACAACACACACATCAATATTTATGTACTGTGTCACAAAAGGAAGAAAGAAAACAACATTTCAGGTAACAAGCTCACCTTTCAGATTCAGGTGCATCGCCCGGTCAACTGCAACAGTCACAGGGAAAGATTCATCTGTGCTCATTGCTGTGTGCTGCACAGATGTAATGTCTGGTGTTGTTCTGGAGGATTTATTCTTGTGTCTGCTTTCCCTGTGTGATTGTTTGGGTGTAGTAGGCGAGGGGGATCTATCTGCTGCTTCTTCCTCTTCTGGTAAGAGTTCCCCCTGGCTGTCCGAGTCCACTTGTGTGTCAACTCCAGCAGAGGCCTCCAAAGGGACAAAACCTGCTGTCAGGGTGATGTGCACTCTGAGAGCAGCCCCTTGTAGATCCACTGCTGAGCGTCTGAACAGTGGATAGACTCCTGTAAAACCAAAAATCTGTGATTACACTCAAATACAAACAATAATAATCAGTGAAATTATAACACAATCATTTCTTACCACTGAGAGTAAGCTTCTGCTTGGGCGTCTTTGCAAGAGAGGATAGGTCGATAAACGCTGAACCCACCAGTCGGTCTGTGTCTCGGGGTCTTTGGGTTTTGTCTTTTTTAAAGGCAATCCACACCTGAACCTCTAGCCTCTCCTCTCGAAGATACCACATCAAGGGCTGAGTGCTCCTTAGCTCCACAGTTCTACTTCCCTGGAAAGTGGCAGTGGCCTCTCCTCCCTCCCCACCCTCAACAGTGGGGTGTTTCATCTGGGAGCAGAAGGCATCCTGGTCGTAGAACTTATACCTAAAGTAGCAGTAAGTCGAGCGCAAAATCGCCCTGTGTCCTGGCAGAAGCAAGCAGTGGACAGGTATCCACGCTCTAGGCATTGAAAAAGTCAAAGACATTTTTCTCATGCTGTCTTCCCAGGCTTCTTCATCATCTTGCATTTCATTCTGGGCTATTCCCCAGCCCACACCCTGAGCAGCTTTAATGACCCTTTCCCTGTCTGAGTGGTGGGCGAAGTTGACAGAGATCTCGAGGCCCCCGACCAAGATGTGGTGATGCTGAGAAGAACTTGTTTCCTGAGGTACATACACTCCAAACCAGCCGGAAATACCTTTATATTTGGGAAAATAAACACAATGGCTGTGTTCATCATTAAATATCTACTTGACCCAGAAGTCACTTATAGACTGCAGCATACCTGTTCTTTTATGGATGAGATCGCCAGTGGTATTTTCACTGTGCCCAACATCACATCCTTTGGCTTATGAGTGAGCACTGCTGCAACAAATAGCACAAAACAATATGTAACTTACAGGCAGATATTATGGACTAACATTAAAACTAAACGCTTATATATAAGAATGTTTTGAACAAACAAAAATATAAATTGTGGAACAACATGATGTCCAGCTGCCAGAAAGGTAAAACATATTCAGCATTGTTATGGACTACTTGGCCAAGCATCATTAACAAACTAATTATGTGGATTAAGTTAATGTTAATTTGAATGTATCCTGTACTTCATTTTATTAAAGGATGAGGTGGTTGGAACACTGCCTGTTAAAAATAAAAATATCACTTGCATTTTAAATGTTACTGTGAAACAAAATTACATACATTATATATGTATACATTTGTAAAATTATTATTAATATGTAATTGTGGTAAATAAAACAAATCAAGCTTTCTAAAAACCTTTGCGATTGTCTCTGTTCCATACAGTGAAGACAGCAGTCGCTTCCTCCAGCTGCTCAGCCAGGCTGCAGGTTTCTCCACTGCTCCTCTGAATCAGCAGGTCACAGGACACCTCCATGTGGTGGTCGAACTCCGGGCAGAAGGTCCTCGCGGCTATGCGGGTGCTCCTCCGCACACTCTCAGGCAGGAAGGAGAGCTGCACTGTGATGTATGTGTTCACTCCCACACTGGCAAAGTAGCTGAATCTTTCATCCTGTTCAGATACAACCCTGAAACAGAGAGGAAGAAGCACAATAGCAAACTGAAGCCATTTGGGCAGTATCTTAAATAAGTATTAGGAAGAAATTAGCAAATACTTTCAGTCTGAAAGATCTCTGCTGCTGAAACTCTTGCCATCAGAACAATTAATAGAGTTGAATGCCATTGTATATGTTGATCACAAAACACACAGTTGAAAAACTCAACAGAAATGTCTATGTCAATGTAAATAGGCTGGTGGCAGAAGTGTCAGCAGTAGAGCTCTAACTCTACATATTAAAACGGAAACTACATTGATGGCTAGATGGCATGACCTGATACCACTATCTCAAAGAGTGAGTGAATGCTGTATTTATATATTTAGCCTGGTCAACTCCCCATCACATATGAAAAAGATGCATTCAAACACAGTACCTCCCCACGTGCCATCCTGCAATTAGGAACAGTAAGTTTCACACATTTACCCAAAAGCAAAAACAGTTTCAAGACAAAGACAAAGTGCTGATATGCTTGACAACAACGACAAAGAGGAAATACTAAATCATCTATCTACATATCTAATATTCCAACAACCTTACAGTTTCATTTACATATATGTGAATTCCACTTTGATCACCTGATGGTGTAAAGTCTTTTTATGATCACATGAACAAAATAAAAACACAAAGGTTTAGTGGTGTACCTTGCTGCGGCCTGCAGACCTGATGCTCTGTGCACTTGAACCACGAGTGTCACAACGCGAGAGGCAGATCCTTTACCAGTCTGCCCTTCAGGTCTCACTGGTCGGTGCTTGTACCGAATGCACACATCCAGCAGGCCTGAAAAACACAACAGATCAGTCACAACATTTAAGGGTTGAAACAAACACTGGAGCGTTTATCCACTTACTTTACTGGTTCACTTTGTATGGCAAATGCAAACAAGTTGTGGTTTCATCTGTGATAAGACCGTCTGACATTCTGCATTATTAAATTATTAAATACCCGCCGTCTTACGAGACATTCATATGTGCGGCCATCTAAAGTAAAGCTGATATGCACTCCAAACCAACATGAACCTGATGGTGCACCATGATGTCTGATATCCAGGTAGATATTTAGAGGGGTTTGTTTGTGTGTCTGCGTACCTGAGGGTTGAGGCTGGTGTCCTGTGGGACTGTCTGTCCTGGGAATCAGGGGCAGGGAGAACATTTGAGCCTCGTTGGGATGCTGTCTCTGCATGGTGACCATGGCACACAGTTTGGACAATGGAAGCATTCCTTTGGCCACAAGCTGGTCTCGAACATTTGGATAATAATATCTGCAAAAACATAAAGATCCGTAATATGGAACCACAAAGTTTTATGTTAAGATTCTAAACTATGCAGCTGCAAAATAAAAACCACATCAAGCAGTTACATCATAGGCCTTGAGGTATATTCAGACACAAAATATTGGTGTTTTTATTCTTTCATTTACAGGAAGCAACCATTTCTGAGAAGAGAATGTTTGGTTCTCTTCTCAGAAATAGTCACAGTGGTCTTACGTAAGAAATGCAACACTTAGTTTTTAGATTTAGGCAGAAGAAGTCAAGCTTCAGAGTAATGACAGGGTGATGACAACGTTTTTGCTTTATTGAGTGTAGGTCAATTTCCATTTCTTCCCTCTTATTCGAAAAGACGACCACAAACCTGCACCACACTTCAAACTGGACACCCCCTCCACTGCTTAGGCCTTGACTTGAAAGAGAGCTGAGCAGCAGCCTCTGAACAGGCACTCCTTCAGGAGCCAGAAGCACATGAGTCTCAGTGTGGCCAAACATCGGGTCAGGGACACACAGAGTTGTGGTCGTACGAAACAGCTTCAGGTTCACGCCTGTTGTAGATGAGATACAGATCAGAGTGACGTAGAGGGAAGAAAAGCTTCATGAGAAATTCTAAAGGGTTTTACACACTGAAATGGCCTTACTGCTCTCTATGAGGTCTTGGTCCACTTTTGTAGCAGGGTCATCCTCCTGAGAGGGGAAACTGTACTGGATGTAGCAGTCAGCCTCACCCCACACTGTGGACTGCAGAGGTGTCAGCCCATTTAACTTCTCCACTCTTATCACAAACAGGTGCTCTCTCATAGTTTCTGCTTGCGCTGCAATCACCTGATGGACAAACACAATTGTGAAAGAAGGTTAAACGGACTTGACATCTTGTCAGCACAGTAAAACATGCTTCACACATACTCAAGTCCTTTCTAAATATCTAAATGAAAGCAGTGTCACACCTAGTTAATGCATTAGTGATATTTCTAATTGTTTTGAATGTTCTTCCTCAGATTTGTTGAGTGATCCACTGTTTGGCAAGTGTTTGTCATGTTCTGACCATAAAGAAAAGTTTAAAACCACAATTAAAAATCTGGTTTCTTCAAAAAGCAAAGGTCAGCCTTAAAACTTGAATGAAATAACGATTCGACATTTCTCGTAATAATTATCAATATTGAATGGTATGAAATTCTTTATGGTGACACAATTTTTGGCTGTATCGCCCAGCCCTACAAACACACAAATGCTTCAAGGTTTCTGTAGCCAACATTAACACTGACCTTTGTTTGTGAATGTGGCTGGTGTTCAAGTAGATGAAGTGGTCTCACATGATGAGATAAATTGTCATATTCTTCATTCCTCGTGCGCTGGAGGGCAACTATCTGCTCTGATCGGCCAAGAGCCAAAACAACCCTTAGGTTCCCTTTAGAGCTACCTGAGAACACATCAATGACTGGCATGTAGCAGTCCACACCTAAAACAGGGTACTGCGCCTGCAGAAGAAGGTGGGCAATCTTTGGATCCCTGGAGGGGAGGTGGAAAAAAAAGTTACAGAGTTACTCACAAGCAGCCTCACTATGATAGGTATATTTCAGTCCACATTACGAGTTGTGTGTGGTGAAAATTGTGTTTTAAAAAATCCTAGTATCATTCTGAGAATTCAAGGAGTTTATAGCACGTGGGATAAAATACCTTTACAACATATTCTCTTTGGAGAACAGGATAGCGCCTTCTAGAGGGCAGGTTAAATAAAAGAGATCTAAAAGCTCCCCATTAAGCTTCTTAGCCTTTTGCCAGCTCTCAACTCAAGATATCACAGTTGTGTTTAGTTTAATTTATCTTTTGATATTTTATGGAATTAATTCATTAATCATTTGGTCTATAAAAGTCAGAAAATTACGAAAAAAGTTACAATTTTCCAGAAGCCGAAGTCTACAACCCAAAAATATTAAATTTACTGTCACAGATGACTTAGAAAACCAACATATATTCACATTTGAGAGGTTGGTATCAGTGAAGTTTCTGTACTTTTGCATAAAAAACAACTTCAATGATGAATTGATTATTAAAAAATGTGTCATTCTTCCACGACTTGCCTAAATGACATGTAGAACTGGTGGAGAGGTAATTTAACCAGGCCAAGGAGTTGATCCTGTCGTGAGCCTCCTGTCCTCTGCCACACCTCGATTACCATCATATTATTCTTCATCCGCTCCAGCAGCTTAGCTGTCAAGGCCACAGGAGTCACCTGAGACAAAGGATTAAGAAAAAATCATGTAGGATTTTGCATTTATAACGTAGTGAAGGAGTATGTTGCAATGTTATAATTAGACTTGATCTCCTGGGCTAACCTGAACAAAGTTGAAAGTAGGATTTGCCTGACCCCAGCTGATGACAGATCGTGCTGTCTCATCGCACCAAAAAAGTTTACAATTCAAGTACACGTTTGGAGCCTGCATGGGCCCGCAGTTGAAGTTCTTTCCATCTGGCACCATGAGTAAAGTGTGCAGCAGGACCTCAGGGTACTCCTCCACCTGATGCTGTGATTTATGAGGGGACGTGTGGAGGCCAGGATGGGGAGAGGGTTCTTTCGAGGGTTTCTGAGGACTCCAAACGTTCAGTCTGGAGTCTTCAAAGAGCTAGCTAGTAGCTCCTTCCTGCCAAGGTCAACATGTTGAGATGTGAAGCTGGTCTCTCTCTGTGGACTTGGTGCAGTTTTTGAAGGGGATTTGCCTCTCCTAGCTAGTTTGCTTATACTCCTTTCAGAGAAATCTTTGTTGTCTGTAGCAAGTTCTAGCGACACCTGAAAAAAAGATTGACAGTCACTTGGGTTGTTAACATTATTCCTGGTTAAAATAAAATATACATAAAAAAAAAAATTATATTATATGTATTACCTTGAGAGGTCCAATTTCTTGTGTTTCATTATTTACTTCCACGCTCTGTACATGTAAGACGACAGACTGACTCAGCTGCTTGCTCTGCAGCAGAGAGCGCAGTGGGTGAACCGCCTTACCAATGGGAACAGGCTGCAACAAGAGAAGCCAAGGTCATCACCAGCACTTCATTATGGTGATTAATGCAACAGCCTCTTCACTTGCCTTAATCAAAAAACCCTAAATAGGTTACAGACTGTACAGAACTCAGATGCTCGGCTCCTAACTAAAATATGATCATATCACCCCTGTTTTAGCATCATTGCACTGGCTCCCTGTTTGTTTTAGGATTGATTTTAAGATTTTACTCATTACTTTTAAGGCTATTCATGGCTTGGCTCCTGATTATATTTTAGATATTTTAACTCCTTATGAGCTCTCCCGTGGTCTAAGATATTCTGGCAAGGGCCTCTTGTCTGTTCCTGGAGCCAGTCGTTATACTCTATTGTGATCCTTGTTCTTATATTCTGTATTTTATCCCCCTGTATCTTTTACCCACGTGGTTCATTAGGGGTCCAAGCCCGAGTGGGCTGGGAACCTGCGAATGCAAGGCATCGCGGTTCCCAGTACCAGCGAAGCGGCTGGGAACCCTATTGCTTTTGCTCAGATTTATATTATTTTTTAATTCTTCTATGCATATAACTGATACTGCGGCCTACACCGTAACTGCTGGGGACGTGAAACTCACAAGGTAGGTTCACAGCCCCAAGAGGCGCCAAAATCCGTACACTTCTATCTCTAGGGGGCGCTATAAGCAACGTCAACGTGTTTGGGCTTGGAACTCACGCCTACGAAGGCGCATATCAAAAACCTTATATCCACACGTTTGGGGGATCCAGCTGAATCTCGTGGTATAGGCCACGCCCATTTCCGCCTAAACTTTTTTCCCCTACATCGTGAAAACTGAAAAACCTATTCTAATTAACTCCTCCGAAGCCACAAGTCCGATCGACACCAAACTTGGCACGGATAATCTCTGGACAAAGCCGAAGAAAGTTTGTAGAAGGAATCTTGATGCGCCAAAAAATGTCCCAATTACTAGCTAACAAATGTTTACGCAAATGCTAAAAACAGGATGTCGTGATCTTACGTTTGCAATGTCTACACCAAACTTGGGGACCTTATCTGGCACGGCCTCCTGAGGGCCTGTGTGAAATTTGCCGTCAATCGGCCTCTAGGTAGCGCTATTAATTGGAAATCAAATAACACTCCCATAGACATACATTCATTCCAGATCTCCATAACCACAAGCCCCTTTCATTTATAACTCTGCTCACTACGGGTTAAGTATCTTGCTCTGGGACACATTGGTGGGTAGGTCGATACCCAGTCAGTCACTCACTCTTAAACCAACAAATATTACAAATGTTAACCAATCTAATGAGCAATGTTTAGTCCAAAGCTACTTACTTTCTTTTGGTCATTCTTTCGTGAGTAAATTGTGAAAATCAGATCGGTTTCCCACCATTGTTTAACTGCTGCTGTACTGAAGTGGACAGGAAACACAGAGTGCTGATGGAATTTCACCGCTAAAAAACACAGAAGAGTGTTCGTCAGATACACTGACAAACCTGACCAAAGACTGGCAGAGACACTCACTCAGGTGGGTTTAATATAAGCAAATATATATCATACCTCCTCCTGTTACTTTACTGGCTACAGCTCTGGTCACCTCCCCATCTCCTCCCTTACTGCGATCATGTCGACTGGAAGAGGAAGGGATCGGGAACACGTACTCGATAAAATAAGTGCTAATGAAGAAGAGAGTAGATGTCAATAAACGCCTTTCTTACTCATAATGACAATGTTATTTTAAAATGAGATTCAAATGGTGATACATATTTTGCCTACCACTTCTTGCTGGTTAGTGGTCGAGGAGGCCTCCCTTTTGTTGAAGTCTTTCTGGGTGTGGTGTTTGTACTGCCTGGTGGTACGACCAGGGAGTCGACAGTCACTCTTGCCAGCCGGATCAAACTCAGCGAAGTCAACCGCTCTGCACTCAGGCCAGGAGCAATGCCACAAGCATCTGTAGACCGCTGAGGCCCTGAATTTAGACTGGACACAATCAAAATAAGGTGAATTATAGTCTCACAAAAAAAGTGGTATGGTTACTATGAGTCTACTTTCATCATAGCGGCTAAATCTAAACTTGAAGCCACTGAGGACAGCATAGACAGGTATCTTATTGACACGCTCGCTGAACTGCCATAGCCAACTAGTGTCTAGTGAAATAACGAAGTCTACTCTTGTCTTTTTTGTTCAGAGATATTGTTCACCATTAATGGTCTTCAGGTAAATGTGAGAATCCAAATGACAGTCCATAAAGCTCCATTTAGTCAAACATTTCAACACAACATATAGTACAGGTTGCCCAGCATAGTGTGCCTGGCGAAGCGGTCAAAAAAATATTTGTGCTCCCCTTCTGACTAGGAACACCCATCACCTTAGTGAGGGTTCCTAACTAAATTGCGTTTTACGCAAAGCAGAAAGGTGACACCTACTGGACCCACTAGTGTTCTGCACACAAAAACATTGATGATTCTTGTCTATGAAGATTCTCAGTCATCCAGGTCATAGTTATCCAACGAAGGTTAAAATCAAGGGCAACTGGACTTGGTTGAAGATACTGGAAGACGTTTCGTCCCTCATCCAAAGGACTTCTTCAGTTCTGACTGACTGGCAGGGAAACTCAGCTATTTAACCTCAGTGGGGTCGTTGGCCTGGGTCATCGATACCGCTGGTTCGTTAGTGTTCCTTGTTGCTGTGACGAAAGTTGTTACAGTCGTTAGGACTACCTGTGGCCAAGACTGAACGACCATCGTTGGTATCTTCACCTGAGGCCAATAGGTTACGTTTGTTGAGTTTCCTGGGAAGTGATGAAAGGACAGCATTGTAAGTGGGGGATAAGTGGTGGCGTAGACCCCCTCCCCTGTTCAATGACGGCTTCTCAACCCTGGTGTAGATGGCTTCCTTGACACCTCTTTCAAACCATCCATCTTCTCTGTCTAAAATGTGCACCTGGTGGTCCTCAAACGAGTGTCCTCTGTCCTTCAGATGTAAGTAGACTGCAGAGTCTTGACCTGAGGAGTTGGCCCTTCTGTGTTGAGCCATGCGTTTGTGTAGTGGTTGTTTAGTCTCCCCAGGTCTCCCCACAGACCTGTACATTGGGGAGACTAAACAACGACTAACGACTGTAACGACTGTCGTCACAGCAACAAGGAACACTAACGAACCAGCGGTATCGATGACCCAAGGCCAACGACCCCACTGAGGTTAAATAGCTGAGTTTCCCTGCCAGTCAGTCAGAACTGAAGAAGTCCTTTGGATGAGGGACGAAACGTCTTCCAGTATCTTCAACCAAGTCCAGTTGCCCTTGATTTTAACCTTCGTTGGATACTGATGATTCTTACACTCATGCTGTATGTTTTGTCTGTGCTATATGCTCTCCTGGTACCTTGTCTGTATCCCATGTAATATGTGTAAGTGGTTTATTAATCTGGTCAATTTTCTTTTGCATTTGATTTAACTTGCTTATTTATAGACTTTCATCAATTAGAGTACCCCAAGGTGAAGATAACCTTAAGGATTAAGGTCACCTTACTTTTTTAGATTGGCAATCTTTGAAGGTGGAAGAATTAAAAAAATTGAATGACACCCAGTCACCTTCAACTCGATCCTCTAAAAGTAGTATATTTTTACTCTTTACTGTCCGAGCAGCATGGCTTAAAGAGCATGTAAAGTAAAGGCCCTTACCCTCCACTAGTCTTAGGTCCAGACTGTGTCAGCTGTTTAGGCTGATCTTTACATGAGGACACTGTTCCTTGACCCTCTGCCTCAGTATCATTTGGTCTGATATCGGACATCTGAAAGACAAGAAAGACTTATAAATAACCCTTTGCTAGAAAATCAAGTAAGCTGACACTGATATTGTCCATAAAACAAATTTTCCCTGACAATAACCAGTGCTGGTAATAAATGTGCTGTAAATAAATCTGTCTACTTACAGGAGGTTTGTAGAACAAATTTTCCAGTAGGCTCTGATCATATTGTGGATCACTGAGTTCACTATCGCCACACACACTGCTATGGCCAGACAGAGATTCAGGGTAGGAACCCTCTCCATCCCAGAGAGGCAAAGGAGATGTGTTTAAGCTAAAATAAAAATAAAAAATAAAAATATTGGGGAAAAAACTTCTTACATTTTCTGTCAACTTTGAAAGCAAATGTGCACACAGGTACCTGCCAAGGAGCAGATCCACAGCTCTGTTATCTATGTCAGCAGGACAGTCTAAGCTGCAGTCTGAGACCACTGCAACATCCTCAGAGTGCTTCAGAGTTGAATCAGCATGAAGAATATTTTGAAGAAATATCCCAGATGGAGAAGGGAACCTGCAGACACAGGAATAAAGTTTTATAGACGTGGTATCACAAGGTGATAGAGAAAACTGTGCTTTTTACAAACTTTTGAAGCACCAACTTGGACGGTGGGAGGATGTTATCCTTTGGAAGAGGCAGAGGGGTGTCTTTCAGAGCTGGGGCAGAATCCATGTCACATTTCAAAGCTGAAACCACCATAGCATTTCTTAGCTTATTTCCACGCTCTAGAATAACTGAGATGAAAGAAAATGTTTTAAGACACAGTCAAATTTGCGCTTTTGTGGTTAAGTACATCTAATGTGTAGTCATGCTGTAACCAACCTGAGAGGATATCATTGGTTGCTTGGCCACATGGCTCCCGGCTTGAATGGTTCACAGGTGTTTGACTGTTCTGAGATATGTTTGTTCTTGGCATCTGATTCTCCAGTGACTCTTCTTTGCCTTTGTCTTTCTGGGCATATTGGAAATACAAGTGGTCTTTCCCCCTGAAAATAGTACATCAATATTTACAGTAAGATTAGTACGTTTGTATATAAACTTATTATGAAAAGCAACAACATAACAACAACATCAAACCTTGGTGTGTTTCCACTGCTGCTCCCAGCTGATTCTTTCCCGCTGCCAGCTGAGAGAGATCTTTGCTGCGAGGGCACAGTCAGTGTGGTGACCTGTGGTCCTTCAATGCTGATATCGGTGATGGGGCCTGAGCTGCTGCTGTCATAGGCTTCTGTGAGAGGCTCCAAATTAAGGGAAACCTGAGGAGGTCAAAGAAAAATCTAAGATGTCGACTTAAAACACAACTGGTGGAGGCAAGTGTCTGTGTTATTTGCAACTGCAGGTACAAAATAATCCCACCTTGAACATTTTAAAGGGTGTTCAATTAAGATCAACCTAACTACCTACGGGGGTTTTCAAAGGTTTGTTTGTCAATGTCAATGTCACAATTTCAAATGATTATAAGGGCCAGAAGCGGTGGATGACAGATGTTGGCAAGTCCTAACGATTTAACACCCCTTTAACACAAATATAGACATATTGCAGATATAATCATGGATACAAAAATGTTAATAGCCTTAAGAGGTTCTGAAGGTGTAATAAATCCAATCCTTTAGGTTCTCGTGCCTTTAAATATTATGTGTGATACTCTTTTGCCCCTACACAGTAAGGTCAGAGTCAGACCCTGCAGTTTGTAGAGATTCATCGTCCTGCCAAAAAACACTTCAGCGGGTCACATACTTGCAATAAGGGCAAATGCAACGGTTTATGTGGAGTCTCCCTATTCACTACAGAGCTGGTATGCAGTGCTAAACTTCAGCATACCAAACATCACTTGCAGTGTTACTGCACAAATGCATTTGCCAGGTAAATGTGAATTCATGTTTCCACGCACCTGTAACTCTCCCAGCTTCTCAGATGTAGGAGATACAAGGGTGTAAAATCCACTGATGGGGTGTGACAGAGAGAGACGTGAGATGCCGGCAACCTGAGCCCGTGCGATCGGCAAATGATCCGGTTTTGTCAGGACTTCCAGTACCAGAGAGCCCATATCTGTTCGTCAATGACAGGTTAGTCAGGTTGATTTTAAATATATGTTTACAGCATAGCAAACACAAACATATCAAACACTTCTTAGTTACCTGTAAGATATGAGGTGAATTGCTTTGGCCCACAGCGGATGGGGAAGCGAGCTGTGGTCTTGAGGGTCATCTGTGATGCCTGAGATCCATCTCTCGGAAAGAAGTGTGTCCCATTGGATGACTCTCCCCACCAGCGCAGCCTGATGAATGTTGCAGACGGAGGCTTGTGAACTGTCCATAATACCCGGCTTATTGTCACCCGCAGGAAGCATCTTAGTTGGCCCTCGACCAGAGGAGGGAGGCTGGTGGATGGGGACACGTCGCTGGGGGCTGCAAAGAGATATTTTTGATTACAGCAAGGCCGAGACACAAAGAACGCAAACACTGTAAATACTAACGTCAAAGGTCACCATATAATGGGACAGGTAAGAGTGGTATCTGCTGCAGGTGTTAGCTCAATGTTGGCTGGTATAATATACCAAACTGCCAAAAACAATTTTTAACAATTATCAAAATAGTTGGTGATTTAATAGTTGACAACTAACCGATTAATCGTTGCAGCTCTTGTTGTTTTACACATATAAAGAGTTTTATGTAATGTAATGTATTAATGAAACAGTTTACTGGTTTGAAAATAAACTTGCTTGTGATTTTGCATGACATTTGCTAAACTGTTATATAACCCACTAATATCTCAAAATATTCTTATTAATAGAAAAGTATTGTAATAATTATTTCAGCCGTATGACCCAGTCCGACTGTCCAGAGCTGCAGGTGTACAGAAAGCTTACAAATGTATCACACTGTTTACTTAAAACATCCACAATAAATCTCTCTAAGCTACTGTACTTATCCCTGTTGGAATTTTTTATTTCAAAATCCATTAGTACAACATGTATGAAATTATTGACAATAATGTATTAACCCAGGAGTGTTTGAAACTCTGTGAAAGCTGCACTTATTGCTGTAAATGAACCAAAACAACTAAAACTCCAGCGGTTATAGTCGGGGTCTAAACACCCCAACGTATTAAATAGTTTGATACGTGTCTCAGAAGTTATTAATGTGAATCTTGCGGTGCAACAAGTCAACCAGCAAAATCATCTTATCTAGCAAACGTACATAGCAGCCCTTATCAACAACAAACACCGAGTAGTTTTAGACTTACTTAACGTTAACGTTACACAAATGCAAATAACGTTACAGGAAGACAACATTGTAAGAGACGCATTTCTACAAACTAACGAGTAAACTGTAAATTAATATAGATTCCAGGATTTTCTTTTAATCAAAACAAAATGTTAACGTAACGTTATACGTTACCTTTGTCAAACCCACTAACATTAACTCCTCCGTGAACTTAACGTTACAAGTTATTACACAAATGCTTAACCTATTGAGGCACATTAACAACACTGACAAGACATACAACACAAACCGAGAGAAAGCGAAAGAATATTAACTTAACATAATATATTAGCTAGTAAGCTAATAATACAGAGGCTACTGTAAGACTGACAGCTGACGCTAACAGCTACTTGGCTTTATTGCTAAGCTAAGAGTTCACCTTTTCTTTTACTGCTTCCTGCTTTGACGGACCTCTGTTTTCTGCTCTTCATCCCTCAGCTCAGTAAATACAGATGGTCAGCCTGGCCGAAGCAATGGCTGAACCACAAGCAGGCATGATTTTTTATTAAACTCCAGCTAACTCTTTTATAATCCGTTTAACAGAACTCCGTGAACTGCGCACACACCCACACAACGCCACACACAAGCGGCGGCGCGCAAAACTGTTTCCGAGCAACAAAGTCAAAACGTCCCGCTTCCGCTGCCGCTGCTTGGTACTGAGGCATTCTGGGAAATTGAGTTTAATTCGTTAAGGCGCTCAAAAATAATCTTTTTGCTCTTCTGCACATAATGTAATGAACTAGTTTCTCCACGTAATGAATGGCCGCTGGGATGGAAAGTAGACAGGTACTTAACTCAAGTAATGTTTGTAATTTTGAGGTACTTTAGCTTTACTTGAGTATTTATATTTTATGCAACTTTATAGCCTACTTCTACTCCACTTCAGAGCATGTAAGTATAGCAAACAAGTAAAACATCTGAGTACTTGTTTTATCACGAAGAACCACTATGTGCTGATAACAGTGTCACATTTAGACAGGTTTCTCTCAGATATAAATGATCAAATGTCCATATAAAGTATTATATTCTACTCTTAATTACTGAATGAGTGAATTGTATTCACTCTAATAATAATTAATTTACCTAAATCCTGTGAATCCTCGTCGATATGATACGGTAGGCCTTGTACTATATGTACATTTTACTTTTCAGTGAAACACAGGCACTTGTTTGCTCTTATTTTAATCCAAAAGTGCATTTAGCTCATAATTTAGACCATGTCTTTGTTCAGTGTATTTGTGTGGCACATTTGTTGGCAACGGGAAGAAATGAGTGATAAAAAGAAACAATACAGTAAAATACAGTTTATAAAAAGAAATTACTTTTTAATGGAGTGAAAAAAAAATCTTTTAATTCCATGCAGCCATCTCTTACATCACCAGCAGAGGGAAGCACTGATCTTTCCATCACTTACAAAACTGCTTTCTAACAGGCGTGTGCAGTGATTTTCTTTCTTTCCTGGAATTTTAAAAGGCCTGCTTAATTTATACTGTGCTTTTTTTCTGCTGTTGTTGGGCAGCTTCTCTGTCAGTCAGAATTGTTTTCAAGTCTATTTTCTATCAGCTATTCAAACTCGTTGACTCTGTAACAAGTAGCCTAGTAAGCTAACTGGGGAAGTGTTAACAGTGCTTTTTAGTGTCCAGAATTACTCTATGTACTTGACTACCCATGTTAAGGGTGACTGCTGGTCTAGTCATGTGTGCCGTAGGTAGTTTGGACTATGCTTTAGCATAGCAGCAAGTCCGTCTACATCCATGCTTGTTGTGGTGCTCACAGAAACAGTGTGTGAGGGTGTAGAATAAAGCCCTTTGAATTCTGGGAAAAGTTAGGCTTCAAGTTGTAAGATGAACCTGTGAAAAGATGACTTTAAACCTTTCTGCTTTCCTCGAATTCCTGGTTTGTAAAACTAAACTTGATGGGTATAGATCTCTGCTGTCTCAAGTAAAACTTGGATAATTAATTAAAACATAGACTTAAGATGTATCCTTGTAATTTATTTGAGGAGTAGCTACAATGTGTGTTTCTGTAAATATGGGCAAAATAGTTGCAAAACTATTAACAATATTGTGTCTATAGAATTAAAAATCCTTATGGACTCAGACAATGTAGCTATAACCATGTTTTTAACAGAATGAATCTCTAATACTAATATTTGCAAAGAAACAGAGAGCTTTAGAAAAGTGGGGTCTTCCTATCCATCAACTCCAAGGGAAAATAATCAAATCCTGCTGTTGGTGTGCACCCAGGAATGTGCAATATACATTCAGTATGACTGGCTCTTATATTTTCTTTGTGTTAGTGTGCGCTTGGAGCTCCAAGCGTGTCTGTGTACACTGTGGTGAGCTGAAAGGAGACAGAGGTATTATTCCTCTGTCACCCCCTTAATTTCATTTCTTATTTTCATATTTTCATTTAATCTGCCGGATGGCCCCCAGAAATGTCACATATATAGGCCCCTTAGTGCCCAAGCTCGTACAGTGAATTTTAATGTGGTGTTTGTCGCACCTCACTCTGTTTTAAGATGGGTTATGACCTGCTTAGACACACATACCCGAGATAAGTAAGTAGTATGTAGACAGCATTGGTTGCATGAGTTCAGACACAAAGTCTGCAGCAGACGGGTTCCCTATTATTTGGTCTGCAGAGTGTGATTAATGATGACCAGCCTCTGAAGTTCAGTAAAAGGCTGACAGATCTGGTTCATTTGTTCCATTAGACAGCCAATTACACCAAACTGAAAGAGTGTCCCACAGGCAGCGATGACCACATCGTTCATTCAGCTGGGGATAAACAGGCACATCACAATGACTGGTTCCTCTGACTCATAGCACCCGTCTGAACTGGAGTCCTGAGGTCTGAGATGACCCATTACAGAAGAATTTCAACCAAAATCTCTGTTAATAATCTGCATCTAGAGAAAGAAAACAGCACCTTTAATGTTTTGTCTTTTGTAATGATATTGCCCTTAAAGTCTAAAACAAGCCTAAAACATTTTTTCCACTGTACTAAAATGTCACACGCTCTGTAGCTGCTTGTTCGATCACTTCATAGAAGTGTTATCACACGTAAATTCACTTGAATATTCAAATCTAAAAACAACATTTATTTTTGGCAGCAACATAACATTAAACAGACATTTTAAGATACATTGTGCACCATTTCACAGTGATTCAGCCAGGCACATTAGGTATTTTTTGTAAACTTCTGCATCCACACATTAGAAATAAAGCTTGGAAGGTATGTACCAAGTTCAGCTGTGTTGATTTGCAATGGCAGTCCCTAGAGTTTGCCCAGTGTCGGAAGAGCGTTACATAAGAAGTCCGTTTTTAAGGAAGCACGAGGCAAACCGCCTTGAAACCAGCACAGTGTGCGAAGGCAGAGGCCTCTCTCCATCTGCAGCAGAAGACCATTTGGGCTCTGGGGAGTGATTGTCGACTGCCCCACTCCTCTTTTACCTCTCTTACTCTCAGCCTTCTGCTATCCATGTCCACTGCAGCACTGTACTGTGCTTAGGCTCCCTGGGGCCCGGAGGTCCAATCATAGAAGCAGGCTGCCCCATAACAGCTCTCACCTCCCCTGCCTGTATGTTCATTTTCTGGCTCCCTCCTTCTATCTGCCTGCAAGTGTGCCTCTCAATTGTAGAGGTTGGCTCTTGTACTCCAAGGGGCCCAGCTAGCGCTCCACCCCTCTCACTCTTCAGGGTTCAGGCTGCAGCGATGTTGGAACTCCTGGCCATGCTCATGGATCCATTTATTTGCCACTGACACATACAGAAAGATGCAAACTATGTTTTAGTTTCTTCGAGGGAGAATAGAAAAAAAACATGAATGAAAGTTTTCTTGCCCTTGCATCTTTTGTATAAGAAAAATACAGCCTTAATATTAATTCCTAAAGATGTATATGGTTGCTAAAAACAACACAGCCACCAAATACTTCTGCAGCTGCTTTGTGATGATTAATATCCGTCTGTTACTCTAACTGGGTCCCTAACACACGTTTCAGCATTAGGAGTTTGATGGTCTGGGCCAACCGGCAGCAGATGTTTAGCTTCCAATATGAGGGCTCAGTGTCTGAACTGCACTCTGTAACATCTCAAAATATGTAATGCAGCACAGATGTGGCCTAGCGTTTGTACATCAGCTCCTGTATAATATGAAAGCTGAAATGGATAACTGTTGAGAGAAACAAGACCATGATAATGATCCAAAGCCAAATCTGTTCAAAAGAGGTGTCTGATAAAGTGCTTAGTATTTTCCATATTCACATATCTTTTTGCTTCCTGTTGACGGCACCATCACATCATACTCAATCTACTGACTCTTACCCCATTTGTCCCCAATAAGCACAGGGCAGCCAGCATGTAGCGTGTCTACGTCTCCTTGACCGTTTTTATGAAGATTCCACCAGAAGATGGCTGCTTTCTGTGAAATGAAAAACAGCATAAATCACTTTCAATAAGTCAGAAAAGCTATTTGGTCTAAGATAAGTCTGCAACTAACAATTATGTTCATTATAGATTAATAAGTATTTTCTTAATTAATTGATTCATCTTCTGGTCTATAAAATGTCAGAAAATGCCAATCACATTTTCCTAAAGCCATCAAATCTTTTGTTTTGTTTGACCAACCCTTCAAAAGATAGTTTACTATAATATAGGACACAGAAAAGCTGCAAATCCTCAACACTGTCGGTCGACTAATTCAGCTTTAATCTAAATATCTAGCTGAATTTCAAGCACAAGGCCTCCAAGTTACAATATTGAATTAGTTACTTGAGCCAGGAAGTCAGATCTCAATAAAGTGAAAGGGGGAAAGGTTAAACCCCGGGGGTGCCTGGTAAACTTTACACTGCAGCTCACTGATCAACCGAAAAACAGCTTCAACCTCCACTCAGGCTAAACCATACAATAGCAGTATCTATTGTTGTTGTGATCTGACCTTTTAGAATTTTGACAGCTGCCCCAGAGAATGTGAGTGAGGCGCTGACAGAAGTGAAAATAACCTAGCTAGAGGCAAAAAATGGCACAGACATAGACAAAAGAAAGAGGTTGCTTTAAGCTCATCTTAAAACATTCTCAGGGTGTTTACCTCCACGACGGGAACACTGAAGTTGGCATAGATGAAGGCTGTGGACCCACCTGCCTCGACAGAGCTGAGCTGTGGAAAAGGACATTCCTTCAGAGTTGTGTCTTGTGTTTATGTGCTCATGTTATGAAAAGCCTGTCTGTCTGCTGCACTGTTTTCAAAGCCTCACACTAAGCCATTCTTTTCTTTTATTTTATTTTATTTTATCAGTATTCACTTTTACTCAGATTTTCACATTGGATAATAATGATAATAACAATAATAACAACAATAATAATACTTTATATTAATAAAGGCTTCCTCAACTCTGTTAGTTAAACAATACAAATTGATAAAATGAACAGAACAAAAAGACAAATAGGATGTTTAAAGCAAAAATATCGATGTTTGCTCTAAAATGGAGGTCAGAGACAAAAATTATAGGTTGATCTAAGTTTGCTGTATGACATCATCTATAAAAGTGTAGTTTAGGTAGTGAGGTCAGGCCTAGTCTGAGTTTCTCAGGCAGGTTGTTCCAAAGTCTTGCAGCACTTGTGGCAAAGACCTGACCTCTGTGTTTTTAATTAAGGCTTTGGAAAACCAGGGACAGGGCTGCTATGTGGGTCATACAGAGTCATAAGATGGTTAGAGCAAGGCTTCACTCACATATATCATAAAGGTTGCCACTCGATTCCCAGTTTTCAGCTTGAACACAGGACTTGAAGGTGACTGGAACATTAGAAAGTTGATATATCATTATTCATATCATGTAAACACAGACAACATGCAAAGTCTTTAGTGATAAAATCAACTCGTCTCACAATCGACTTACTGTAGCATGGTCAAAGTGAGGCTCATAATGGCCACCAATACCATAATTCACCACTTGGAGGTACTCGCCATATGGATGCTTCACATTGAGACCAGTGAGCATGGAGATCTTTTGTTCCAGCTTCCCAACAGTGGACTGTGCTGAGCCCTTCAGCCATGCACTAGAAAAAAGACATATTGATACATGACACATTACAGTTGAAAAAGTAGATCTAACATCATTTGCCTGCTCTATTTTTGCAGCCATGGAAGATTAGGTGGCTCCAACAACTAGTTTGACTTAATTAATGATGATAAACGAAAGAATATACATAAACAAGCGTTATAAGTAATTTGCACCTCTTGCTGATGCGATAATCTGCTGTTGCTTGTTTCTCTCCAGCTGCCACCACAGACCGTCTCAACTTGACAGCAAAGACAGAAAACAGCATTTTATGTTTGTGATTGTTGGAGAAGAAAATCTTTGATGTCTAGCTGCAAAGCGCTGACAAAATGCATAAAAACAGGCACTAATCATATGTCCAAAATAAAAACTGTAGGCAGATAAAAATCAAGTATGTGAATTCCAAAAGATGACACAATGACTCACTGCAATTATTCATCTAATCTTGCATGACCAATCTTAGGGAGCAGGGGAGCGGGTAAAATGAAATCATAATTCTTGACTACAAAATAACACAAATCAAACAAAAATGTGCATATGAGCCTTTATCAGGTTTAGATACCCTACTTCTTTTACAGGTATTAGTTTTAAGTTTTATCTTATCTCCACTTGTCAGTGTGCTAACCCTCCACGGAGTCTGGAAGTGAGTCCTGGGAAGTCCAGATGTTTTGGACTTTGAGCCTCTGTGATTTATTTGGACTGCAGAATCGTCACACTGCATTCTGCTTATTTCAGACATGTTTTCCAGTTTTCAACAGGCACAATGTTCTAAGCAGAAAACTGGTAACACAATATTTCTTGCAGATTAAACCCTTGACGACTTCCTTACAGCCACGAGAGACATTACTTTATTCAACTCTTAAGGGCTTAAACAAACCATTTCAAAAGAGGAAAAATGGTCAAAAAACGTTTTATTTCAAACGTCAATTCATCACCATGACAC
Source organism: Micropterus salmoides (assembly GCF_014851395.1). Classification (NCBI taxonomy): domain Eukaryota; kingdom Metazoa; phylum Chordata; class Actinopteri; order Centrarchiformes; family Centrarchidae; genus Micropterus; species Micropterus salmoides. Next base: position 29,633,069 of record NW_024042261.1, read on the forward strand.
CAATACGATGAAATACCTGTTAACTCCAAACAACAGAACTGTGTTATTGCTTCATGTTTAAATAAGGCTCTGGGATCCAGCATGAACAAAGCCATGTAAACCATTCTCATCGTTACCGAATGCCGCTCACTGCTCAATACTAATACCATACCCTGAGCCTGTTTTCAATAAACCCACAAGCTGACATAATGATGAAATAAATACTGGGGTTTCCATCTCAGCAAAGGATGGAAAACTCATTCAACAATGCCAAAACCTCACAGAAACTATAGGGCACGAATTTAGTTAGCCCACCAAATATTCCCTAAAGAAACAGAGTCAGCAGACTATGAGCAGATCTGGGAACAATGTGCTTTAGCTTTCCATTAAATGAGCAGAAAATTGTATGTTGCTTTCAGATAGATACTGAGGCAGTATGACAGTGGACTTCATATAACCAGTCCAGCAGGGTAATTTGGACAGTTTGAGGTACTCAGCTAAGTTTTCATAGTAATATATCCTTCATTTCTTTAAGGCTTGCTAAATATTTGGACACAGACCAACTCTTCCTCCATATTTCCAGGATTTCTGCAGTAGGAAAATGTACACAGTTTGGAATGGACAGATATTCAGACTTTATGACTGCTTCAAAGGTAGAGAGTCACCACTTCTTGTTCGTCACTCTTGTTTACCATATCGTACCGGTAAATCTGAATGAATTATACTTTGGTGCTCATGGTTCCCATAAAATAAACTGAACGACTGAATTGTAGAGAATCTATTCAATCTAACGATGTGTGGCATGTCCATATTGACAAAATTTTAACATTTATATTTGTATGCGCAATCTATAATTGAGACGTGCTGCGTTTAATTGTCAAAACGTGTAGCCACACCTTGCTAGTAACAGGGATAAGGGTCTAATTGGGACTCTGCTATGCTAATGAATGCATACTTACAATTTTTGTTTTGACAGGCACCTTTACTCTTAATACATTAAAAATAATTTGATTCAAGGCCTTGTAGCACAATGTTACCCCTTGCTAAAGGTAATTTTCCTTTTCAGTGCACTCAATGCAAGGACAAAAGTATAATATATGTTAGATATAAGTGATACCAGCAAAGCCAACATCAACAGAGGGTAGCTTTTTTAGTGGAAAGTCACAAAAACACAATTAGCCCTAAATAAAAACAATACCTCTGATATTGGTTAATTGTAGAATAAAATCAGTTTGAAAAGCCTTGATTCTTCAATGTACAAGGTGTTCACCTGGCCATAGCAAAATTATTTATTTTCTACCATGGTTTGTCTATTTGCAAACTTCGACAGAATCTCTTGAACTCTTGGTGTTACCAAAAAAAGACTTTGCAGCTTCCCTTTTTTGTGAGTCCCATGTGGAAGAAACAGCACCGCTCCTCTTATTGTTGAGAAAACTCTACAAAACATGGCTACCATTTGAAGACCTCATTGGATAAACAAAAAATAGTTTAGATTGTAAAACTGTGGCTCTTATTCTTAATTCCAAAAAAACTGACATATTGGAGACACGTTTTTATTACCATTATTGAGGAAAATAAGAAAACGGCACTTACTCCTGACTCGGCGAGCCCCTTGATGTCCTCAGCCTCTGTGTCAGTGATGAAGTTGTGGTACAGGACCACATACGGCTGCAAGCTCAGCACTTCACGTCTTGCTGGCAGCAGTATCAGTCCAGGATTGCCGTTAGTGAAGTAGTCGCAGAATAGTCTGGGGTTTTCAAATTGCGTTGGCTGCTAGGACAAACAAGCATGTGAAGGCCATTAACATGACCAAAACAAGAATTGCTTTTTTTTTTTATCTGCAAACATTTAGTCTGCATTACATTGTTATCTCCCCACAAACAACCAAATATGACTCTTATGGCCTATGAATCTTCAGTTAGAAACTCTCTTGATAGTTTTAAGAAGCAGCTCAAGACCTATTTTTATGCCTTTGCTTTTATCTGATTATATTTATTCTTTACCTTTTATCCATTTTATACTTTTATATTGTATTTATTTCATACTGTAGCCCTGGCTGCTTCCCTTTCCCAGTTTTTGTGTTTGTGGATTATGTACATGTTTTTTTTTTTACCTTTTAATGTCTGCTGATGAAGGCATGTGCTCAGTCCTAGTACTCCTGGACCTTAGCGCTGCTTTTGACACCACTGATCACAACATCATGTTAGACAGACTGAGGCGCTGGGTGGGAATCTCTGGTACTGCCCTAGAATGGTTTTCATCCTACCTGTCAAATAGGAAGTTTTGCGTGTCCGTAAACAACTATGTCTCTTTGTTCTGTCCAGTTAAATATGGTGTGCCTCAGGGGTCGGTCTTAGGACCCATTTTGTATTCCTTGGATCTGCTTCCCCTTGGACATATTATCCATAAACATGGCATTTCTTTTCATATTTATGCTGATGACACACAAATATACTTGCCCGTCAGATCCACAGACCCTGGAATGCTGAGTTCACTTAACAACTGCCTTTGTGAAGTTAAAAAATGGATGTCAAATAATTTCCTCCAGCTGAACTCAGACAGAACAGAAATCCTGGTCATCGGGTCCCAGCAGATGGCAAATCAAATACTGCCATCTGCTGGTTCCCTAGTAAATCACATTAAGCCTGTGGCAAAGAACCTTGGTGTTTGGTTTGATAGTAATTTAAATTTCGAGCAGCACACCACAAAGCTTGTTCAATCATGTTTTTATCAACTTAGAAATATAGCAAAAATTTGATCTATGTTAACTTTTAAGGACACCGAGACCATTTTACACGCCTTCATCTCATCACGCCTGGATTATTGCAACAGCCTTTTCACCTGTTTAACCCAAAAATCTATTGATCGACTCCAGACTGTCCAAAACTCAGCTGCCAGGCTTTTAACCAGAACAAAGAAATATGACCACATTACTCCTATTTAGCTTCATTACACTGGCTCCCAGTATGTTTTAGAATTGACTTTAAAATTCTATTGATCACTTTTAAAGCTCTTCATGGCCTCTCGCCTTGTTATATTTATGACCTTTTAGTCCCATACGCACCAGCGCGTACCTTGAGATCCTCGGGCAGAGGTCTGTTGTCTGTTCCAGAGTCTCGACTGAAAACTAAAGGGGACAGAGCGTTTGCTGTCAGGGCCCCGAGGCTCTGGAACAGCCTGCCCGAGGAAATCAGGTCGGCTGAGTCAGTGAACTCTTTTAAGTCTCTTCTTAAAACATATTTTTATAGGAGAGCCTTTCCTGATCTTATTTGACTTTATTTTATCCCTTTTATTTTATTGTATTTTACTAATTTTATATTTATCTTAAACATGTATTTTAGTCTTTTCAATGTTTTTCATGCTTTTAGCTTGTATTGTTTTTGTATTATTGTCTTTACACTTGTTAAAGCACTTTGTAACTTGTTTTTGAAAAGTGCTCTACAAATAAAGATTATTATTATTATTATTATTATTATTATGTTGCTGTATTATATGTTTTATTTATTTATTTATGTACTTATTTTTTACTTAAGTGCTCATGATGTAAAGCACTTTGAACTGCATTTTATGTATGAAAGGTGCTATGCAAATAAAGTATTTTTAGAAGAAAATATATTATTATTATCTTTATTAAATTTCGGATAAATGATGGAACCTGATTGGAAAATGATTTTCTCAAATCTGTGACAAACCACTTTGAGATTTATAAATGACAATGAAAAAGAGCCATTTTTTAGCTTTATTTTAGCCAAGGTAGCGGTGTGACTGTAGGAACGGCAATGTCGGTCAGCCCACAACTTTGGTTCAGACCTAAATATCTCAACATCTATTGCATAAATCAGTGATGAGATTTTGTACAGACATTCATGGTCCCCAGAGGATGAAGCCTACTGACTCTTAACTCTACTACTGACCCCCTTGTTTTGATGACATTCCCATCGGTTTCAGCTGTACATTGGTGCTAATTCTAAAATACTAGCATGCTGTCCTCTTCAACAGAGATGCTCACCAAAATAATAAATATTACACCTGTTAAACATCAGTCATTGTAAGCATGTTAGCATGCTGACTTTAGCATTTAGCCCAAATAACTGTTGTGCCTAAGAGCCACAAGCATGAATGTAGTCTCAAACTTCTGGAAATGCAGCAAATGCAACCACATACAAGATAAATAATGATTTTCTCAAAGCATTGTTGTACCCTATAACATTATACATCCAATGGCAGGACATAACTTACTGTAAATGACTAATGACTAACATACTCAAATGGACAATGACAATATTTGAAAGATTAATTTATGGGTATGTAATTTTTGTAATAGATGTGTTATTGTATACAGTTAAAAATACTCTGGTTGTTCTATTAACTTATCAGTGATATTTTCCTAATACACAGTATGTGTTCAGAATGATTCATTGTGATGTATACCTGAGAGCCTTGGGTCTGGCAGAGTCTCTCATAAGTGTCCCTGGTGCCTAAATATTTGGAGGTGGGTCTCCTCAGCCCATTGCCCCTCATTGATTTGTGTGGACTTGTAACCAGCAGCTTCTCGTATTTCTCAACATTCTGCAAAACTCTTCCATTCATTGGATCTGAGAAGAAACAAGTAAATAGAGCAGTCATACAATGATTCATACATCATAGGGAATGTTTCTGAATTACAGTACAGGCTTCAGTTTAGAAAATCAAGTCATGTTGTTCACTGAAGTAAAGAGGGGAAGTAAACTGGGACTGTTTATGCACCACAGACTGAATTAAAGGAAAGGGACAAGTGAAATGAAAAGAATTACCGTGATGCAGTAACTCCTGAGATAGACTGAGAGCATATGAGACGTTTCCTGTCTGAAACAATGAGAGGAATTTAGGGCAGTGCAATCCATGAGTCATCTTACAAATTTCCTAAACGTCATTCTACCAACTTTAAAGTGAGAAAAGGCCAGGTGATCCAGAGCATCTTCTAAAGTCCCTTCATTCTCAGGGCTCCACTCGCCTCCTGTTCCCCGGAAGAGACGCACCGACTCCTCCAACCACTGCACTGAGTGGTAGTAGTCGTCTTGCTCGTAGGCCACCTGTGTAAAATAACACTTTTAATTCCAACTATTTGGCAATTTAAATAGAATTTGTCTCTGATAACCAGCCAGTCATTCCAAAGATGGCTAAGTGTTGGCTCGGCTGTCGTGGCACTGGACTGAATGACCGAAAGTCAGCCGACTCTGAGCCGTATACATGCATGGCTGCCAGATTTGGCTTAGTTTTAGGGTTGTGGACTGAGTCAGGTTAGCTTTAAGCCACTGGCAGCAGCCAGAATCAGACCAGTTTCTTCAGCCAGTTCTATCACGTCATTCAACTGGCATAACTGTGTCACCATGGCATGCTGGATTTATGCTGCATTTGGGCCAAACCATTTTGGCTGCATCAACTTAATTTGAATGGAAATACAAAAATATAGCCTTGATGGCAGGTAAGAGAGATGCAGAAATGTGAAATACAGCAGATAATCAAGACAGAAAATATGTGACTTTAAAACCAGACAGTATCGTTCTGGATAAATCTTTTTTAACCTTGTTTGGACCTTTTTTATAAATATCTGTGATTGCTTCTGATGCTTTTTCTATGCGCTTGTGTGCAGCTGGCTGTCTGTTATACCCAGGTCTCTTTTGCAGAAGAGATATTGAGCTTAATGAGATTACCCGATCAAATAAACATTATAATGAACCAGCAAATATTTTGAACCTTTTACTTTAAACAAAGATGGAAATGATTCATCGATAATAAAAATAGTTGGATATTAATTTCCTTTCAATAAACTAGTCGATTGAGCCGACCTACATCTCATTTTTAGATTTTGGACATGTGAAACATATAATACCTTCTCAACCTGCTCCACTGTCATGCATTTTCTCTGCAGCATATAAATTTAAGAGATTATACCTGTCTGACATCTCAAGCAAGTACATTGTGGATAGAGCTAGTGCACACTGGTTACAGTCTCTGTCATTACTTAGTCTCAAACCCCTTTTTTAGTTGACTTGACTTGATTAAGTAGGTGCTGACTACAGGCCTGACAGCACCCACATCTAAACAGGGTGACATGAGGCTCCTCCGATTACAGATTTTATCCACAACCCCGCCAGAAAGCTCAGCAACAAAAATCCCAGTGTACCATTTAACCCCACAAACACACACACAATGTCACTACTTAACTCAACTAATCACACACACACACACACACACACACACACACACACACACACACACACACACACACACACACACACACACACACACACCATCTTATCAACCCTACCAGGGGTTTACACCCAGTTCACAACATTCGACCCCATAATTTGGGAGCTGTTACTCTTTAATGACCCAATGAATTCTTAAAGTTTATTTTCAGCATATCTAAGTGCTTTAAAATTCCTCCAAATGAAACTGACACGCTACAACCTTCTGTTAAACAACCCTGCAGCTTCTGAGGAGCGGTTTAACAGCCATATAAAAGCACATGCAGGCAACTCTTTTAATGACAACACCCTAAGCTAAGCATCTCTGTTTACACATTGTATAATGTACTCAACCTCAGTACAAGTGAAGGCAAGCTCTGCTATTTGTGCTGCGTGAGATAATGTCTTTTCCACACACAAGGATGTCTCTCCCACACAGTGCCCTGCCCTTATACATCACCACTGTACATAAACAGTGGAATTTATTGTGGGGAAACTCTATCATACTTGTATACCAGTATTTTCATCTTCACATTAAACAGATTCCCAGGCACGCTATGGGAAGAATTCCACTTTTTTCAGGCTGGCTGTTTAATTCCCACCTCACAATGACCTACAGGTTTGGAATAAAACTATTTTGCAGACCTTTGGAGTGGGATGTTAATCAGGGAGGGGCATTTTCACAGAAACATCTTCCAAATTTCTCTCCATTTCATTACTTTACAGTAGCACTTAGAGCTTATTTAACTCAGAAAGTTAAGCAGCAAGGATGACCAATTTGTTTCAACTCACACTCATGATGTTTCCCTGCTATATTTTAGGAAATACAGAGGTGAAAAATGAGCAGTGGTGTAAAGAAATATTTACTCAAGTGCTGTACAATTTTACTTGGAATGTACTATTTCCATGTTATGTTACTTTATACATCTACGTCACCACATTTCAGAGGGAAACATTTTCGTTTCTTTAGTTTAGTTACTTTAGTTCTAGTACTTGAAGATCAAACCTGTGCTTCCCAACCTTTTGACCCCTTATGAAACAGCACATGTCTGTGAGTTGTTAGTAGTTTCCCCTTTAAGCTTCTCAGATGGTTTCATTTAAATAACTGTTTGAGGCCAAAAGAGATAAAACTCTCCAATATTTCACAAAAAAAGCAAAAATAAGAGAAGACTCAAAGACTCATTAATCCTCATATTACCACTCAGATTTATCTTTTGATTCTTTGGAGTGGCACAACATCAAGGTATTCTCCAAACTTAACTTTATATAAAGTAGTTAAAACTAGCTCCACCTCAACCAGCTGCAACAGTAAAATACTATTTACAAATTGATGCATCAGTAAAAATCTTATAATGCAGTATATAATGGCATGTCAGTCACTGGGGAGTACTTTAAATTTTGACACTTTAAGTACACGTTGCTGATAATACTACAGTATTGGGGGGGCAGTAAAAAAAAGTACCTTTCCAACCAGAAAGCAGTCATCACCAGACAGTGGGACAGATACTGCAGGCAGATAGATATCAATAGGCTTGCCATTCGTGACTCTCTGGAAACGACCCCTTACGAGGCTTGCAACTTGGAGAGCATACACATCCTGCAGTCTCATCAGCCCCTTAGCGGCCCCCTGGAGGTCTTCTAGTTTGGGCAGACCGGCCTCTTCCTTCTCGTAACTGGACCTGAGGGCTGGACATAAGAGGGCCAAAAGGTGAACTGGGGCGGGGGGTTGGGTGTGTTTAGTTATCACCACCAGATGTGTCTGTAAAGAAAGCAATGAGCCAACCTTGTGTGTTCTCCAGGGCTTCGTTGCTGTAGACTACATTCAGCCACTCTGAATGCAGCCGCTTGATCAGGGTGAATGCCACCAGCGGGTTTGCCATTGCAGTCCCCGAGCCTTTGTACAGTTCAGTGTGCAGTTCTGATACTTTGGCATAAAAGCTGAGGGAAAGAACTGTTGTTACAAAAAGAAAGAACAGGCCAAGTGCTTAGACAGTTTCACATGTAGCAAGTGAGTCCTGGTATCCTTAAGCTGCTCTTGAAGAAGAAGAAAAAACAGTAGGCTAATAAAAACTAAAATGTTCTTCAGACCCTCTCAGGCAGAGCAAGGCTTTATTAAGTAGGGATTTTTGGACCAATTTCCTGCCCAAAACTGGGTTGTCATTGTGGTGGAAATAGTAAAAACAGATTGATTAAACCTGGTATAGACAGACAATACACTGGAAATAAACATTATTGCGTTACATGACAGCTATCTCAATGATATACTGTGTATACAACAATACAACATTACTCACTTTCCAACCTCACGCCACAAACAAAGCCACCACAGATAAGATACTGTTTTAAATGTCCAATGTTCCAAAGGGCAAATTCTTTTCATTTAGACACAGAAACTGTAAATTGTACACTTCTGGGAAATGACTTGACCAGTCTCCTTCCCCATCTGGCATCCTATTCCCAACATAATGAACATTTGTGACTGGAAGAAAGGGCACGTTATTTATGTAATTGTTCTTTTGTAAAGAAACGCCCTAAAGCAGAACTTTCCCTGTGCATTTCGCACAAGTTTGGAGAGTGAAGTCAAGTATCTTGACACCACGACGTCAACTAATAATAATGTCAGCAGTTTCATTCCATTCATGTATTAATTTCATCCAAATTAGGTGCATTTAACTGCAGGATTTCCTGGTGTGGCACTGAAAATGTGACCATAATTGAACTTCATCATGTGCTCTCATAATCAAGTCCAAAAACTTCCATTATTATTTACTCTCTGTGGAGGAGCTACAGGATTGGTCACTGGATGATATCAGCACAACATTCTTAATTTCTCTGCTTAAACTAAGACAGAGCTGTGACTTACAGCGCATTTTCCCTTTAACTCTCAGTTCAGAGGTGCAGTGTAGTTTTCAGGCTTTTGGAACAAAAAGCTGAGGAATATGCTAATTTAATTTCTAACATGCAGATGAGGGGGAAAAAAGCTTATCTCTTTTATCAGATCGTCCATCTCCACTGTTTCATCATGCATGTCACTCACCGTTGGATGTCCTCCAGTCTCTCTAACTCACGGTCAATGTAAGTTTTCAAGTAATCGATCAGCTTCCGTTCAACACTGATCGCCTGCTTTACGTTCAGCAGCGACGTGTACATTTCACCCAAAGACAGGGGAATCACAGCTACTGTCAGGAGACCCACTAAACTTAAGAAAACACATGTAGGATACTTCATCTCCAGGGCAGAAAATACACCTCTTCCCTTTCTGCAGATGAGCTCCTCTCTTACTGAACTTTGCTGAGGATCTTTAGAATTTGCAAACGTGCCTCTGAAGTCCACACGGGGGACTCTCCCTCATCTGCTCTGAGATCAGCCGTCAGGACAATTAGTTTCTCAGTACAGCGCGCACCCGGTACGTTTATTTGCACTATAATAACAAGAATACATAAAACTTTATGAGATTTGATTCTTGTAAATACATTATAGAAATTGATCATCATAGTATCATTTATTCACCACTTCCCTTTAACTTTGTTTTTCTGTCATTTGTATTACTTTAAACTGGGTGACTGAGGCAAATCATTTGCTCCCTGGAGTAACTGCGACACCTGCAGGTGAGTGCGTTGTACAATAACCAAACTGCAATTTTAAAACAGTAAATATAAAATATATTTGAGCATTGGAGGGATTGGTGTGGTGAATCTTAAAAAAATGAATTTAAGAGTGCATTTGGATTCTGAGCAAACACTTTGTGCAGTGTTTTGAATAATATATGTGATATCCAAACACAAGTGGTTTTGAGATGTTATGTGCTGTAAAGTAACAAAACAAACCAGTATGCAAGAAATTTACATGTGGCCACTTTAATATCCACCCCTAAATAAACACTTAATTATTTTATAATTAACTTAATAATAGGAATGCACAAAAAATGCAAATGAAAGTATGTAAATGATGTGGTCTCTCAATATCTGGTCAGTATACTGTTGCTTCCTTATGATGGGAAGGGTAAAATCTGATCAAAAATTAAATTGCTATCCTTATTTAGTTTAGGCTTAAATATCAGTAATATAGTCTAATCACAGTGGATTACAGAAGGCCAAAAGCATTAGTGTGCCTGCAGCCCTGCCACACAGGATACCTTAAATTCACCAGCACAATTGTGTAATCATTATTGATGCTGCTGGCACAGAAATAGGGTCACTGTCTGGTTTATGTAACAGCATTAGATCTATAACGCTAAATGATGCCAGTGTGTTCACAAAATTAAAGGGTCATAATTGCTTTCACCGGGCAGCAGTGGGTACCAGGGTTTAATCAATTCATAGTTAATTCTTGTTCAGATATTAGATTTAGTTGTTCTCTTATTTACACAATGTTGTGATATGTAGTGATGTAACATTATTGTACACTCCATTTATGAAGATAGTAAATCTTTTAACAGGGTTAAAGACTTTTTAAGACCTTTTTAATACCAAATAGAATGCAATTCAAGACATGTCTATCATTGCCCACTTTTGGGCAGATAGATTAACCAATTAAAAATGATTAATCCATTTAAGTTTTTGCAAAAATCACTCCCCACACTTACCCATTATGAGACAATGAGCTTCCTATCTACTGTATGTACCAGTATTGACAGTGTTTGCTTGAAGTCTGATGGTGCTGACTGAAACATCTAAAAGCTTCCTTTGTGCACAATCCACTGTCAAAATAATAATAAAAAAATAAAAAAAATGTGTAACATCTCCCAACATCCTGTAAAGTGATACAAAAACATTTCATACCAACATTACAACAAGCAGGCAAGAAAATATATTGTTAAATAAACTTAAGACTTTTTAATACCTTCTAAGGCCTTTTTTGTTGAGGAAACTGAACTCTCACTTTTCAAGACCTGCAGATACCCTGTTTAAACATCTCAAATAAACATTTTGACAGGACATTTGTGCATTACGTTGAAGAGCTCTGTCAAAACTATATCAACCACTTCAAGAAGTAGACACATTGTCCTGCAGCTTGCCTCTGACACGGGGTTTGACTTTATTTGAGCAGCAGAGGAATATTCTCCCGATGTAGCCCCTGAGACTCTGATCTCTAAAGCCGTAGATAAGTGGGCTGAGAAAGCGTGGAATTAGCATGAAACAGAAGTAATTAAAAAAGGCAACATCTTGTTGTAGCCAGTTGGCATGCAGCACTATGAGATTTTCAGTGATGGGGCTGGTGAAGGCCAACATGCACAGCAGCAGCTGAAAGCCGTGTAGCAGCACAGTGTGCATGGCTTTGCTCACAGACACTCTGTCTTGTCCCAGCTTCCTGGTTTCCAGCAGGATTCTCACATATGTAAAGAGGATGATAAAAGCCACTACTACAAAGAAGAGAACACTCACAGTAACTTTGAACAATGTCTGGATTGGAGATGAGCTGACAACAATAGTTTTGCAAAGCACAGGAGTAGAGAGAACATCCACAGCAGGATTATGTGCCCCGATGGAGTAGTCAATGATAGGGTAGATACAGCTGATGAGCCACAGGGACAGAATAATGATCCAGATGCGGTCTGAGCGCCAGGCAGCTGGGCGCTGCAGAGGATAGAAGATGGCAACATAACGCTCCAGTGACATGGTGGCCAGGATTAAGGGTGTGTTCTGGAAAGTGGCAGTGGAAATGAACAGCAGAGGAACACAGTAGATAATAGCAAATTTCACCTGGCCCATGGCAAAGAGGAAGAGCAGTACAGAGGACAAGAGCTGGAGGGTATCATTGATCAGCATGTAGGCAAACAGGATGTAACGTGAGGTGTCCAGGAACTGCCTGTGAGATGCAAAGATGTGCAGCATGACAATAATGCAGCAGAGGAAGACGCAGAAAAAGGGGATAACCACACACACCTTGATTATCATAGACAGGTTTTTGAGGGAAGTTGCATTTCCTGGAAATTCAGTCTGATTCTGCATTTTGCAACTGAGGACCGGAGCCAATCTTTTGGAGAAATATGGAGAAATCCACACTGAAATACATCCTCAAAAATACACACCGACAATTTAAGTAGGATTACAATAAGAACAGAATTTAGCTGAATGTGTATTTAATTTAATTATTATTTATATATTAATATTAAAGAACAATATATAAATGATTGAGAGAAAAAACTCATCCACACTTTAAACAGACTATAGATACAGAGCCAACATTCAGAATAAAAGAGCCATTCACTCACCTATGACTGTCTTCATCAACCAGAAGAGTCGACTGAGCTTTAGATTTTCGTTCTTCTTATAATAAAATGTGTCTTCAATGAACAACATGTCTGGGAGGTTCTTTGTTTTATCCAAAGAGTTCGGCCTCATTCAGATCTGTTTGACTCAAATCTCCAGAGATGCATTATTGTCATTCTACGTCATAAAGCATTCTGGGTCTCATTAAGAACAGATTTCAGTGGGAAGATGGGCTCGTGGGTAGATAATCCTTTTGGAAGGGAGCTATTGAACTATAGAAATTGTATTTATAAGTGTTTCACAACTGTCACAACGTATGGCATATAAATAACTTATTGAAAAGTTAAAATAACTTTTTGATCAAAGTGGGTTCTACAAAAAGATATTCAACTGACCTTTGGAAATTCAGCATTTGCAAACACTGAAGACTATATAAATAAAATAAAATTGAATTGAATTGATGTACATACATGTACGTACAGAGGACACTGTATATTATTTTAGATAAATTAAATTAAATTCAAAGAGTATTTGTCAGAACCATTACTGTATATGATCAGAACCCACAACAGAGGTAACGCAACAGAGAGGTATATAATTAATTTGGGGAGGTTTATTTATATAATGGTAGCTTGCTAACAAAGCAAATAAGGGTCAGTTATTGGTCAGTTATCTTAAGTTGGATGGATAGAATGTGGCCAATGTGAAGTTGGTAAGTTATGTGCAGATTTAAGAGTTTAAAACATTATAAAATGAACTACATCAGAATATAAAAAGTAAAAGCTCCTATGTTTTGTCAAAGATATCTATATTGTGTTGCAGAGATATCTACTGATGTTAGCATGCTAACCAGCTAGCCCTGGTCCATCAAGAGGCGAGTCCAAGTCCAAGTCAAGCTCAAGATATGTCTTAGTGTTTTTTGGTCTAATCATAAACTATTTTAGTCCAATCAAAATAAACTCACAAAATGTCAACATTTACTGGTGTAAATAGTCTAGGTTCTGTATTCCTGTCAAACTGGCCTCTGTTGGTCTTAGAGGCTGTGTTCGGTCCTGTTTCAGCTGTGTTCACTGGGCTGCTGAATCCGGTTCTGTTGCCCACTTGCACGGCTCCAGTTCTGGTGCCAATTCATAATTTTTACATCCCCCATGATCAAAAGTGGGCTTGTTTGGTGGAAAACTTTTTAAGTCACTTAACTGAGCTTTTGCCAGATGGAAAAGGGGGAGCTTTACTATTGATTTTTGGCACTGTGGTGATTCTGCTGAGTGTGCGCTTTCAAGTGAGCTGGGTCACTTGTTCCAGCTGTGTCTTGTTCATTGCAGTTTGTGAACCATTGAGCAAACTGTTTTGGCAGCATCCATCAATGCTTTTTACTTTAGTGTGACTGTGAAAATTGCAGTGGCTAAGGAGCTGCAGATGTTACTGTCAGTCTAAAGTCTACTTCAAGATGCGTCGACGACTGTAGGATTACCAAAAGAGGTCCTGGGCCCAATTAATGAAATGTGAAAAGTTTTCTATCTTATATTAGTAATAGGAATCACTATTGCTGTACTATAATACACAATGACTTTTAAGAAGGCATCCGGCTAAGCTACTATCCAGCTGAACACCCTACAATAAGAAGCCACAGCATCGCAGCTCTGCTACAAGTCTGCGCTGCACTGAGATTTTATGCTACTGTTTTTTTGTGTTGTTACTCTTGATGCTGAATTTTACCAGTAAAAGGTCCTTATAATTACTGAAATCTTGCAGAATGCAAATGTTTTTTTGGTGGAGTGAAGGGAGCTGAGCAGTTTGACACTGTTGCTTGGTCATCCATGTTTTTAATTTGAAAAACATCTTAATTTACCCACAATTCATTGCATTAATCCTACTTAAAGGGTTACTTTGTTATCCTGGACCTTATTTTCCCATGTTTGTGTGTGTATGTGACTAATTGGGACAACATTTATTGAAATTGGTCCAGTATTGAGTGAGATTGAGACAGGGCTGCAACATAATCCTTGCAAGCAATTGCCCCCCGTCAAAATACGCCCACTAAAGTGCTTGTTTTTGCCACTGACACAAAAAGTAGGACATTGTAGAAAAGATCCCTGCAGAGATAGACTTTTAGAAGAGTAAGATCCTTTGTTTAACCAGAAAAAATCTAATTCTTGTCAAGCCACCAGACTCCATTGATAAAAACAACAATTTTACCTCACAGCTTTAAGTTGCAGCCCTATCTTGCTGCTACCGAATGCAGAGATCTCATTCAATACATGGTTTCAAAAAATGTTCTCCCAGTTAGTCACATGACAAAAAATCATAGGTAAATAGGGTACAGGCTGAAAAATACCAAAGTTACCTTTTAAAATAGTTTAGAACTAGAAAGAATTTAGATGTCTATCTGAAGTCTGATTATTAGTTTCATTTAAGCCATAGTCACAGTCTATCTTTATAAAACTTGCCTCAGGAGATAATAAAGACTATATCATGTCAACTATCTGCATGTGCTCAAATTACTGTCAATAGACTGTTGATATATGGACTCAGCAATGTTGGTTAAGATAAAGTCCAGACACATAAACAACATAGGTTACTGTCAGATTCAAGAGGATCATGGTTTGAGTCAGGGTTAAAGGACATTGCTCTTAAGATGACTGTAAAAGTCTGTTTGGTTGGACATATGTTTCCAGAGAGAGGGGGGTACATTTTGTTGACAGTCGAAGCAAAGATCAGTACTGTATATTTGTGTTTGCTTGTTATCCTGGAATTATGCTTATTATTAAAACTTGTAAATTGCTCTGGATTAGAGAATCAAGAAAATGTGGAAAATAAAAAACTTTGGGGTGAAATTAAAATGACAAAAAAGAAAAACAGTTGAGTGGGATGCCAAATATTTGAAGCTTTATATCTCAAAACTCTACCAGAATGAACCTGAATCAATCATAAACAAAAACAATCATATACATTTCTATGTCAGTAACAATGGAGTACTGCAACCATAGGTTTGTATGTACTGTACAGTATGTGTAAGGCTGCTCAGATTGATGTCAGTAAAGAGTAGAGAGGTAACTTGCAAGTGTTTTTGAAGAAGATGATGAAACCTACAAAGAGATGTTTCTGTAGTTTAAACAATTAGTTTGAATGTGCAGCACTGGCATGTGGTAGACTACTGTGCGATATCTCCGGAGCACAGTTAGAAAGCAGGTCTCAAATCCCCTGTTCAGTAATTAACAGACTGGCTGATTATTAACGTAAAGCTCCTAAGTCTAATTGTGCAATCTTTTTCATTTATTTGGCAAACAAGTTGACTCTGTTGAGCAGCTCTCTGGGGCTCACCGGCTCTTTACGTAAATTCTGCGTCAGTAATCGGGACTGCAGGGGACTGGACCAAAATCTGTGTCCAAAACAAACGTTCTGCCCCAGCAGAACCACCTCAGCAACTTTACTATATCAACAACAAATTTAATAAGCAGGTGAAGGTATAGACCTAACAGTGTACCTAATATAAATAATATTTTTTCATCAATCAACATTTTTTTCTGACAAAGAAATCACAAATTACTCAGAAATACATTTATTTTGATCAATGACACAGTAAGGGGTATTTAAATAAAAGAGGAACAAAAAATATAAATGAATGAACTGTAATAAATAGAATAATAATAATAATAATAATTAATAGCAATTATTAATTAACAGCAGCAAATGAAAAATAAAATTTTAATTTTTCAAATAAATTAATCATAATCAGGTTGCAAACTTAATTTTACTAAGCTACCTACCTACATTTTCTTCTTGTTGTGTGCCAGGAAGAGGAGTTAAGTATTTTCAGTTTAAAGGGAACTTCAGGTCTTGTTCAGGATTTAGCTAGCCTTTGAGAATCAGACTTCACACATTCATTCTCAGTCATTTCTTTTACCCAAGCCAAAGAAGGCTTTTCATCTCAAGAAAAAAACCCTGAGGCCTTACATGAGAGGACTCAGACATCCTGGAGCAAGATTAAACATTATAGTTAAAAGTATCTGACTTGAATAAACAGAATAAAATCAGTCTGGGAGATGAGAAGAGTGGTTTACAGAAAACATGAGATAAGGAAAAGGCTGGTCAATAGCCAAGACAAAGCAAAAGATCCCTGACCAAATTAATATGTCATCTCACTTGTCCCCTCAGGATTGACTCCTGCCAAAGTCTTTGTATGATTAGGCTGCGACATTCTGAACACAAGTGCTAATTGCTCAATTGGCTACAGAAGTGCTAGCCAAGCCCCCTATTAATTAATAACGCCCATTGAGTATAAGCTCATGGCCATCTGCAAGGTCCACGTCTTGGTGTCAAGCATCAACAAAGCTTGTAATATAAACCCTCCCTGGGACTTGATTTAATATTGTGATACAGTTCGAACCCACACCAACAAACATTAAAGGTCCTTAATTTTTCAAAAAAAAAAAATTTTGTCCTCAAATCAAACTGGTCCTCTTTTTTATGCGTACACAAATAACAGCAAGGCAGAGAGAAAGAGAGACAAAGAGAGAGGGGAAAGAGGGAAAGCTGCACGTAGTTGCTTTATCAGTGGGCTTTTTTTCAGATAAAGCCAAATACGCACATTTGCTGGCACAGTCAACAGATCAATACCTTTTACGTAATAATATGTTGCCGGGGCCTTACAAATACCCACAGGACACGCCAGTTGGTCATCGTCCAGCAGACTGAAAGATTGCATGCAGCGAACAAGATTATTTCTCAGAATTTACAAAGACGGGGTAACAGTGAATGGACAGCAGATTAGTTTCAGTTGTTGAAAACAGAGAACCTACATTCAGCTCCTCATTTTAGATGTATCATATCAAATAGGATTCTTCAAGGGCAGAAGTTAATCTGCAAAATGCAAGCCGTTCGCCAGTGTTCAGTATGTACCAGCCGTGTTGCTGGAGGACTTCTGCGAAATCAGACGGACATTTCCCTGCTGCACACCAACAAGAGTGTGCTTAGGAGAGGAGCAGCCTGTATCCGTTTCCTAAGGTAGGTTATATGCAATGGCATATACTAAGCAGTTGGAACATAGCCTATAGAGCTGTTCCTCTTGACATTTTGGGACTGCCAGAATGTAGCCTGAGTTTCTAGAAAATGTATTATGTCAAATGCTATGCAATAGAAATGTAAGTTACAGTCAACATGTGTGTAAATGGCAATTAACGTAAGTTTCAGCAGCTTGTGTTTAAACATTTTCAACATTTCCATGCAGTTAGATTAATTCAGGTTTGACTTCTCATATCACCTGTAGATTTGGCTGGCAATGTTATAACTCACAATACTACAACTAAAATACCATCTATCACTGTAATAACGTGAGTATATTCTGTTCTATTTTTTCTAACGCAGGTCTGAGAGTGTCCTACTCAGCAGGAGGAAGCCTGGAGTTCAGAAGTTGGGAGAATGGACAGATACTTTGCACATGAGCATAGCATCTCTAAGTGTTGGCCATGGGCTTTCTGGTATACATTTTACACAGGTGGGTCTCCTACCAGAGACAGTATTACATACATTTATAACTAAGTACGCGCACCAGCCCAATGAACTGAAACTGCACAAATTGTTTGTCTCTTCGGATAAAGTTTGCTCTTGTTCTTCATATTTTGTACTTGGAAAAACTGAGGGAAGGAGTTAAAATACTGAATTTCCCTCTTTGTTTGCAGCAAGTGGAAAACCTCTCTCATGACTCCCTGATCAAAAGAGCAGCCTCAGTGGTTACAGACAGCTCAAGTACTTTCCTCTCCCAGACCACCTTGGCTGTCATAGATGCCATTACAGACTATTCGAAGGTAGTTTTTCATCTTATGCGAAAGAGTCACAGGAGTAAATCACAAAATCTGTTCTAGGCATTTATGGAGAACAGTAACATTGTGAAATTAACTGTCATCAATCATGTGTTATTAACATTATGTAAGGCAGATAAAAACTACTGTAACGTTATTATTTTAAAAATGACCCTGCACTGTCTCTGACTGTCTGTCCTCCCTCTGTTTACAAAAAGGCTGTGCACACACGCATCGCTGTCCAAAGGCGGTATTTAGCCTCACTGGGAAAGCTGACCCCAGCAGAGCGGGATTCATTCCTGGAAGTGATCAATAGCCAGCGTGCAGAGGTTAGTTTGTATTGTCCTCTCTGGACACAAATTGTTGAAATCAAACCTAAATGTACTCTAGCATTCAGTTTCCTGTTAAAATCAGCTTTTACTCTTTGCAAAACAGTAAAAAAAAATTTATTAAATTTATTATTTATTATATTGTTTGTCTTTTGTCTTTGTCCTAACAGATTAGTGACAGACTAGCTCAATGCAAACGCTTTGAATCAAGCTGGATCAACGCTGTCAACTTGTGTAAAATGGCAGCTGAGGTAGCATACACTTCAGGTTAGTAAAATGGGTACCCGAGTGCAGCTGTATTTCTAATGATTGAATAATGAATAGATTAAAATCCTATTTTCCTTCGGTCTGTGTTACATTTTGTTAAATGTACAGATCACATGCTCAATAGATCTTAATTTAAAACAAAATGGATTTAGTGGACAGGAGTGCCTTCTTTAGGTCCACATCTAATGTTGCAACTGAAATTTGACAGAATGCATGTTTGTGTCTGTGTGTTTCCAGGAGCCGAGCAGGCATCCATCGCAATGAGAACGAACATTCAGGTGGCCCAGTCACAGGTGGAGGAGGCACGGAAACTATCAATGGATGCAGATAAGAAGTTGGCGGAGACTAAAGTAGAAGAGATCCAAAGGATGGCAGAATATGCTTCCTTCCGAGCTGATAGTGAGGAGCATGAGGTGCATGAGGCTTATCTACGAGAAGACTAAGACAAATAGAAAGAGATATTGGAAAACAGTAAAAAACGAACAAAACAAAGAAAGCTTTCACCTTTGAAAGCTTTGACCTTTCTGTTTTATTCCCCTTTTTGAGCCTGTAAGATGTTTACATGTTTGCTTTACACAAAGAAAATTTAATTTGAAAAGGACTGAAATAAATTACCAATAATTGGTAATTCTTTACAATTGCATAATTTATTATTTAAGACTATTTTTCTATTAGTGAATGTCAACTGCTTTTGGAGCTTCTGGAAAGTGATTATCAAATCTCCAGTGTAGGGCAGTGGGGTTTATCTAACATCGGATCACAATGTTTATTGTATGTTTGGTTGTAACAAAGACACTTTTTATGAAACTGTTTGCTTCATTGTTTTTTCACTGTTCACATAATAGAAAAAATAAAACTCACTATTTGATTTAAGATCCAGTATGTGCTGATGTATGCTTTGAAAGGTAGCCTAAAGATAATGACGTATGATTGCAGCATTATCAGCTGCCTTTTATGTACATAAAGTGTAATCTATGACAAGCCGTGAACTATTAACCTTCAGATGAGGCAGGCCTTAAAAGGTGAAGGCAACTGAATGTTTCTTCAACTTCATTGATTTTGACATTCTCCACCAGAGAAAACGCAAACAGCCTCAGCTGACTAATCACAGTTCTTGCTGTCTCCTCGCTGTATCTCCATAGTTGGAGTATCCACACCCACTGCTCTACCTTATTGCTCTTATTGTTTTTAATCAAGGGTCAGCATTTAAATTCCCCTGCTTCTGCCTGCTCCCGCTTGGCACTGAACTAGAGCTCTATACTTAGCCTTGATAGTTCACTGAGCTGCTTCTTTTCCAGAGTTGCCCAGTGAAGATGCAGATCCACAGAAGCCTTTGAATCACTCTTAGTGTGACCGTTCACTTAGGACCAGGGCCGGTATTTATCAAGCTTCTCAAAGTGCAATTTTTGTCTTAAGAGCTGAGAATTCATGAAATTTACTCCTACTTTTAAACTTAAGAATAAAAGCAAGTTATCAAATTTCTCAAAGCTAAGAATCACTCTTACTCTCCCAGTTATTTAAGACAGCTCAAGAGGTCTCTCAAAGTGGTTAGGAGCTGTGATGGCGCTGTGGAGACATAGACGCATCTTTCAGGAGAGGAAGAATGTATGTGAATTATATTTAATGACGCGCAGTTAATAAGACTGGGTCGGTCAGGGAATGGGTGAGAGACGTCATCTCACCACTGACTTTACACAGTAATGCGTTTTCAGTTAAACGACAGCTCCACACAACAACACCCCCATAATCCGACAGAAGCAAACACAGTTCATGCAAATAGCCGGCAATACAGGAGCAGTAGGCGCATTTGATGGCGCTCATATAAAGATAAACTTTTTTATCTTTCATTTATTAATGTATTATCTCGAAAATTCTTTATTGTTAAACGTGTGTTGAATATAAACTCCACTTAGGAATTTCACCGTTCGATGTGAATTTATCTGAGAATATTCTTAAATAAGGAAATCTATTCAGTGATTGGTCCTTGGCGACATCGTCATCCAAAATCCTGTTTGCGGCACAGCAAAGTGTTGTAAATCAGCACTAAGACTGACACTTAAGATTTAGTCCTACACTTCACTCAAATTAGGACTACGATGTTTGATAACTAACTTTTAAGCACAGCTTTGAGCCAAGATTTTTTTTTACTCTAAGTCAGTTTTTAGCAGTGTTCTCATGAGTAATTCTGAGAAGCTTGATAAATACGGGCCCAGGGCTGGTATTTATCAAGCTTCTCAAAGTGCCCTTTTTGTCTTGAGTGCTAAGAATTCATGAAATTTACCCCTTACTTTCAAACGTAAGAATAAAAGCAAATTATCAAATTTCTTAAAGCTAAGAATTGCTCTTACTCTCCCAGTTATTTAAGAAAGCTCAAGAGGTCTCTCAATCAGAAGAATCAGAATCAGAAGGAGCTTTATTGCCAACTAGTGTTTTACACATATGAGGAATTTGCTGTGGTGATAAGGTGCTACATGTAGACAAACATACAGTCAACATAATAAATGTAGAAATTGTAGTGAACAACGGTGTGGAATTGTGGAAATATAATATAGCAAAATATTTTGTATAAAATTTGAGCAAATAAACAGGAGTCCCAAATTAATGTCTTGTCTTTTTTATTATTTTGTGCTGTCTTATATTTTAGGTAGCAGAATTTGCTATCTAATAAATAATGAATTTAATGGGTTCCAATCTTGGAATGAGTCATTATTTTAAAATAGGACATGTGATTGACATGTTTAAGACGTAAAACTGATTTATGGCTAACCAAACATGACTAAATTATAACAACATTTTTGTCTCCTAAACACTCAATATGTTGGCTATTTTTAATGTGACAGCAGGTGTCATTCACTGTAGTGCACATGTACACTTTCTGTATGTTTTGCAAAGTGTTAAAAGGGGTATGGTGGTGTGAGTGGATGAATGTTTGTGAAGGGTTTTTCCTCTGTATACATTTTCTTTAATTTTTGCAGTCACTGCAAAGGATACTATTACCATATTATATATATATTACTATTTTATATTAACAGCATAGATAACAAATGTATGGCATAAACCAAACATTTGCCACGTCTGTTGCTAGATATGAATACATTCTAAAATCTATATAACATATAACTTGAAGGGCAGGGTAACGCATGGTTGTGCAGTAGAAGTCCTTAGCATGTGTGGCCTGTGTAATGTTAACTCTTAGTTTTTATGTAAGTTAGAGTTATGTTGTAAATTCACTCCGTGGTGCAACTGTTTTTTTTTCAGTAATGCATGAATTACATAGTAATAATTTACACTAGGCTTATAACTAGGCTACGTTTGAACACACAGCTGCTGTAACAGCTGCTCAGCACCTTGTCTGTAAGTTACTGAAGTTACTAACCATTTCACAAAGAGGACCAGTGACATAACAAACCAGGATTCACTTTGGGACTGAAGGACAGGGATGGGTTGAAGCCGACTTTAAACTTGGAACATGTAAGTTGTAGACTTTATATGCAGTTTTACTGTTATAATTCAATTCAATTCAGTTCAAATTAGCTTTATTGGCATGAATGTGTAACAACAATATTGCCAAATCATCATACAAACTACATAAGAACAATCAACAACAATTTATAAATGAGCTTTTGGTACGTCACAACCTTTTTATATACAGTCTATGATCACAACACCATTTACAGCCAGAGTCTCTGTGTAATTAATTTTCCATCTATACTTAATAAATCCGAGGACTTTATCCACACCCCTGCTCCTCAACGTAAATTATTTCTTTATATAACTGTTTTTAAAAACGGGCCAACGACCGGCCCATAAAGCATGGACAGCGGCCCATTGGGTAATTTTCCATACTGACGCTGGGCTGGCCCAATCACATCTCTTACTAGCCCCCACCCCCTCTGCTCTCTGTTTCTTGCGTTGCGGGCCAAAAAAAAAATCTTCAGGCGGCTGCTGCCGTACACATGTAAAATGCGCGAAAATAACCTATATTTATGCTGCCGGGGCTGCAGTAGCTTCAGCATCAGCTGCAGTACCCTGCGTAGTGCAGGCACAGGCACTTGAAGGAGTAAAGGAGAGCTGTAGCCGCTGCCAGGCAGAGGAGGAGGTGTGATAGCGAAACAGAGTGACAAAGTGACAGGGCCGAGTGAGAGAGAGCAGGAGGAGAGTGGAGGTGAAGCGGTAAGCATGGAGTAGCTCAGTCTGTGGGCAGGGAGCAGAGAGGGAGGGTCGTTTACAGTGGGGACACTGGGGACATGTAGCCACCACTTTTTGAAAGCATTTATTAAAAATGTTCTGAAAAATAGCTTGCACCAAGAAGCGTTAATTAACAAATAAAAATGCAATGAAAAACGTTTATTTGCACAATAAGCCTGCAATGCAATCTAATGTCTGCCACCTGAAATTTGGGCTTCCTTTTATAAAAATAAAGACATTTCAACAATAAATTGGTGCAGAAAATGCCCGCACAATGCAGGGAATTAAGTGTTTAATACTAAAAAACTTCTGGGGAGGACCCCCTGACCCCCTATCAAATATTTCTTCTTTAAATATTTTTTCTAAATTGTACATCTATTACAATATAGTCTTGTAGTCATGGACACCAATCTTGTGCAATGTCACATCTCAGTGTTTCATCACACCCCTAATCTGACACCCTAAATGGAACAATTGTGTATTGGTGAAGGGTGTCCGAGTGATTTTGGTGGGCCGCCTCGGCCAGAAATGCCAGGGACGATTTTTTGTCCCAGTCCAGCCCTGTCTGTGGCCTGCTAGCACCCGGCCTGCTAGCCACCAGCCAGCCAGCATCATCCTGCCTGGTCCCCGGACTACTAGCTCTCGGCCTGCTAGCTGTATGCTAGCCAGCATTCTCCTGTCCTGCCCGGCTAGTGCTGCTAGTCCTCCGCCTGTCCTGCCTTCCTGCCTGTCAGCTAGCTGGAACAGGCAAATGACAAGCCACCGGGGCACTAGCACACAGGCAGGCAGGCTGGACAGACAGGTAGCGCCCCGGCGGCTATCCATTTGCATGGATTAGCTACCGGCCTGTCCTGGCTGATCCCCGGCCTGCTAGCGCTGCTAGCCGCCTGCCCGGTCCCCAGCCAACTCTTGCCCCCAGGTTACACTCTGTGGTCCAACTGACACCTTTTACTGATCCCTTTTCAGTGGTCAAACTGACACCACCGCCAAGGTCTCCGTTGGAGGTCCAGCCAACTCCTGCTCTACGTCGCCTGTTGGTGGTCAGACCGACTCCAGCTCCACGTGTCCAGTCCCCGGACCTCAGCTCTGCTGTCCAGTCGCCGGACCTCAGCCCTGCTGTCCAGTTGCCGGCCTTCAGTCCAGCTCTGCCTCCTGAGGGCCTGGCGTGTTGGGTCAAGCTCCGGGACGACCTCCCGAAGCTGCCCTGTTCCCTGGCCCTGATTTGCCTGTTTGGTCGTCCCCCTGGACTTTATGACCCCCCTGCACTGCCCTCAGGCCACCCGCCCGAGAATCCCTTTCTGCTCCCTGGCCTGTCTGTTTTGTTTGGGGTTTTTTTGTTTTTCTGTCCCTCCTCCTGTCCTCCCTCCGCCCACCGTGGTCGGCCTGGACTTTGTTTTTGAACTGTCCTTTCTTCCATGTTCATGGTTGAACTTATGGAGATGTTCGGTGGTGGTGGGGTAATGGGTTTGGTTTTTGATTCTGAGATTTTGGTTTTGTATCTGCATTTATAGTCCTGTCTTCTGTTCTGTTTAGTTTTCTGTGAGTTTATTTATTGATCAGTTCGGTATCTGTTATTTAGTCTTGGTTATTAGTTCGGCCCCTGTTTGGGGGCACCTTGCTGTTCTGTTAGTTTAGACTTAGTTTATAGTTTGCTCAGTGAGCTTCCTCTACATAATGTTATTGTTTATATGGTTATGATCTGTCTGTTGGTATTTAGTGGTGTTTTGGTATTTTCCTTATTTCCATGTTTACTGTTGTCCTCTTTCCTGGTTGGTCCTGTGTCTGTTCCCTACCCCGTCTGTGTAACAGTCGGTCCATGTTTTCTGTTTTTGGGTTTTGTTCCTTGTCTTGTGTTCTCTGTTTAGCCTTGTTGATTCCATTGTTCATTTGCATGTTCTGTTTGTTTTGGTTTTGTCAGATCTTGATTCTTTTTAATCCTAGCTTCAGTCCATTTTCCCTGCCGGTTGTAGTTTATTTGTGATCTGTCTGCTTGTGTCTGGATTAATTTGTCATTTATATTATTCTGATCTGTTACATCTTAGTTTGATATGGCCTGCGTTTAGTATTAAGTATATGTAACAGTTATGTCTGTTCCCCCAGTAATTCCTCTGCATGCCTGTCTCTGTTTTCCCTTATTGTCCTCTGCCTGCCTGTCTCGTTAGTCCTGATCCCTCTCACCTGTGTTGCTCCCGCCTGGTTGTTAGTCCCTGGTGTATATATGTTTGGTTTTTCTGTTCTGTCCCCGTCTGGTCATTGTCATGTGATGAGTGTTCTGCCTGTTACTGTACTACCAGTTCTGTACTTCGGATTTTGGGTTAGGGTTATCCTTTCAGTAGTTGTTGAGACATTCTACTATTAAATTCTTATATTATAAATTGATCATACTGAGTAACAGCAAACTGTATTCAACACAGTGCCAAAAGGTCAGTGAAATGTACAACAACTGGCTAAACAATAGGCAGAGTGAAGAATGTTAGGAAACAAAGGCTGCTATTAATGATGCAGACAATGAGAACATCTATTTTCAAGAGACATTATTGTAACAAGTAAAAACAATGAGGAGATGAAAAGAGGAAGATTGTGTTTGTCACTTTATTGTATTATTAGCATGTACAGGGAATGGGATGGGATATTCATCAGTGCAATATAATTACATACATGCTCATGAATAACTAATGCCAACTTACAAACTTATCTATGATCATTCATTTCAGTTAAAATTTTCTGTAATAGAAATAATGCTTTAGATACACATAAAACATGTTATTATAATGGCACAACATCATGATTTAATTTATTAATCAAAATAAATCTGATGGTTGTTTCTTATACAAGCCACAGAGAACAATGTATTTCAGTGCATGAAAAAACATTTCATCCCTGAGGCCATAAATGAATGGACTCAGACATCTTGGAGCAAGAATAAAAGTAATGTAGTTAAAGTACCTGACATTAACATATAACATGACATTATTCTGAAGGACAGCATTTTCTATTAATGGGCACCACAGCTGGATGAGACAGAGCAGCAGCTGGAAAGCATGAAGAAGTACTGTTCTGAGCCCTTTCCTTGTTGACTTTTTATTCTCTCCTGATGCAGCTTTGGCCACTTTCGTTATTTTACCATAGGAGAATACAATAGTAATACACATAATCAAGAAGTAGAATTGACTTATAGCTGACCTAACATGACTCTGCCAACTGTACAAAATGAAGGTCTCCACAGAACATATTATGTCTTGGGTATAGAAGCGGTGGGTCGCAGATGCAAAGAAGATGGAGAGAACTATAATACAGGGTACAGAGCTGAGGCTGTGAATGATGAGGATACAGCGCAGAGAGCTGCGTGTGGAGCACAGTTCTCCATGCCGCAGGGGCATGCAAATGGCCACAAAGCGCTCCAGGGTCATTGCTGTCAGAGTAACTGGTGTGACAAAAGTGTACAGAGACAAAACAATATATATAACAAGACACAACCACAGTTGTATGGAAAAACGAAAATAGCTCAAGATGAGCAGGATATCAGTCATGAATAAAAACAAACAATCAGATAGTAATGTATTTGCAAATAAGATGTAGCGCATGGTTGTGTAGAAGAAAGCCTTCATAAAAAAAGTTGTGATTAGCAAAAAGTTGATGCAAAGAAAAGCTGCTACCAAAATCTGAACCAGAATCACTTGGTCATTGATTTTTCGCATTAAGGATTCACCACCGATCACTGAGTTATTATTAGCCATATATTTCAATGTTATTACTAAATACAGAAATACAGTGCCACGATTAGAAATCATGCATCATTATCCAAACTGTGTCCCCTCTGAAAATATTCTGAACATTTGCTACAGTAAGATAATGAAGCAAGATGCTGTACAGATTCTGCTAAATTCAGAAACAGTAACTGGTAGAATTTGCTGTCCCCTCAACAAACACACATCTATCGTGTTTTGCACACAAAAACGCAACAGGTAAAAGGCCATAAGATCCTTCAGTTTCCCAACTCTTCACAGCCTCCTCGTTCACATCATGGCTCACAGTTACAGAGACAAATGTTTTCTGCTGAGCTCTGTGCGGACTTCTAAGAGGAACTTTATAGCTGTGAGTAAACACAAGGAGATCAAAACTGATCACTAATCATGCACATTCAGGTCAGTGAGCTATTGGCTGCCATATACAGTATTTCTCTGTGATAACCAAATGCACTAGGGTTTTAGACACTGCTACAGTTCATTTAGCTCTTAAGACTGATCCAAAATTCAACAAGTCATCCATGATTAAACTGTCCGTCAATATAATCTAAAATATTTGTACAAAGCCGATGTCCAGATTTTTTGAGGCAAAAGTTAAAATAATTTCAATCTTAACAACTTCACAGCCGAAACACACCACAAATCAGTATACACATAAAGTACCTATAAAAAATCCGATAGAAATACATCAACAGGTCAAATGAAAAACCCTTACATTACCAAACCATCCATGCAGTAATGTGGCACTATGACACACAGCAAAAATGAATGTAACCTGCTGAGCTCTGTGCGGCATTCTGAGAGAGGACGATGTATTAACACTTTTTAAGGACAACTACAGCACATAAGGAACGCTAAATCAGACTTTGCTCACCCCAATGTCATCCTCACCAATTATTGCTCACACCTCATAGGCTGTAGTAACTACACTTTGTGTGTTAGAGAGAGTGTGTTTCCCTGCAGGAATGCAAACTACTCATAACACACACACTCTGTACACATCAGGTTTGAAGATTAAAGTACGAGGGCAAATTTTAGGGTTGGGTTTTGCTAGATGTGTTGTCCAGCCATGTTAGAAGGCAGATAATAATAGATTTTCCGAACTGCCACACACAAACCTGTGGTGAAAATCCACCTCTGACAAGACCCTCATATTCTCTCAGACATGTATACAACATACTGTATGGATATAAGTCATACATAAACATAGTGATGCTTGGTGATGTGGCTCTGCAGTATAGAACTGATCACCACTTCATGAACAGTATTCATTTTTGAGAAATTAAACAGCAAAGCATTCTCTATAAATGGACAACACATATGGATGTTCAGGAGTGGCTGGAAAAGCCCTTTTCATGTTGTCATGTTATTCTCTCCTGATACAGTTTTATTAGTTTTGGGTTTGAAGAAGCATAACAGAATGTATATTGTCAGAAGTCTTGATGGATTTTTTGCCCACAGATTTGACTATTTTATCCTGAACAAATGTTATTAGGTGTAATATTTATAATAATATAACAGGGGACATAAAACCATAAGTCACGGATAGGCTGTGACATGTTCATTTTAAACATGGTCAAAGCTTCAAATAATGAGGTAAACATCAAAGAAATTCTTGTTAGCCACAACCTCAGATTTCCCATTGTTCTGAAAGCTCCAGTGTCAACATTTTTTTCCTACTCTCAGCTCTGTCTAACATCATACGGAGCCAATATTTTATATGTGGTCATTTGAACACAACCTCATCCTCCTGGCAACCACTACTTTTCATTCTGTCTATATCGCTTAGTGCAGGATGACATGGCTTGGCATGGTCTTTTACAGTTGAAGTGGAAGTGTTCAATATGTCACCAAGAAAGTGCTTTTTCAGTTGCTAAGGAAATTTAAGATTGTTTGATCTTGATCTTTGATCAAACAAGGTTGGAAACGGTTTCTTTTTTTGGGCCAACAAGAGCCTGGTAAACACGTATATATTTGCCACTTCTCAGAGGACAATTACATCAACAAGGCCCAGTATAACACTAGATTTTCTGTCAAGCTGAAGCTAAAAGATGAGGCAGTTCCATCTATAAATGTCATGGTTGTAGTTTTCAGTTTTGTTATTTCCTGTTCTGAGTTGTTTTCTTTGTCTGTTCTGTGTTCTTGACCCGTATCTTAGTATGTTTCCCTGTTTATTGAGGTCTGTTTATCGGCTTGTTGGTTTCCATGTACCTGTTTTATTAAGTTTGGTCTGTGGGTTTGTTGTTCAGTTAGTGTTTTTGTATTTTGGTCTGGTCTTATCTATTCTCGGCCCCGGTTTTTTCACCTTGATTACCCCTTATGTGTCTCACCTGTTTGCTCCCTCCCTGCTCATTAGCCCAGTTTATATTGCTTGCCATTTCTGTCAGTCTTTGCTGGATCATTGTAGCTTGTTGTGCTCTGTCTTGTGCTTAGTCATATCTCCCTTGTCATGTGTTCTGTCCTGTTCACCACGTCAAAACCATGACAATAAAGGGCTGTTGATGATTCAAAAGTGCAAGCTGTAAGTAGCATATCACTTAAAGTTTGTTTTATATTGATAATCAAACCTAATGGCTTGTGTATCCAGTTTCAGAGGACACAATGTAGCAAGTTATTTAGGGGCTTAGAAAGACAGGAACATTTATGTCAGAGAGAGGCTGAAATTGGGGGCCTGTCGCATGAAGGGACAAGATGGCAAATTATTTTTTAATTTTGAATCAAGCAAAGCTACCATACAGGGCAGGAAATTCAGTACAATACCAGACCTCTACGCTAACATTTTTCCCAAGGAGCACACGTGCTCCTAAATGAAAAAGTTCAGAATCACACAAACAAATTGAAGAGCACAGTAAAAAATGTTCAAGTAACACAGAGTTTCACAAAGTATTTATTATATACATATTTATACTACGTGTGTGCTCCTTCTCTTTGTTTTCAACGATGGTGTGAAACCATTAGAGGCCTTAAACATTTGTTGAAGCTTTTGAAAACATTGAAACAGATGTTTTGAAAAAATTTACTGAGCTTTTAAAACACTGATCACACATCACAAAAAACATTACTGTGATTGGTGCATAGTTAGTTTTTGAACCAGGGACGGATTCACAATACACCAACAGCACCCAAATAACCCACACCTAATGTAAACAAGACTACTGAACAGTATTAATGCATAGGCTACGCCGTCGATTTGATGCAGAAGTTTAAATCACTTTCCAATCACTTTAGTAAAACAGAACAAGGGGAACGTGTTGCTCTCAGGAGGAGGCTAGGAACACATACTGGCACACTGTGCAGTGGAAATCTGCATCTTTCCACAACAGTGTATTAGTATTATATTATTATAACATTAGATAAAAAGTAATCTAATAGTATACTGTTAGTATGTTAATATATTAATGATTGAATTTTACTATATGCATTGTCATTTTATGTAATAATATACTATATAGCTCACCACAGCTATAATATTTATTCCAGTCGGACAGGAGTTTCATATTTGTGAGTTGTTTTCATTCATTAAATCCTTGTGCAAGAAAAATGGCTTACATTGGTCTCTTAATTTGTTAATGCTACTAACGTTATCTCATCAATAACCAGAACCATTCATACAGGAGGAGTTCAACATTTTAAAAGTTTACTGTACCACGTCAAACTTTTTTTAATGTCCCGCCCCATGCAGGCTGTGATTGGTCAGTTGACGAAAAGTGAAAATGACAAGCACATCAATATGTTTCAAGAAAAGGCACCTGATATAGCTAAATAGCCAGCTAGCTAAACCCACAAGTTCCTTATCTTCTCCCTGTTGTCTTCTGTGTCACCGCTCCAGCGGCTGACATCTCGGTCTTTGTTTTGAAACGAGTTGCTTAAGTCGCGGCGGACGGTTAGCCTATGTTAGGTTGTAGTTACTCGCACATTGTGCTCGTAAATCATTTTTCCGGTTTGCACGTATTGATTTTTAGGGGCATATGCGAGCAAAATGGTCGCACTGTAGAGCCCTGAATAGGTGACCTTTAAATCTGCAATAACTGATTTTTTGGCCAGCCTGCAATAGCCAAATACAATGTAGTGGTGATGGAACAGTGGATAAGATGCATGCCTTTAGTGCTTTTTGGTGAGAGACCCGGGTTCAACTACTCACTGTGAAACATCCACCAATGTGTCTCTGAGCAAGACACTTAACCCCTCGTTGCTCCAGAGGCGTGCGACCTCTGACATATATAGCAATTGTAAGTCACTTTGGATAAAAGCGTCAACTAAATGAATAAATGTAAGTGAACGTACCAAAACAGTTAAATAGTTGGCTGGACAGCTGAACAGCTGTCAGTTGAAACTTGCTTTGAGCTTTCAGGTAATAATTCTCTGTGGGTTCATCAAGACTTGCAACCCCTTTCACATGGTGAAAACAATGTGACAATGTCAAAGTGTGTATGGAATCTAAAAGTAAACTGCTATTCCTTAACACTGCTGAAATCCCAATGCACTGTGATTACATGGTCCATTGGGCCACCAGAACATCATATTGAGTAATGATTTTAACATTTGCCTTTGTACTCTGCTCTAAATTATGTATGACATAACTGGAGATTTGTTTACAACATTTTGATCTAAAAATGCATTGACTGCGTTTTGAATTGTTGTTCATTTCTGGCATATGCACTTAGCAACCAGCAGCAGTTAACACAGACCACTATATAGTATAACTTTTTGTGCGCGGTTTGTTTACTTAATAGGACATCAACAGGAGGAAATTCGCATGTCAGAGCATCCCCTTAAAACTAGAGCATTGCAATTCACAAGTCAAGTCATATGAAATTCTTGGGAATTCAATTTGTTTAAACAGTTTAAGAGTGGTGGCAATTCAACTGTATGATCATTTTGGAAGATGTAGTGAGTGTTTCTGTTCTAACTATATTGAACTATACTCAAAGGTGTTTCTATTATTTACTATATTTTTGGTTTCACTGCTTGTCAAACGGGGTAGAAAAATAGAGTAATAGAAACATGTGTCAGTAACGTTAAGCTCTTACCATTCCTGTAAAATTTGTTTTAAATGCTTATTTAAGGCATATCCAAAGTAAATTGAATGCAGTTCTTGAACCATTTGGAGTAAGTGTATGGTTTTGGTGCTTCTCTGAATGATAACACGCTGAAGTGTCTAACCCAAAAGTCAGAATCACTGTAAGTGCTGCTGGAATTGATTAATATAAGTTTAAATAAGTAAATAATAAATAATATAAGTCACACTAAATAATACATTTTTCGTTTCCATGCAGACAACTACAGCTGGAACTTATTAGCTGGAAAACACTGGGGCCACAGCATAAAGCTTTACCTAGTCCAATTTTAAATTTTATACCAATACCATGAAAAATTTATATTTTACACAGGTTTTTCTAAGGGTATTGTCTTAGCTTTTTTTTTAAATCAAAAAATGCACCTCCCCTTGGTGGCAAGGGGCTGCTGTTGCATCACTTTGCAGTTTGACGCAGATGTGTTATTTTGCTGGTAGATCATGAACTTCCTACTTAAAGCTTGATGTCGTTATTTTCAAAATTTTATTGGCTACAAGAAGTGCCAGTCATCGGCACAATTGGTTGCAATTGGCTCGGCCTACCCATGAAATAATAGGGGCTAAACCTTCCTGACAGTATGGGCTCTCATTGGCTGCTGTAACCTGTGTACGGGACATGTGAGCTCCTGCTGGTTCAAATTTACAGTCGAAAGGTCAGAGTTCAGCAGCTAATTTGAATACAAGATATCACATTTGTTTACATCCAAATTGGAGTTATTATGGTTATAATGACATATTAGCCACGTTTGCCGGCAAATATGAAACTATGCAGCAGCAGTCCCTGGGTATTTATTGATGGAATAATGTGTTTTGGACTAAATATTTTTACTGGACTGGATCATCTGGACCTTTGACAACGTAAAAAGACCATTTTTGTAGGAATATAATTGATCAATGGACTTCAAAGGTGAGTCGCGTCAATTATGATTGTACTGGTTGATCTGACAGAGGCGCTGATTGTACCCGCTGTTGTGATTGTATCTTGAAATGGTTTACATTGGTTGAATCACAAGGATTTTGGCTTTCAAACGGTGTATCATATAGCAGTTGTGGGCACATAACGAGAGCTGTCATCAGGACCTGTTACCATAAGGAATGTTAAGAGGTTCAGAGTTTCACATAGAGGTAATGTTACAACAGCACCAAAATGCAGCCAAACAGCTTTCTATGTGTTCAACCAGCCTATAAGTTAGCTAAAAAGCCACAGTCACGTAACATACTTTTCTTTATAGGGTCTATATTGACGGATGAATTTGGTTGTTGTGGGTGTCGTGTCACCTTGCACACTGCTGTTCTTTTCTTCCTACCGTCATCAACAACATAATCCTTGTGTTGTACTACACGTAACGGTCTTTTTCTATGCTGCTGTTACGGAGATCCAGACTGCTCAGACTGGTGCAAAAGTTTATCTTCCAACAGGACAATGGCCCTAAGCACACAGATAACAAAGGAGTGGCTACAGGACAACTCTGTGACTGTCCATGAGTGGCCCAGCCACAGCCCAGACTGGAACATGATTGAACATCTCCTGCTCCCCATCCAACCTGATGGATTGAGAAGTCCTGCAAATAAGAATGGGAGAAACTGCCCAAAAATAGGTGCACCATGCTTGTAGCATCATACTCAAAAAGACTGAGGCTCTAACATAACAAAAATGTGGAAAAAGTGAAGCGCTGTAAATACTTTCCAGATGCACTGTACCTGAGTATTGTTGCTGACCATGTCCATCCCTTTATGACCACAGTGTACCCATCTTCTGATGGCTACTTTCAGGAGGATAATGCATGTGACACAGCTCAAATAATCTGAAACTGGTTTCTCGAACATGACAGTGACATGACACTTAAAAATACAGTGTAACCCAATGGCCTCCAGAGTCTCGAGATCTCAATCTCTGGGATGTAGTGGAATGGGAGATTCG
The DNA here is from genome assembly GCF_014851395.1 of Micropterus salmoides. NCBI lineage: Eukaryota > Metazoa > Chordata > Actinopteri > Centrarchiformes > Centrarchidae > Micropterus > Micropterus salmoides. The sequence goes on from NW_024042261.1 coordinate 29,666,813, forward strand.
CATCAAGGATGTGCGGCTGAAAAATCTGCAGCAACTGTGTGATGCTATTATGTCAATATGGACCGAAGTCTCTGAGGAATGTTTCCAACACCTTGTTGAAAGTATTCCATTAAGAATTAAGACAGGTCTAAAGGCAAAAGGAGTTCCAACCCGGTACAAGCAAGGTGTACCTTTATAAAGTGTGAGTGTAAACACTGATCAACCGTAACATTTTCACCACCTGCCTAATATTGTGCAGCTCCCCCTTTTGCTGGAAAAACAGCCCTGACCCCTCAAGGCATGGCTGCCTCTAATAGACGTCTGAAGGTGTGCTGTGGTATGTGGCACCATGATGTTGGCAACAGATCCTTTACGTTCTGTAAGTTGCGATGTTGGGCCTCCATGGATCAGACTTGTTTGTCCCATATATGCTCGATTAGATTGAGATCCAGGAGGCCAAATTAAGAACTCATTTCTGTGTTCCTCAAACCACATGCTTTGTGTCAGAGTGTATTATCCTGCTAAAAGAAGCCACTGCCTGTAGGGAATACTATTTCCATGAAAGGGTGTACATGGTCTGCAACAATGCTTAGGTAGGTGTTATGTGTCAAAGTAACATCCACATGAATGGCAGGACTCAAGTTTCCCAGCAGAATGTTGCCCAAAGCATCACACTGCCTCCGCTGGCTTGCCTTCTTCCCATTGTTTATCCCCCAGGTAAGCGATGCACATGCACCAGTCATCCACATGATGTAAAAGTAGTAGAGAGGGGTCAGCATGGGCACCCTGACTTGTCTGCGGCTACACAGCCCCATATGCAACAAATTACAATGCACTTTTCTATCAAAACCAGGATTCAACTTTTTCAGCAATTTGACCTACAGCAGGTTGTCTGGTGGATCAAATCTTTTGAGGACAAAATGTTCACTTGCTGCCCAATGTATCCCACCCAATCACAGGTGCCGTGATATCGAGATAAACAGTGTTATTCACTATACCTGTCAGTGGTGGCCAGAGACTGACTAAATGGTTGTGGCATGAAAGAATGGCTAACATACACATCTCCCCATCTCTATGAAGAATTATTGAAATCATTGCACTTAAAGCAACCTGGGTCAATTATAGTAACTTTGGTGATTCCCGACTTATTATCAAGTGCTACCGGCAGGTCAAAATCTCAATGTGTCTAATACTTTGGTTCATGACTAAATACTTAGAAAAACAATTGTACTACAATCATGCTCAACTTTATTTTCTAAAATAACCTAACCCTTGTTGTAATTATAGCCATCACTCTCAAGAGCTCATCAGGTATCAGGGTTACATATTGATCATTTGTGAGCACAAACTAGTATTTGCACCCTAAAATCAATTCGTCTTACACACCACTTAATAATTCATACCCTTGAATTACTGTATATGTGCCTACAAATTACTTAATTAGGGTACAGCTACTGTATGTGTTACTGTAGATGTGCTCAGCACTCTCTTTCTCATATAGTTGTGTTGCTGCATTGATTGTGTTTCAGAACTATATACTTTGATGTTAAATATGTGCACAAAATAGAAGGTGGACGATCTAAATGAGCCACATCTAATTAATACTGTTTTATTTTGGAAAAGATGTGGATATACTTTTAAATGACATTTGGCTGTTAAACTCAAAATATTATCTTTATGTTTTATAGTGTAGACTGTTTCTTAATTCGTTCCAACAGTGTTTAACAGGACAAATACCACAAGCAGTTGTAAACAAGCTCCCAGTTTGGCCACATTATCTAAACCACCTATCCGGGCATTAAAGTAAAAGTCAGTGCACCTGAAGTGCTGGTTTGATGAAACTTAGTACTTAGTACTTCTTAGTACTTAGAACTGTACTGGACTATTTCTGTATGTGACAGTTTATTTTGCAATAAAATAATGGATGGTTGTCATGGTCTGGTCTGTGCACACAATTACTAACAGCAGCTAACACAGAAGGATCATAAGGGAATATGATGGTGATGGTAGCACTATGCAGTCATGGTTTGTTTTTCTCCATGTGGATTTAAACTCCAAACAGAACAGTGATGCTAATGAGATGATCATTACTATTCTCTTAAGGCAAATAAACTCCTGTGAAACTCATTAAAGGTGACAGTTAATTGGTTCATTCATTATTTAAACTGTCCTCTGTTTATTTTTACTCTGAGTGAAGATGGATAAAAAAGTTTTTAATAGTTGAAAAGCTACTGATTATTAGTGCAGTTTTTGTAAGAATTCAGTGTTATCAAAACTATGACCAAGATGGTTGGATTAGATTCTATATTTTTACTGTAAGATTACGTGGCTAAAAACCCTGACTATCTTGGATCTGTGTGACCTTGGATCTAAGTGGAGGCCATTAGTCTAAACTTGGAATGGCCAATTGTACAGGAGGCCCAGTGGCACTAAGAAAAAGGCTGTTCTTCCGAAAGTGGAGAAGCTGGAGTATGGGGCCAGTGCTGCCCGCATGCACCTCATGAATACCCGTAGTGCCAGGGAAAGACCTTGGACTGATAGGCCTTGCCTGCAAATGCAAAGCAAAGTCCTTTAAAAATAATGACGTGAACCAACTTTGCCGTGTCACAGCTTGGATCTGCTGTACTTAGCATGTGGAAGGGCAACATTTTCAGAAATGTGTTCAGTCAAGTATTTATATCACACACACCCTCGCTGGAATCTTCCTCGCGTCTCACACTGCCAGCTCAGAGTACAGTTACTCCGCCTACAGCCCCCTGCTGGCCTCATCTGCCATTACACCACTCCAGTTCACCTCTACAGGCTCTTCTATTATACCTGTCATCATCACAAAAAGGAGGTACGTCAGACGTTACCATGGTACAAACTTTTATAACCTCAGATCCTGTACACACAGGAATCACCATATGCTCCTCCAGTGACTCTAAATATGGCACTTTTAAATCTCAGATCTCTTTTAAATAAGACCTTTCTTGTTAATGATTTGATCTTAGATAATAATATTGATTTTATGTTTTTAACCGAGACATGGCTTAACAGCCACACTTATTGAGGCCTCACCACCAAACTACCACTTTTCATACTCCACTAGGAAAGACAAGAAGGGTGGGGGTACAGCAACCATCCTGTCAACCTCATTTGTTTTTAAGGATACTGCTTTTGGTGAATACACATCCTTTGAATATCATGCACTTAATCTTAGCAACCCTCCAATACTGTGTATGGTAGTTTATAGGTCTCCCAAACGATGTCCATCTTTAATCTCAGATTTTTCAGATTTACTCTCAATCATCCACACAAATTTCAACAGAGTAATTATTTTAGGCAATTTTAACTTGCACATTGACAATACTTCAGACTTTTATGCTGGGGAATTTTTAAACTTGTTGAACTGTATAAATTTTATCCAGCATGTTACAGAACCTACGCACAACAGAGGCCACTTTTTGGACCTAGTAATAACCTATGTCTTGTCGGCTCACGTTTCCTCTGTAGTGGATGTAGTCTGTCTGATCACTCCTGTGTATTTTTTACCATAAATGATTTTATAAAACAAGATATTCAAGATTGAACTGTGAGGAAATGCTATCTACTTCTGAAGTGACAACTAATTTTATTAATTTAGTATGTGATAATCCTGCGATATATTACCTTCCTCCTGTGATTTTATTGGAGATAGTTTTAACAGTAAACTTAGGTCATCCCTTGACTTAGTGGCACCTCTGAAACTGAAAAAGATAAAGACTATCTACACCTTCCTGGAGAACTGAGAAAACAAAACAATTAAGAAGAAAATGCAGAATAGCAGAAAGACGATGGAGAAAGAACAAAGTAACAGTAAATTACCAAATTTTTCATGAACAGTTGAAAGCATATAATAAGGCAGTTAGAGACACAAGACACGCACACTTTTCCAAAGTCATTGCAGACAACCAGAACAACCCTAAAGTCCTCTTCTCAACAATTGATCGCTTAATTAACCCTGTTTTAACAAAACCTAGCAGCATGTCAACAAACTCCAAATGTGAAGACTTTGCACTCCACTTCAGAAGTAAAATAGACTCTATTAGGTCAAATATATCACTACATCAGCAGGTACATTTTAATAAAGTGGATCCTATATCTACATCCGGGGATACACTGCATAGTTTTGACCTGGTTGACGCTAGCATGCTTTGTAAAATTGTTACTCTACTGAAACCAACAACTTGCCTGTTAGATCCCATCCCCACTTCTCTTTTTAAAACACATTATGCCTTTTTTAGTGAGTATCTACTGACCATCGTGAACTATTCTCTACAGATGGGTGTTATCCCTACTGCTTTTAAAACTGCTATGGTGAAGCCCCTTCTGAAGAAGAATAATTTAGATGTTACAGTACTCTAACTACAGACCGGTATCCAATCTGCCATTCCAAAGTAAAATTTTAGAGAAAGTTGTTTTTCCCCAGCTGAACGATTTTATTAACTCCCAAAATATTATGATAAATACCAGTCTGGTTTTCGAACCAATCACAGTCGTGAGACAGCATTGGTAAAAATTGTTAATGATCTTAGATGGAACATGGATATGAAAAAACATCAATATTAATGCTACTTGATCTAAGTGCAGCTTTTGATACAGTAGATCACTCAGTTCTTCTAAACAGACTGCACAAGCTGATTGGCCTCTCAGGTACTGTTCAGAAGACATAAAATGAATTGTGGTGTTCCACAGGGCTCAATTTTAGGCCCGACCCTTTTTAATTTGTACATGCTGCCGCTTGGAGACATCATCAGGAGTCACGGCATCAATTTTCACAGTTATGCTGATGACACCCAGCTATACATTGCCGTGTCCCCTGATGACCCAGGACCAGTAGACGCTCTTTTTAATTGTTTCCTAAACATACAGTCATGGATGGCAGAACATTTTCTGCAGCTCAATCAGGACAAAACAGAAGAATTGGTCATTGGTTCTGAATCTCAGATGGAGAAACTTAAAATGAAATTGCGAATGCTGGCACTAAGTCCATGTGACAGGGGTGGAAAACCTGGGAGTTATCTTTCACTCAGATCTCAGTTTTGAGTCACATATTAGAAATATTTCTAAGACTGCTTTTTATCATCTCAAGAACATTGCTAGAGTATGACCCTTTCTCTCTCAAGCAAATACCGAGACACTTATCCATGCTTTTATTACCTCCAGGATTGATTACTGTAACGCTCTGCTTTCTGGTCTGCCAAAAAACAAAATCTCTAAACTTCAGCTGCTTCAAAACGCTGCTGCACGTCTTTTGACTAAGACCAGAAAGAGAACACACATTACCCCTATCCTAAAAATCTCTGCATTGGCTTCCAGTTAATTTTAGAATTGATTTTAAGATCCTTTTACTACTTTATAAGTCACTTAATGGTATTGGTCCATAATACTTATCAGATTTGCTTTTACCTTATGAACCTACTAGAACCCTCAAGTCCTCTGGTAGTGGCTTATTCCTAAACCGTTAACCAAAACCTGTGGTGAGGCATCCTTTCAATGTTATGGCCCGCGTTTGTGGAACACCCTTCCTGTTGAGCTGAGAGCAGCAGGAAATCTGGACATGTTTAAAGGCAAACTAAAGACATACCTATTTAACCAAGCTTTTAACTGAGCTGTATTTTTAGTGTGGCGGGGATTGATCTTTGGGCTTGACCTGCTTTTTATTTTATTTTATTTTTAGGATTTTAACTATTTTTAAATGGTTCTATAGTGTGAAGCACTTTGTGTTACATGTATTTGTATGAAAAGTGCTATATTAAATAAAGATTGTTTGATTGATTGATTGAGTAAGGGGATAACCCACACTCTGTTTTTGCACTGAACAATGGGTGGTTTCTACCTTGCTGTGTTAGAGTGCCTGAAGTGTCTGACCCCCTGGCTCAACAGGGCAACACCGATAATATATATTTCCTGCTCAAAAGAAATTTGGGTAATTTTTAATCATCACAGTATAAAACCATGTCAGGGCATAGGTGTTTACACTGGGGACGCTGGGGACATGTCTCCACCACTTTCTGAAAACATTTGTGAAAAAAAATTCTGAAAATACCATGCACCAAAAACTAACAAATACAAATGCTTTAAGAAGACAGAGTAGAGTACTTGCTCTGGCCCTTGCTCTGTATGAAGAGAAGGCTGAAGCAAGTAGAGAGAGAGGACGGACTCGCCATGTGGGTTCGGCGAGTACCACCATTTAATCCAAGAGCTGAGGTTGGACGAAGCCCGGTTTCAGGATATTAACCGTTGCTACGGTGTTGTATTTGTCCCGCCCCTCCTCTACTGTGATTGGGCGGCTGGGTAAAAAGTGAAGTGAAGTTGAACATTTTTCAACTCTCGGCGAGAAAACGCTCAGCGCCTCATCACGCTGCTGGTGTTTTAAAAACGCGGCGCTCCCACCATTGGAATGAATTGAAAAAAGATGCTGGTGTCAGAAAAAAACGCTTTGGTGGACACGGGCCCTAAGACAGACATCTTCCCCAATACTAATCAGCATGCAGTGTGTAGCTATCCACTTCGCTATGGCATTTGATTGTTCGCTTGTCTCGCTTTTGTTTATCTAACCTATTTCTCCCACACGCTGTATCCAATGTAGTCTGCCAAAGCCTCCCTGCACTGTTTGTTTGTGTTGGTGATTTGCAGGCTGATCAACATCCCACTCCTCCTGTGACCCATGGTTTGATTGTATGTGTATTCAGAGCCAGTGAGCAACTGACTTTCAAAATAATAATAACAATAATAAAAACTGCGTTAATGTGAGATAAAATAATTAATAATAAAAACATAGGCCTACACAGAACAAAACACTTTTTTAGTGTATCTACATGCATGACACATTGCATAGGCTACTGATCTATGTGTACTGGCATGAGTATATAGTCATACACACATATCAGGGAAAGTAAAACAAATCATTGTAATGTAAATGCATAACTTTGCCGCACAACTGCTGACAATGTGTGGCCTGTACAGTCATCAACTTCTGATAGTTAACTTTGACACGTCATGAGGGGATATTACACTTATGATCTCAAGTCTTGACTTGTTTTTCAACATCAGATAATGTTTTCTTTCATGTAATGATGTTGATAATTAGCCAGTAATCTGTATTCCTATGTGTAGTGTAATAATAAGCTCCAGTGAAACTAATTACTGTAAAAGTGATGGTTAATGACATCATTAATTATTTAAAGGCTGCCTTGTTGATGTTGGATAAGTTTGTTTGTTAACAGTGGGCTACACTGTATTCCACATGAAGTCAAACAACCAGGTGAGACAGTTGTTTGGGGAAACTAACCTGGAGGCAGCCAGCTGGGGTCACTGTACTATAGATTACATGCAAATCAATTATCTTTATGACTCAAAGCCACTTTACTCAAGGACAGTCAAAAGGTCTCAAAGATGATGTTACAGTTCCCAAAAATTGCTTAAGATCTATTATGCTTTCCCTTATTTTCTGTCATACATTTTATGTTACAATGTCCGATGTTCATAGTTCGCCAAAGGTTTGGCCAAAGTTTCAAATAATGAGATAAACGTATGTAAAACTAATCTCTGTGAACAAAAAGCTCAGGCATTTGCGTGCTCTGAATACCAATTTTCCAATGTTTTTCCTTCTTTCGTGCTGAACTGATGTCAGATCTAAATAGCTAACAGCAGTTACAATTAGCATCAATTAGTGGTTACTCTAAAGCCCTGGACATACTTGCTTTTAACTACGCGTTGGCGAATGCAAGATGGCTGCCATGCGTATCCTGAATTCCTTTGGAGAGTAGGTTGTGCACATCTCAGAAATTAACGCTATGCGTCTGCGAGATGCAATTCAGCACATGAACGTGGGGGGTATGTCGATCAAGTCAGCACCACTGTTCCACACACCAGCCCAGGTGGTGGGAGTATGCAGTTGGTTTTCAAACCACCATTAAACGCAAAAGAAGAAGAAGGTCAGCAGCAGACTTAAAAAAGGAGATTTATGGCGGGATGTTTTCAATAAAACTCCTGGAGTTAATCAGCAATTACCAGGATTGTTGATATCTCATAAATCATGACCTCTTCGAGTGTCGCTATGTGTGGTTTTTTTACAGTGTGCGAATTCGGAGGTTATTAAGGAAGATAATTCGACCCTTATCTGCCCCCTAGTGGATTGACGTTGTCCTCCAGGTACACGGAAAGTACATAAGCAAGTATGTGAACAATGCCGTTTGCGTCGCCGACGCCTGTCTATGCCTATGCATTGTTAAAAAGCAAGTATGTCGGGAAAATGGGCTTTTAGAGACAGAGGCTAAAATGGTTTGCTTATACCAAGCGGAAACCTCTGGGACTGAAAAGTGAAGCCAATGCGAAGTGTCATAAACCGCATTCTTTCTAATGGCTAACAGCAAAAGAAGATCGATTGCATTAAAGTCAATGAAAAAATGATTTAACCTCTTACTTGATTTATTTCCTCAGTAAACACTTTCCTAATCAGTTTATGGTCTCAGTCACTAGTTTTAAGTCTAGTTCAATGATGTTAGCATGATCATGTTCATTTTGTAAATTATAGTCCCATTTATAGTAAAATAGACAATAAAGCATGGTATGCTTTAGGGTGTGGCTACATCGTTAAGTCGCTACCACGGTGTGCAGTCAATCAGGAGACAGGCAAATCATATCCAACGCACTGTAAACATTTAAAGCAGCAGTTGGTAACAATTGAACATACAATGCAAAAACCATCCGCGGGACGTGATAACGCAGTTTTGTAAAGGAGGGATGGGCAGTACTTTTATTGCTGGTGGTTGTTCTCAACCATTGTGTTTGCAAAACTGAAGCCATAAGCTGGAAATAGTGACCTTGACTGAGTGAGAGGATGTGTAGGCTACATTTTTGTGGGTGGGATTAAAGGCGCCCACAAAAACAAAATATGGACCCAAATTACGACTTCTGCACTACATATACCTACAAATCAAATGCTTTAGTAAAGTCACACAAACATTGAAGTCCATGTTGCACAAAAAATAAATACTGAAGTTTATAATTACTATGTTTTATTTGTTTGTTTTTGTTTTTTTTACAGTAGGTCATAATATATCATATATTTTAGTTTGTCAGTGCGTTTTGTGGTGTTTTTCTGCGCATTTCCGCACTAACTCAAAACTTGCTTACATGTACACCGCCTCCTGAGCTGGAGTAGGATTTGAGCGTGCCGTACGCCAACGTCCATATTGATAAACCTCAAAGTCACTGTGGTTTTGGGTATACGCCAGGTGTACGCTGGAAATTTGGTGTACGCACTTTTCATAAATGAGGGCCATTGTGTTTTCAGTTCATGAAAGTGAGTTGGTCTCCTAGAAATGTCATATTTAGCATTTGGTTGTACTAAGAGACATTCTAAGGGTTTAGCTGTTCTCCTCAAAGCCACCAAACTCCCTTGACAAAAACAGCATGTTTACCTCTCATAGCGTCTGTTTTTGATTGAACAATAAAGATCTTACTCTTAACAAAAATTTCTGTCTCTGTCGGGTTCCATAATGTTCTGAGACACTTACAATAACAATCTGAGCCTGTCAGTGGCAAAAATATTGTTGAACCCTACATAGTGTGCAGACATAACACAACACAGACTTTCTGGAGTAGCCTATAATCATTAAGCTGTTACTGTAAAGTAGTAGCTATATTTGAAGGCCATATTGATGTTCTTAGCCATTTCTTACACAGTGCAACCAGAGATTTTAAAAGTAGCCTACTGTTGTTGCATGGTAATGCATAGTTGCAGTAGTATGACAGACCATATTTAATTATGTAAAGTAGGGTATCACAAATAATAAATGCTGGTAAATTTATCTTGAATGATTTAGTTGTATCTTACCTTTCAAGTCTCAAATGTTTCTATGTGCTGTATTTCTGCACAATGACTGGGAAACATATTAGGATGCAACCAGCACAATACTTCAATCCATCATATCAGCATTGATCTTTATCATCCCTACTTTAGCATGCTCTTTCAATCTGAATGATTTCCCTTCAATTCACTGTCATTACTCTTTAATTCTGTTTGATTTGTGTGCTTATATTCAACACATTTTCTTGACTGTGGTCAGGGGGAGATTGTAAAGGCCATACAAGGACTTGATATTTGCACAGTGCTGTTTCATCATTACATGCCTTGAATGTAAAATGCAAAAATACATGACCCTGCTTGTGAGGAATTTCAACTGACTACAGACACTAAATCCTTATCTAAACCAATATTAACCAGAACCTCTTTAACCTCTTTGTTGTTGTTGAAAAGATGTCCTGAACAACAGTACTATACAGGAAGATAAACCAATACATTTTCGCTGTGTAGTGATTACTGGGCAGGTTGTTGTAGGGCAGAAAAACATGATTGAGCACCTGATAATGTTGTTATTTTCACCACAAGAGGGCAACAAAGTTCACTTTGTGACAGCTTCACAGCAGGGGAACCATTGCTCAGTGACGACGAAGAATTTACTGTGACGGACCAACATGGCCGCACTGAGGAGGCTAACAACCTGCCTCAGCCTCATCAGGTAGGATGTGTTTTACAGTTAGATAACGTCAAACTGGTATATTATTAAGTATTTAGCCTGCTTTAATTTATATACATAGGTACTAAAGTCACAGCCTCTTAAAATAAAATACGGCCGTCGACTTTAAATGTTTTGCTTCATGGTAGTGCCAGCAACGGTAACCGGAACAGGTTAAACTTGTTTTTCGTTGCCTAAAATTAGCAAGTGACAAATAGTACAATGACAAAGGCGATGTTAAATATACAACTAGCTTCAGTTTTGAGTTTTGGAGTGGCTAGGTAACGTTAGAGAGCCTTGAATATAAAATACTTTTGCCATAGTTGACACTGCTTCAGAACTTCATCGTAAAAGCCTAAATCTTGAAATGAAATGAAAGTGGTTCTTTGTTTTGTTCAGGAGTTCTGCTCGCGTTTTGCTCAGCAGTAAAAAACCTGCAGTCAATAAACCGTGGAAATGGACAAATATTCTGTACAGAAGTATAGCGTCTT